>NC_064863.1:29706209-30913709 GCF_024139225.1 Suncus etruscus
ACAACACTTGATAGGTCAACCAAATGGAAACCCAACAAAAATATACTAGACCTGCAAAGAGAAATGGATGAAAGAGGCCTAGTAGATATATATAGGGCACTCTATCCTCAGAAACCTGGATACACATTCTTTTCCAATGTACATGGATCATTCTCCAGGATAGATCATGTGCTGTCACATAAAACATACCTCCATAAAATAAAAAAGATAGACATTTTGCAGGCTGCCTTTGCTGACCACAAGGCTCTGAAGTTAGATGTGAACTGCAAAGGGACACAGAAGAAAAAAATTAACACCTGGAAGTTAAACAGCCTCATACTCAATAACCAGTGGGTCCGAGATGAAATCAAGGAGGAAATCAAAAGGTTCCTGGAAACAAATGACAATAAAGACACAAACTATCAGAACTTATGGGACACAGCAAAAGCAGTACTGAGAGGAAAATTTATAGCTTTGCAAGCACACATCAGGAAGGAAGAAGGAGCTTACCTGAGTAGCTTAATGACACAGCTAATAGAACTAGAAAGTGCTCAACAAAAGGACCCAAAAATAGGGAGACAGAAGGAAATAACAAAGCTGAGAGCAGAAATCAACGAAGTGGAAACCCAAAAAACAATCCGAAAGATCAACGAAAGCAGAAGTTGGTTCTTTGAAAAAATAAACAAGATTGATAGACCATTGGCAAAACTCACAAAGCAAAAGGAAGAGAGAAACTTGATAACGCGTATTAGAAATGAAAAGGGGGAGATCACTACAGATACTGCAGAGATTCAAAGGGTATTCAGAGAATACTTTGAGAAACTCTATGCCACTAAATATGAGAACCTGGAAGAAATGGATAAATTTCTGAACTCATATAATCTTCCACGGTTGAATAAAGAAGAGGTAGCATATCTAAACACCCCCATCACTATTGAGGAAATTAAAACTGTAATCAAAAATTTACCCAAAAACAAAAGCCCAGGCCCTGATGGATTCACGAATGAATTCTTTCAAACCTTTCAAGAGGAACTACTACCAATTCTGGCCAGGCTCTTTTATGAAATCGAAAAAACAGGAATACTTCCAAATAGCTTTTATGAAGCCAACATCACCTTAATACCAAAACCTGATAGAGATGCTGCCAAAAAAGAAAATTACAGACCAATATCCCTGATGAACACAGATGCAAAGATCCTCAACAAAATCCTGGCGAACAGGATCCAGTGCCTCATCAAGAAGATCATCCACTTTGATCAAGTAGGTTTCATCCCAGGAATGCAAGGATGGTTTAACATCCGTAAATCTATCAATATAATACACAACATAAACAACAACAAAAATAAAAATCACATGGTCATATCAATAGATGCAGAAAAAGCATTTGATAAGGTTCAACACCCATTCTTGATGAAAACTCTCAGCAAGATAGGAATAAAAGGAACCTTTCTCAATATAGTCAAAGCCATCTACCAGAAGCCAGTGGCAAATATTATCCTCAATGGAGAAAAACTATAATCCTTTCCTCTAAATTCTGGTACAAGACAAGGCTGTCCTCTCTCACCACTCCTATTCAACATAGCACTGGAAGCACTTGCTATAGCGATTAGGCAAGAAAAAGATATCAAGGGAATCCAGATAGGAAAGGAAGAAGTCAAGCTCTCACTGTTTGCAGATGACATGATACTCTACTTAGAAAACCCTAAAGACTCTACCAAAAAGCTTCTAGAAATAATAGATTTGTTTAGCAAAGTGGCAGGATACAAAATTAACACACAAAAATCAATGGCCTTTTTATACACTAATAATGATAGGGAAGAAATGGACATTAAGAGAACAATCCCATTCACATTAGTTCCACACAAACTCAAATATCTTGGAGTCAACCTGACTAAAGATGTGAAGGATCTATACAAAGAAAACTACAAAACACTGCTCCAAGAAATAAGAGAGGACACGCGGAAATGGAAACACATACCATGCTCATGGATTGGCAGGATCAACATCATTAAAATGGCAATACTTCCAAAAGCATTGTACAGATTTAACGCGATTCCTCTAAAGATACCCATGACATTTTTCAAAGAAGTGGATCAAATACTTCTGAAATTCATCTGGAACAACAAACAACCTCGAATAGCTAAAGCACTCCTTGGGAAAAGGAATATGGGAGGCATTACTTTCCCCAATTTTAAGTTGTATTACAAAGCAACAGTTATAAAAACAGCATGGTATTGGAATAAAAACAGACCCTCAGATCAGTGGAATAGGCTTGAGTACTCAGAGAAGGTTCCTCAGACATATAACCACCTTGTTTTTGATAAAGGAGCAAAAAATCCTAAATGGAGCAGGGAAAGCCTATTCAACAAGTGGTGTTGGCACAACTGGTTAACCACTTGCAAAAAAGCGAACTCAGACCCCCAGCTAACACCATATACAAAGGTAAAATCCAAATGGATTAAAGACCTTGATATCAGAACTGAAACTATAAGGTATATAGAACAACATGTAGGTGAAACACTCCAGGACATTGAGACTAAAGGCATCTTTAAGGAGGAGACAGCACTTTCCAAGCAAGTGGAAGCAGAGATAAACAGATGGGACTATATTAAGCTGAAAAGCTTCTGCATCTCAAAGGAAATAGTGCCCAGAATACAAAGGCCACCCACTGAGTGGGAGAAATTATTCACCCAATACACATCAGATAAAGGGCTAATATCCAAAATTTACAAGGTACTGACAGAACTATACAAGAAAAAAACAACTAACCCCATCAAAAAATGGGGAGAAGAAATGAACAGACACTTTGAAAAAGAAGAAAGGCAAATGGCCAAAAGGCACATGAAAAGATGTTCAACATCACTAATCGTCAGGGAGATGCAAATCAAAACTACTATGAGGTACCACCTCACGTCACTGAGATTGGCACACATCACAGGAAAGGAAAACAAGCAGTGCTGGCGGGGATGTGGAGAGAAAGGAACTCTTTTTCACTGCTGGTGGGAATGCCGTCTAGTACAACCTTTATGGAAAGCGATATGGAGATTCCTTCACAAACTGGAAATTGAGCTTCCATACGATCCAGCTATACCACTCCTAGGAATATACCCAAGAAACACAAATATACAATACAAAAAACCCTTCCTTACTCCTATATTCATTGCAGCGCTATTTACAATAGCCAGACTCTGGAAACAACCAAGATGCCCTTCAACAGATGAGTGGCTGAAGAAACTGTGGTACATATACACAATGGAATACTATGCAGCCATCAGGAGAGATGAAGTCATGAAATTTTCCAATACATGGATGTACATGGAATCTATTATGCTGAGTGAAGTAAGTCAGAGGGAGAGAGAAAGACGCAGAATGGTTTCACTCATCTATGGGCTTTAAGAAAAATGAAGGACATTTTTAACAATATCTCAGAGACAAGAGAGATGAGGGCTGGTAGGTGCAGCTCAGGACATGCAGCTCATCACATAGAGTGATGAGTGCAGTTGCAGAGATGACTACACTGAAAACTATCATAAAATGTGAATGAATGAGGGAAGTAGAAAGCCTGTCTCGAGTACAGGTGTAGGGGGGTGGGGAGGAGGGAGATCTGGGAAATTGGTGGTGGGAATGTTGCACCGGTGAAGGGGGGTGCTCTTTACATGACTGTAATCATACAACTATAATCATGTTTGTAATCACGGTGTTTAAATAAAGATAAAAAAAAATGAAAAAAAAAAGATCAGATATGTTACAATAAAAAAAATTAATAAATTATTAATTGAATCATTAAAAAAAGTGTAAAATATATAAATGTATAATTTATATAAATTATTTAGAAATTTGACTTTATCTAAATGGAAGGCCAGAGCTTCAGGATAGAACTGTATAACAAAAAATCCAAGAAAAGGTTCACTAAAGATGCAGAAAGTCAAACCTTTTTCAAAGCCTCATTATAACTCTTTTAAGTTGCCCTTGAAAGTTTTCTAGTAACACAGGAATGATGTCGCATTCATGGAAATTATAGCAGTGAATGATTTTTTAATAGGCAATAACAAAGTAAACAGCAGCAGGTAAGAAAAATCTTTATTTTACTTTCTCTAACATGTCCACTGGGGTACATTTGAAAATCTTTCATAGCAAGATTTCTGCTTCAGAAAATATAACAGAACTGAATGTTTATGTTTCAAAAGATTTCTGCAGCATCTCCCAAGTCAATTCTTAAAAGTCCTTTTCAGAAGTTTAAGGAGAAGTTTTAAGTTTGCAAAGTTTATAACTATATTTTGTTTTAACCTTTTGAAAATTATCTCTGAATAAAGATGCAATGGTAACAAAATATTTTATTGTCTAAAAACAATATAAAATATGATTTCTAAAATAGGCGATATTATTTGGAGCAAATTATGTTATTTATTCTCAAGTTTTTATATATTTATACACATGAATATGATATTCACAAACATAATTTATACAACAAACTTGGATTTAAATTCATTTTCCTCTAATTTATAGTTAGAATTAACTGTCACAGTTACCATGTAATTAAATTAATACTATAAATTTCATGTATATATCATTTATAGAATGTAAATTATTTGAATTTTATAATTGCTTATCTTTATCTTAATGAAATTAATAAACATATTGGTATGTAGTAGCAATATATAAAAGTAAAAGCACATAATAATGTACTCATATGCATATTTTTCATGTTTACTTTAAAAGTATTTGGCAAATTTAGGCATTAAACAGTTTTTTGTTTCCCTAATGCAAAAATTTTAGCTAATCCCTTACTGAAAATCCTAAAATAGGTGTTTATTTGGATCTGAATAAACGTATTAGCACATTGCATTTCTCATCATATATTCACTACTTGCTATAGTTTCTTCTTTATGTGATGCCTTTACATATGCAAGTTTTTCTAACTGACTTCCCCAGATCCAGTTTCTATTGATTTGTGAACATCAAGAAGACTAAGAAAAATAAAAAACACTCTGGCTAAGATACTTGCCAGAGTTTGAACTCACTGTTCTATCAACCTTTCTTTGATCACAATTTTAACTTATAAAAATGCCCTGAAAATAGAACTTGAAAATCCTGTTTATCATAGTGGGTATCCATTTTCCATTTCATATATGAAAGAAATTATTATGATAATGGACAAAGATTATATAGTATATGCTCGAACTTATTAAAAATGATGATGATTTGTATATATACTTATATATATACTACTTAATACTATATATTACTTATACATAGAAATTAGTATAACAAATACTAATTTGTATTAGTAACAAATGACAATATAATTATCACTCAATGTAGAAAAATGATTATTCTTTAAAGATATTGAAAGAAGAGACTGATACTTGAACTGAATCATAATACATTCATTTTTATGCACATACTGTGACAAAAGAAACTCTGAGAGAAAAATTCTAAACATCATTAATCTTTTTCAGCTGACTTTTTTTTAAAGACTATGACATTTAAATGACACACTGGAGTCCAACTGTGTTTCAATCTTTATCTCAATGTTGGCATCAGTTTCAGATAAATATGTAATTTTAAAAATTCATTTGGGCATTATAATGAGACTACTAAAATTAAAAACAGCATTATAAAATTCTCTAAATTAGACACTTAGATTAGACTTTTATTGTTTTTAGCAAAACTTAAGATTAAATACAAATGACATTTTCTCAAAATTTGATGCAAAAAATTACATTTATATAAACATAGGCATAAATATTATGTTATATGTTATATGCTTGTCACAGTATTGTTTTAATAATAAAATACAATAACATCTATAACCAATTATCAGACAACCAATGAATAATTGTTGCTAATTTGAAAATGAAATATTAACCAGACAATATAACTATATCTTTATATAGCTTTTTATTGACAAACTAAAAGACTGTATTTTGACTACTTTAATAAGTAATTTTAAACATTCAAGACATGACAATAATATCAAGTTTTGACTACATACATATAATATAAATGCATCTGCATATACATGTATAGGAGAAAATACATCAATTTTGATTGCAATAGTATTGGCAGTAGATCATTTAGGTTTGCCTAAATGTTTATTAAAATTGTATAGAATTATAGCACTATATAAATTTTAGGTATGTTTTATTAAAAGCCAACATATTTTGTACTACATTAAGTTTATCAAAATTTTGATGATGATCTTGTAATGTTTTTCTTCTTTTAGCTTACTTCACTTAACATGGTATCTTCTTGTTCCAAACACACTGCTACCATAAGATCACCCTTGACACCAGAACTTAATGGAGGTCACTGAAGGAAAGAAATCAAGGTAAGAAGAAATAAGATGGGGCCGGGCGGTGGCGCTAAAGGTAAGGTGCCTGCCTTGCCTGCGCTAGCCTTGGACGGACCGCGGTTCGATCCCCCGGTGTCCCATATGGTCCCCCAAGCCAGGAGCAACTTCTGAGCACATAGCCAGGAGTAACCCCTGAGCATTACCGGGTGTGGCCCAAAAACCAAAAAAAAAAAAAAAAAAAAAAAAAGAAGAAATAAGATGAGAAAGGAAAGTAATGCAGGAATAGAGAACAGGACTTTTGTTATGTTGGTGATATGGGAGAGTGGTATAGCTATGTATCCAAAGCAGAGGCACAACACTGAAAATATAAGATCTAAGCTCCAAAGATGAAGCCTGTATGTTACTTTCAAAGGATTAAAGGTCAGTGTGGTGGGGGAAAATAGAGCACTAGTGATGAGAGTTGTCATTTTGACAGGATTGGTGTTTAAGTCTTAAATGCCTGAAACTCATCAATAACTTTCTTTGTAAACGATGGTACTTTAATAAAATAAAATAATATATTATCATGTTTATTTCAGTTTCAGTTTATAAAATTAGCACTCTGCCACCTATAATCCATGGAAATATTGTTCTTTTTTTAACACAATGTGCATCTCCTGAAAATTACTACAAAGAAACACAAGATGAATAGGGGTGCAATAGAATGAACTTTAATGGGTTTACCAGGAAAATTATATAAGGTTTAAGGTACATGCCTTGATTATGAAAGACCCCAATCCAATCTCTGTCACCACATACACAGGCAATCAACACCAGGTGTATTCTCCATGGCCCCAACCACAGGCAAATGTGAGCATCCAAGGACCAGCTAATTGATCCCTCACACTAACAGTCAGCATAGTTAGTTAAGAATGGCAAGGTGATCCTTTGCCCCCTAAACATCTCTAGGAGGCCCCATATATATAAATAAAATAATATAAATATATAAAAACTTGAATATATAAATATAAATAAAATAATTAAAAACAGAGTATTAATATATAAATATAAAATTAAATATAAATAATCTATTAAAATAAAGACAGATATAAATATATTAATAAAATATATAAATGAAAAAGTTGAATGTTGTAGAAAATGTGAAAGATACATGTTAAATAAATGTCAACTTATACACCAATACCAATAACTACGAATGAATCTTACTTAGTACAATGCAATACTCTTTTGAATGAAATGTGAAATTTTTACAAAAATCGAAGTGTGGTCTAATTTGAGGGTCAAGGTGTTCTGACTATTTTTATAGTAAATAAAAGCAATGTATTTGGCAAAGAAGCCATATTATTTAGTATAATTTTGCAATTTCCAACATATGATAGTCATAAGATTTCTTCTAGAACTAAAAACAAAAATATAGGATCCATTTAGTTTTTCTTCTGACTTTTATTCTAAACCCATATCAGGTAACAAAGGTGTTAAGACCAATAACTTGTTGCCACAAGAAATATTGTTATTGGCAGGAAAATCTAACTTCTCACAATGAGTACTTGTAAATATACAAATAAAGATACACTTCAATACCTAGAATTTATTTTTTATGGAATTATATTCATTATTGTTAATTGTTTGAGACTCAAAAATGTTTGGTGACAAAAAGCAATCTGAACACTAGAGTAATTACAAAGCTATTTTAGCCATCAGAGGGTCAGTGCTAGATGTGTTAACTCAGAAGTCTCAGTATCCTTCCTTTCTTTTTTTTTTTTTTTTGTTTTTTGTTTTTTGTTTTTTGTTCTTGGGTCACACCCAGAGGCACTCAAGGTGGCTCTGCGCTCAGAAATCACTCCTGGAAGGCACAAGGAACCTTATGGAATGCTGGGATTTGAACCACCATCTGTCCTGAATTGGCTACGTGCAAGGCAAACACCCTACCTCTGTAGGGCCCTACCTATCTCTCCAGGCCCAGTATACTTTCTTCATTATAATATGACAGTTTAGTCAAAACATTGGGTATAATTTTGACTGGTCTACAGAAAGTAGCTTATGTTTAGTGATTATATTAACTATTAAGCCACTTTATTTTGCCTTTATTTTTTCCCTTTTGGGCCATACCCATTAACGCTCAGGGTGCACTCAGAATTTGCTCCTGGCTTGGGTGATCATATGGGACCCAGGGATTGAACCGTGGTCAGTCCTAGGTCAGCTGCACTTATATGTAACATTCACTTGCAACTTTAATTATAACCTTACCAATACCTTAATAAAAATCATAACCATTACCGTAATTACAAGATAATCCTTTACCTTAACCTTAATTAATTCCTACTTTACACTATTCTCAGGCTAAATATTCTAATCAGCATTATTTAACAATCATCTTATATATATTTGCTTTTCACTCTGGATACTACCAAATCTAATATGCAATCTAAAGATGAATCCTAAAACTATTATTCCTCAAACCTAACTCTAACCCTAACCTAAGCCTTTTATCATTCTCATCTAAGCCTATACTTAAACCTATTAGCCTAAATTTATCAGCCAGTTCCTGACTCACTGTCAACCTATACCCTTTATCCAATTGCAAATCAATGTTTCTAACTGTAATGGACTGTTTTAAGAAAATCATTGGAATGACCTTTACCCAAGTCCTGATCATGATTTTACAATCTTTATTTGCTATGCAAGCCCAGGAGATGTATAATTTTTAATCACAGTGTTTAAAGACATACCTGTAAAATAGATATTTAAATGTCTTGCTACTCTAGCAAAGTTGTCAGAACCCTAATATTTATGTTCATAGCAGCTGGAGTCAAATCCATAACTTCACCCTTGCCTCCTGGTAGCACTTTTTGCCACTGGATCATCACACAACCTCACAAACAATAGACAAAGTAAGGATATAAAATGTAAACTTTTGTCTCAATTTCCCTTGTAAAAAAAATGGGAGAAATTTTATATCCTAATATACACCAAAAATTTTAAAGGTTAAACTCAAAGGTGAAAGAGAAATTGAAATAAAGAAGTTCCAAAACCTGGAAGAGAAAATGAAAATGGATGTTTTTTATGAACAAATATAAGAAACAATTATCCCATTGAAATACAAATTATAATGTGCATACTCCTTATATATGTTAATTTACATTATGTTTTATATTTACTATAATGAAATACAATTTAACATTACAAAAATTGTTTAGATGAATCACCAGGAGATATACAGTTACAAAGTTGATTATAATTGAATTGTAGTCATACAATTCAACCCTTCACTATTGCATATTTCCTGCCACCAATGTCTCCTTATTATCTTCCCTCTTACCTGTCTCTGTAGTAGAACCTTTATAGTCTCTTTCTCTTCATTTTGGAAAATACAATTTAAAATGCATTTAACTATTTTAAGTGTACATTTGAGTAGTGCTAATATAATTACTCACTCTGTTGTGAAAACACCTCCAAAATGTTTTTATACAAAATTTATACAAAATTTTAAAATTTATACTTAATAAAAAAAAACCTCCAGCAACTCTTTGTAATATGATACTTTCTCTTCTATGAACTTGACTACTTAGGTACTGAATTATAAGTAAAACCGTGAAATTCTTGTTAGTTTATAGAACTTCTTGAGCCATTGTGTATATATCATTTGTAGTTGAGATCTGAATTGTTCTTGTATCTTGGCTATTGCACTAACTGTTGTGATGAATATGAGTGTGTGTATCTATTTTTTAAATTAATATTGTTGTGCTTTTGGGATAGATGCTAAGAAGTGGTATCATTGAGTGTATGGAAATTATATTTTTTTTTGAGAGACTTCTATGTTGCTGTTTGATTTTGATTGAACTGACAATGAATGCGGTTGTCTTTCTTTCTTACTGCAACCCTGTCAACATAGGCTGTTTCTAGACTTTTTGATGTCATTCTCACTGATATGATATGGTATCACAATGTTGTTTGATTTGCTACAGTAATAGGGCTGTGAACTCCTGAACAACTTCATTTGTTTGATGTTATCATCCCTATAGGAACACACCAAATTAGATGTCAATGTGAAGCTGAGGTCATTTTATGTCCAGAAACTAATAAAATAAGAGAATGATCAGCTAGCAATAAGAGCTTACTAAACCTTCTGCTAAAGTCTTAATGACCTCAATTGATACACAATATTTTTCACAAATTTGTTGTCACTATTCTTTAATTTAAATTTTATTTCCTTTCTTCCCTTTTCCTTTTCTTATTTTTATATTATTTTTGTTTAACAACTTTGTTCTAATTTATCTGGAAACACACTGTGTCAACCATGGATGCATTTTCTTTAAACAAAAGTAAATTAAAAATAAAGAACCATAAGTTTGGCAAAAAAAAATACCCAGGTTGATAAAAAGATATGCAGACAATTTCTCTTGAAAGAAACCCTGTTGTCCCAGTGGAATAAAAATAAAGAATAATTAGTGAAAAAAAGAAATGTTTGTTTTGTTATGACTTTCTTATCAAAAGCACAAAATTTTATATAAATGTGTAGTTGTATGTTAATCAGGTTGGAAAAAGAAAAGGTACCCTCCCTTTGACAAAAGTAGTCTTTATTTTTATATTAAATGTTTAATGTTTTTGGTTTTTACATGCAAAGTAGTTATTTTTGATTGATTTAAATGAATATCTCCATGATTTCTAAAAAATAAAATAGCACCATATCATCTGAAATCTATTTACACCAATACCATATATAAATAATATTTATAAACTGTCAAATAAAGGGAGAGAGATGGATAAATAGACTAGGTCATCACTCATTATGATATTTGCATATTTAATAGATAGATATTTAATAAAACATATCACTCTTTTTCAGGAACTTTGAAAAAGTACCACAGAAAAAAGTGAAATATCAGTATTAGTCTCAATTAATTTTATTTATATGTATAAAAGAGGAGGAAATCAATTTTAGAAGTTAAAAAAATACTACCAAATTGTTAATTTACACCTTATTTTTCCCAAAACAAATATCTTTGTATCTATTGGTTTACAGCTTGTTTCCCCTCCCCCGCCTCTACAAAAAGACTGTAACCTGGTCAGGACAGGCTAAGGATAGCCTGAGCTACCTGTGCTTACTCTGTCCTTAATTCCCCTCTTTGGGGTGGTCTCTGTACTCAATAAAAATGACAGGGCAGGCAGCTGGCTCTATATACAATATTGAAGATTGCCAGACTACACTTGTTTCATCCTCAGTCTGGTTTGGATTATCTCATGCATGACTTGATTCATCCAGGCTTGAAATATTTGATTTTACACCAATATGATATATGCTTTTATTTGATTGTAACTTTTGCCTTTGAGCATAACACAAATCCCCAAGTGAAAGTCATTTTGGAAAATGAACTATATAATCTGATGCTTCAAAACTACTGTTTAGTTGATAGTTCATAAATTCTCTGTTGGAAATATTATGGTCTGGAGTGGATTCCTTTTAATTGGTACATCTCCGTGGAAATTGAAAAATGCCAATTAGACAATGATTGTCTCATTTAAATACATAATTGCACATATGAACTATCAGATACATCTGAAATTAGAAATGACTTTTGAAATGCAAAACATTGACCAAATTGTATATGTACATAATTAAGACAAATTAGAAATGCAGATGTTGCACATGAGAAAAAGCATTATCACCAAGGCAAAAATTCAACCGCTAGATTTTTGTCTTTCTGTTCAGCAGTTTAAATCCATCTGGTCAAAACTAGCCCAAAAGAATATCTACAAAATATGTTCAAATACCGAACTTTTTAGCCTTTATAAATACTCAAACTAATATGATTTCAGAAAACCACAAAGCCAACAACTATGAATATTTGTTTCTTTTTTATAATTATGTATTTTAATTAAGGCAGTGAATTAAAGTAACTTACCTTCTTCTATTCTGTATAGCATATACTTATAATTTAAAAAGTAACTTAGAAATAATACAATATATATTTTAGTACATAATATTATATGTTTTGATAGTTAATATAAACAAATATAACTCTTAATTGTTTTAATTTGCTAAATTAAGTCTCTTGTATATAGAGGACTATAATATCTATATAAAAATGTGGAACTGGGGATGGAACAATAGTACAGTGGGTATGGTGTTTGTCTTGCAAAGGACTACATGGCACTTAACCAGGTTCGATCCCAATCATCCTTGAGCCTTGAGCCTGCCAGTAGTGATTTATGAGCTCAGAGACAGGAGTACCCTTGAACATTGCCAGGTGTGCCCCCCCAAAAAAAATGAATAAAGAAAAGAAATGTGAAATTGAGTGTTTTTTTTTAACCATAAAGAATTGATAATTATTTAACAAAATTTCTCTCTTTAAACAATTACATAATACTGACTTTGACAACCATTACTGGGCAGAACTTATCCGGGGACTAATAAGAAAGACCGTACCCTAGGCTTTAGCCTTGTACTTGTACAAAAATCAAAATCTCTAATTCCAGAGGTTCATCTTTGGCAACTGAGATTGAGCAGAACTACTGGAACTATAATGAAGACTCTATCCTAGGCTTTGGCCTAGGATCTGAGCAAAAATCAAGATCACTTATTACAGAAGAATGATTACAACAACAATGATGGAATAGAACTTTTAGAACTGTAAAAAAAAAAGACTCTGTCCTATGACCTGTGCAAATACCAGAATCTCTAGGTACAGAGGTCTGATTTTATCATCCACAACTGAGTGGAAAGTTTCTAAAACCATACAAATACCTTGGGGTGTGAAAATGAGCAAGTACGGAGCAAATAGTTGTTCCCATGGCAGTATGCTTCAAGGGTGGAGAAACCCTAAATCACTTAGGCCAAGGGAATTCCCTTTCTTATTTCAGGTGATTCAAAATACTTATTTATCATTTCCCAAAATGTAAATTATTTTTGTTTGTTTGTTTTGGGGTCACACCCAGTTGTGCTCAGTTTACTCCTGGTTCTGTGCTCAAGAAGCACTTTTTGTATGATATGGGAAGCATATGTAATGCTATGGATTAAGTCTGGCAAGTCACATGAAAAAGATATTACATGAAATACAAGTTATATATCCTCTGTACTATCCCTTGAAACTCTCAAACTTTTAACTTATAAAGTTATTTGTAACCACAGTATATACTTTTCAATAATAATATTATGTTATTTATGAAATACAATCAAGTGTTTTAGAATGAATGGTCATAGGGCCAGAGCAGTGGCATTTGCGTTGCAAGTGATAACCTAGAAAGGACTGTGGTTTGATCCCCCGGCATCCTATATGGTCCCCCAAGCTAGGAATGATTTCTGAGCTCATAGCTAGGAGTAACCACTGAGTGACACTGGGTGTGACCTAAAAACCAAAAAAAAACAAACAAACAATAAAGATAGAATGAATGGTCATTTTCAAAAAGGGCTATTTTTCTCAATAATCTAAGATATTGAATATAGTAATAATTATTAAAATTAAAGGTACAATGGAGTATGCAATTGAAAACAACTCATTTAAAATACCTGAATAGGGGCCAGAGCAGTGGCGCAAACAGTAGGACATTTGCCTTGCAAGCACTAGCCTAGGATGAATTGCGGTTCGATATCCTGACATCCTATATAGTCCCCATGCCAGGAGCAATTTCTGAGCACATAGCCAGGAGTAACCCCTGAGAATCACCAGGTATGACCCCCAAAAAGCAAAAACAAAACCCTGAACAATATAAAGAAATGGATGATTTTTGTTTTGTTTCCACTGAGAATATGACATCTTTTACTCTTATGAATTATCTTGAGTTATTTTACATTTTAAAATTAAAAAGTGCATAGAAATAATTTAATTTTTCTACAAAATTAAGTTTATTATAAAAATTAAATTATTACCTAAATATTACTTTGTCATAACACTGAATTAAATTATCAAATGAACCACAATGATAGATTTGGTATCATTGTTTTACTCTATAACTATGAGTCAATTTTTGCTACCCAAGTGGATGAATTGTGAGAAAATACTTTACAGAATATGCAATCAAATAATATTTAAATCTATAATGTTATCTAAATTGATAACATCAGAAAATTCTTAATATGTTCAATTAACATAGAGCATAATAATCTTAACACTGAAGATGATTTTCTAAATGAGTCCAAATATGAGGCAAACCTTATTCTCTGACTGTCACTAGCCAATTTAGTAATTACTATGAATTATTATTAGTTAATAATTAATTAATTATTAAATAATTAATCACTATTAGTCATTTTTAAATTGTTGTCAAATAGTCAATCTGATCAGTAATCAGCTTTCATTTTATGATTTATAAACTCATCTTTGATATATATTTTTTTCAGTCCCCCATGTTCAGTGCTCTATTATATTTTGAACTATTCAACGCATATGTAGAATTATCTTGTCTCCATATTTACTATCTTGACACCATTGTTCATTATATAGACTGCATCATGCTATCTCTGCCTTTATTCTTTACTAACCACAGACTACATATAATGTAGCAGAAACCCTAAGTCTTTAAGACAAGTTCTATGACTTCTTCATGCAACTCAGACTTCCATTATTACTAAGTCCTTGTATTAATCAATGTTTTATTTATGAGTATCCTAGACGTGTCTTTTTCTTACCTTATATTATTATTATTTATCTATTTATTTTTATTCATTTGTATCTATTTTTATTAAGTGCAGGTGATTTTTATACCTCAGAATTTTTTCTTTATTTTATTTACTAACCCCAAAATACAGTTGACTCCAACCAATTTTAAATCAAATATTCATGTCATTTTAGCCAAAGAATATTAATACTCATAATTATGACTCTCTTGGATAAAATCAAAGTAATCCAGTTCCCTTCTGATTTATATGTTTTTAGTATATTAGTAAATTAGAATATAATATTTTATTATAAGCAGTTTTTATCTCCTAGAATATTCTCGATAACTATACCTCTTATTTTCTGTATTGTATCTAAGCATCTAGAAAAGTCTGCCTCACATATGTTTATTTATTATTTTGAATGTGTTAAAATCATGTATCTAGAAAATATGATTGTTTCCTTAATTATGAGACTAAAAAGAACTTAATATATAATGATTAGACCTTAGACTACATATTTTATATATGTCTATGGCTTCTAATTAAACTCATATGTATGATGTAAACTACAGTCAGAATTGTCTTCCAAATAATTTTGCTTTTAAAAGTCATACAAAAAAGAGAGAATAAAGTTAAAAAGAAAAGTTAAATTAAAGTAATTATTCCAGTCAATTAGTTGGTTTATATCAAATGCATGAATTATCTGCTAATGAAATACTCTTCATTATGTTCATCATTACAATTTTCTTTAAACCTAAAGGGCACTAGACTTATATTCTTCACTCTCTACATTCTTTTACACAATCTCTCCATGCATGCCTAGAAGGTCACCAAGTTAATTGGCTGTTGAGTACTTAAAGAAGCTAATTCCTTCTTATAAATTATCTGATTTTCAATTTTAAAGTTCTTGGTCAAGGTTACAAGATTAGCATAACCTCAAATTAGGAACATGTTTCTGGACACAATAGTGCTTCCTTAAACACTAGTTCAGTAAAACTATAAATATTGATGTAATTTCATAAAAATAAAACTTAAATTAGCCAAATTAAAGAGGACAGCATACATTTTTTTCTTGATATTTGTCTTGTTAGTTTTGTAAATTTTTCAAAGTTTAGTTGTGGAGAGTGAAAATTAAGTTG
The DNA here is from genome assembly GCF_024139225.1 of Suncus etruscus. Lineage (NCBI taxonomy): Eukaryota > Metazoa > Chordata > Mammalia > Eulipotyphla > Soricidae > Suncus > Suncus etruscus. The sequence continues at coordinate 29,722,219 of NC_064863.1, forward strand.
TGAATTCATGAATCCTAAGCATTAATTTTAAAGCTTACTCTTTACTCATTATATTTTTAAATAATCACTTGTTTATTGTGAATAATACCTGTCCATCTTAATTTTTAGATATAATTTTATCTAAATATTTTAGCTTACATAATATTTAGTTACATATTTATTCAAAACAAGTTTGACACTGTATATATTTCAGGGTTTCAACATGCTTCTTTAATATTTTCTATGCTAAATATGTGGGGATATCAGGGATAGAGCAATAGTACAGAAGTAAGTGGTTGACTTGTATGTGACCAACCCAGGTTGATCCCAGCACCATAGATGACTCTCTAAGCAACAATGGGTTTGGTCCTCAAACAAAAAACCAATAAATAAATAAATAAATAAATAAATAAATAAATAAATAAATAAATAAAAATAATCATTGTAGCAGTTATTGAGTCCTCTATTACTTAATATAATCTACATATTTGCTCAGTGGTTCAAATAATGATATTCATTTATTAAATTTATTTTTGGAGGTCAGAACTGGTATGCTTAAGGGTTATTTCAGGTCTAAGCTCAGAAATTACTTTTGCAATCTCAGAGACTATATAGGATGCTGAGGAACAAACCTGGGTTAGCCATGTGCAAGGCAAATGCCCTCCCTGGTCTGATATCACTTCAGCCCTCTCTTAATATTTAACTATAATATAATATAATTAGTTTCATACTTCTTGCACAGGTAAGGGCTCTAAAATTATTTTTAATAATTTTTCTAGTATTTAACACTATCTAACATATATGTAATATTGGAAACATTTTTTAGTTTCTTACTAACCTAAAGAGATAATAATTTCTCACTAGTTTATCTAAATATATTCTGAAGGGTCCATTCTCATAATAAACTTATTATATAATTAGAGCTATGGTATATTGATGTAGTACAGTAATCTTTTTTTAAAGCCAAGCTAGTACTGTAATGGGAAGAAATGTATTAAAACTTGCAATGAAAATTTGATCAGGAGAATTATGATCAAGAAATGACAACTAAGGAGTTTTATAATGAAATATTATTTAAAAGATTTAATAATGTCTTTAAAAATAAAGAATAGAAGATAATATCTTTACATTTTCATTAAAACACAAAATATTTGATTTTTTTAACTTTCTATCATTCAAGTCAAATTATTATCCCAACATCAGAGCTCTGCTGACCTTAATTGTAATTTAAGATTTAAGAAATTTAATGGTCACATGTTTTAGTATCAATTAGACTTATTAAAATTTTAGAAATTGGTGATAATTACTATCTGTAATTATAGGTCTACCTGCCCAACTACCTGTCCAGCATGTCTTTTTCCTGTTCTGTGCTTGATAGTTATTAAAGGTAAAATTCTTGTCACTTTCACCTACTGTTTATAACATAATTCAATATTGTTTATTAAAATCAATTTAGATTCTTTTATTTAGTTTAATCAAGAAGAGTGTCATACATATGACATACTTTTAGTTATGTATTGTTTTGGGGCCACACTTGGCAGCTCTCAGGGGTTTCTCCTGGCTCTGCACTCAGAAATTGCTTCTAGCAGGCTCAGCTGATAGTATTGGTTGCCAAGAGCCCAAACTAGATCTGTCCCATATCGGCCTCATGTAAGGCAAATTCCCTACCTATGTGATATTGCTCTGGCTCCACATATGGCATTCTAATTCCACATTCTCACCCTTTCCCTCCACCATTGTCTCCAGGAAATACCTCTTTAAGTTCCTCATATGTACATGATGGTAAACTTATTTCTATAGACCTGAGGACTAGAGACTAGTATTAAAAGTCTCTTCAATATCTCACCTCCTTTGGTTTGGAAAATTATTTTCAATTGTAAAAGTTCCATGCCTCCAAATCTCTTATATCACCTACAGTTATAACAGTTGTATCATAATATCAAAATATAGTTTAAAGGTATATTTATTCAAGTTTTTAATCTATTAAGCATCACTCATAGTTTAACTTCTTTTTTTAATAAATACAATTTTTATTTTAATCATAGTGTCTTATATATCGTTGACAATAATATTTTAGGTACATATTAAGATAAAATCAGAGGAATTCCCATCTCTGAATTGCCCTCCCTCCATCTCCCATTCCCATCCTACCTCCCATATCCTCCTCCCTCACCCCTGGGGCTGCCAGAATAAGTGGTCCCCTCTGTGCCTAGCTTACTACTTAGTGGTCCTACCCCTGTTTGATTTTGGTACCTGCCTTATTTCCTGCTCTAATTGGGAGGCGGGACTAGATAGTTCAAGTTATGTGGCTTTGTTTGAAGAGGAGAAAAGTAATAAACTGGGGAAAAAAATCAAATACGCCAAAAATGGGCTCAGTCCTTCTGGAAGCTCTCATCCTAGGTTGGAGAGACAAAAGGGGAAAAGAAGGTGTTAAATAAAATGTCCAGTGAGCACTCCAACAATAAAGATAAGCACCACATAAAAGCCATAGTCTTGAGATTAAAAAAAAAAAAACATGGCAGAGCACATAAAGGAAGAAAAGAAAAGAAGAAAAAAATAAATATAAATGAAGACAACAACTTCAATATCCACACAAAAACAAAGAAATTGACAAAGACTAAATAAATAAGAAAAATTTTTCTGTGCTTTTTGCCTTTTTTCTTCTTTTTTTCTTCCCTCCTGCACAGGCACAGTAAATATTGGGGTCATTCGAAAAAGAATTCCCTTGGCCTAAGAGATACAGGATTTCTCCACCCTTGAAGTATATTGTCATGTGATTAACTATAGACTCCGTTCAGGTTCATTTACTCTCCCCTTGGTGCTTTTGTGGTGTATGGAAGACTTCTGCTCCGTCCTGGGTGATAACATCAGACCTCTGTATCTAGAGATCTCGGTATCTGCACAGGTCAAGAAGTGGAACTTATGAAGTCTTTCTTTGTGATTCTAGAAGTTCTGTTCCCTCAGTGTCATTTTAATCCATCTTCTGTGGTTGGTGGTCTTGGTCTTTGCGCTGATCCTAGGATGGGGCCAGGATAGCGCCTTTCGTTATGTTTCCAGAAGAGCCATTCCGTTGCAATTGTCTCAGACAGACCTCTGGAACTAGAGATCATGGTTGTTGTGCAGGTCATAGATCAAACCCTGGACTAGGGCTTTTTTTTTTTTATTGGTCCCAGGATACATACAGTCTGGCCATGGTTCTGTCAGCCAGTCATCTGTAAATCGTGATCTTGGCATTTGGACAGACCAAAGGGTGACAAGCCTCCTGATTTTGTCTTATTCTTAGCTGGTGAGGTAGGATAATCTGCTTTTAAGTCAAGTTGTTCCCAGTTTCCTCGTTGTCAGGATATCATATTAGAGCTGGCACTTGCTGGTGTCCCGACAGTATTAAGGATGTCCAAGATGGGATCTGTTTCCTGTGGCTGTTGTGAAGAACTGTGTCATTTCTATGTCTGAGATCCAGGGTTCAAGGCTGAATGGGTGGTGTATAATCACCTGGGGTCTAAGTTGGGACCACATGACATATTTTCAAGGTGGGAGATCCCCTTGTATTGTAAACAAGTATGAGTTCTTATCTCTAGTCGATAAAAGCTCATTTTTATATGTAAGATTTCCCCTTTTTTTAGTGTGCCTTTGCAGGGAGAAATGGTGCTACATTATATTGCTGGTGCATTTGAGGGTGGAAAGAGAAGAAAAAAGAAATAGGTCATACCCCAAAAAAGATAAAAATAGAAAAAATATATCTGTGCTCATACATATATATAAATATATATATAACAAGATTTAAAAAATGAATAAAAAAGTAATTAAAGGAACAAAGTAATACAAGAGACTATCTTATATTTGGGGAAAAGCAGATAAAGATTTAGTGTAATACATGTCTTATACTTATGATGGAAGTATAGGTTTCCTAATTATCTTTTGAGATTTTCTTGTGGTATGTGGGTTCCTGGGTGCCTTTTCATCACACAACCTGACCTTTTTAAAAATGGCAAAAAATTTGTGGCAGGGAGGTCTTGGGAAGAGTTCTTGTTTTGGGGATACTTTCAGAGCTAAGTTCGGTTTCAAGTAACAGTCCACGTTTGGAAGGGTTGGTAAAGAGCACCTCACAGCATGATTCAGCAGGGGAGTTGGTTTCCTTTTCATGTAGGGGACGAGGTGTGGGTTTGACTGGTTGTCCCTTCGCTTGGGTGCTGGGTGCTGGTTCCTTGGGGTAGGAGGTCAGTCTTGATGCCTAATGGATTAAGAACTGAGGGTGAAGAGTTTTAATAAAGTGGAAAATCTGGATGGGATTGAGGGGTAAAGGGATAGTCGGATTTCCAAAGAGGGGTAAGGGGGAAAGTATTTGGATGGGGCAGGAGAGGAGAAAAGAGAAAATAAATTAAAAAGTAAAGGAGAAAAATAAGACAAAAAAAAAAAAAGAAAGTAGTGAGAAGAGAGGAGAAAAGAGCAAGGGAATGCTATTTTGCTTGAATGTGTTCGATGAGTAGGGCCTGTAGTATAAGTCTGTAGGTCACAGTTGGTGGTCTGTCTGATCATGTGTTTCAGGTCCTAAAAGAAGGTATAACCTAGAGGTAAAGGGTATGTTAAAGAGTTTTATCAGGACATTCTCATAGTGCAAGCTGGATATGGTATCTCGTGTGACTGAGACCTGAGATGCCATCTTAGTTTGTCCACCCTTTGTGTCCAAGAATGCCTGTGGACAGAATAGCTGAAAGGTTATTTTAAATATAGTATTATTAAGACATTAAAACAAATTGTTATGAAATGCTTCCATTGGAGTCAGTGATTTCCCATGGTATTCTTTACCTGTAATCCTGTATAAGATCCCTAAGGGATTTTAATGGGCCTTTGTAGTAGAAGGCTGATTACATACCTGTTCTCTCTATGCTGCTGTTTCTGCTGTTGCTTTGTGGTATAATGTATAGTCAAGAGTTCGTGTTGTTCCTCTTTCATGTGTTTTGGGCATTGCTCTCCGGTATATGTTGACTGTTACAGTGTTTGGAGTTTCTACCTTGTTAAACCCTTTTATTTGATCATTGAGTATTAGTTGTATATAAGGTGTATGTTCCAGGTGCTTCAGAATAGTGCTATCATTCTGTGTTTGTCTTTTATCTTCTGGCTTACTTCATTTAACATAATATGTTCTAGGTCCATCCACGTTGCTGCAAAGTCTGTGATTTTATCATTTCTGACTGCCATGTAGTATTCCATTGTGTATAGATACCACATCTTAATGATCCACTCATCTGTTGTTGGACATCAAGGTTGGTTCCAAGACTTGGTTATTATACTGAGTGCTGCGATAAATAGTGGGGTGCACACATACTTTGGAATGAATGTCCTTTAAACTTTGGGGTAGATACCTAAGTGAGCAATTGCTAGGTCAAATGGCAGCTCAATTCTGAGTTATTTGAGCACTCTCCAGACTGTTCTTCATAGTTGTTGGACTAGGGGGCATTCCCACCAGCAGTAGATGAGAGTGCCTTTTTACCACATCCCTGCCAACAGAGATTGTTCCCATTATTTTTGATGTGAGCCATCCTCACTGGTGTAAGGTGGTACCTCATTGTTGTCTTGATTTGGATTCCCCTAATGATGAATGAAAGTGAGCATGTTTTCATGTGTTTGTTGGCCATCTTTCAGTCTTCCTCAGAGAAGTGTCTATTCATTTCATCTCCCCATTTTTCTATGGATTTATTTGGTTTTGGGGGGCTCAGCTTTTGAGTGCTTTGAATATTCTGGATATCAGCCCTTTATCCAACATGTTGAGTGCAAAAATTTTTTCTCATTCAGTTAACTGTCTTCTTGTGTTAAGTAGGTTTTCTTTTGCTATGCAGAAGCTTTTTAGTTTGATGTAGTCCCATTTGTATATGTTTGATGCTAAAATTCTTGCCATTGGCAATCTATCGTCAAAGACTTTTTTGATATATATGTCTACAAGTGTTTTGAATATTTTTTCCTCAATAAACTTTATAGATTTGAGTCTGGTTTCAAGGTCTTTAATCCATTTTGAGTTGACTTTTGTATATGGGGTGAGGTATGGGTCAATTTTTAATTTTTTACAAATGGTTTTCCAGTGGTATCAGCAACATTTGTTGAAAAGACTTTCTTTGTCCCATTTCAAGTTCTTGGCTTTTTTGTCAAATATTAGTTGACTATATATATCTGGGGGCTTATGTCTGGAAATTCTGTTCTAATCCACTGGTTTGAGGCTCTGTCCTTGTACCAGTACTGTGATGCTTTTGATCACTATGGCTTTATACTATACCTTCAGATTAGGTAAAGAGATGCCACCCAGCTTCCTGTTTTTTAGTATGTGTTTGACTATCCTGGGTCTTTTGTGGTTCCAGATAAATTTTATGATTTATTGTTCTAAGTCTTTTTTTAATATATTTTTTATTTTGATCGTAGTGGTTTATATATTGTTGACAATTATATTATAGGTACATATTTACATAAAATCAGGGGGTTCCCATCACCGATTTGTCCTTCCTACACCTCCGTGTTCATCCTACCTCCCATATCCTCCTCCCTCACCCCTGGGGCTGCAATAATGTGTGGTCCCCTCTGTACCTAGCTTACTACTTAGTAGTCTTGGTCTTGGTGCCTTTCTCATTTGCCCCTCTAACTGGGAGGAAGGACTACATTGTTCAAGTTATGTGGTTTTATTTGAAGAAGATAAAAGTAATAAACTGGGGTAAAAGTCTAATACGCCGAAAATGTGTGGAATCCTTCTAGAGGCTTTCATCGACAGTTTGAGAGATGAAGGAGAAAAAGAAGGTGAAACACCCCAACAGTACAAAAAGAAGTGTCAAATATCCGGTGAGCACTCCAGTGATAACGATAGGCACCACAAAAAAAGCCATGGTCTTGAGTTAAAAAACATGGCAGAGCACCTAAAGAAAGAAAAGAAAAGAAGAAAAAAAAACAATATAAATATAAATGGCGACAACAACTTCAATAACCACACCAAAACAAGAAATCGACAAAAAGTAGATAGATAATAAAAATAAAAATAATAATAAATGAAGAAAAAAATAATATATAAAAGATAAAAAATGTTTTGTGCTTTTTACCTTTTTTTTCCCTCCTGCACTGGCACAGTAAATATTGGGGTCATTCAAAAAGGAATTCACTTGGCCTAAGCATTATGGGGTTTCTCCACCCTTGGGGTATATTGTCACTGGATTAACTATAGACTCCGTTCAAGTTCATTTACTCTACCAGTGGTGCTTTCGCGGTGTTTGGAAAACTTCTGCTCCGACCTGGATGATAAAATCAGACCTCTGTATCTAGAGATCTCAGTATCTGCACAGGTCCAGGAGTGGGACTTATGATGAAGTCTTTCTTTGTGGTTCTAGAAGTTCTGTTCCCTCAGTGTCATTTTAGTCCATCACCTGTGGCTGGTGGTCTTGGTCTTTGCACTGATCCTTGGATGGAACCTAGGATAGCTTCTTTCATTGTGTTTCCAGGAGCCCCATTCCATTACAATTGTCTCTGCCGGACCTTTGGAACTGGGGATCACGGTTGTTGTGCGTGTAGTAGTTCTAACCCTAAACAAGGGCTTTTTTATTGGTCTCAAGATATATTCAGTCCAGTCATGGTTCTAGCAGCCAGTCATCTGTAAATCCCAATCTTGGCTTTTGGACCGACCAAAGGGTCACAAGTCTTCTGATTTTGTCTTATCTTTAGCTGGTGAGGTAGGATAACCTGTTCTTAGGTCAAGTTTTTCCCATTTTCTTTGTTGTCAGGATGACACTTGTTGGTGGCCCAGCAGTATTAAGGATATCCTGGATGGGATTTGTTTCCTGTAGCTGTGTGAACAACTTGTCAATTCTATGTCTGGGATCCAGGGTTCAAGGCTGGACGGATGGTGTCTAATCACCTGAGGTCTAAGTTGGGTCCCGTGACATATTTTCAAGGTGGGAGATATCCCTGTATTGTAAACAAGTATGAGTTCTTATCCCTAGTAGCTAAGAGCTCTTTTTTATATGTAAGATTTCCCCTTTTTTTTAGTGTGCCTTTGCAGGGAGAAATGGTGCTACTTTATATTGTCGGTGGATTTGGGGGTGGACAGAGAAGAAAACATGCTATGTCAAAGAGTGGGCTCCTTTGGGTGGGCGCTCACCACACGCTCAGATCAACAGCCTTCCCACCCTCCTCTGGTCTGTCTCAGGGGCTCACGGCTCCCTTGAATAGGTGCCCTCCACGTGCTCTTGTCAGAGACTCCACACACTCCCTCTGCCCTGTCCCGGGAACTCATGGCTCACCTCCATAGTTTAACTTCTATATAGAAATAGCAACTGGACTGTGAGAAAGTATTCACATTATTACAATTTTATTAGAACAAAATTGAAAACTATAGAACCCATATCTTTTGTGGCCTTTATATTATTTTCCTAAAGCAATTCATCACATACAATTCTATTCTCAAAAAACCACTCTAAATTTAATGTACTTTTCACCATGCCACTTTTCAGCAACATGATCACAACAAAACATCAATGCTCAATCAGTAGCCAATGATACTGAGTGAAAGTAGTGTGCCCAAAAAGAAAAATAGGATACTCAGCAGTATTTCAAGAGATTGTCTATCATATTGGTGATATAAATTGATTTCTCAGAGATAAAATGTGATTTCCTAATGCCACATAGCTCCAATCTGACACATTTATACTTCCTTCATCTGATGAAACTGAAATATTGCTCTCTAGAGCTGGCTAAAATTTATCATTTCTATTGATTGTATGCTACTCTCAAGTGTTGTTGACCTTGCACTATGTTCCATTTTCACTTGCCATAATCTAATCTGAGATGTTATATTCAATATAGGAATATAGGCATATAAATATTGGTACATTTTCAAAGGTGTTTACTCTTGAACTTACTCCTACTCAACTGCCGTCATCTTCATTTTTATTCAATTTATTTTAAAATAACTCCTTCCTTATCCCAAATTTAGTCTTCTGGAATTTATGTTAGTAATAATCACCAACATCTGAAATTTTAATAAGTCTAACTGATATTAAATTATCTTATTGCTATGTTCTGTTTAAAGAAATGGATATATAGATATTTTGCTAATTTTTTGGAGAAAGAAAGAGGCAATGACATTAAATATTGAACTGTCATGAGCTATAGTACTGAGATCATTTCTTTTAACTGATAATCTCTTTATTCAGGTTCACAGACAATTATGTTTCTAGTGTCATTAGCAATGAAACACTTTACCTTCATATTCTTTTCTTGCTGTTGTTCTTCTTTTGTTTTGTTTTGGTCACACCCGGCAGCCCTCAGGGATTACTCCAGCTCTGTGCTCAGAAATTGTTTCTGGCAGGCACAGGGGAACATATGGGATGCTAGGATTCAAACCACCATCTATCTTGGATTGGCTGTGTGCAAGCAAACACCCTACCACTGTGCTATCTCTCCATTTTCATACCTTCATGTTCTAAATTGCTTTGCATATATGCCATAGATTCACTTTAAAATGTTTATCTTCTGCTTGGAAAACCACACGGGGCTTAAGAATTTATAAGAACAAAAATCAAAAAAGAACAAAAGAAAACAAACAAACAGAAAACAAAACCTATTGTCTTTGTAGTACCATTTATCCAAATAGCTTTGCTGGGCTTGGTCTCAGTGGTACCTGATCATGACATGGTGACTGATCATAACAGAGCCCAGGAAGTACAGGGAAAACCAGCACAGCAATGCACCACTATACCTTAGTGTGTGTTCCTTAATCATTCTTGACTGAAAATCATCAGAAAGTGTCCAAAGACTTCCTGAGCATTATTTAAAACCTTTACCCCGCAAAAATACTAATAATATTAACTATGTACAAAAATGCTCAAGAGGAAATAAAAATTTAGGAAACACAATTATAATGACAGGTTCCATGTTTATATGATGATAATTTGGAGAAGAGCTTTCATAAAGATTTTGATGTTGCAAATTATCAACTAACTCTTTACATAAATGAAGAAAAGAGAAATAGTGAGCCTTGTTAATGTTTGACTTTATTTGTATTGACTGACTATATTGAAATTTTGTAATTGAATTATGAGTATGCTAGTTTATATATTTTGCAGCCATTAATTTATGCATATGCCCAATAACCATGAGTGTCAATCATCTGTTTATAGAATACCTGAATTTGGGAAATTATAAGGGCTCTTCAATTCCTTTCCATTTCTACTTGTTATTTTCCTAGAAATTTCTGAAGCTACTGGCCATGTACACACATTTATAAAATCAAATGTAAACTATTTTTCAATTAAATTTTTCTGGGTTTTAAAGCATTATTTTCTTTTTCTCTTAAGTTTTAGAACTGATTATATTGACTAGTTATCAAAAAGTGGTTTTCCCTAAGTAATTAATGCAGTGATTTTCAACATATATACCTCCAGGTTAACTCCTACCCAGTAACTTTAAGAAAACCTATGTTTTATTTTGTAGATAAATGTTTATAGCAGAAATCCATTAAGTTTAATCAAACCTGAGGCATTGTTGTAGGACATTAATTTACCTGAACCTATTAATTCTTGCCTGTTTCCTAAACAAAGGTCTGTAAAACTGAGATAAAAACATTTTAAATGTATGTTAAAAGAAAAAATGTGTATGTATATGCACACAAGTTTTATATCTCATATAAAATATAATGCAATATTCAAGCTATACTATAATGTAGATTAACATAAAATTTATTGTGTTTAATTTAATTTATGTTTATATTTAATTTTATGTTTAATTTAATTTATGTTTATATTTAAAATATTAAGCTCACCTAAAATTATTGTTTAAAATTATTTTAAACTGTTCACTTTTAATGTTTTGATTTCAGACATTAATACTATTTTAGTATTCCAAAAGTGTTAATCCTTAACTAACATAGTAAAAAAGTTAATAATTTCAATAAAATATGTATCTAACTGGAGAAATACTACAAAACTTTTATCACATACTGACCACAATTTGATGACAATTCAGGAGTGATGTATGAGCATTGTAGGGTGTGACACAAAAGGAAGCAAACAAAACAAACCCAAAAAAACTCAAAAAAATCTTTTTCATATGTATCTCTATTATTCAAGACAAAATAATATAAGTATTTAAGTTGTATAAATTTATAAAAATAATAAAAAGAAAAATTAATATATAAAATTAACTTAATTATGATCATTTTTTATTCCTCACGTTACATTATTTTTCAATCATCTACATTATAATTGGTGTTGGCATTTAAAAGTAAAATGTTGAAAACCATTGGATGACCTCACCACACTTTTATATTTTTTATGTAGTTCATTGTCAACAATGAGAAATGGAAGTTATTTCATTTGTTTTATTTTCCTTAACACAAAATGATGATAAAGATTTTTTGATGTACCTATTAGAAGTTTTAAGCATTATAGCTTCAGAATTGTGCTCATTTTCTATTTAAATTGTTTATTTTGCTTCTTTTTATACTTTGTTATTCACATTATAAATTATCCTATTTAATATTGTTCTGATTTTTACCTGCTGTACATTCACAATGAACTTTATTTTTTACATGTGAGTATATTATACACTAAATATTTGTGTTATCAAACATTCATATTCTGAAATAAAGTATCCTAAATAACCACATCTACAATGGGGTGAAGAAATAAACAGACACTAATTCAAATAAGATATACAAATGTCCAAAAAGCACAAAAACTAATCATTATGAACCACATGAACCATATGACTCATCAGGAACCACATGAACCACAACACTAATCATCACGGAGATACAAATCAAAACAACAATGGTCCCATCTTACACCACAGAGACTGTCACAGCTTTGTCCTATGACCTGTGCAAATGCCAAGATCTCTAGCTACAGAGGCCTGATTTTATTATCCACAACTGAGATGAAAGTTTCCTAGCACCATAAAAAGACCTTGGGATATGAAAATGAGCATGTATGGAGCCTGTGGTTGTTCCTATGACAGAGCGCTTCACGGGCAGAGAAACACTGAATCTCTTAGATCAAGGGAATTTCCTTTCTTACATCCCCTTACTTACTGTGCCTTTTCAAAAAAAAAAAATGTCACAAAACCTTGCAACCTTTTCTTCCCCCCCCCTTTTTTAAATTTTCTCTTTTTTTTTTAGTTTTTTTATATTCTTTTTTGATCTCTTTTTATGACTGTTATTTGGTTGTTGATTTTGTTGTTGCTAATGTACTTTTTTTGTAGTTGTTATTTTTTTATTGTCTGTTTTTGTTATGCTTTTCTTCTTTCACTTTTTTCTTCTTTTAAATAGATTGTTTATAACCTCTATACCAACATCTCCCAGTGTTTTTTCTTCTTCCAACAGACCCACATAACTTTTTTTTTTTGGGGGGGACACAAAGTGATGCTCAGGGGTTACTCCTGGCTATGTGCTCTACCTTATCATTCCGCACCACAGCTCCAGCCCAGAACCACACAACTTGAATCATCTTGTTCTGCCTCATAAATTGTAGGGGGGGATGGATGGTACCAGGATCAAACAGTCATATGAACCTTGAGTGGAAAAAAATTTATCATAATTAAACACTAAACCTAAGTCAACAACAACAGAATTGATACCCAATCTACAACAAGCTATAACAGAAGGGATAATTACACTAGAAGTTCAAAGGGCAAATGAGGAAGATTGGGATGCATGTAGGGAACAGGGGTGGAGGGAGGACAACACTGGTGGTGGGAATGTCCTTGATTCACTGTCACTATGTACTCTAATTATTACTGTGAAAGATTCATAATTTACTTTCGTCACAATAAAATTATTTAAAAAAAAGAACAATAGGTACTGACTGGGATGTGGGGAGAAAGATTCACTGCTGGTACTATTGCTCTCTAGTCCAGCCTTTATGGAAAAATATGCAGATATCTCAAAAAACTGGAAATTAAGCTCCAATATGATCCAGCTATACTACTCTTAGGTATATACACTAGAAACACTAAAACACAATAAAAATATGCTTTATGCACACCTATATTCATTGCAACAATAGCTAGAATCTGGAAACAACCAAAATTCCCAAAACAGATGAGTGGCTAAAGAAACTTTGGTATATATACACAATGAAATACAATGTAGCCATCAGGAAAATGAAATCATAAAATTTTCCTATACATGAATGGCCATGGAAACTTCTACACTGATTGAAATAAGTCAGAGGTAGAGCGATAGAGACATAATAGTTTCACTAATCTGTGGGATTTAAAAATAATAAAAAAACAATATTGTAATAATACCCAGAGATAATAGCGATAAGAGCTGGAAGGGCTGGTCAATGATATGAAGCTTCCCACTAAGAGTGGTGAGCTCACTTAGAGAAATAACTACACTAACAACTATCATGACAATGGTAGTGAGAGATATAGAATGCCTGTCTTGAATATAGTCAGGGTTTGGGGTAAGAAGGTGATGGGGGCATTGGTGGTGGGAAGGTTGCACTGGTGAAGGGGGTGTTCTTTTTTATAATTAAAAATATGTTTGTAATCATGGTGCTTAAATATAACATTTTTAAGAAAGACAAAGTTTAAACACATACACACACACACAAAACACATGGAAAGAACGAATAAATCACATCAGCATAAAAAAACCTAAATTATGTAGCCAGAGCTTTAGAACAGCAATAAGGCATTTGCCTTACACACACTGACCATGGATGAACCCTAATTTGATCCCCAGCATACCATATGGTCCCTCAAGCCAGGAGCAATTTCTGAGTCCATAGCCAGGAGTAACCCCTGAGCATCACCAGAAGTGGCCCAAAATTCAAAAGAAAAAAACCTAAATTATGATGTTATATTCAGATATATATTTGAGAAATTATTGAGAATTTATTTATTATTTATTCTCAATTTATTATTAAGAAATTATTGAGAAATTTGAGAAATTATTGGGTCATGTATTTAAAATTACTTGAGTGAGATTTACAAAAGAAGACTCAGAAAAAATCGCAGTTTCAACCATGAGCAGCAAAACAGCAGCAATATTTAATTCAGAAAAATAAGTTTGTTCAAACAAGGACTCTCCTAATAGCTTTACTTGGACCTACTCTACTTATAAATATGTGTGAAATGCATGTCTATCAGTTATAGCTACTCACCCTGTAGTATTTTTCAGCATCAGAGTAAATGGTCTGAGATGTATTTATTTTTCATATGAGATAGAATGTGTTATATGGAATACTCTAAATAGAATCTAATACAATATGCACTCAAGAATCTGGCTATACAATGTTATAATGATAAGGTGCTATGAAAGTTACGAATATTGAGGAAGGAAATGATCTTGTATTACTGAAGTATTCTCAATGTAATCACAATATTTTTTTTTTCAAAAGTAGTAACCACAGAACAGAAACAAAATGAGATATAACTTGGTTGGTTTTTAAAATAGAAATAAGTAGCCATGAGTCTAAGCTTATGTTTGAGACTAGGTAATGGCAAAGGAAATAAAATACATTTCTTCCTTACATGTACAAAAACAAAATGTTTTCTCTCCAATACATTGAACTTAGCCAGTAAGTGAGGTATTCTGAGTAATTATGTTTGTTGCAATTTATTAAACTGTAATAGAATATAAATACATTATATGAAGGTGATTTTCTCAAAAGATAAAGCTTAATATACATGTCAAAAACAATTGAAAAAATAAAGAAAATAAGTATAGGCCAATTACCTCATTCCCTAAAATATTAAAGCACCATCACTTTACATCTGATTTAATGAGTCATTAATATTGAGTTCTGAGCTATTTTACGTATGCCCATTAATTTCCTTATACAATCCTACATGTTTCTCAGATAGTTTCCCATATGTCATTCTTTTTATCTATACATGAACATGGCTTTTATGATATCTTTGTGAATCTCATCAGAAAATAAAGTTAGCAAGTTAAATACATAGGTTCATTTTCTTAAATATACATTGTTTGATTAATATCTTGCTGTTAAATAATTATAGAGCATGCTATTTGTCTTTCCTTATATCAAGGATAATATTCTAAATGAAAATTATTCTTTAATTGGAAAAACATTCTATATGACTGTTTTAAGGCTCAAAATGTTTGCCTCTTCAAAGAATGTATTATTACTACATTGCAACTACTACAAGTAGCAATATCCAATTAAAACAGTCCATTTATTCTGCCTCTGTTCTAGCTCCCTTTCACCATTTTTCCAACTTGCAAATTATTAAGAATAACTAATATTTTGAAACTTTTCCCCACTTATGACTCCTCCAGAGCCACCTGGAGTGAATAAAAGCAGAGCCAGGGAGTTCTTACCACTGTGTGTTGTAGAAACTTAAAATGGATGGTACCAAGACCATACAGTCATATGACCATTTAGTGGAAATAAAAATGATCAGACTTGGGGCCAGAGAGATAGCATGGAGGTAAGGCATTTGCCTTGCATGCAAAATGTCTGTGGTTCAAATCCCGGCAACCCATATGGTCCCCTGAGCCTGCCAGAAGCGATTTCTGAGCATAGAGCCAAGAGTAACCCCTGAGATAAAAATATATATATTCTAAGAAGTTCCCAATATTTTAGAGTTCTTAATTTTTCTGTATTTTTTCACATTTCTCAAAATGACAGATCATTTAGGGAAGTATGAAGTTTCACATTAGGGTTATTGAGCACCTCCTATGTGATGTCTTATATTACAGACTCTTGTATATTTCCAAAGAAGTCCTTATCTATTCCTAATTTCTTCAATCATTAAGTTTGCCTGAGGAGGACCAAAGCTGTTAGTAAAATGTAGGTGGTTTCCTTGCTTATTACTAACACTTCAATTATTCTCTCCATTAATTCTTTCATATTCTCTCTCCAGAGGTCTGACTACATCTCTTATTCAATCGCTTGAACTCTACATATAATTATATTTAAGACCAACTTATTACTTGTAATTCATTTGTCAATGCAATCTTTCTGAAAATATTTATTAAATAATTAAAGAATGAATCGTTTTGGCCAAAACTATTTCTCTTAGTTCACTTGCCATCATAGAACCTGTGCGACTAATGTATATGAACAATTATGAAAGATTTAGTTCTAAATTTCCTTCTGCTTAGCCACAACTAATACAGATAGCATATACAGTATCCTATTCTATGATGATATTGAATATACACTGAATTCCAAGATATAATAGTGCACATTTGCATGAAAAACTAGAGTAAAAACAATAACTCCTTAAAACTCTCTTCAGTATGAGATTTCAGTTGGATGGTGGTAATAAAATTCTTCATTCTTTCTGGATAAAATTATGCAGATCAAAGAATAGGTATCATTCTCTCGCCACCATAGTAATCACCTTTTCATTTTTTATTTCATGTTTTCCAATGGCTTAGACATCCTGTTTTTTTTTCATGAAAATAAAAAGCTAGATATATTATACTAAAATAGTGTTATAAATATTTCTATAAATATTTTCAGGTATTTGGCTTTTTAGAATATTAAAAATGAGTTTCAGTGTTCTGTTCTATTTTATATGAGTGTTATGTTTGTATATGTATATGTGTATATGTATATGTCTATATGTGTATTTGTCTGTATAGGAAGGCTTATATTTTAAACTTATATCATTAAAATAGCTTATTTTCATGATTGCCACAATGATTTTGGAGTTAGTGTTCTATAGTCACTCATACATAAAGCTCAATGAACCATCAAATAATGATATTCAAATCAAATAATGATTTTTAATGCAACTCTGTGTCTGTCAAAGAGAAAAATATTCTTTGAAGCTGATGAATATAAGATAATTATCACTAAGAAGAAGGTTATGAGATAAAACAAGTAGTTGGTTGATCATGAAAAGCTGAGATATATGATAACTAGACAAAATTGAGAGCTTTTGATTAAGAGCTAGTATAGGGGGCAGAGTGTATGCTGCAGACAGGTTTCATTCCCATATAATACACATAGTCCTTTGTGCTCTTCCAAGAGTGAACTTAGAGAAGAGTAAGGGTAAGCCCTGAGAAGTCAGGTGTAGTCCAAAGCCAATATTTAAATTGGACATTTTGTTCTTAAGTACACCTATCTAGTTTAATATTTTTATTTACATAAACATGCTGAAATTTAAAATATGTAAAACTGTTAGCACAGTAGTCAAGATGTACCACATTTTCCAGCATATAAGACGACTTTTGAAACAAAAAAAAAGTCAACCGAAAATCGGGGTCGTCTTATACGCCGAGTATATCCCAAAAAATGTTTCAATATGCCGCTAAATGAAAATTGTCTGAATATTGCCACATAACGAATTTTCCAACTCAATCCTGCACCAATCACTGCCAGGCTGCTCGGACCGCCTCTCTAACTCAGCCAATCCAAGCAGGCTTTTTATGGATGCAAATTATACAGTGTCTGTACCCGAATCTACAGTGTAAAAAGCCTGCTCAGATTGGCCAGAGTCAGAGAGGACGTCTATTACATTATAACCTTTGGACATTTGCTTGTTGTGATAGGCTCACTGTGGAAGATACACTTGCAGCAAAGGATCATTCTGTCTTATACAGCAAATATAGGCCTAAACCTATGTTTTAATTGTAAAATTAGGGGGTCGTCTTATACGCCTGGTCATCGTATACACCGGAAAATATGTTATAAAAAAGATTATTCTCTCTCTGTAATAATAATTGAATTGCATCCTCTATCACTCATTATTTTGTATTTGAAATATTTTATTACTTGTACTTGGTAAAATGTAAACTTTCATTGGAAAATATTATATAATTCAAAGTATAATGTTTAAATGAACTTATAAGGACTTTAATGTATATACCAAGAAATTCCTGGTTTGTTAGTGATATGACATTTATTTTAAAAAGTCATTAAAGTCATTTAAAGTCCTTTTTAAAATAAATGTCATATCACTAACAAACCAGAAATTTCTTGGTATATACATCTAATCATGATCATTTACTTTGCAAATATCTTTAATTTTACTTTTTCCTGAGGAGTTATGAACAATTTTATTGCACTAATACATGGGTGGAAGAAATAATCCCTTAATTAAGTTTATACTGACATCTTTAAATTCATAACATTCATAACGTTTATTATATTTATCTTCAACCTCAAAGATTCATTTTCATAATATACAATTAGCTATTTACATGATTTTTCATATTAAGAGAGTCATGTAAAATGATTTCCATTTTATTTATTCATTTATTTATTTTGTACCCCAAGTCACAATACGACCAGGCAAAGAGCCTGGGTTGAGGTGTATATGGAGTGTATTTCCTGTACCTCCGCTTTCTATACAGTCAGTGTTATGAACGCAGTCTGTGGTAAGAATTAGGAGGCCTTATCTTTTCATGTCTTTTTTATTTATTTTTTATTTTTTTAACATACTTTTTATTTTGATCATAGTGGCTTACATATTGTTGACAATAATATTTTAGGTACATATTTACATAAAATCAGGTGGGATTCCTATCACCGGTTTGTCTTCCCTACTCCTCCGTTTTTGTCCTACCTTCCATATCCTCTTCCCTCACCCCCAGGGCTGCTAGAATATGTGGTCCCCTCTGTACCTATCTTATTACTTCGTAGTCTTACACCTGTTGGTCCTGATGCCTCCTTTATTTCCCCCTCTAATTGGGGGACAGGACTAGCTAGTTCAAGTTATGTGGTTTTGTTTGAAGAGGAGAAAAATAATAAACTGGGGTAAAAGTCTAATACGCCGGGAATAAGCAGAATTCTTCTAGAGGCTCTCGCCATTGGTTTGAGAGACGAAGGAGAAAAAGAAGGTGAAACAGTCCACCCCTACGAAATGAAGTGTCAAATATCTATTAAGAGTTCCAACAATAACGCTAAGCACCACAAAAACAGAACAAAACAAACAAACAAACAAACAAACAAAAAATGCCGTGGTCTTGAGATAGGCATCATGGCAGAGCCCATGAAGAGGGAAAAGAAGGGGCCAGAGAGATCACATGGAGGCAAGGCGTCTGCCTTTCATGCAGGAGGTCATCAGCTCGAATCTCTGCGCCCCACATGGTCCCTCGTGCCCACCAGGAGCAATCTCTGAGCCTGGAGCCAGGCATAATCCCTGAGCACTGCCGGGTGCCACCCAGAAATCTGAAAAGAAGAAGAAAAAAAAAGGAGAAAAAAAGATAAGTGGGGGGCAATAACTTCAATAACCACACTAAAACAAAGAAATCGACCAAAAATAGATAGGTAAATAAAAATAATAATAGTAGTACATGAAGATAAAAAGTAATATATAAAAAATAAACAATGTATTTTTTTCCCTCCTGCCCAGGCACAGTAAATATTGGGGTCATTCAAAAAGGGATTCACATGGCCTAAGAGATATGGGGTTTCTACGCCCTTGGAGTATATTATCATGGGATCAACTATAGACTCTGTTCATGATCCTTTATTCTCCCGGTGGTGCATTTGTGGAGTTTGGGAGGCTTCTGCACTATCCTGGGTGTTATAGTGAGACCTCTGTATCTAGAGATCTCAGTATCTGCACAATTACAGGGGTGGGACTTATGATGAAGTCAGTCTTTGTGGTTGTAGAAGTTCTGTTCCCTCAGTGTCACTCCAGTCCATCTTCTGTGGTTGGTGGTCTTGGTCTTGGCATAACCCTGGGATGGCACCTAGGATAACGCCTTTCCTTGCGTTTCCAGAAGCCCCATTCTGTTACAGTTGTCTCTGCCAGACCTTTGGAACTGGGGATCATGGTTGTTGTGCAGGTCGTAGCTCAAACCCTAGGCTAGGAATTTTTTATTGGTCCCAAGATATGTACAGTCTGGTCATGGTTCTAGCAGCCAGTCCTCTATAAATCGCGTTTTTGGCTTCTGGACCTACCAGCGGGTGACAAATCTTCTGATTTTGTCTTATCGGTGGCTGGTAGGGCAGGATAACCTGCTCTTAAATCAAGTTGTTCCCCCTTTCCTCGGTGTCAGGATATCGTATCAGAACTGGCACTCGTTGGTGTTCCAGCAGTAATAAGGTTGTTCCGGATGGGATTTGTTACCTGCAGCTGTTCTGAAGGACTGTGCCATTTCTGTGACTGGGATCCAGGGTTCAAGGTTGGATGGATGGGATCTAATCTCCTGAGGTCTAAGTTGATTCCACATGACGTATTTTCAAGGTAGGAGTTATCCCTGTATTGTAAACAACTCTGAGTTTCTATCTCTAGTAGATAAAAGCTCTTTTTTATGTGAAAGCTTTCCCCTTTTTTTAGTGTGCCTTTGCAGAGAGAAATGGTGCTACGTTATATTGTTGGTGCCTTTGGGGGTGGACAGAGAGGAAAACAAAAGCAGGTCACCTACCCAAAAAAGATTTAAAAAAATAGGTTTAAAAATGTATGTGCTCACAATGTATATGTGGACAAGAAAGTTAAAAAATGAATTAGCGGAGTATTTAAAGGACCAAAGAGGTGCAAAAGACTACCTTACATTTGGGGAAAGGCAGGTAAAGAGGAGGTGTAATACAAGTCTTATGTTTATGTTGGGAGTATAGGTTTTCCCGTTGTCTTTTGGATTTTTCTTGTAGTGTGTGGGTTTCCAGGCACCTTTCCATCACACCCCTGACCTTGTTCAGATTGGTGAAAGATTTGCGGCAGGGAGGTCTTGGGAAGAGTTCTTGTATTGGGGCTACTTTTGGAACTAAGTCGGGTTTCAAGTAATAGTCCTCCTTAGGGGGAGATGGTAGGGAGGGCCACGCAGCATGGGTCCGCAGGGGAGTTAGTTGCTTTTTCTTGCAGGAGATGAAGTGTGGGTTTGACTGGGTGTCTCTTCGTTTGGGTACTGGGTACTGGTTCATTGGGGTAGGAGGTCAATCTTGATGCCTAATAGATTAAGGACTGAGGGTGAAGAGTGTTAATACCATGGGAAGTATGGATGGGAATGAGGGATGAGGGGGTATTTGGATTTCCAAAGGGGGGAAAGGGGAAGGTATATGTAAGGGGTAGGAAGGGAGAAACGAGAAAATACATTGGAAAAGAGGAAAGAAAAAAAAGTAGAGAGAAGAGTGGAGAAGAAATGATAAAAAAAGAAAGTAGTGAGAAGAGAGGAGAGAATAGCAAGGGAATGTTAGTTTGCTTGAGTGTGTTCGATGAGTATAGTCTGTAGTTTAAGTCCGTATGTCATGGGTACTGCTTCGGTGGTCTGACTGGCCACGTGCTTCGATTCCTAAAAGAAGGTATAACCTTGAAATAAAGTGTATGTTAAAGAGTTTTCTGGGGACCATCTCGTAGTGCCAGCTAGGTATGGTATCTCGTGTGGTATCCCGAGCTGCCATCTTGCTTTATCCACCCTTTGTATCCAAGGATGCCTGTGGACAGAAAAGGTGAGAGGTTATTTTAAATATAGTAAGATAAGGCATTAAAACATGATGTTATGGGATGATTCCATTGAAGTCAGTGATTTCCAGTGGTATTCTTTACCTGTGATCCTGATTATGATCTCCAAGGGATAATTGTGGGCCTTTGTCGTAGACTGCTCATTACATACCTGTTCTCCCTATGCTGTTATTTCTGGTGCTGCTGTTTTCTTTGTGGTATAATGCGGTCAAGAGTTTGCGTTGTTCCTTTTTTCATGTATTTTCGGTGCTGCACTCGAGTATATGTTGGCTATTACAGTGTTTAGAGTATCTACCCTATTAAACCCTATTATTTGATTGTTGAGTGTTAGTTGTGTATAAGATGTATGATCTGGGTGCTTCAGAATAGTGCTATCATTCTGTGTTTATCTTTGGTCTTCCGACTTACTGCATTTAACATAACATGATCTAGATCCATCCATGTTGCTGCAAAGTCTGTGATTGTATCATTTCTGACTGCCATGTAATATTCCATTGTGTATAGATACCACATCTTAATGATCCATTCATCTGTTGTTGGACATCAAGGTTGGTTCCAAGACCTGGCTATTATACTGAGTGCTGCTATAAATAGTGGGGTGCACACGTATTTTGGAATGAATGTCCTTCCAAGCTGGGGGTATATACCTAGGAGAGCAATTGCTGGGTCAAATGGCAACTCAATTCTGAGTTCTTTGAGCACTCTCCAGACTGTTCTCCATAGGTGTTGGACTAGGGGGCATTCCCACCAGCAGTGGATGAGAGTTCCTTTCATACCGCATCCCCGCCAACAGAGATTGTCCCCATTATTTTTGATGTGAGCCATCCTTACTGGTGTAAGGTGGTATCTCATTGTGGTCTTAATTTGGATCTCTCTGAGGATGAGTGAAGGTGAGCATGTTTTCATGTGTTTGTTGGCCATCCTTCTGTCTTCCTCAGAGAAGTGTCTATTCATTTCCTCTCCCCATTTTTTATGGCTTTATTTGGTTTTGGGGGGCTCAGCTTTCTGAGTGCCTTGTATATTCTAGATATTAGCCCTTTATCTGATATGTCGAGTGAAAAAAATTTTTTCTCATTCTGTTAACTGTCTTCTTGCATTAAGTAAGGTTTCTTTCACCATGCAGAAGCTTTTTAGTTTGATGTAGTCCCATTTGTTTTTTTTTTTTTTTGCCACACCCTGTGACGATCAATGGTTACTCCTGGCTATGCGCTCAGAAGTAGCTCCTGGCTTCTTGGGGGACCATATGGGATGCCGGGGGATCGAACCGCGGTCCGTCCTAGGCTAGCACAGGCAAGGCAGGCACCTTACCTCCAGCACCACCGCGCGGCCCCTACCATTTGTTTATGTTTGATGATAAAGTTCTTGCCATTGGTGCTCCATTCTCAAAGACATTTTTAATATATAGGTCTTCGAGTGTTCTACCTATTTTGTTCTCGATAAACTTTATAGATTCGGGTTTGATTTCAAGGTCTTTGATCCATTTTGAGTTGACTTTTGTATAAGGAGTGAGGTATGGGTCAATTTTCACTTTCGTACATGTGGTTTTCCAATTGTACCAAAACCATTTGTTGAAGAGGCTTTCTTTGTTCCATTTCAAGTTCCTGCCTCTTTTATCAAATATTAGTTGGCAGTATATCTGGGGGTTTATGTCTGGGAATTCTGTCCAGACCCATTGATCTGAGGTCCTGTCTCTGTTCCAGTACCATGTTGTTTTGATTACTATGGCTTTATAGTATAGTTTCAAGTTAGGTAAGGAGATGCCACCCAGCTTCTTGTTTTTCAGTATTTGTTTGGCTATTCTGGCTCTTTTGTGGTTCCAGATGAATTTTATGATGGATTGTTCTATTTCTTTAAAAGATGGTGTTTGAATTTGGATAGGGATTGCATTAAATCTATATAGTAGTTTGAGTAGGATAGTCATTTTGATTATGTTAATTCTACCTACCCATGAGCATGGGATATTCTTCCATTTCTTTAGATCCTCTTCAATTTCTTTCTGAAGTGTTTTGAAGTTTTCCTAGTATAGGTCTTTCACTTCCCTTGTGAGATTGATTCCTAGGTATCTGATATTTTTTTATACTATTTTAAATGGAATTGTATTTATAATCTCTCTCTCCTTGGTTTCGTTGTTTGTATATAGAAATGCAACTGTCTTTTGTGTATTGACTTTGTATCCAGCCACTTTGCTGTATTGGTTGATTATTTCTAGGAGTTTTATTGTGGACTCTTTAGAGTTTTCGATGTATATCATCGTATCGTATGCAAATAGAGATAGTTTGTGTTCCTCTTTCCCAATTTGGATTCCTTTGATTCCCTTCTCTTGTCGGATTGCTATTGCTAGGACTTCTAGGTTATATTGAATAAGAGTGGAGAGAGTGGGCAGCCTTGCCTAGTTCCTGACTTTAGTGGAAATGCTTCTAGTTTCTCGCCATTAAGAATAATGTTGGCTGTCGGTTTTTCATAGATAGCTGTAACTATCTTGAGGAAGGATCCTTCTAACCCTATTTTGCTGAGTGTCTTTAACATGAAAGGGTGTTGGATTTTGTCAAACGCCTTCTCTGCATCGATTGATATGATCATGTGGTTTTTGTCTTTCTTGTTGTTGATGTGATGTATAATGTTGATTGATTTGCGTATGTTGAACCAACCTTACATTCCTGGTATAAATCCCACTTGTTCATGATGTATAATCTTTTTGATGAGGTGCTGGTTTCGGTTTGCTAAGATTTTGTTGAGTATCTTTGCATCTATGTTCATTAGTGAGATTGGTCTGTAGTTTTCTTTTTTGGTGGTGTCTTTGCCATCTTTGGGAATGAGTGTGATATTGGCCTCATAAAAGGAATTGGGGAGGATTCCAGTTTTCTCTATGGTTTGGAAGAGCCTATGGAAAAGTGGTAGTAGGTCTTCTCAAAATGTTTGGTAGAATTCACCTGTAAATCCATCTGGGCCTGGACTTTTGTTCTTGGGGAGTTTCTTAATTACATCTTCAATTTCCTCTGAGGTGACTGGTCTATTTAGGCTTTTTATTTCTTCCTTCTCCAGTCTTGAAAGATGGTATTTTTATAGGAATCTGTCGATTTCTGCTGGGTTCTCTAGTTGTTCATAATATGATCTCAAGATATGTAGTATTTCTTGGGGTTCTGTTGTAATCTCTCCCCTTTCATTTGTGATCCTACTAATTTGGGTGTTTTCCCTCTTTTTTTGGGTGAGTTTTGCCAGTGGTTTGTCTATCTTGTTTATTTTTTCGAAAAACCAACGTCTGGTCTCGTTGATTTTTTGTATTGTTTTCTTAGTTGCTATGTTGTTTATTTCTGCTCTGGTTTTTATTATTTCTTGCCTTCTGGTCGTGGTTGGGTTTCTCTGCTGCTGCTGTTCCAATTCCTTGAGGTGATTGTTTAAACTGTTGATTTTATTGTTTTCCTGTTTCTTGACATAGGCCTGTATTGCTATGAGTTTCCCCCTAATTACTGCTTATGCTGTGTCCCACAAATTTTGACAAGTTTTCTCTTTATTATCATTTGTCTCAAGGAATCTTTTTATTTCTTCCTTTAGTTGTTCTTTGATCCAGTTGTTGTTGAGCAGCATGTTGTTTAATCTCCAGGTATTAGTTTTTCTCCATTGTTTCTTCTTGACATCAATTTTGACCTCTGTTGCATAGTGATCTGAAAGGGTACTTCTAATGATCCTTACCTTTGTGGTCTTATATAGGTTGGCTTTGTACCTAAGACATGGTCTATTCTGGAGAAGGTTCCATGTGGGTTTGAGAAGAATGTGTATTCTGCTTTATGGGGATGGAGGGCTCTAAATACGTCTATTAGCCCTAAATCTTCTATTTTTTCCTTTAGAGCTCTTATTTCTTTGCTATTTTTCTGTTTGGTGGATCTGTCCAGTGGTGATAGTGGAGTATTGAGGTCCCCTACTATTATCACATTTCCCTTCATGTGTTTCTCCAGGTTTGCCAGTAGTTGCCTCACATATTTTGCTGGCTCTATATTAGGTACATAGATATTGACCAGGGTTAGTACTACTTGATCTAATGTTCCCCTGATCAGTAGGTAGTGACCCTCTTTGTCTTTGATCACTTTCTTGAGATTGAATGCAATTTGGTCTGATACCAGAATGGCTGTCCCTGCTCTTTTTTGTTTTCCATTGGCCTGTATAATTACTTTCCATCCCTATATTCTAAGCCAGTGCTTATCCTGTAGTTGTAGGTGTGTTTCTTGGAGACAGCAGTAGTCTGGTTTATTTTTCCTAACCCAGTTCTCTACTATGTGTCTTTTAATTGGAGAGTTTAGTCCGTTAACATTTAGGGAAATTATTGAGAGAGAGGACTGTTGTGCAGTTGTATTGTGTGGAGTGGTTGATGTTGCAATTGGGGGTTTGGATTGTGTAATTTGTCTCTGAGTAGGTCGTTTAAGATCGGCTTAGTTTGCACAAATAGTTCAAGCTCGTTCATGTTTGAGAATGTTTTTAGTCTGCCCTCCCATATGAATGATAGTTTTGCTGGGTATTGGACCCTGGGTTGGAAATTTCTTTCATTCAGTCGTTTAAATATGTCATTCCACTGTCTTCTTGCTTGAATTATTTCAAATGGTTTGAATTATTTCAAATGGTTTGATTATTATGTCCTTTCCTTTGTACTTGAGGTTTTTTTTCTCCCTTATTGCTTTAAGGAGTTCTTCTTTCTCTTTGTTTTTTGCCATTTGAATTATTATATGTCTTGGATTTGGTTTATTAGGGTCTATTTTATTAGGGATTGTCTTGGCTTCCTGGATTTGCCCTGAATTTTCTTTCCAGAGGGTGGGGAATTTTTCTGTTATTATCTCCCTGACTACTTGTTCTTCCCCTTTTCCTATTTCCTCCCCTTCAGGTATACCCACAATTCTTAGATTGTTTCTTTTGTCCTTGTTCATTAGGTATTGGATTTTTCCTTCCAGGGCTTTGCCTTTTATTTTTTTGTTGGTTTCTTGATCATTTTTTATTTGCAGTTTTCCTTCGAGTTCTTCAATGTGCTTCTCCAACTCTGTGTTTCTGCTCATAAGGCTTGTTACTTTGTCTTTTAATTCCTTCATTTCTTTTTTTATGGACTCTCTCATGTTCTTTGACATTTCTTCTTTAATTTGGCTGATTCGTTCATCCATGGATTTCTTATATTCGGTCACTAGGGTTTCTTTGATTTCTTTTATTAATTCTTGCATTTCCTTCCTCATGGCCGCTTTTAGGTCATCTTCCCATGGATCTGTGCATTTTGGTGGACTTGGAAACTTGCTAGGGTTTGTCATGGTGTCTCCAGATATTAGGGATCTCCTTGATTTACGCATATTTATTTGTATTTAATGGTGTGCTTTGGGGTGCTGTGGCTTCTAATTTCTGCCTACTTTGGTCCCCTGTGGCATGAAGATGGGTCACTTTCCTGTGGATGGTTCTAGAGGGGGCTGTTGAGTGAGCTTGTTGAACCTAGCTCTTTCTTCTCCCCTTTGCTACTTAGAGGTCAGCCTTGTCACTTTTCTGCTCCTTATTTCAGCCAGTGGTGCAGTTCCGCTCCTGGCCACAATGATTGCTGTCGCTGTTGAGCCTAGCTCTCTGTCCTCCCTCCTCTCTCTGGGAGTTTATGGAGCTCTACCCCCTCCAAGTCTCTGCTGGAAAAAAAAATTTTCCTCGGCCAACCCCCCACAGGCTCTGCCCTCTGCCTTGGGGAGTCCCAGGTACGTTCCAGGGCTTAGGGGGGGGGTGGACTGCTCTAGGTCACCCAAGGGTCCAGGTGGCCGACCCAATCTCACCCCGTCTGTTGGTGCTAGCCTGTCCCAGCAGCGCAGGTGAAGGATTCTCCTCCCCCCTCCTGCCTTCTACTCGGGCTTGGGGTCCCTGGGGCAGCTTGCTTGGATTGCCACGCTGCTGCAGGGCTGGGCGTCCACGTGGGTGGGAGGGACTTACCCAGTCGGCTCTCGGCTCTCTACTCGGGCTTGGGGTCCCTGGGTCTGCGACCGGCGGCCACTTGGGAGCGAGACACTCACCCTGCCGTTCCCCGCTGGGTTTGGGCGTCTTTTTTATTTTTAATATATATAGAGATATCTCTCTCTATATATATAATATATATATATATATATATATAATCCTTCACCAGTGCAACATTCCCATGACCAATATCCCAAGTGGCCTTCTTCCCCACCCCACACAGACCTGTACTCTAGACAGGCTTTCTACTTCCCTCATTCAGTCACATTTTGTTATGATTGTTCTCAGTGTAATTATTTCTGTGACTGCACTAAACGATCCCTGTAGTGAGCTTCATGTCAGGAGCTGAACCCTCCAGTTCTCTTCTATTTTGTCTCTGAGAATCATTACACAAATGTTTTTCATTTTTCTCAAAACCCCTGTGGGAGAAAATTCTGTGTTTATCTCTCTCCCCCTGACTTATTTCATTCAGCATAATAGATTCCATATACATCCGTGTATAGGAAAATTTCATGACTTCATCTCTTCTGATGGCTGCATAATATCCTATTGTGTATATGTACCATGGTTTCTTTAACCATTCATCTATTGAAGGGCATCTAGGCTGTTTCCAGTGTCTGGCTATTGTAAACAACTCTGCAATGAATATAGGTGTGAGAAAGGGATTTTTGTATTAAATTTTTGTGTTCCTAGAATATATCCCTAGGAGTGGTATAGCTGGAGCATATGGGAGCTCCACTTCAAGCTTTTGGAGAAATCTTCATATTGCTTTCCACAAGGGTTGGACCAGATGGCATTCCCACCAGCAGTGAATAAGAGTTCCTTTGTCTCCACATCCCTGCCAGCACTGTTTGTTCTCATTCTTTCTGAAGTGTGTCAATCTCTGTGGCATGAGATGGTACCTCATAGTTGTTTTGATTTGCATCTCCCTGATGATTAGTGATATGGAGCATTTTTCATGTGCCTTTTAGCCATTTGTATTTTTTAAATGGAAATGATTTCCATTTTAATATTAAGCTTTTATATATTAAAACATGAAATCCTCATCAAGCTTTTCTGATCTTTAATGATTTGATAAAATTTCAGAAGAATTGCATGTTTATATTTATTTTTAATTCAGAGTTTTGGGATTTTTTTGGGGGGGATGGGCCATACCTGGTGACACTCAGGGGTTACTCCTGGCTACGTACTCAGAAATATCTCCTGGCTTGGGGAACCAGATGGGACGCTGGGATTCGACTACCATCTGTCCTACAAGCAAGCACCCTTTTGCTGTGCTATTGCTCCAACCTTATTCATAGTTATTTTTTAATCTTTTGTTAGAAATAGCATTTTTAAATAGCATCTAGTTTAATAGTACAGTTTCATCTCTACTACATATACATTAAAACACCACATCTCAATTAAAATATTAAAATATCCTACCACACTCTGAGAGTTTCTCTCCCTTTTTGTTCCCCTTTTCCCAAATAATGGCAACTTCAGTTCTCTGACTAAAGTTCAATGGTTTGCTTCTGATTGGGCTGTTTGTACCCACAATGGTTTAAATTCACCTAGTATTTGTCTTTGTCATCCTGACATTATGAATAACAGTGGCTTCTTTCAGCTTCATCAGGCTATTGTAAAATATAGGTATGTGGTTCATAACTATGAAAATTAATGTTTCATTTATCTTCTTCCATGACTTAATTATTAGGCAATAGCTTTAATTCTATTTATTTTGTTACATTGCCATGGCAACTCATTTATATAGTTTATATAGCATATAATCTTACTTATATCATTAAATAATCACAGAAATGAATATCTGTAATGAATGCAAAGCAAAATTTAAGGCAATTAAAGCATAATTTCTAGCATTTCTATATTTAGATTATGTTTGTTATTTGGTGATTCTAATACAAACAATATAGCATCAAGAGATATAACATTATAAAATATTGAATTTTAAAATGGTATTTGTTTATTTATTTATGTTTTTTATTTTTGTCCATACACAGAGGTGTTCAGGGGTTACCCCTAACTCTGGGCTGAGAAATCGCTCCTGGCAGACTTGGGGATAGAACCCTGGTCCGTTCCAGGTTGGAGGCATGTAAGACAAATGCCCTACTCTTTGCTATCACTCTGGCCCCTATGTTGTTGTTTTTAAATCTAGTTTTATACAATCTGACAGAAATTTAGTTACAGGGAAGAAGTAACTAAAGACTAAGAAAATAAATCTATAAAATAATGTTTATTCCTTTTTTCAAAATAAATTTTGTGGATTAATCAGATTAGCTTTAGGGAACTAGCTACATTTATTGATTTAGCAAAAATATAAAAATACTAGAAATTCTGACTAATAAATTAATTTGATCAAATTTAATTTTATACTTAATTTTTTTTGTATTTTGGGGGGGCACACTTGGTAAAGCTCAGGGGTTACTCCTGGCTATGTGCTCAGAAATCGCTCCTGGCTTGGGGGAACATATGGGACGCTGGGGGATTGAATCATGGTCCTTTCTTAGGCTAGGGCAGGCAAGGCAGATGCCTTACCACTTCGTGCCACCACTATGGCCACATGTACTTAATATTTTTATTTGAATCTTTGTCTATGTCTATTTCCATTATGAGCATAGTAAAATATAAAAATCAGAATTCTATATCTCACATCTAATTTGACAAATCTATTTTTTATTTATTTTCATGGTGGCGATAATTATATATATATATGGGGAAACATCTTCATTAACTAACCTTATTGTATAAAGTGAAAAAAAAAGGGGGGTAAAGGGTATTTCCTCTCTCTCTTTTAGCTTTTATGCCTTTTCATGAATTAATGACTTCAAGGTCAATTGGGCAGTCATTATTCCTCCTGGCAAATCTTCTAACTGAAGTCAATTAAGAAATCAGCTGAGAAAGCAGAAGCTTAAAATTTCTTGTTGTGTTCAATAAGAAAAGTCTGCTTTAATTTTATTTTATTTGGTAGGGTGTCAGAATCCAAGCAAATTCACAAATTTCTGGCTATTTTCCAAATCAAATAACAATGAACTTGAATTAATAGATAATAATTAAATCAAAGAAAAATTTCTTTGGAGAGAAAAATACTTTTCCTGATGCTAGTTGGAGGCAGAAAACTCACAACCATTAATTACAATTAGCTTAGTTAGACAATCCTTTGTCTATAACAAAAATAAGTTAAAAAGACAACTGTAGTTCTGAAGATATCGAGCTTAGCATTTAAGGTGCTTACCTAACGTGAGGCAAATGCAATTTGGTCCCTAGTGCCACATAGGCTTGTTTTAACATTTTTTTATGAAAAAAAATTTCTAAATACTGAAATGACAAAAAAAATACATTTTCTAATTAAATACATTTCTTTAAAATATATCAATATCTTTCTATACTAGCAAATTTATAAAAATAAACTGTAATATATGTAAAAGTTAAAAACAGGCTAGTCAATTCTCAGAGAATTAACACAAAGGATTGGAGTACAAGTATGGTATATAGAGACCCCTGGTTCTATCTGCATCACTGTATCATCCTCAGAAAATTGCCTAGAGCTTCCTTGCCAAGTGAGAATGGGCCCAAGCCACACTACATCACAATTCTGGTGACCAGGCTTTAAAACAATAAGGCACCTAGGTACCTAAAGTATAGCTTGGTTGTATCAACTCAAAATAAGCATTTATTGTATGTATCAATATTATTTACAATGTCAGTATATAATTTATGTCTGTATATGTAGTCATCATATTTTGGCTTTATTGAAAATTAAGAGGACCTATATTATTATTCTGAAAATAATGCTTATTAAAACTAACTAGAAATTTCCATTATCAAATATTTATGAATTAAGTGAGTTCTAAGGGAGCAATATCCCTGATTGCTAATAAGATTATTTTCTAATTTATCATTTTTACATGGATAAATCTAATCATGTTTATCTTTAGCTATTTTATGATTACTTAATTTTTCTAAGCATTTAGAAAGATTAAAGGCATCTAAATCTGTCTTTATGAGTGAGATAATAAATTTTACTTTATAAGAAACTATTCTTCATTAATTCATTTCTGCAACTGCCTGATAATTTGAAACAGATATGATGTTATGAACTTCAGAGCAGAATATTCTTATTAAAGTGTTATCCTATGAACCTCATTTTTTGTGATAACTATAAATTCTGATAGGCCTTTAAGTATTTAATTAAAATTTAAAATGATAGGATGCTAGAAAACAAATTAGGTCAGATATGTATCTGGCAACAAAGAACCACTTAAAATACTTCTCAATGTATATTTGTACTATGGCTTTTACTTATAATATGAAGAAATTTATTTTTACAGTAAACTTCTTGATAATTACTCAAAGTCTTTATTTGTCTATCAATAAAATGGTTTGTAATAATAAATACAAAGTATATTCCTTAGTCTGATTCATCTTGGTTAAATTTTTTGTTAATGGGAAATATAATCTGAAAGCAAACTCCTAATTTAAAAATAAATTTTTGATTATTTCACTGAATGGAATGCTCTGTAGCATAATATACTTTTAGGTCAAGCTAAGTTTAATGTAAAGTTGTTCAAGTTGAAAAAGACAGTTCTTTGTAATATGGCATTATGAACAATAGTTTACTTTATTTATTTTTATTTTTTTAGGAATGGCAGTGTTAAGAAACAACTGAAAGAATCAGAAAGTTACATCAAGTCTCAAGACTCCAATACAGCTGTCTTTAATTTTAATTAAGTAATTAATTTTAATTAATTTCCTGATCAAGAAAGGATTTTGTAAATTCACTTCTAGCCAGTCAATGGAGGACATTTAGTGAATAAGATACTGATATTATTTCTCTTTATCCTTATTAAATTCAAAATATATGTTAACTTGTAGTCTCCTATATATTCAATACAATTCAATACAAGACTAAGTATGTATTCCAGGTTTACATGCATAATTCATTTAAAATCCCAGTCATGCTACTTATTCTCAACATCATACAGAGTCTTCACATTTACTTAGTACAGGTCATCAAACCCTTGACTTAACACCTAATGAGTGACTCTCCTTGAGAACACTAAAACCAAGGTCTCTTGTATGTACTATCTCGTTAATAAATATTTCAGCTTTTTAATTTTTTAATAATTATCCTTGCTGCATTTATAAATCTTTCCAACAAAGTCAACTAATCAGATTCTTTGGATAAAGGCCATCTGCATGTCTTTATCTGAACCTGACAAGACAAAACTCATTTCAGTATATGATCATGCCTCCCGTGAGATTGAGGGTACTTGGTGTTAATACCCAGAATAAGCACATCAAGTGGATATGGGAAAACAATGATAACCAAAAAGCCAGTAGAAACTCAACCAGGTCCTCCCTTATTTTTCTTAGGATTTAAAGATAAGACAAATACAGTCACCGTGTTCACACTGGGCCAGTTCCATAGATATTAAACCAAGCTGTAAAAAACATTGATACACAGGACACAGCTGAAAGCTGGAAATCATTGGAGGAAAAGGTAGGCTAAGTGCCCACTATGCTGAGGTCACACCTGCTGCCTCCATCACCCATAATCACCACTTGGCCTATAGCCCTGCTTCATCACTCTTCTATTACTATACAGAGATACCTATTTGACCAAACTCCAGGTATGCTGTTATTTGGGATACCTGGGGTTTTTGTTTGTTTGTTTGTTTTTTTGTTTTGTTTTGTGTGTGTGTGTGTGTGTGTGTGTGTGTGTGTGTGTGTGTGTTTTATCACGTGAGGGCACCCTCCCTCTGCTTTCTAATTCTGGGATGCCTAACTAGTTCCAGAAATGTACTCAGCATGTTTGGACCTGACCAGCTCTGTAGACTCAAATTTTTCTCAAGAGATGTGAACCAAACTATGAAAAATCATGGATACAGAGGACATAGAACTGAGAGCTTAAGTGTTAGGAGGAGAGGGTTGTCCTAGGCACCACCCTGTCAAAGCCACACCTGCTGCATCCATCACCCATAACTGCCGCTTGCTTATGGTCTCACCTTACCACTTCTCTTCAGCTCTCTGCAGAGACATCAAACTAACCAAAAATCTATGTTTCCCTGTATTTTGGATGATATCACCATATTCTTCTACTTTGGGAGACCTGTGAGCTGCGATTATGCCCCACAAAAGCCGCAGTATCAGTAATAGTGCTTTGAACACCTGTCAAATCCATTTATTTAATACTGTCATCCCATAGGAACACATCAATTTTATGCCAATGTGTCCCTGAGGTCACTTACTGTAAGAAGCAGCTTAAATTAAATAATGGTTGGCTAGCACCAAGACCTTACCAAACCTTATATCAATACCTTAATTACCTCATTGTAGATAAACAAATTTGTTTGTTATTGTACTTTTTTTATGAGGGGGGATTTGGGTCAAACCTGGTGGAGCTCTGGGGTTACTCCTGTCTCAGCATTCAAAAATTGGTCCTGGCTCAGGAACCATATAGGATGCTGGGAATCAAACCTGGGTCAGCCACTTGCAAGGCAAACTTTATGTTTCCTTTTCCTTTTGATTTCTTCTTTCTATTTCTTAATATTTTCCTCACTTATCTGGAACTTAACTGGAACATAGAGTCAACTATATATGATTTATGTTATTTAAACATAATTATGGTACATTTATTTTCTATTTATTTTTAATTTTGGAAGAGGGAATGATGTCATAATGAAGATGCAAAATCTTCAAGAAATAAGAATGACACATTTTAGAATATTAACTTGTTTTATTTGAAAAAATAAGCAATGCCTAACAAACTAGATATGAACTAAAATTCAGCTTATATATTCTATTTTTGTGTGACTGTATAGGAGGTATTTGATTCTTGTCTCTGGATGTCATTATAATCTTTATATAAGCCTATGCCTTTTAGGAGTGAGGTGAAAATACATATGCAAATAAAATATTTGAAAATTAAAGAGTCTCCCCCCAAAAATGAGTTCAAAAAAAAAGAAAATTAAAGATTTTTTGTTATAAATTAAAAGAACGAAAGTACCCTAAACTAACTGTTGGTTAAGTAAGTGTTAAAATAATAATAATATAACAATAAAAACTTTCAGAGTTTCACCATGAATATATAAAAATAAGATTTCACTGTAATATGTTTTGTTTTGTTTTTTTTGGTTTTTGGGCCACACCCTGTGACGCTCAGGGGTTACTCCTGGCTATGCACTCAGAAGTTGCTCCTGGCTTCTTGGGGGACCATATGGGACGCCGGGGGATCGAACCGCGGTCCGTCCTAGGCTAGCGCAGGCAAGGCAGGCACCTTACCTCCAGCGCCACCGCCCAGCCCCGATTTCACTGTAATATGTTAATCCCTAATTGGAAAATAACTTTCTCCAAATTATTTCTGTCTCTCTTACAAGTAATTAACAGATAACATAATAAACATCTCTGTAGGAAGTAGTAGGCTTAGAGTTGATAATGAAATTTTATTTTGGGGTAGCAATAAGTGCATAAAAAGGTCAGTTAATAAGCTGAAAAGGTGAAATCAATCCAAAGAAAAACAAAAGTAAATATTAATAAAAGTTTATCTGGTAAAAATTAACCAATATAATATATCTTATCTAAAAATTGTTAATAGGGAATAAGTTGTATTTGACACAATGCATATTCCACTGTCTTCCTAAAGGCTTTTCAAAAATTTTATTGTATCTTCTGAGATGTATTTTCTCCAAATTTATATCCACTTTTAAATAAAAGTCATGTGATAAAAAAGCCTCATCTGGTCATGACTGAAGGTGGCTTAGTACTTTACTTAGTTTGGCACATTGGACTACATTTTGAACTGCTTCAGTTGTTAAGAGAAAAAGAAAAATAAATAAGTATACTGTTAACACATAAAGTATTATTTATGAAAAGCATGTCTTCATTTGAATAAAGTCAAAAAAATTCAAGCAAACAAAATAATATCTTAGACTCAGTCTTTATAAAACAAATTTAGAAAATAGAAAGTTAATTTCAATGTACACATAGCTCGTTTAGAAAAAAATGTATTTCTTTGTGATATGTACTTTATTCCAAGGTATGCTGAAATTATGACAACTTCTTAAATTGATTAGGTAGTAATAATAGAATATTTTTAATGGGGCAACATCTGTTTCATTCAGTGCTTGCTTCACACTCTGTGGTCAGGAGTTACACCTGGCAGTGCTTGAGATGCCTTATTCGTTTTACTATTTTTATAATGTAATGCATTAGAAATTTTATTAGAATTATAAAATAGTAAAATGAAAAACTTTGAGTGTAACTCTAAGTAGTACAGTATTTGAAGCAGTGGCAATAGTAAAAAAAAAAAAATGAAAGATCCTGGGTGGATCCAGGTAGGTATCATTCAGACCATTACCTTTGTATGAAAGTGTTGGATTCTCGTCTTAAAATAAAGCATTCTTATCCTGATGATGATATAAAGTATCCTGGCTCTTGAATTTTTTGCTTCAAACCTGGATTTATACTAATTCTAATATCAGGCTTTGATTGATATCTGTCTTAATTATACCAATGGCTTTACTGATTCTCCACAGAGAAAATAGTAGATTCTCAACCTACCTTCTGTAATTTGGTACAATCTGCAATTTACATAATTTCCTCAAAATCAACTATTATAAATGTCATCTTATATATTCAAATGCATACTATTTATTATACTTCTCTGGAAAATATTAGTTAATGCATTTGTTGAAGTCAGTGTTTAACTATTCCAAAAATTATAAATGAATTAATAAATATATGCATAAAATTCACAATTGACTATGTTTTATTTAAACATGATGTAATTTATAAATTTGTCCAATAATAGTAGCTTAGTAGCTTAGTACGTATCCAATTCTAGATTTTTTTTTGTTTCAGAAAATTATATAACAAAAAATTTATTTGGCTCGGGGCATGCCAAAATCTTGATGATCTGGTTTATAACAAACAGTAGATTTAAAACAAAATAGTGACTCATAAAACCTTTTTTTATAACTCATAGTTAATCTATATGGAAGAATATCTGAAAATATTTTTTGTCTGTTTGGGGCAATACCTGTCTCTGAGCTCAAGGATTACTCCTGGCAGGTTCAAAAAACCATATGGGGATTGAGTCCCAGTTCAACCACATGTAAGTCAAATGTTTTAACAGTTGTATTTACCACCCATCTACGAAGCCTGAAAATATTCTAAGAACAGGTATCAAAAAATTAAAGTGAGTGAATTGTTTACAACAATTATTTATTTGTTCACAGTAAGCATTTGTTATATAGTTGGGTATTACAGATGTTTTTTGAAACATATTTTAAGTCAAATAAAATTCTATTGTATTTATTTTGATTTGTTTTATTTTATTTTTTGGTGTTAGACTAACACACAATGATGCTAAGGGGTTACTACTGGCTATGCACTCAGAAATTGTCCTGTCCATATGGGACGCCAGGGATTGAACCCAGGTCCATCCTGGGCAGCCATGTGCAAGGCAAATACCCTACCACTGTGGTATTGCTTCGACCCAAGTCAAGTAAAATTTTAATTAAGTATTGGCTGAATCAATAATACAGCAGGTAGGGTTCATGTCTTGTGTGCAGCTGACCCAGCTGACACCATATAAGGTCCCCTGAGCCTCCCCAGGAGTGATCGTGATCCCGAAGTGTAGAGCCAGACATAAATCTTTTGCTCCACAAGGTGTGACCTAAAAAAAAAACAAAGGAACAGTTAAAGAAATTATTTTACACAAAATATGAGCGAAATAAAACAAATTTGAATGAGCAAATAAAAAAAATCATTTGAGGGTCTGGAGGAACAGGGAATGCAGCAAACTTAGCAGTGCTCGGAACTTAAACTTGTAAGAGGACCAAATGGAGTATCAGGCAGCAATTGAACCAAGGATCACTTATGCAAGGCAAATCCTCTACTTATTGTACTATAGTTCACTATACGTCAATCCTAAAATAGATTTTTTGGAAGGACAGAGAGTTACTGAAAACGTTTTTAAACTTATACTTGAAGATTGTAAAAATGTTTTAAGTGAGAAGAGTCAATATAAAGAATAAGGTAAAAATAGACTATTTTCTTAGAACTATCAATGGAAGTGGAAATTAATTAACATGATAGGCAAACTCATTAAATTATAGGCCTTAATTTATTGGGAGATTCAGATTAAAATTAGGAGAACAAATTAAGAGAGAAATGAGGTTTTTTTTTCTCATAACATATGCATTGACTGAGATGTTCTTCATAAGACTAAATTTTTTTCTTTCTCATTAATCAAAATTAACATTTTTTACACAGCACATTTAAGAATCTAAAACATTATGATAAAAATAAGTAAGCTTCAACAGTGGTGGAGGGAAGCAGACACTGTTGGAGGCTGGCAGTGCTGGATCATTGTAAGCAAGAAACCCTATCATTAACATGATTGTAAATCACAGTGCTGCAAATAAGAAAAAATAAAGAAATTTTTTCAAAATATAGTGCAAATATTTATTAATCTAGAGGGAGATATCTTAAAAACTCTGCTCTGGTGATTCTAGAATTAATCCCAGAGATATTCAGTCAGTAACTCGGAAGATTTCATAAGAGATTGGGTCAAGTCATTGATTGCTGCAGGGTCCAGCAAAGCTGGACTCAGGTCACATCCAACAGTGATGGGGACCATTTGGCTGAAAGAACAAGTCTCTGTCTCCAATTGTCAGAATTTTAACTGTCCCCATTGACTTAAAACATCTCATTTCCAAGGGCCTAGATAATACTTTAAGCATTCCTTAATCAGACCATAGAATTCTGTCCCATGAAGGTTAAGATAATGGACAAAGTGTAAGCAAAGGTCAAACCCAAAGGAAACAGAACAGCCAGACAACTCTATATGGATGCAGCATTCTTTGTAAAGGAATGCAAAGAGCCTTAAAGCCTTTACAAAAATTCAGTTTATCTCTAAAAAACAAACAAACAAAAAACCAAAAACAAGCCATATTAACTTAGTTCTATACTAAGTGTTACTCTGGTGTGGGAATATCCTTTTCACCTTCCCAATAAACTTTTCCACGTTCTAAGTATGAGTCTGAGCATCATTGGTACACAATATTTTCACTATTGAAAATATTAAAGTACTTGGGAATCATGGAAGATCAGAGATCTGACTTCACCACTTCTGTATCATGGCAGCAAGGAATTTGATACAGTCTTTAAGAATGCTAAGCTTATACTCCTAACTTCTGACCTTTTATCGAGAAGAAAATACAAGTGTTATTTTAATAAAAACCGAATCACTGAGCACACATGTGTTAATATGCTACTGGTCAGAAAATAACATCTAATTTTGCTTTCTTACTAAAGAAGACATTATAATAAAATTAAAAAATGACTTTTAAGATAATTTAATATATGTTAGATGGAAAAATTATAAAACTCTGACTTTAATTAATTAAAATATTATACCTCATTCAAATATGTTGCATTCAAATATAGTTACAACCATAGTGCAATTATTTATGTATTATTTTAACAGTAAAATATCTGAAGTAATTGAGAAGGTAGGAGTTTAAGGATAACACTGAAATAATCAACTAAAAATGTATTTCTTAGTTTAAAATATTACTTTAAACTATATACAAAATATATAAATATGAAATTATAAAAATTATATAGCTACATACTAGACTTTAAATCTATTACACACAAAATGTTAGAAGTAACAAAGAGGGGCCGGAGAGATAGCATGGAGGTAAGGCGTTTGCCTCTCATGCAGGAGGTCATCGGTTCGAATCCCGGCGTCCCATATATGGTCCTCCCGTGCCTGCCAGGAGCAATTTCTGAGCCTGGAGCCAGGAATAACCCCTGAGCACTGCCGGGTGTGACCCAAAAACCACAAAAAAAAAAAAAAAAAAAAAAAAAAGAAGTAACAAAGAAATTAGAATGACTACTCAATATTTTTCTTAAATTTGTTTTTATATAAAACTTTCATAATTTATAATTCCATTTTAAGAATTTATATTTATATGTGAGTTTTGAATTGCTTCTTAGAAATAATATTTATAGCAATAAAATGTTTGGAGCATAAAAATAAGTTTACTTAATTTTAGCTGATTTTGCTGGGTTGTTTTTCTTATTTTGCTTTTGGAAGGCACACCCTGTGACCCTCAGGGATTACTCCTGGCTATGCACTCAGAAATTGCTCCTGGCTCAGGACCATATGGGATGCTGAGGATCGAACCCAGGTCCATCTGACGTGGCCACAGGCAAGGTAAATGCGTTACCACTGCTTAGTGCTATCGTTCTGGTCCCTAGCTCATTTTGCTTTAAGAGTAATAGCAATTGGACTGAGTTATACTTGAATCTCTAAATTGTTTTGTTTTATTTTTGTTTGGTTTAGTGTTTTCATTGGTTTTTACTTGTGAGGTCATACCCGGTGACACTCAGGGGTTACTCCTGGCTCTAAGCTCAGAAATTGCTCCTGGAAGGCTCCAGGGACCTTTTGGAATGCCAAAAATTGAATAGGGGTCTGTCCATGGCTGGCCACGTGCAAGGCAAATGCCCTAATGCTATGCTATCACTCTGCCCCTGAAATGATTATTTTTAATTGTTTCTTGTATTCTTTGGTGAATCCCAGCATGAAAGTGAAATTATGTGAAAAGCATGTGTTATACTCATATGCAATGTGGTTTGTTGATTTGGCTTAACATATCTTATATCTGACTATGCTCATAATAATTTGGGGGGGGGACACACTCAGTGATGCTCTGGGATTACTCCTGCCTATGGGAGACCATATGGGGACTGCAGGGATTGATCCTCTGTCAGTCCTGGGTCAGCCGCCTTCCAAGCCAAACACTATACCACCACTGAGCTATCGCTCCAGCACCCCTATGCTCATAATAATTCTTAAATAATAAATGAACATTTAATTAGTACAAAAATATTACTTGCTAAATTACAAATAATTGTGCAATTAATTTATCTATATGTA
Source organism: Suncus etruscus (assembly GCF_024139225.1). Lineage (NCBI taxonomy): Eukaryota > Metazoa > Chordata > Mammalia > Eulipotyphla > Soricidae > Suncus > Suncus etruscus. Next base: position 29,762,462 of record NC_064863.1, read on the forward strand.
TAGAAAGCTTTTGTTTTGCTCTACTCATGAAATCTCCTTCAAAAAATCTTTTAAGAAATAACCACATATTCTTTTTTTAATTTTTATTAATAATTTTTATTTTGACCAAAGTGGATTACAAATCATTCACAGTAGTATTTTAGGTACATTGACTCGGGCATTCCCACCACCAATGTTGTCCTCCATCCACCCCTGTTCCCAGCATGCATCCCATATCTTCCTTCCTTTGCCCCCTGGGTTGCTAGTATAAGTGGTTCCTTCTGTGTCTAGCTTGTTGTAGATTGAGTATCGATTCTGTTGTAGTTAACTTTGGGTTTGGTGTTTAAGTCTGATCATTTTTTACTTCTACTCGATGTTCATACACTGTTTGGTCTTGGTGCCCTCCATTATTTCCCCCTCAATTTGTGAAGCAAAACAAGATGGTTTAGTCATGTGGTTCTGTTTGAAGGTAATAAAATTTTAAAAAAAGAAAATAAAAAAGGGGGTTGGCAAAAATTTAAACAAGCAAAAATCGGGACTGGAAATGGGTTGCTCAACGATGGACTGCTGAGGAAAAAGCCCAGTAAGTCTTTTCATTGAGATTGTTTTGTTTATGGATCTCTCAAGTAGAGCTCAAGGGGCCACTCAAAGTATTTCTAGCCAACAAGGCAAGTAATTTCATGATAGGAAATAATAATATTGTGCACTAAGGTTCTTCCGTGCTAGTACCTGAACCACCTGAATGATATTTGAACCATTCAACACTACACCTGGCAATGTAGAGGCCATTGGCATGGGGGGTTAAAAGAGCTAATATGCTCTAATTCTGATCATATCTCTCTTGACTGTATACTTAGGTTTATTATGCACAGAAAACTATATAGCTTGAAAGGATAATAATCTCCATGGTTATAGAAGAGTAACATATGAGGCTTCTGTCCTGGTTCAGCCATGTGCAAAGCAAAGGACCTATCACTTGCTAATGCTCAGGTCCAATTGTTTTATTTTTTTTAATCTGAATTTTGAACACATTTAACAATGCTCAAGAGTTACTCCTAGCTCAGTACTAAAAATTATTCCTATTGACCCTATAGATCTAATAGAATACTAATGAATAAGCCATGAACAAATGTCCTATTGGTTTTACTAACACTTTAAGGGAAACAGCTTTTAAATCACAATAATTCTATATATGACTCATATAGTACCTTTTTTTACTTTAGAATTAAATTATGTCTCATAAACAAGAGGAAACACTTTTTATGTAAATATATATATATATAATGATTTCTTTCTAACTAATGTGGTAAATTGTCAGATCAATAGTATCTATGCCAGGTTGAATAGAAATAGGGACTCTCAAGTCAATCCTGGTATTACTAAAACTCAATCTTCATTTTAAATGTAAGGATTGAGTAAGGATTGACAAACACCAGGGTCAGAAAAGTGGCACATGTAATAGAACAGATATAGGTGAGGCCCTGGTCTTTATTCCTAGAGGTTCTTTAAGTTCAACCAGGCATGGGACTCACATTTTAGAGAAACTAAAGTAAAATAAAATAAAATAAAACAAAGGGTTTATCTACTCTACCTTTACTAAATTTAATCTGAAAATCATGTCGTGCTATATGGTGATTTCTGAAGATAAACTGTAATATTCTGTATGAGCCATTTTGGATGTTGTTTGCTTGCTCAGCAGCATTATTTCTGAAAATTATATAAATGTATTAATTGAAGGATAAAACAGCTAATCTAAATTTATCTCTAAATAAAGAAAAATTTAACTATTAATAAGAAATTATTCATCAAATTCATAAGACTTGAGGAAAAATAAATTAAATGAATGCATCTTTTATATTAGTTGGTATTTTGTGACTCATGCTGAAATGTAAAACAGGTTTGTTGTTTTAAAATATATTACATTTCAATTGGAATTCATGAAGGATTTGCATGTAGATTAGAAAAATGCTAAAACAGTGTATAGTTAGAGAACAAAAGTCCAGAATAACAAAAGGATCTTTTAGATATTTTAGGCCTTTAGTCTCATCTATGGAGAGATTAACATCTTAGAAAATTCAATCTTTTTACAAAATCCATTAACATCTAATAGTCATAAACACATTAAATAACATCTACTGATGTAGTTTTGACAGCTCAAAAATATTTGTATACAATTGTAGTGATGGAGAACTTCACTCTGCACAATTTCTGAGCATCAAATTGATGCTTGGAAGAGAAGTTGATAATTTGATTGTTCATAATGTGCTAGTGCATAATTTCAGAAGAGAATTTTTATGAAAAAACAAATTACATGCAAATGAGTATCTTCACAAGATGTTAATAAAATTAGAAATACATTCAAAAATGAAGAAAAATTGTATATAATAAAAGTCTTGAAGTAGTGGATGCAGAGATATACTATAGAGATATTAGTCTGAAGACATGTATAAATGAACAATGTACAGGAGAGAAAAAATGTTTTACATTCTGCCATTTAACCTAAAATATATATGACACTGTAAATAGTGTAATATGAACTCATATTGAAATTATATGATATTCATAGTGAATATAGCATACATGTCTTTTTCTAACAAAAATCAACCTTTAAAAAATAATGAATTTTTTCACTGCATCCTTACTTTAAATTTAGCTTGATTATATGAATGAAGAAAAAATCTGTCAGTGTCAGTATAATATAATCCCTGGAATAAAAGAATTTAGGGACTGAATATCCTAGAATGATTACGTCAAATTATGTCAAATGACTTTAGGTTGTAAAAAGAGTGGATTATTGGGGCCGGAGCAGTGAGAGTTTGCCTTGCTTGTGCTAACTTAGGAGGAACATGGTTCAATTCCCCAGCGTCCCATATGGTCTTCCAATCCAGGAGCAATTTCTGAACTAATAGCCAGGAGTAACCCCAGAGCGTCACTGAAAAGAAAAAAGAGTGTATTATTTTAAATGATAAGGACATATGATCGGGACAGGAGGACTAATTGAAGACTTAATAGTTAATATTTTTAAAGATTTGCTGTTTTCAAATGGGTTTTGGTATAAAAAATACCTTACTATGGCCTGCAGCTAGCTTCCTACTTTACTCTGCCACATCCCTATATTTTCAAAACTTGTTATTAAGTAAATTTTTCAAGGGATCCCGCATTAAGTACTACATCTGCTTTATATGCCAATGGCTCTTGGTTTTAAGTGTAACTATTTCACACATGAAAAAAATACTTAGATATAGTTTGTATATCTATGTTCCATGTCTGCACTATTTTTACTTTAAAATGTCATATATCAACAAGCATTCTAATTGTCTTCTTAAATATCTTTTGCCTCTGTGTCCCTTTAGATTAAAAATTACTAGCATAAGGAAAAGCCTAATTACAACTAAATAATAATTTATTTTTGAAGACTATATATACTTATGGTTTTAGTTGTTCATTAGAGGATTTTTCATTTTCATTTTCTTTTTCCACTGTCCACATATATTGGTACCTTGAAGTATCAGAACTGTTATTGGTGAGACTAGATTTTCAAGAGCACTCTGGATCTTACATCATTTATTTTCAATATAAAGAGAAGTTTTGTAAGAAATAAAAATTTCCCCATTGGTAATATTTTGCATATTTATATAAATTAATTAATATAGTTAAATAATAGTATACTACATAAGCTATTATTTTACTAAAGAATCCAAATACTAGAGAAAAGTTAATATGTATGCTTGAAAATATGCATTCTTTGATAAAACATTAATGTACAAGTTGGAATACTAAGAAAATCATTTATTTTATTTTATATTTTGGGGTGATGCTTAGTACTTAATCCTGGCTCTGTGCTCATGAATCACTCTTGTCAGGCTTATAGCTATATGAACATTAGGGATTTAATCCTGGCACTTTTCTACAAGAAATGCAACTTAACCTCGTACTGTCACTTAACCCAAAAAATTAACTTGTCTCTTTTTATACATAATAAATAAAAGATAAATTAAATAAAAACAATATATATTTGTGTGAAGAGCCAACAATCTGTAGAATACTGATGGAAAATTTAATGATATTGTTGTTTAATTATATATTCAGATAGTACCCTATTGTTGAGTTCTAGTTTGTTTTGTAGTTGTTATTGTTGGGGGGAGATAAGTTTCACATTGAGCCTAAGGAGGTTGTTGTTGAGATTTAGGCCAGATATTCGAAGTAGGGATCATTCAAGGGTGTTTTTATGGAAACTTATATAGTTCTAGAAAACAAATCTGGATGAGCAGCTGATTTTAAGAACTTTTATCCCCTATTATATTTACCTTCCCAGTCCCTATAAGGATATTTAGAAAATAAATCTTTTTTCCTATATTGATATCTTTACTTGAATTTCAAAGTATACTTTTAATAATATTTATTGTGATCAAAAGAATTACAAGTCTTTCAAGTAATATTTAAGGTACATAGTGACAATGAATTAAGGCCATTCCCAACACGTGTTGTCCTTCCTTCACCCCTGTTCATAGCATGCATCCCATATCTCTTCCCTTTGCCCCAGGGACAGCTAGTGTAACAGGACACCTTTGTGTATATTTTTGTAGATTGGGTATTGATTCTGGTATCTTTGACTTTGGGTTTGGTACATAAGTATGATCATTTTTTATTTCTACTAATGTTCATACGGCTGGTTGCTCCTGGTACCATTCTTTATTTTCCCCTCAGTTTATGAGAGAGAACAAGATGATTCAAGTACTGTGATTCTTTTGGGAAAAGAAAAGAAAGAAGAAGAAAAAGAAAAACTGGAAGGAATCCATCTAGAGGCTATATCAATTCAAAAGAAGAAAGGAAAAAAGAAAAAAAAGAGAAAAAAATGAAGAGCTTGTGTGGATGACAAAAATCAGTTCTGTAGCTGGATATCTTTGTATTTCAATGGATCATAGAACAAAGTATAGGATAGTCTTTCATTATGGTTCTTAAGATCTGTTCAGCCATGTTTGTTATAATCTGTCTTCTGTAAGTAATGATCTTGGGTTTTTTGCACTGAACCTAGTTCAAAGCCTAGGATAGAGTCTTTCCTTTTCGCTCGAAAAGTTCTGTTCAGTCACAGTTGACAAAGTCAGAATTTGGGAGTATAGATCTAGGGTTTTTTACAAATCCTATGCCAAAGCCTAGGCTAGTATCTTTCTTATTAATTCTAGGAAAAGTTCTGCCCAGTCACAGTTGCCAAAGTCTGTCTTCTGTAATTAGTGATCTTGGTTTTTGTGCAGATCAAAGGACAGCTTGTCTTCTGATTTTATCTTACCTTTGGGTGATGATAGGGCAACCTGCTCTTGGATCAAGTTTTTGGTATTCACCTTATTGTCAAGTTGTTGTATCAACCTGGTGTCAGAGCAGTATTAGGGGTTTCCCAGCAGGAGTTTGGTTTCTGGTGCTGTTGCAGTGAGATGTGTCAGATCTCCGTTTGGGATCTGGAATTCGGGGTTGGATAGTTGCTGTCCTATCATATAGAGTAGGGTCCTCATGACACATGTTCAGGGTGGGAGGTACCCTTGTATTTTATATATTTTATATTATATATATATTTATATTATAACATATATAAAATATATACATATATATTTATATATTATTATTTTATTATATATTTATATATTTTATATATTATATATATCCCAGCATTCCATCCATATATATATATATATATATATATATATATATATATGCTCTTATCCCTAGTAGATAAGATTTTTTTTTCTATACATAAGACTTCACCTTATTTTAGTATGCCTATGCAAAAGGGAACAGTGCCATATTATGTTGTTGGTGCATTTGGTGTAAGAAGACAGACTATACAGTCTTTATGCCCTGTTTTTGACCTGAGCTTTTCTCCTAAGCAGGAATTTTCTTCTATAATTTTATACCAAGCAGAACCAAAACAAGTGGAATTAACAAATATATAAACAAATAAACAAATAAATATAAGTATTTCATAGTATATTCTGTAATCAAATATATTCTATCATTTATTTCAGTTCTGAAACCCTTCCTTATACTATGAACTGCCAAGAATATAATAAAAAATTCTAAAGAAAATTTTTAAATCCGGGATAGATATTTTGACTTCTATTTTCTCTGAGTTGTTCTTTGTCTAAAAGAATGCAGCTGTCTTTTGTTTACTGACTTGTCACTGGCAACTTTGCTGTATTGGTTTATTGTTTTTAGGGTCTTCAATGTATATCATCATGTCATCTGCAAATAAAGAAAATTTGACTTCATTTTTTTTTCCGATTTGGATTTCTTGATTGCCTTCTCTTGCCTGATTGCTATTGCTAGGACTTCTAACACTATTATGAATAAGATTGGAGATTGTGAACACCCTTGCCTAGTGCCTGCCTTTAGCTTTTCATCATTAAGAATGATTTGGGGGGGGCGGACATATAGCATAGAGGTAATGTATTTGCCTTGCATGCAGAAGGCCGATGGTTTGAATCCCGGCATTCCATATATCCCCCGAGCCTGCCAGGAGAGATTTCTGAGCATAGAGCCAGGAGTAACCCCTGAGCGCTGTCGGTTGTGACCTAAAAACAAAAACAAAAAAATTATTTTGGCTATGAGCTTTTTGTAGACAGCCAATACTAACTTGAGGAAGGTTCCTTCCACACCTGTTTTGATCAGGGTTTTAATGAAGAATGGTGTTGGATCTTGACAAATGCTTTCTCTGCATAGATTGATAGGATTATAAGCATTGTAATCTTTGTTTTACTTATGTGGTGTATGATGGTGTTTTTTTTTACATATACTGAATCAAGTTTTCATCAAGAGGATGAAACCTACCTGGTCATAATGTATAATTGTTTTGATGTGTTGATAGATTTGTTAAGGATTTTTACATCAATGTTCACCAGTAAGATTGATCTGTAGTTTTAACTCTTGGTAATATCTCTGTCAGCTGGTGGGGAGGCTGAGCATAAAATTAGTTTCATCAAAAGTTTAGGTGGGATTCACATTCCTTTGATATTTTGGAAGAGTGTACGGAACAATGATAGTATCACTTCTCTGAATGTTTGATAAAATTCACTGTAAACTCAGATGATCGTGGAATTTTCTACTTGGAGAGAGTCTTAATCACTGTTTCAATCTTCTTACTTGTGATTGGCCTGTTTAGGTTATCTACTTCCTTCTCATTTAGTTTTTGGAGATTATATGTTCCACAAATCTGTTCATTTCTTCTAGGTTCTTTAGCTTAACAGAATACAGTTGTTCAAAATAAGCTCTTATGATGTCTTAGAATTCTGGGGTCTGTTGTAATTTCTCCCCTTTCATTACTAATCTGATTTATGTGAGAATTCTCTATTTTTTTTCTTGTAAGAATAGATAATAGTTTGTCTATCTACTTTATTTTAAAAAAAATATGGGACTGGTGTGGTGGCACAAGCTGCAAGGAGTTTAACTTGCAAAGTTTTAACTAGGACAGACCACAGTTTGATCACATATGGTCTCCCAAGCCAGAAAAGATCTCTGAGCTCATAGACAGGAGTAACCCCTGAGCATCATAGGGTGTGGCCTAAAAAGGAAAACAAACAAACAAAAAGAAACGAACAAAAATCCAGCTCTTTTGTGATCACAGTATCTTGCCTGCTAAGTCGAATGTTGCACTGGTGAAGGGGTGGAGTCTACTTTTTATGACTGAAACCCAAATTCAATCATTTTTGTAATTATGGTGATTAAATAAATATATTATTTTTTAAATGCAAAAAAAGACCCAACTCCCAGTTTCATTGATTCTTTGTATTATTTTCTTTGTTTTTATATTGTTAATTTCTGCTCTAGTTTTTATTATTTCTTTTCTTCTGCTTGTGTTTAGATTCCTTTGTTTTTGGTTTTCTAGATATTTAAGGTGCAACTTTAGGTTGTTGATTTTGTCTTTTCCTTCTCTTCTTATGTAGGCCTGTAGCACTAATTACTGCTTTTGTTATATTTCAGAGATTTTGGTAATTTGTTTCTTTATTATCATTAGTTTCAAGTAACCTCTTTATTACTTCTTTGTTTTCCTTTTTGATCAAGTTGTTGTTGAGCAGCATGTTTAGTATCCAACTGTTAAGTTTTCTCCACATTTTTTTAGTACAGTCAATCTTGATCTCTGTGGCATGTGAACTGATAGGGTGCCTGGTAAAATTCTGATGTGTGATTATAAGTTAGACCATGTCCTAATATGTGATCTATCCTAGAAAATGTTTTATGTGCACTTGAGAAGAATTTATATTCATCTTAGTGAGGATGAAAGTCCCTGTTAAATACCTTATTCCCAAGTCTTCTAGTTTTTCATTTAGGGTTCTTATGTCCTTGATAATAATCTGCCTAGGGATCTATCCAAGTGGCTAGAGTAGAATATTGAAATCTCCCACTATTATCATACTACCGTCCATATATTTTTCTAGATTTGTGAAGAAAAGCCTTATATACTTTGCTGACTCTACATTTAATGTATGTATTTTGATCAGAGTTAGTAATAGATGGTCTGTTGTTCCCCTTATTAGTAAATAGTGTCTATTCTTGTCTTTAAGTATTTTATTTAGGTCAGCTGAAATTTGATCTAATCTAAGTATGTCTGGCCCCTTTTTTTCTTCAGTACCTTGTATAAATGTTTTCCATCATTTTACTCTGATCCTGTGTCTCTCCTGAGATTTTAAGTGTGTTTCCTGCAAGCATAAAATGGTTGGTTTTTTATTTCCTGATCCAATTGGTTATTCCATACATTTCAATGGGAGAATACAAAATAGTGTCTAAAACTATAAAATACCTAGGAATCAAATTAACAAGGAAGATGAGAAACCTATAACATGAAAACTTCAAAACACTTAAAGAAATTGAACAAGACCAAAGAAAATGGAAAAATACTCCATGCTCATAGACTGGAAGAATCATTAATACCAAAATGAATATATTATCCAAAATACTATACAGATTCAAAGCAAACCCATACAAATTCAAACAATGTTCTCAAGAGCTAAGAAAAATCAAATATAAAATTTTTGTGGTATCATAAAATACTTAGGATAGGCAAATCTGTGTTGAAAAACAAAAAGCTTGGAGGCATCACCTTACCTTGCTTAAAACTCTACTAGTATAAGCCATAGTGATCAAAACAGCATAGTATTGGAACAAAGACAGACTTTCAGACCAATGAGTCAGAATAAAATATCCAGTGACAAATCCCCAATTTTATGTTCAATTAAGCTTTAACAAAGAATCTTAGAACCTGAAATGGAATAAATACAGTCTCTTCGACTAATGTTGTTGGAATAATTGGATATCAATGTGTAAAAAATTAAAGATTGATCCATACTTCACACATTACAGAAAACTCTACTCAAAGTAGATTAAATACCTTGAGATTAGACCAGAACCCTTAAAATTTATTGAGAAAAATATAAGCAGAACACATCAACACAAAGAAGTCTTTGATAATAAGTTGAAAATGGCAAGGGGTATAGCATCAAACCTGAATAAATGGAACTACATCAAACTAAACGCTTTCTGTCTGGCAAAAGAACCATGGGCTAATTAGAAGACAGTTAACTGAAATGGAGAAAATATTGCACTTAACACATCAAATAAAGATTTCATATTTACAATATACAAAGTATTCATAAAGATTAATTCCACTAAACTAAAAAATTCAAAGTGGGAGAGGAAATGAACAGACACTTCTTGGAGAAAGACCAATAGATGGTCATATGACACATAAAAATGCTAATCATCAATTATCATTAGGTAAATCTCAATCAAGACAAAAATGTTATCATATTAGACCAGTGAAAATGGCACATGTCAAAAATACTGGGAACATTATTTATTAGCAGGGATGTGGTGAGAAAGGAACTCTCATCCACTGGTAGCAGGAATGCTTCCCAGTCCAACTTTATGAGAAAAATGTATGAAGGATTCTTAGTAAACTCAAAATTGAGCTGCAATATGACCCAGTAATTTCTATTTGGGGCATCAATTCCCAAGACATAAAAAACATTAATCTGAAAGGATGAATGCACATTGCTACTTATTGCAGCACTCAATTCAATAGCTAAGACTTGGAATCAACCTAGAAGTCCAAGAATGGATGAGTGGATCTTGAAAATGTTGTAAATGTATACAGTGGAATTCTACATAGATTTAAGAAATTATGAGAACATAAAATTTGTGCTCTCAAATCCATTGGTGGAGAAAAAAAAAGGAACAAAATGCCCAAGCCAAAGTCAATAATAATAAAATCCAAAGACCCAAATGCTTACCATCTAAACAGTAAATAAGACTGTTATACTAGTAGGCTGGGAGGGAGAGGTGTGTGGTTGTATGGGATATGCTCTAGGAACATGGTAGATGGAGATCAAGATTGAAGCTCACCACAAAGAGTGGTGAGTGCAGTTATAGAAATAACTAAACAGAGAACTACCACAATCATGTAAATGAAAAAGGGAACTGGAAAGCCTGTTTGGAGTACAGGTGGGGGTGGGGTGGGATGGAGGGAGATTTGGGACATTGGTGGTGGGAATGTTGCACTGGTGAAGGGGGTATTCTTTACATGACTGAAACCTAATCACAATCATATATGTAATCAAGATGTTTAAATAAAGGAAAAAAAAAGTTGGTGGTGGAATGGCCCTAATTTATATCTCCAACCCAACTACTAAGGTCCTTGTAAATCACAATAATTTCAATTTTAAAAATTTAATAAAGAGGTAGAGAAGATAAAATGAGTTATGAAACTAAAATGTGTTAAAGTACTAAATAAAAAGTTGCTCATAGTTTTCTTCATCGATATATTTCTATTTTTTCTTCTTTTTTATTTTTATTCATTCTTTATTTCTTTCCTTCATATCTTTTCCCCTTCCTCATCCCTTCTTTTTCTCCTTTTTTCTCCTTCTTTCCTTCCATTTCTCCCTACCATATTTCTCTTTCTTTCTTTCTTTCTTTCTTTCTTTCTTTCTTTCTTTCTTTCTTTCTTTCTTTCTTTCTTTCTTTCTTTCTTTCTTTCTTTCTTTCTTTCTTTCTTTCTTTCTTTCTTTCTTTCTTTCTTTCTTTCTTTCTTTCTTTCCTTTTCTTAATATTTCTAAATTATTATTTAAAAAAACTTTTATTAAGACCAATGTGAATTACAAATCTTTAACAGTTGTATTTCAGGCACATAGTTACAGTGAATTAGAGCCATTCAAAACGACTAGTGTTGACTTTCCTCCACCATATTCCTAGCATACATCTGATACCTCCACCCTTACCCCTTGAACTTCTAGTGTAACATGTCCATTTTGTGTATAGTTTGTTATAGTTTGGGCCTTTTAATTTTTTATTTGTTTTTGTTTTTTGTTTGGGGGCCACAGCCGGTGATGCTCAGGGGCTACTCCTGGCTATGCACTCAGAAATCGCTCCTGGCTTGGGGGAACCATATGGGACAGCATATGGAAAAACAGGGGATCAAACCACAGTCTGTCTGTCGTAGGCTAGCGTGGGCAAGGCAGATATTTTACCCCGTGCCACTGCTCCGACCCCAGTTTGGGACTCTTGATTCTATTATCTTTGACTTTGGTTTGGGCATTTATATCTGACCACTTTTTATTTTCACGCAATGCTCCTGAATCTGCTTGGATCCTGGATCCCATACACTATTTTTTGGGGGGGGAGGGATGTTATGCTACGCCCAGCTATGCTCAGGGATTACTCCTGGCTATACATTCAGAAATCATCCCTGGGAGGCTAAGGGAACCATATGGGAAGCTAGAAATCAAACCTAGTCCATGCCACGTTGACCAGGTCCAAGGCCCTACCTCTGTGCTATCACACAAACTCCAACATCCACTTTTATTTCTTTTCTCAATTTGTGGGAATACAGACATATGTGGCAGAACAAGATAATTCATGTTCTATGATTCATGGTAAAAAAAAAAAAAAAGGCAGAGCCCTTATCTAGAATCTATAAATAAAATTAAAAGAAAAAAAATTAGAAAAAAAGTGGGGCAGTTGTGGCTTGCAAGGGTTTTTATGTTTTGGTTTTTTGTTTTGCTTTTGCATAGGCATAGTAAACGTTGAGGAAGTTAGAAAAAATTACCTTGACCTAAAGATACAGAGAGTCTCTATTCTTGATTCATACTGTAATAAGACTGAATACCAGGTTCTGGGCATGCTAGTTGTCAAACCCCAAGATCTTTCTTTATGGTTCAAGGAAGTTCTGTTCAGTCACAGTTGTCAAAATAAATCAGTTCTGTAATTAAGACAAATCATCCTCTGATTTTATCTCAGAGTTAGATGGTAAGGTATGGTAACATGCCCTTAGATCAAGTTGTTGCTGTTTCCTGGTATTTAGGGTTTCATATAAACCTACACTGGAGCAATTTGGTGCCAGAACAGTATTAGGGCCTCCCCCATTGGGATTTTGATTCATGGTGCTGGTGTAAGGAACTGTGCCATTTATAAGATTGGGATCCAGGGTCCTGAATTGGACAATTGTTGTTCAATTAGTTGAGGTCTAATTTAAGTCCTCATGACAAATATTAGGATGGAAGGTGCCCCTGCATTATAAAATTTAGGGGTTTTTATTCCTATTAGATAAATACTTGTTTCTACACATAAGATTTTCCCTTTAATGTGCCTATGCAAAAAAGAATGGTGCCATATTATATTATTGGTGCATGTGGGGGTAAATATAACAACATATACAATTTTTGTGCCCTGCTTTTGGCCTTTTCTCTTCCCCCAATCAAGACTTTTCTACTAGAATTTTATGCTAAGCAGAACCAAAACAAGCAGGAAAGAAAGAAAGAAAGAAAGAAAGAAAGAAAGAAAGAAAGAAAGAAAGAAAGAAAGAAAGAAAGAAAGAAAGAAAGAAAGAAAGAAAGAAAGAAAGAAAGAAAGAAAGAAAGAAAGAAAGAAAGAAAGAAAGAAAGAAAGAAAGAGAAAGAGAGAGAGAGAAAGAAAGAAAGAGAAAGAAGAAGAAAGAAAGAAAGAAAGAAAGAAAAAGAAAGAAAGAAAGAAAGAATGAAAGAAAGAGAGAGAGAAAGAGAAGAAGAAGAGAAAGAAAGAAAGAAAGAAAGAAAGAAAGAAGAAGAAAGAAAGAAAGAAAGAAAGAAAGAAAGAAGAAAGAAAGAAAGAAAGAAAGAAAGAAAGAAAGAAAGAAAGAAAGAAAGAAAGAAAAGAAAGAAAGAAAGAAGAAAGAAAGAAAGAAAGAAAGAAAGAAAGAAAGAAAGAAAGAAAGAAAGAAAGAAAGAAAGAAAGAAAGAAAAAGAAAGAAAGAAGAGGGAGGGGAAGGGAGGGAGGGAGGAAGGAGGAAGGAAGGAAGGAAGGAAGGAAGGAAGGAAGGAAGGAAGGAAGGAAGGAAGGAAGGAAGGAAGGAAGGAAGGAAGGAAGGAAGGAAGGAAGGAAGGAAGGTATGGGGAGGCTACATCTACATATGGAAAAATACACTAAAAGGTATGACTATTAAAGAGATACATCTAAAGAAACATACAAAGAAAATATAGATATCCTCTTTATGTCTTTTGAGGTACTCTGAGGGAGGGATAAGATCCACAAGGCACATTCTCATTCTACACCATTATCTTGTGTCTGAGAAATGTTTTGCAATCAGTTAGTGATCAGGTAGTATCCTCGAGCTGGAGGTCCATCTGAACTGGATCCGGTAGCAAGCTACAGTCCATATTGAGGAGAGTTGGAGAAAAAAGGGCAGCATAGAATGAGTCATCAGGAGTGGTGGCTGTAGAAATTTTCAGGCGTGAGATATGGGGGGCTGAGAGAGTGTCCTTTCTCTTTGGGAGCCAGGTAGCAGCTTGGTGAGGCAGGGGAAAGGTTCTGGTTCCAGAGACGTTAAGTAAACAGGGTCAAATAGGAAGAGATAATGAATTAGGTTTGAGGGGGCGAGAGGATAGAAGGTGTTTTGTAAGATGGCTACAAAAGATGTAAAAGGAGAGATAATATATAACAGGAACTATAAACAATATATAAAGAGGCTAAGTACAATATTGCTTAACAAACATAGAAGAGTCCACTGGAGATCTATTTTTAGTTATAGTTGGAGGCCGGATCTTATGGGAGGGTCAGAGTGCTTAAAACAAAATGGGGCCAGTACATGGGGGGAGGAGGTTTTCCAATTTCTAGGCACTTGATCAATGGTGGAGATAAGCTTTCAGGGTTAGATTTTGCATGGAGCACTTTTGGATAAATATAATTTTCATATATAGATTACTAAGCAATATAGTATGGAGCATTATAAGTGGAGTCTACCCCATGTAGTATTTGTCTACTGTGTCTTGTGCATCAAGGTTCCTTTCCTGAAAGGACATTGACAGCATGGGCATTATGATATAATAATAACTTCAACTGAATTGAAAAAAATTAATAAAAGAAAATATTAATTTGTAAAAAACATCCTCAATGAACAGGGCCTTTAACAAAGGCCTATGATGTGCAGTTGCATATTTCAGTGGTCTCTATGTACATAAGCATTATATCACAGTAGCAGGTATAATCAAAAGGAAATGGATAAATTGAAGAATTTTTGTCAAGACATTGTCATAATAAGCACTTCATTTGGTGTCAATATGATATCATCTTAGGGTATCCAATCTATATCTCCAATTCTGTATTTCTCTCTGTCTTTTCTTTTATATATATCTAAATATATATCTAAATATATATATATATATTGCCCTGCTTTATCTCTTTTATCTTTACTTCTTTCTTATTTTTTCCCTTGGAGTTAAGGTATGTGAAACAAACAACAAACTAATATTTTACAACTTAAAGTCAGAAACTCTACTATTGAACTACATTCCTAAATCTTTACAAAATAATTTAATTTATTTCTATACGTATTAAAGACATATTGCTCTATACCATGAAATAGGTATTAAAATACCAGATTAATTTAATCAAAATGCTTATGGAATTTATAAAACTTCGCATATCCATCTGACCTTTAAAAGCCCTAATGTATTTGAGTAATTAGATTGATAAGCCATGACTTTATAAGAGATCAAAAGCATGTTATCTCTTTAATTCAAGTTCTGTGGCCTCTTCATTGGAATTTATATTCTGTGAAATATTTTGCAGTCTATATTGTTTCAATATCCTTTCCTACTACCCTACCAAACTTAATTTTTATTTGAATTGCTTTTCTTCTTATTATTATTATGCTTAATAATTATTAACCTTAATGATAATAAAAAAGAAAAATAGACACTCATAAATTTTTTATTTGTCATAACATACAGAAGGCCAATTGATTTTTTAAAGTTGATTTGTTATCTTGATTAATATATAATCAAAGACAAATACACTTAACTATATTTAAGAAAAACGAGTTTTAAGGTGTTCAAACTATGTCTACTAAAATATATATGATTTATCACATTAAATGTGTAATACAATTTTAATCCTTGCTTTAACAATGATAAAATAGCCTGGCCATTATATTCTCAATTATGACATCCATCTTACTGTGTTTTGTTGAGAAAAAATTCAGATTGAGTGAAATAATCAAATAAATAAATAGATAAAATAATAAAATAGAAATAATAGGGGCCGGGAAGGTGGCGCTAGAGGTAAGGTGTCTGCCTTGCAAGAGGATGGACTGAGGTTCAATCCCCTGGTGTCCCATATGGTCCCCCCAAGCCAGGGGCGATTTCTGAGCGCATAGCCAGGAGTAACCCCTGAGCGTCAAACAGGTGTGGCCCAAAAACCAAAAAAAAAAAAAATAGAAATAATATATTTTTCAATTGAGGTAATGTTGACATATATACTATGTATGTTTTTGGAAGTATGATTTAGGAATAAGCGTTTTATATAAAAATTGTTTTTAATTGCCAAATTTGATCTTACAAGTAGAGAAATCAGGGACCCAAATATAGGTTAATGGGTTTTTTGTCATGTAGAGGTCTGGATAAAGTATCTAGCTTGACCAAAAGGTGTAATTTTTAATCACAGATATCAATATTCCCCAAGCACCACTGGGTGTGACCCCAAAAACAAAAAAGAAAGTATAAGATGGTTAGGTATTTTGTGTTTACAGATATTTAGGCTAAAATAATTTAAATGTGTCAATTCAAAATATTATTGTTTTTGAAAGCTATTTTAATTTTATTTCAAAAAATTGTTTTTTGTTTTAAAGTTGACATAAAATTTCAATTCCAGTTTTCTTAATTCCCACTGAAAATAATGTTCTTAGTGTATTAGTCAATGGTCTATACCAGTGATTGACAACTTGCAGCTCAGGAGCCACATGCATGTGGCTCTTTACACTTTTATTTTTTTTTTTGTTTTTTCTTTTAAATATAATTTTTATTTTGAACATAGTGACTTACATATTGTTGACAATAATATTTTAGGTACATATTTACATAAAATCATGGGGATTCCCATCACTGTTTTGTCCTCCCTACACCTCCGTTTTTTTTCTACCTCCCATATCCTCCTCCCTCACCCCCCAGGGCTGCTAGAAAATGTGGTCCCCTCTGTACCTAGTTTATTACTTAGTAGTCTTGCACCTGTTTGGTCTTGGTGCCCTCCCTTATTTCCCCCTCTAACTGGGGGGCAGGGACTAGATAGTTCAGTTATGTGGTTTTGTTTGAAGAAGAGAAAATAATAAACTGGGGTAAAAGTTTAATACGCCAAATTGGGCAAAATCCTTCTAGAGGCTCTCATCACTGGCTTGAGAGACAAAGGAGAAAAATAAGGTGAAACACCCAACAGTACAAAAAGAAGTGGCAAATATTCAGTGAGTACTCCAACAATAACAACGATAAGCACCACAGAAAAAGCCATGGTCTTGAGATAAAAAACATGGCAGGGTACATAAAGAAAAAAAAGAAAAGAAGGAAAAAACATAAATATAAATGGGGACAACAATTTAAATAACCACACCAAAACAAAGAAATCGACAAGAAGTATATAGATAAATAAAGATTAAAAAATAAAAAATGAGTAAAAAAAATAAAAAATGTTTTGTGCTTTCTGCCTTTTTTTCCCCTCCTGCACTGGCACAGTAAATATAGGGGTCATTTGAAAAGGAATTCACCGGGCTTAAGAGATATGGGGTTTCTCCACCCTTGGAGTATATTGTCATGGGCTTAACTATAGACTCCATTCAGGTTCATTTACTCTCTCCTTGGTGCTTTCCTGGTGTTTGGAAGACTTCTGCTCCATCCTGGGTAATAAAATCAGACCTCTATATCTAGAGATCTCAGTATCTGCACAGGTCCAGGAGTGGAATTTATGATGAAGTCTTTCTTTGTGGTTCTAGAAGTTCTGTTCCCTCAGTGTCATTTTAATCACCTTCTGTGGTTGGTGGGTCTTGTCTTTGTACTGATCCTAGGATGGAACCTAGGATAGGCATCTTTCATTATGTTTCCAGAAGCCCCATTCCGTTGCAATTGTCTCAGTTAGACTTTTGGAACTGGGGATGATGGTTGTTGTGCAGGTCGTAATCAATCCCTGACTAGGGCTTTTTTATTGGCCCCAAGATATATACAGTCCAGTCGTGGTTCTAGTAGCCAGTCATCTGTAAAATCACGATCTTGGCTTTTGGACCGACTAAAGGGTGACAAGTCTTCTGATTTTGTCTTATCATTAGATGGTGAGGTAGGATAACCTGCTCTTAGGTCAAGTTGTTCCCATTTTGCTTGTTGTCATGATATCATATTAGAGTTGACACTTTTTGGTGGCCCAGCAGTAATAAGGATGTCCCAGATGGGATTTGTTTCCCATAGCTGTTGTGAAGAACTTTGTCATTTCTATGTCTGGGATCCAGGGTTCAAGGCTAAAAGGATGGTGTCTAATCACCTGGGGTCTAAGTTGGGTCCGCATGACATATTTTCAAGGTGGGAGATATCCCTGTATTGTAAACAAGTATGAGTTCTTATCGCTAGTAGATCCATATATCTGTTTTTGGACATTGTGGTTGGTTCCAGGACTTGGCTATTATACTGAGTGCTGTGATAAATAGTGGGGTGCACACATACATTTGGAATGAATGTCCTTCCAACTTGGGGGGTAGATACCTAGGAGAGCAATTGCCTGGGTCAAATGGCAGCTCAATTCTGAGTTCTTTGAGCACTCTCCAGACAGTTCTCCATAGGTGTTGGACTAGGGGGGCATTCCCACCAGCAGTGGATGAGAGTGCCTTTCATACCGCAATTCCTGCCAACACAGATTGTTCCCATTAATTTTTTTTTTTTGGTTTTTGGGCCACACCTGGCGATGCTCAGGGGTTACTCCTAGCTGTCTGCTCAGAAATAGCTCCTGGCAGGCACCGGGGACCATATGGGACACCGGGATTCGAACCAACCACCTTTGGTCCTGGATCAGCTGCATTGCAAGGCAAACACCGCTGTGCTATCTCTCCGGGCCCTGTTCCCATTAATTTTTATGTGAGCCATCTCACTGGTGTAAGGTGGTATCTCATTGTTGTCTTTATTTGGATCTCCCTGAAGATGAGTGAAGGTGAGTATGTTTTCATGTGTTTGTTGGCCATCCTTCTGTCTTCCTCAGAGAAGTGTCTATACATTTCATCTCCTAATTTTTTATGGCTTTATTTGGGTTTGGGGACTCAGCTTTCTGAGTGCTTTGTATGTTCTAGATATCAGCCCTTTATCTGATATGTCTAGTGAAAAGATTTTTTCCCATTCTGTTAACTGTCTTTTTGTGTTAAGTAAGGTATCTTTCGCCATGCAGAAGCTTTTTAGTTTGATGTAGTCTCATTTGTTTATGTTTGATGCTAAAGTTCTTGCCATTGGTGCTCCATCCTCGAAGACCTTTTTGATAAATAGGTCTTCGAGTGTTCTGCCTATTTTATTCTCGATAAACTTTATAGATTTGGGTTTGATTTCAAGGTCTTTGATCCATTTTGAGTTGACTTTTGTATAAAGAGTGAGGTATGGGTCAATTTTCTCTTTTGTACATGTGGTTTTTCAGTTGTACCAACACCATTTGTTGAATAAACTTTCTTTGTTCCATTTCAAGTTCCTGCCTCTTTTATCAAATATTAGTTGGCTGTATATCTGGGGGTTTATGTCTGGGAATTCTGTTCTGACCCACTGGTCTGAGGCCCTGTCTCTGTTCCAGTACCATGCTGTTTTGATCACTATGGCTTAATAGTATAGTTTCAAGTAAGGTAAGAAGATGCCACCCAGCTTCTTGTTTCTCAGTATGTTTTTGGCTATCCTGGGTCTTTTGTGGTTCCATATGAATTTTGTGATTGATCGTTCTAATTCTTTAAAGAATGATGTCTGAATTTGGATAGGGATTACATGAAACCTATACAGTATTTTGGGTAAGATAGTCATTTTGACTATGCTAATTCTACCTATCCATGAGCATGGGATGTTCTTCCATTTCTTTAGATCCTCTTCAATTTCTTTCTGGAGTGTTTTAAAGTTTCCTTGGTATAGGTCTTTCACTTCCCTTGTAAGGTTGATTCCTAGGTACCTGATATTTTTTGATACTTATTTAAATTGAATTGTATTTTTAATTTCTCTGTCCTCAACTTCATTGTTTGTATATAGAAACCCTACTGTCTTTTATGTATTGACTTTGTATCCAGCCACTTTGATGTGTTGGTTAATTGTTTCTAGGAGTTTTACTGTGGACTCTTTAGGGTTTTCTATGTATATCATCATATCATCTGCAAATAGAGAGAGTTTGAGTTCCTCTTTCCCAATTTGGATTCCTTTGATTCCCTTCTCTTGTCTGATTGCTATTGCTAGGACTTCTAAGGTTATATTGAATAAGAGTGGAGAGAGTAGACAGCCTTGCCTAGTTCCTGACCTTAGTGGAATGCTTCTAGTTTCTCGCCATTAAGTATAATGTTGGCTGTAGGCTTTTCATAGATAGCTGTAACTATCTTGAGGAAGGTTCCTTCTAACCCTATTTTGCTGAGTGTCTTTAACATGAAAGGGTGTTGCATTTTGTCAAACGCCTTCTCTGCATCGATTGATATGATCATGTGGTTTTTTGTCTTTTCTTGTTGTTGATGTGATGTATAATGTTGATTGATTTGCATATGTTGAACCAACCTTGCATTCCTGGTATAAAACCCACTTGGTCATAATGTATGATCTTTTTGATGAAGTGGTGGATTCGGTTTGCTAAGATTTTGTTGATTATCTTTGCATCTATGTTATTAGTGAGATTGGTCTATAGTTTTCTTTCTTGGTGGTATCTTTGCCATCTTTGGGGATGAGTGTGATATTAGCCTCATAAAAGTAGTTGGGGAGGATTCCTGTTTTTTCGATCTTTTGGAAGAGCCTATGGAAAAGTGGTAGTAAGTCTTCTTGGAATGTTTGATAGAATTCACCAGTAAATCTATCTAGGCCTGGACTTTTGTTCTTAGGGAGTTTCTTAATTACATCTTAAATTTCCCCTGAGGTGATTGTTCTGTTTAGGCTTTCTAGTTCTTCTTTTCCAATCTTGGAAAATGGTATTTTTCCAAGAATTTGTCAAGTTCTACTGGGTTTTTTAGCCTAGCTGAGTATAGTTGTTCATAATATGATCTTATGATATGTTGTATTTCTTGGGGTTCTGTTGTAATCTCTCCCCTTTCATTTCTGATCCTACTGATTTGGCTGTTTTCCCCCTTTTTTTTGGCGAGTTTTGCCAGTGGTTTTGTCTATCTTGTTTATTTTTTCGAAAAACCAACTCCTGGTCTCATTGATTTTTTGTATTGTTTTCTAAGGTTCTATGTTGTTTATTTCTGCTCTGGTTTTTTATTATTTCTTGCCTTCTGGTTGTGGTTGGATTTCTCTGCTGCTGTTGTTCCAATTACTTGATGTGGTTGATTTTGTCATTTTCCTGTTTCTTGATATAGGCCTGTATTGCTATGAGTTTCCCCCTAATTACTGCTTTTGCTGTGTCCCACAAGTTTTGAGAAGTTGTCTCTTCATTATCATTTGTCTCAAGGAATCTTTTTATTTCTTCTTTGATTTGCTCTTTGATCCAGCTGTTGTTGAGCAGCATGTTGTTTAATCTCCATGTATTAGTTTTTCTTCATTGCTTCTTCTTGAAGTCAATTTTGACCTCTGTTGCACAGTGATCTGATATGGTGCATCTAATGCTCTTTACATTTGTAGTCTTATATAGGTTGCTTTTCATCCTAAGACATGGTCTGTTCTGGAGAAGGCTCCATGTGGGCTTGAGAAGAATGTATATTCTGCTTTCTGGAGATGGAGGGCCTTATATAAATCTATTAGCCCTAAATCTTCTAATTTTTCAATTAGAACTCTTATTTATTTGTTATTTTTCTCTTTGGTGGGTCTGTCCAGTGATGGTAGTGGAGTATTGAGGTCTCCTGCTATTTTCATGTTTCCCTTCATGTGTTTCTCCAGGTTTGCGAGCAGTTGCCTCACATATTTTGCTGGATATACATTAGGTGCATTGATATTGACCAAGGTTAGTACTTCTTGATCTAATGTTCCCCTGATCAGTAAGTAGTGACCCTCTTTGTCTCTGATAACTTTCTTGAGGTTGAATGCAATTTGGTCTGATATAAGAATGGCTGTTCCTGCTCTTTTTTGTTTTCCATTGGTCTGAAAATTACTTTCCATCCTTTTATACTAAGACTGTGTTTATCCTGTAGTTGTAGGTGTGTTTCTTTAAGACAGCAGAAGTTCGGTTTTATTTTTCCTAATCCAGTTCTCTACTATGTGTCTTTTAATTGGAGAAGTTTAATCCGTTAAAATTTAGGGAGATTATTGACAGGAGATGACTGTTGTGCAATTTTGT
The DNA here is from genome assembly GCF_024139225.1 of Suncus etruscus. NCBI lineage: Eukaryota > Metazoa > Chordata > Mammalia > Eulipotyphla > Soricidae > Suncus > Suncus etruscus. The sequence continues at coordinate 29,784,185 of NC_064863.1, forward strand.
TTGTGTAGGGTGGTTTTTTGTTACAATCGTGGGTTTGGATTGTGTAATTCATCTGAGTAGGTCCATTTAGAATCAGCTTTTGTTTGCTCAAATAGTTCAAGTTCATTCTTGTTTGAGAATGTTTTTAGTCTGCCCTCCCATATGAATGATAGTATTGCTGGCTATTGGACCTAGGTTGGAAATTCCTTTCATTCAGTTGTTTAAATATGTCATTCCACTGTCATCTTGCTTGAAATATTTCAAATGGGAGATCTGGTTTGATTCTTATGTCCCTTTCTTTGTACTTGAGGGTTTTTTTATCCCTTATTGCTTTAAGGAGTTCCTCTTTCTCTTTGTTTTTTTGCCAGTTGAATTATTATGTGTCTTGGTGTTGGTTTATTAGGGTCTATTTTTTAGGGACTTTATTCACTTCCTGGATTTGCACTGAAGTTTCTTTCCAGAGGTTGGGAAAGTTCTCTGCTATTATTTCCCTGACTACTTGTTCTTCCCCTTTCCCTATTTCCTCCCCTTCTGGTATACCCACAATTCTTAGATTGTTTCTTTTGTCCTTGTTCATTAGATACTGGACTTTTTCTTCCAGTGCTTTGCCTTACATTTCTTTGTTGGTTTCTTGGTCATTTTTTGTTTGCAGTTTTCCTTCGAGTTCTTCAATGGACTTCTCCAACTCTGTGTTTCTGCTCGTAAGGCTTGTTACCCATGTCTTTTACTTCCTTCAATTCTTTTTGTATGAATCTCTCATGGTTCTATAACATTTCTTCTTTAATTTGGCTGATTTGTTCATCCATAGATTTCTTATACTCAGTAGCTAGTGTTTTTTTTCATTTTCTTTTATCAACTCTGCATTTCCTTTTTCATGGTTGCTTTTAGGTCTCCTTCCCATGGATCTGTGTGTTTTGGTGGACTTGGAAACTTGCTAGGGTTTGTATCCATATCTTCCAGATAATAGGGTTTCTCCTTGATTTACCCATATTTATTTGCAATTTATTGGTGTGGTTTCGGAGTGCTGTGCCTTCTAATTAAGCCTGTTTTGGTCCCCTGTGGCGTGGGGATGGGTCCCCTCCCTGAGCGTGGTTCTAGAGGGGGTTGTTGGGTGAGCTCACTGAGGTCTGGCTCCTCCTGTGCTCTTTATGTGGCCTGATCCGTTGCTTTTCTCTTTTGTTGTCAGCTAGTGCAAGTCCTCTCCTGGGCACAATGGTGGAGGGCACCGTTAAGCCTAGCTCCTTCGCCCCCCTCTCCCCTATCTGGAAGTCAGCCCTCTCAGTGGGTCCTGATCAATTTCCTTCTCCTTATTTCTGCCAGCCAGTGCAGTTCTGCTCCTGGCCACAGTGGTTCAGAGCGCTATTGAGCCCAGCTCTCTATCCTCCCTCCCATCTCTGGAAGTCAATGGAGCTCCGCCCCCTCTGAACCTCAGCAGAAGAAATTCCCGTAGTCAAACTCACCCAGTAAATGCCCTCAGCCCTTGGGGAGTCTCAGGTCCACTCCGAGGCTCAGCGGGGTAGGCTGCTCTGGGTTAGCTAAAGGTCCAGGTGGCAGGCCCAACCTCACCCAGTCTATTGGTCCTAGCCCTTCCCAGCAGCACAGAGTGGGTCAGGTGCAGGGTTCTCCTCACCCGGTCTGTACTCAGCTCAGGCTTGGGTCCCTGAGAGGGGCTTGAGGTGTGGTAGCGAGAAGCCTGTCTCAGGCTCCCATGTGGAGAGTATGGAGGTGCCGAGGAAAGGCACTCACCCGTGTGCTCTCCGCTTGGGCTTGGGGTCCCTAGGAGGGGTCCGAGGTGCGGCAGTGAGAAACCTGTCTCAGGCTCCCACATGGAGAGTATGGGGGTCCTGGGGAAAGGCACTCACTAGAGTGCTCTCTGCTGGGGCTTGGGGTCCCTAGGAGGGGCGCGGTGTGCAGCAGTGAGAAGCTTGTCTCAGGCTCCCATGTGGTGAGTGTGGAGGTGCCGGGGAAAGGCACTCACCCATGTGCTCTTCGCTCAGTCTTGGGGTCCCTAGGAGGGGCGCGGGGTGCGGTGGCGGGGTGCGGTGGCGAGAAGCCTGTCTCAGGCTCCCACCCAAAATATTATTTTTAAATGTTATGTTACACATTGCTTATTTTTAAATGTAAATATACAAACATTTATCAACAAGCAAGGAAGCTCATGTAGGATAATGACTTTAATAGTCAATAATAACTCTGGAGATCCATGATCTAACTATAATTTCTTCTACTCTTTGTTCATAACCCATTCTTTGAATATATTATTCAAATTACAATTCTTTGCTATTCCATAAATATAAAATATCGTTATTCTATTTATATTACATAACATCTGCATCATTTTTGCACATACATTATTAATATCATATTTAATATTTGGTCAATGTATATACAAATATTAACTCACAAATAGAAAAATTAGAACACATTTATATGATGCATACCAGGTTATAAAACAGACATGACTTTTAAAATAACAAGATGCACTTGAATCTAAGTTAGAATAAAATTCTATAAATAATAATTATATGAACAGGAAAAAATTGACTGAAACATGAAGAGTAATTTTAAAATATTACATTAGTGATAAATTTTCAATAAACTATATTGAATTATGTTCAAAGTGAACACATTGGGATGTTTATAATATTTATGTTAGCATTTATGACTGAGCTAGTTTTTGTTTACTCTTTTGAAAAAACTTAACATCCTGGCTAAGCATTCTATTTATATTTGCTTATACAGCTAACTACCACTGTGCATACTTATAGAATGGGAAATTAGACTACTAATTTAACTACCAGGATTCCAGTCTAATTTTGTTGATGTATTTATGATAATTAACAATCTGTGAACAGCTGCATTGTCAAATATCCAATAGACAGCACAAAGAAAATGATCATTTGTACATTGCAAGTTAGTGTACTAAATGAAAGAGCACTTTTTTATATTAATAGCTGCACTTTTCAATAACTTTATAAGTTAATAGGGTTTAATTAATGTTGCCAAGTGGTGAGCTTCATATATATGTCTCTGGGGTTTTATGAAGTTGAGAAGAATTTATAATGAATGGTTAAGGAGTTATATTGGTACCCTAGTAATTAGAGAATGGGTAATTAATGTGCATCTGTGTTATGCTCCTGGGTGCTGTCAACGACCCTGTGGTGAGTAAAAAAGAGACAGAGAAGAGAGAGAAAGAGAGATATTATGAGCTTGGCAAGGGAATACAGATTTTTTCCTTTTTCTTAAATTTTAGATCTACATCTGTGCTTAATTAGAAGAAGAAATGAATTCCCATTAACACCATTAGGAAGCATGCTATGATTGGTTAAAGCCTACATGGACTGTGAAAGTGATCTCGGAAGCTCAGGAGAATATAATGTTTAATCTCAGAAGAACTTTTTTTTAAATAAAATAAGTTGCTGAGAGTTACCACATAGCAGTCTGTAGGTTATGTTTTACTTTTAACTCTTTGTCACACATAAAATTAAAAGCAAACCAAACAAAAACCATTGATACACATGACTTACTCCCGGGACAAGCAGATGTTTTTCATCCATATGATGAAATATTAAATAATATTTTCTTGTAATAGGTTCTATATGTAAAAAGCATATATATTAATAACAGTCTAAAATAGTTTACTGAAAGATAATAGTCACAGATGTTAAAAGTGTCTCACTTTGCTGAAATTTTAGTTTTCAGACAGATTCAAATTAAATTGCTTTTACCTCCTGAAGTCAAATAATGTTTCATATTCCACATGATAATAAAATGTATCCTTGGGGCAAGGAGTATGTCTGTACTTTTAAAATGAAACAAGCATAATTTAATTAGTATGCAAGACCATAGGCCTAGATTTTAAGAGAAAGATGACTCTCTTGAGCATTTTCGTTCAATGACTCTCCAAAATTCCGCTTTTAAAGAGAGCTAATGAGTGGCTGTATTTGTAATTAAACATTGCCTTTATTTAAAGTTTTGGTAATATGCTGCCAAATATCCCATTGAGATAGTGAATTAAAATAATAGCATTCATTCTTTCTTATATGACTAAGCTAGAACCTTGGTATGCATGACTAACTGTAAAGTTAAATTTTATTTTTAAAGCTTATTTTTGGGATAATAGTAAACTAATTCTATAAGCCAGAGAATAAATGGCAGGTAGCTTCACTGACTTGGAAGCAAACTTTTTTTTGTTTTGTTTTGTTTTTTTGGGCCACACCCTGTGACGCTCAGGGGTTACTTCTGGCTATGCGCTCAGAAGTTGCTCCTGGCTTCTTGGGGGACCATATGGGACACTGGGGGATCGAACCACGGTCCGTCCTAGGCTAGCGCAGGCAAAGCAGGCACCTTACCTCCAGCGCCACCGCCCGGCCCCATTGGAAGCAAACTTACTTGCAGTTATTACTAGAAAAAAATTTAATAAGCATGTATCCTAAATGTATTAATCATTTTTCAAATTGTATTATAAAAGTGAAAATGCATGCACAATAATATGTATATAAAATTTTAAGTACAATTAAAATGTATGGTCTCTAGACAGACTTAAATTCACTTAAGATTTGAAAGAATTACATTAAACATTAAATATAAAATTAACATTAAACATTAAATATAAAATTACAGCTATAGTTTAGGGTTTTCTAATAATTTGAAAAACTTTTAGAAACTATAGAATCAATATAGTTTAGATGAAACTATTTCTCATTTTAGTATTATTTTGATTAAATACTATTAATTTTCATGTTTTTTAGAAAAATAAAAACAATGCCATAGTGTTGGGTAATTAGAAGGTAAAATAATAATTAGCATGATGGTGATGATAGTATTATGAAGAAAATAATTATTAGTATTTTAAAATGATCAAAGAAAATTTTATTGGTTTTTGGGCCACACCCAGTGGTGCTCAGGGGTTACTCCTGGCTGTCTGCTCAGAAATAGCTCCTGGCAGGCACGGGGGACCATATGGGACACCGTGATTCAAACCAACCACCTTAGGTCCTGGATCGGCTGCTTGCAAGGCAAACAACGCTGTGCTATCTCTCCAGGCCCCTTAAAATTATCAAAAAAATTTAATTCAAGAAAGTAGATTGAAAATATCCTTAATTTCTTCTCCACACCTCCTATTAAATTTACCTCTACATATATGTGTACTGATATCTGTAACATAACTAACCAAAAATTATAGAGAAAGAGTGACTGTGGGACTACTGCATTGGAGCCATAAGAATCTTTTCATCATCCACAATGCTTTTTAGATGGGCTCTCAGTTTCAGTTTTCCTAATAAAATTAATCTACCCGACCCATGTCATGTGGATAAGCAATATATAGTCACTTTGCTTCAAGTGAGCCTCAGATAATATCCAACTGTCAAAACTCTAGCTAACTGCAACCCCAGCTGATACTTGACTAAACTTGGAAAAGTGACTCCACATGATAATAACCCAATTGAATCTATTAACTATTGAGAACAGCAAGAGATATTAATGAATTGTCATATGAAGATTTACAGAACTACAGATAACTGGGACTATAAATGTAATATTATGTAAGAATTTGGTATGTTATTTTATTTATAATGAAAACAAAGTTTAATAAAATCTAGTATATTGCCTCTGTTTACATGTAAAATAAAAGTATTTTAAAATTTATTTCAGACACAGTTGAAAGCATTTAACCTAACATGAATTCAATTACCATGAGGTTAATTTTCTTGCTTTAGCTATATAATTTTCTTTTCCTTTTTTTTTAGTGAAAAAAGGTAGCTTTTTGGAATCAGAGCAATAGTGCAACAGTAGTATGTTTGCCTTGCACGCAGCTGACCTAGAATGGACCACTGTTTGATTCCCCTGGCGTCCAATATGGTCCACCAAGCCTGGAGTAATTTCTGAGTGCAGAGCCAGGAGTAACCCATGAGCATCCCCATGTGTGGCCCAAAAACAAACAATTTTTTTTATTTAATCATACTTAAGATTAAGAAGAGAGAAATAGAGAAAAAAACATGTTCAAGATAGAGTCGATTTTTCAAGTTGGGAAGCTGCAAGGAAAAAGATATAGAGATAACTAAGTACAACAAGTGTTCAAGGAAGAACAAACTTGAATAACAAGCATAGGTAAGTGAATTTCAGCATAAAGAAATTGAGGTGCAAAAATAACACATCAACCATAAATAAGAAAAATGAAATATGAAACAAGATTTATGGATTAATGTGAAGTTCTTTCTATTAAAAACACTTGGTATTAAACCCATGTTTGCTTGACAGGACTTGATAAAAGTTTTATTTATATATTGGGATTCTAACTTCTTTCATGTATTTCTTGAATTATGTATATGAATATCAGCTAATTTAGTTGAATTCTCTAGTGTCAGGTAATAGACCTTAGCCTACTTCTTGAGCCACTGTTTATTTAATTTTGTTTAACTTGTGTTTAATTTTGTTAATTTTGTTTAATTCTGTTCATTTAATTTATGTGTATTTCATGTAAAGCAATACAAAACAATTTTTTTACTTTCTCACCATTGAATCTGAATTATTCAGCAAATATATATATTTTAAAATTTATTTCACAGTTTAATGCATTTAACCTAACATGAATTCAATTATCATGAGGTTGATTTTCTTGCTTTAGCTATATTATATGTGTACATATATATATATAAAACTTTATACAAATAAAGTTAATCAATAAACATTTTGGAAAGATCCTGATTACTTGAAGAGGTGTTGAACAGGAAGATTCAACTATTATTGGAGCCAATACTTGACAAAAATCCACTTTTTAGCACTGAAATCTCTTACTGTATATACTCGAGTAAAATATGCACATTTTGTGCCGAAAAACACAGACTCGGGTCATATAGGTTATTTCATTCCATGTGCACTCACTGAATCAAATGCACAAAGTCTCCAGTAATCTACTGCTGTCTGCTGGAGTGGAGGCACTTCAGCTCAGTCCAAAAGTTGAGGCTGAGCTGAAGAAGGAGGAGGCTGAACTGAACCGTATGCCATCGAACTATTTAACCCACAATATTCTGCACTTTGTATGAGACCAACAGCAGTGATGATGATATCTGCGAACTCAGTGATGATGACAATGTCTATGCTGATGCCCTCATATCAGATACAGCTAAAGCTCTGTTTGAACATACAGATGAAAAGGAGGAGGAATCCAGTTTTGAAGGATTTTAATCTTTGTGATTTAGCTTGATTACCTGTTAAGCTACAGTTTTCTGCACTTTATTTAAAGTTTTAAAGTTATTGTTGCTAGTTTACAGTTTTTCTTTAGCAATAAATATTGAAAAACATTTAACCTACTGATTCCTCAATTATTGTAATTGTTTGGGGTATATATTTTTATTTTTGAAATTTACCAGTGGCTGCTGCATTTTCCTCCTCGGCTTATACTTGAGTCACTAAGTTTCTCAGTCTTTAGAGTAAAATTAGGAGGGGTCAGTTTCTAGTCGGGTTGGCTTATACTCAAGTATATATGGTATATACATTTTTAACTCTATACATGAACGTACACGGAATCTATTATGCTGAGTTAAATAAATCAGAAGGAGAGAGATAGATGCAGAATAGTTGCACTCATCTATGAGTTTTAAGAAAAATGAAAGAGATTTTTGCAATAATTCTCAGAGACAAAAGCTAGGAGGGCTGGAAATTCCAGCTCATGACATGAAGCTCACCACCAAGAGTGATGAGTGCTTTTAGAGAAATAACTACATTGAGAAATATCCTAACAATGTGAATGAATGAGGGAAGTAGAAAACCTGTCTCCAGTACAGGCAGAGGTAGGGTGGAGAGGAGGGAGATTTGGGACAATAGTGATGGGAATGTTGTACTGGCGAAGGGGGGTGTTCTTTACATGATTGAAGTCATACAACTACAATCATATTTGTAATCATGGTGTTTAAATAAAGATAAAAAATGGCAATAATTTCCAAATCATTATACTGATTTAATATAACTTCTCTAAGAATACGCATGACATTCTTCAAAGAAGTGGATCAAAGATTCCTGAAATTCATTTGAACAATAAACATCCAAGAATAATTAAAGCAACATTTAGTGCTGAAAAAGATGGGAGGTATCACTTTTTCAACTTTAATTTGCACTATAAAGCAATAATCATTAAAACAGCATGGTACTGGAATCATATCAATGGAATATACTTCAGTATTCAAAAATTGACCCCAGACATACAATCAATTAATCTTTGACAAAGGGATAAAAAAAAACTCAAGATGAGCAAATGAGCCAGTAAAGCCTTGCAGATGAGCTTTCCTTGCAAATTTTCTTGCAATTTCCTTGCAAATGAGCAAGGAAATCCATTTTAACAAGTGCTGCTGGGCCTACTGATCAGCTACATGAAAAAAAAAAAAAAAACCCTCAAAATCAATATAACTCCATGATCTAAGGTCATTTCAAAGTGGAATAAAAACCTTTATATCATACCTGAAATAAGGTATATAGAAGGAAACATCGACAAAACACTCCATGTCATTGAGACTAAAGACATCTGTAAAAAGGAAACACCATTGTCCAAACAAGTGTAAGCAGAAATAAACAAATGGAATTATATATATATATTTAAATTAATATAAGTATAAATATATACTTACATAAAAGTATAAATTATATGAAAATTATTTATACACTTTGTTATATTTATATTATATTTGTATATTTATAAGTATATATAAATATAAAGGAAAAGTATAAATATATTATATATAAATATATATTTATATTTATATATAATAAAATTGAGAAGCTACTGTACTTCTAAGGAAATCATATCTAGGGTAAAAAGGTCACTCATGGAATGGGAGAAACAATTCATCCAATACACTTTAGATAGGGGCTAATATCTATCTAAGATATACAAAGTGCTGAAAGAGCTTAATAGGAAAAAAAATCTAACCTCATCAAAAAAATGGGGAGAAAAGATGAACAGACATTTACTCAATACAGATGGCCAAAAGGCACATGAAAAATTGGTCCACATTACTAATGATCAGGGAGATGCAAAATAAAATGACAATGAGATATTATCTCATGCCATAGAGACTGGAACACATCACAAAGACAAACAACTAGTGCTAAATTGGATGTGGGGAGAAAGGAACTTTTATTCACTGCTGGTGGGAATGATTTCTAGTCCAGCCTTTCTGTAAAACAATATGAATTTTCCTTAAAACAATTGGATATTCAGGGGTGGAACAATAGCATGGTGGGAGGGATTTTGCCTTGCATGTGACCAGTCCAGGACAGACCATGGTTTGATGCCTGGTGTCCCATATCGTGCCCAAGTCATGGAGTAACACCTGAATAAACCCCTGAGCATCACAGGGTTTACAGCAAAAGTAAAACAAATCAAAACAAAACAAAATAAAAACTGGATATTGGGCTCCCATATTATCCATATTATTCAGTAATACTACACTAGGATCACAAAACCACAATAAAATAATGTCTCCTGCACGCCATAGCATTGATTTTTACAATAGCCAAAATCTGAAAACAACCCAAATGCTGGACAACAGATTAGTAGCTTAAGAAACTGTGTTCATCTACAATGCGTACTAGAAAAAATAAAGTAAGGGCCAAATATTATCATCAATAATATAAGGCAAAGGAAACCCTAATAGTTTATTGTTAGCTATCTAAGTTGGATTAATGTCTATGGAAATTATGTCTTAGACATGTCTCAGAAATTCCTATTTTAATTTTACAAGATATCAATTATAATTATTTTGCATATATAATTTATACAAATACTCTAATTTGAGACCCAGAAAATAATACAATTGGAAGAATACTTTCCTGGCATGTGACTTATCTGGATTTGATTCCTGGACTCTCAGGGAAACACATATCACATAGTTCCTGGGGCATGTCATGAGTAAGCCCAGACTGTAAAGGCAGGAATAAGTTTTTAACATAGCTGAACGTGGTCCCTAAATCAAAAAATAAACCAAAATGCACACACATACATGCACAAAGACATCACTAATTTGAAGACACATATGAAGTTCTGTCTTCATTGAAGCATAGCAAGAACCAGAAGAAATTGTCAGGTTCATCAATAGAGGATTTATATATAATATAATATGTTAAATAAATGTGTATATAGTTGTGTAATACAATAAAACTTAATATAATATATGGAACATTGTTCAATAAATATGTGAAATCCCACTATTTGAGACAGTATGATGAAATTAGGAGATGATATAATTTGACTAAAATAGAGAAAAATAAAAAAATGGATATACAAAGTAAAAAATCTACTTTTAGACTTTAAGATGCAATAGAATCTGGAAAGTAGAAAAAGTCAGGGTGGATAAATAAAAGAAAAGGATTAAGTTGTGTGAAAAAGGAATGCATGAGACTTAATAGTAAACTTAATGTTATATACTTAGAGGGTGATCTATAATGGGACAGAGTGGAATGTATATAATACTATAAGTGATTATATTTCGATGACATTTATTTTATTAACAGAAATCCATAGCATTGCACAAGTAATATCAGAGAGTAAGAGCAAACATCTGACATAAATCTTGGGTTGTCTGTTATTTTAAAGAAGGAAAAGGCCAGGTGAAAAATGAAAAAACAGAAGTGAGAGAATAAGAGAAGAATAAAAAAAAATGTAAAGATAGTGACCCTGAGCTAAAGATCTCCATAACACAAGCATTAAAATATTTTAACATATTAAAATCAAGTACACCAATGTCATGATTATTTATCATTACTATGGAAACTCATGAAAATGAGTAAATCAGACCACAAGTATTTGGGTAGAGAGGGGAAGACAGTAGAAAGGCAGGAAGCTGGAAACCAAAGAGATGAAACCAAAAAGAGCTTTGATTTTACACTTGAATGCCCACTCCTTTATTCTGTGGAAGTGGCTGATGTTATTGCCTTTTCTTAAATAAAAACTTTATTTTATCCCTGCTGGGTGCTAGTTTTCTTCACTTGTATCCTTTGCCTTTTAAAATAAATACTTACTTTAATTAGTTTGTGCTTACCATAAAATCCATCTTGAGAAAAAAAAAATAGGACTCATGGGGGCTGTGTGTGCTAATGCCTGAGACCCCCCATTATGTTGTAACAGTATGATTTTAATAATTTTTAGTATTAGATCTATTTTTTAAACTACACCCTGGATATATAAGGAACAAAAGAAAACACCTCTGCTTTTACTTTATTTGGTCAAAATAACTAAAGACTTTGCTTGCGAGTGAGTATTAGTGATAATTTATGCAATAAACAAACTGACCTAAAAGATTGTCCTCATAACAAATCATTTAATTAAAAAATGTAATAAAAAGAGTAAAAAGGGGAAAGAACTTAAGTATTCCATAGAATAAAAAGGGAAAAAAGAACTTAAATCTTTGAGCAATTCCTTGACTCTTTCCACAAAATCAGAGCACCAGAGTAAATTCTTCAATTTTAAAAGTTGGTGACATTTCTGCATTGATACAACAGGCTGTGAACACAAGTAGAAGTAGTTAGGGAGTGATTGCATTAATCTAGGTTAAAGATTATGGGGCATAAGCTAGAGTGATTACAGCAGAAATGTTGGAAATGTTCAAATTCTGAAAGTAGAAGCAATAGGGTAATTTTTTTAGATGATTGCATATAAGGTTTAAGAGTAATCACAATACTACAAAATGCTACAAAATGCCATTGCATTTCACTTAACAGGAGGAGTTAACTAATTTTATATCAGAGGTTGGTAAAGAGGTCAGGAGTTCAGTTTAGAGATTAAGTTCTCTTATAAAGTATGTAGGTAAATGTATTAAGTAAACTGTTAATTATGGGTGTTTGTTTGCAGACTAGTAATTTGAACTGAAAAAAGGCATTTTGGAGATAGACATGGAGAAGCCTTTGGCAATTAATTTTATACAAATTTATAAAACCTATCCAGGTCAATTCCATCAGGATTCCATCCAATAACAATTAAACAGCCCCTCCTTTTTAGCACCCTAGCAGCTGACCCCCAAGAAAAAGGAGCTTGGAAATATCCCTTAAACCCAGCTTTGAGGAAGCACATATCTCACATACCTACTTACAGATATTCTTCTAAGTTCAATTCCTTTTACCTAAAATTGGATTCCCGTCCCTTTTCTAGAATTTAATCCCAATCTGGAATTTCAGGTAATTTTAGGATACTATGGACTAGGAAAGTTGTCTTGGCATGATGATAATTGAGACTACCAGTTTTATTGTACAGTGGCAAATTTATTGTAACCAATTAGTTATTAATTAATATTCATGAATTGAGTCTAGTTTTTTTGGGGGGGGAGTGCAGGGGTTTCTCCTGGCTCTGAGCTCAAAAATTGGTCCTGGCAGGCTTAGGGGACAATATGGGAAACTAAGGAATTAAATCACCTTCTGTCCTGGGCTGTCTGCATGCAATGCGAACTCCCTACCACTGTGCTATCTCTCCAGCCCCGAGTCTACCTGTTTTTTCAAAAGACAGTAACTGAGGGACTACCCCGTATAAGTCATGTGAATTAGTATTTTGCTGAAAATTGTAGCCAAGATACCGAGCCTCTCCATAAGTAGGTGCTTGCTGACTTTTTCTTCTTTTAAATAATATTTTTTAGTATATGGGGCCATTTTCTCTCAATATCAGTGTCTGTTATATAATCTAGACACAAATGATTTAACCTGGGTGAATAATAGATGTGGGGACAATATTACTTAAGAAGAATATTAAGAGTTATTAGAGCATCTTTTCAGATCTAATATGAATGAGTCAAGACCAAAAAGAAAAGATTTCAACATTTAAGAGAATGACAGAGAAACAAAGATACTAAAAGAGATTGTTTTTTAGTTAGGTAGAACATAAAGATGATACTGGGTATATAATTGATGTAACTAGTAATGAACATTGATCCTCTAGTATAAAGAACTCTACTATTATTTTTCTGCCAAACTCCACAAGAAACACATACAGTATTGACCTGTCACAACAGGCTGTACCAAAGCTCAACATTAGATATCTTAGTGACATTGAAAAAGATTTATAATAGGCTCTGAAATTACAATGATCCTTTTATGGAAAGTTCAAAAGATGACATATTTCTTCCTTAGTTACTGTGAAGAAGAGAAATTAGTACTTTAATAATTAGCATTTTAACAATTAATTATATCAAAAAAGCAGTACATGTCTAGTAGGTAAAGAATCACTTATATTAACAGTATATTTACTCAAATTTGGACCTTGGGGACTATGTTTTTGTCTTAATGTAAGTTCAGATATAATTTTTTTTGGTTTTTGGGCCACACCCAGTGATGCTCAGGGGGAGTTACTCTTGGCTATGCACTCAAAAATGGCTTCTGTCTTGGGACACCATATGGGATGCCAGGAATCGAATCATGTTTGTCCTGGATCAGCCGCATTACAAGGCAAACACTCTACCGCCGAGCTATCACTCTGGCCCCCAGATATATTTTTTTCTTTTCTTTTATCTTTATTTAAACACCAAAATCACAAACATGACTGTAGTTGGTTTTCAGTCACATAAAGAACACCCCCCCTTCACTAGTGCAAAATTCCCACCACCAATGCACCCCATCTTCCTCCACCCACAACCCCCAGATATAATTTTTGAAGTTGCCATGATTGTATTTATATACATGAGTACGTGTGCCTAATATGAGTGTTCTATGATGAACATTTATGTGAAATGGACTAGTTATAGCACCTAATTGTGAATTATAGAATGCCTCTTGCCTATCAGAGATATTAGAATATTTTTCTTAGCTCAGTAGGAGAATATTAGTAGCTGAAAAAGAGTGTAATAAAATAGGTTTAACATGTTTGTAATCATAAATTAGATACACTTATTTTTAATTTTGGAAGTTGCTAAACTTTTCTATTAAATTAGCATTATGTCATGTGGCTGGAAAGATGGTGTAGTGGATAAGACCTACATTAACACTGCTTTACTGGCAGTCAATCATATGTAACCCAAGCCCTACCAGGTTTGATTCCAACACAGCCAAGTACAACTAAAAGCTGTATGAGACCTTAAAACCAAATAATAAATAAAGTAAAATAAATAAAAAATAAAAAACTTAGAGAAAAGTTTTCTCAAGAACTTAGTTTTATATACATTTAAACTATTTTACACATATATGAACTATAATGTTTTGTGAATTTTAGTTATTTATTATATTTAACTGTGTTTATTCATTTTGTCTATTTTCTTTATATCTAATTAGTTCATCAGTGTTTATATGACTAATCACAAAAATACTTGGCATAGTAATGACAAATTTTTGAAACATAAATATCAAAATATTGCAGAGAAAGCAATCTAAAGCCATAACTTAACGAGAAGTAGCTCTATTTAAAAGGAAAATATGACTATTTCATCTTACATATTTTCCATATTTATCTACTCAACCTTAAATTTTGTTGCTTGGTTAATGCAAAGTTGATAGCTGATTATTAGATCAAGTGATTAATGAATAGCTTATTTAATAAATCAAAGTAATGGATTAAGAAACAAAAATAGTGAAAGAAACTCTAAATCATTAGATCAACATTAATTGCATTTAATATAAGAAACAAAGTTAAGGAAGGATTTTGTTTGTCTCCAAGTTTTTGATGTTCTATATTTCAGGGAGTAAGAAAAGATGTGTACTCTTTGTTTTAGATCACTAAAAATTACTTGCATGATATTTATAGGATCACCATGATTCAACAAAAAATTTAATATTGAGTGATTAGTAGCAACAAACTGCTTAACTGTGTATTAAAATAAATACTAAAGAAAATCATTGTTAACTAAGAGAACAATAAATGTTGACATTTCTTGGAATTAAATAAGTTTTCTATATACCTGAATGTACATGCTGGCTTTGTGGGGAGACAAATATGAGAGTGGTATGGTAGACACTAGTGGAAAGAAGAAGTAGGGATCTCTGGTGACGGGTGTGATATAGGAATGATATATGCATGAAATATATGATTAACTGTATTGTAGGCTTAGCATCTCAGTAAAAATTTAAAATATATTGCTATTGGAGACGGAGTGATAGCACAGTACAAGGCATCTGTTTGCCTTGCATGCGGCCCATCCAGGAGCGACTGAGCCAGGAGCAATTTCTGAGCACATAGCTAGGAATAACCGACCCCTGAGCATGTCAGGGCCCAAAATGCAAAAAAAAAAAAAAAAAAAAAAAAGGAAAAGAAAAATTGCTTCACTGGTGCTTGCAGTAATTTTGTGCCTGCAATATATCTGATAAAAGTGGCTAGATTTTCCTTGACTTTGTTTTTTAATTTTATATTACTCTAAAAATAGTAAAAGTATAAATATTTTTATTGAAAACTGACGTTATTTTTGCATGCTATTTATTATATAAACAATTATGTACCCTACTGTTCATTGTGCTGTATAATTAGTGGTAAAAAATATTCACAGTGTGAATAGTATCAAAATTAAATATAATAAAATTATTCAAGTGTAGATTAAGATTATTAACATTTTGAAATTGAAATTTATGGCCAGAGCAATAGAACAGAAGGTAGGGTGCTTATCTTTCATGAGGCTGACCAGCACACAACTGTACCTGCTCCAGAAGTCCTGCTACAGATGTGATCGCTGAGCACTGGATCAGGAGTAAATCTTGATTATAAATCATGTGATTCAATTACCAAAAAGAAAAATAGAAAATTGAAAATTTGGAGTATAAACTAAAATGTTCTTGATTTTAACCACAGAATAATAATACCTTACAGGCTTAAGTTTTTGCAATGTAGTTCAGTTGAACAATTATTCATAGTATACAAAAATACATATAAATATTCATATATTTTTGAAATTGGATAAACTGCATCAGAGTCACACATAAACCTTGTCCTTTGATTTTATTGTATCTACTCTTTTTGTTAGAAAGCACTAAAATGTTGAGAACAAAATAGACAATTTCAGACATACTTTAACATGTGATTAATAACTCCATATTCCAAATGTCTAGCATTTTGAGCACCTTAGCTATAATCAGATATGAATCTGATTGTCTTAAGACAATCAACAGTGGACATGGTTTGCTCTTAAAAAAAAGCCTTTGTTCAAAAAAATAGTGTAAATTCTACCCATTTTACTTGTTCACTTACTCTATAAACTGTTTTCTCAACTTAGTCAATGTTTTCTTATCAATTCAATGTGTCACCTACTTCCCTCAAATATTTTCCCCCTTTCTTAATGCAATTCTTAATGCAATTCTTCATAGTTTAATACTTTTCCTCCTACTTCAAGAATATCTTCATATAGAAACTGTAGTTGTGTTGGTTTTCTACTTTATCATCAGTAACTGTTAAAAAAATTTTGTTTTCATTATTTGATAAATAATATATGGTGAAATTATATCTGTAAAGCAAAATTAGTCTGCTGGAAAAATACTCAGGTGATCATTATATTTTAGTTTTAATGAGGTGCTTTGTTCTTTGAGACCTGATTGTTTTTACAGTTAGAAAACATCACAGAACATTACTTTCAGTTAATTACAAATAACTTAATTTCAGCAGTGAATATACAAAATGCAGAGTTCATGATTTTCATAATCAAACCTCTAGAGCATTTTAGTGACATGTATTTTCTAGACAAACTATTTTTATGTAAATTAAAGTTTAAAACTCAGTCTTTGATTTATAGAAATGTCTAACTAGGTTTTTATGTAAATACCTTTAGAAAACTTAGAGAAATAAAGTTAACTATGGACTCTTAGAGTTCTGTCATAAGCAACAAAATGGGAATTCAATTCTGTCACTCCTTGGAAAAGCTATTAACAAGTATAAAGACTAAAGAAGTCTGAAAAATAAACAGCAATAATAATAGTATATTATTTTAATATAATATACCTTTTTTGGATTTTGGGCCACACCCGGTGATGCTCAGGGATTACTCCTGTCTATCTATGCTGTCTGAAAATCACACCTGGTTTGGGGGACCATATAGGATGCTGGGGATTGAACACAGGTAATCTTGGATCAGCCTCATGCAAGGTAAGCGCTCAACCGCTATGCTATCACTCTGGACCCCTAATATAATATACTGTTAATTTAGCATAATTTGAGATATATTTTTATAAACATAATTGTATCATAAGAAAACCTTGTATTATATTAAATTATATCTTGTTTAAAAAGTAGGGCTTTAAGAATCTCAATATCAAAGTTCTTATTTTGCATTTTAATAAAAATATGATATCTCAAAAGCAATTAGTCTAGAAATTTACATCCTGTACATGTATATAAAGTTTATATAATTAGAATATGTGACACTTTGAGAGATGTTGAATTATTGTAAAAGATATAAGTATGCTTTAAATCTTATTTAAATTCTGTATATTTAAATATATATGAATTTGTATTTATATATAACTTATACATGAATATATATTCATATAGCAATGTTTATTGCCTAGATTTTCCTTTGGTTTTTAAAATATATTTAACTTATTTTATTATCAATATAATAACATAATATATAATGGTGTTAATAGTTCTGCTTTAGGAGTCCAATATTATTACTAATTATACCTCCAATCAAAGTATGATAAACACTCCTCCATGATCATAAGTCTTTTGTTTTGTTTTGTTTTTTGGTTTGGTTTGGGCCACATTCAGTAGTGCACTAATTTACTCCTGGCTCTGTGCTCAGGAACACTCTTGGCTGGCTCAGGAAACCTTATGGAATCCCCTAGATCTAACCCTGTCAGGCATGTCCAAGGATAGTGCCCTTCCTCTGTACTGTTTCTACAGCTCAAGAATCCTTTCAATCTACCCTCTCTACCTTCCTTCTATTGTTTTGGTAACTTCAGTTTCGTTAACAGAATTCTAAGGATATCTTATCAACAGCTATTGCTGATATTCTGATTTTTTAAAGAATATTCTACATAGGAATGAAGTCATCCAATATTTCTCCTCCTAACTTATTTCAGTTAATGTGATATGCTCTAGTTACCATGATATAGCAATGAATCACAAGAGTTCATCCTTTAACAAGTAGTATTCCATTATAAAATTATACCATAATATTTTTATAAACTCCTTTGTCTATGGCACTGGTATAACATAAAGTTCTTTACTGCTGAGCTAGTGCTGCAATGAAATTGAGTTTACTAGTATCTTTTCAAATTAGTATTTCTGTGTTCTTAAGATAGTTACCAAGTAGAGAAATTATTGAATCATCTTAGCTCTGTTTTCAAATTTGTGAATAGTCCTTAGATTATTTTCATTAGAAGCCAAGAGCAGTTTATAATATCACCAAGAGCAAAATGAATTCCTTTCTCACAAATACTTTTGAAAACTGGTTGTTTTCAGGTTTTAATTAATATGGGATATATACATATTATGAATAGTATACAGCTACTTTTAATTGTCATTTTGATTTTATTTCCCTGGTAATAATAAATCCTTTTTTTATTATTTCTATTGACTTTTATATCTCCTCTTTGGAGTATTCTGTTATTTTTTTATGTTATCTCTGTTGAGTTTTGTGAGTGTTTTATATACCTAGATGTTGCCTCTTTGTCAAATTTGTGTAAATATTTTCTCCACTCAGAAGGATATTTTTTGCTATAGCTTTTTCTATACTGCAGAAACTTTTTTTGTTGTTTGATATATTCCATTTTAAAAAAGTTTTTTTTTGTCAGTTGAAGATATGTCAATGTTGTAAAAATGTCAATATTGTAAAAATTCTGTTATATTAAATGCATTTTATAAATTAAGTTTCTAATATCACAGTCTTCATTTCTATTAAATCAAGATTTGTAAATGGTGTAGTAGATAGTAATACAAGATTTGTAAATGAATAGTAATTAACATAGAATTGATATTTCCCATTTCTTAATTGTTATATTTTATTACGTAATATTTATATTAAAATCTTATATGTGTCTATATATATAAACAAATGAGATACGCCAACTAAGAAAATAGTTTTTCTTCTCTTAATTGTATTTTAGTTCACACATTATTACCTTAAAATTTTAGCTAAATGGGCATGGAAAGTAGCAGGAAAGGTGATTTTCTTATGTGCAGCCAACCCTAGTTGTATCTTGGAACCACATATGCTAATATCCCTGAGCAACTCCAGGCACGATTCTTGAGTACAGAGCCAGAAATAATAAAGCCTGAACAAAGCTCTGTGTGGCTCGAAACAAACAAACAAAAAAACAAACAAAAATCTGTAGCAAGAGGAAGAATGAGTAATTTACTAAATTATTTTAAATATAAATATTTAAAGATAATAACTTTGTTTGAAAGCCTTATCTTGATGTTAAAATATCTAAATAGAAATTATGCATAATTTATGAGTGTTTTAATGCATATCACAGATATCACTGAGCATCGTATATTAAGTAAACATATTTTTCTACTATTATATATCAATTTACATAAAAATGAGTAAGATATTATTATATTGTGAACCTCAAACATAAAACTCATAAGTAATATTAAAATTTTTTATCAAGATTGAGAAATGCATTTAAATATTATTTCAATTGAATGATTTCTACATGAATCATATAAGTCTAATCTTTTATAACTATTATAAAATAAACATTCCAAAATTATTATTAAAGCAACATTTTAATTGTTTTTTACTATTAAATTATAACAAAGATACTATAACATTATTTGTTTGGTTCCGTGTATTATCTAACAATTTCTATGAAAAGAAAAATCAAATTTCAAAAGAGAAATATGTACATATGTGTATATGTAAATATAATGAGACTTATTCTATTTGTATTTTTACTTTAGTGTATAATTAAAATATTGTAAAAATTTGGATAATATTAAGCATTCCCACAAAAGTGCAGAAACATTTAAGTGTTTAGTAAGGAAACTGAATTCATATCTTGGTGATATAAAATGAAAGAAAAAATTCATACAATCTTTGGTGGTGATATGAAACATCAAAGCTTACTGTCTGATAATTTTTTATTATGTGTAAAGATGTACATAATCTGATTGAAATACAAATTTTTGTACAATACGTCTTAATTTCAGGAACTTTATACATTTTCACAGAAATTTAGTTAATATATGTAATGGGTTATCAAGGCAAAATGTTTCACCCATCACACCAAGGAAAAAATCATTCATAAAATTTAAGCAATATATCAACAATTATTAATGGGTGGACTTAAAATTTATCTAGTCAGCAAGTAAGGTTTGTTTTTATTTTTTGACATATATCTGAGCTAATAATTTACCACTCTGAAGCTAGATTCACAAATCTTTTAGAAATGTTTTTACAAATTATTGTACATGATTTAACATAACAGAGATATCATTTATTGAGTCTAGCATCTAGTTCTTGTACAATTTGTTTTAATTATTTTGACAACATCACCTTCATATTTCATCTAGAACCATATTTTCTTAGGGATTTTACAAAATACAGTGGATTTTAGTTTGGGTATTGTATTTTTATTTATGTTGCATATATTTTTCTCTTTTTAATGTTCAATCAAAAGTTATTTCAATTAATTACTCAATAAACTGAAGAATCAAATCACCCTCTCATTTGAGATCATTGTAAATAAATGGTGGTGTACAATAATAGTTTCCTTATACAAATATTTGTTAAAACAAGATAAAGTATAAAAAAATAAAAAATATCAGAGAAAATTTTCTTTTAAATAAAATCATAATATGACAAATATCTTATAAACTCTGGTTAGTTTACCAATAAGGATGCCTTATCAGTGCCACTTCCTGCAATTTTGATAGAGATTGCTCCAAAGCCTGTGTGTGATCAATTATGAAGACAGAAAACTTGCCTAAGCAAAGTTGAGATTACTGGAGTCACTACAGGATGCATTGCAGACATAGTCAGTCCAGTTCTTTGAAGGCTTTAGGTTCTCCTTAACCCAGTGAAATCCTCCACTAAACAAGGGAAGACTGATTCAGCTGTTACATAGTAGATAAAACAATGGTGGTAGAGTTGAGCAGGATAACAGCAACTTCCTGTGAAAAGTGTTGATGTTTTTGGTGAGAAGTTGTTAGAAACATTGCATAGTTGAAAGCTAAAAGGAATATACCTAAGAACATATATATACATACATACATATATATACATACATACATACATATATATACATACATATATATACATACATATATATACATATATACATACATATATACACATATATATACATATACATATATATATACACACATACATATATATATATATATATATATATATTTGGTTTTTGGGTCAGACCCGGCATTGCTCAGGGGTTACTCCTAGCTCCATGCTCAGAAATCGCTCCTGGCAGGCTCAGGGGACCATATGGGATGCCGGTATTCGAACCACTGACCTTCTGCATGAAAGGCAAACGCCTTACCTCCATGCTATCTCTTCAGTCCCTCACACCTAAGAATATTTGAGTGTAGTATATGAGATAAGAAAATCAAATTTATCAAGATAACTTAAAAAAGTGGCTTTTAAGTGCTCAGAATTATTAAACTACCATTTTCTGAGACTGACAGTTTAGAATAAAAATCTCAGACTGGGGGGAATGAATGTTACACTGGTGAAGGGGGGTGTTCTGTTTGGGACTGTAACCCATCTATGATCATGTTACTTAAATAAAAAATATTTTAAAAAAATCTCAGATATGTCGTCATTTGGTATTAATCAGACTAATATATATGCTTTTATAATTTTATTTTTTGCTAATATATCTTTTTTCCATTGGGAATTTAAAAAAAAAGATACCAAAGGGAGGTGGAGGAAAAATAGTAAGAAGAATGGAAAAGGAGAGAGAGGGAGAGGGACGTAGAACAAAGTAGGGAATGTTGAAAAAAAAAAGGCTGAACCATGAGTAGAGCAATAGTACAAGAGGAATTGCTTTTACAAAGCGGGTCTCACTTCCCCAAATCCTAACAGAAGTAATACGTAAACACAAAGATAAGAGTAATACCTGAGCACTGAAAGGTCCTTCCCCCATAATAAAAAGAAAAAATACTGAGCCAAGTGATTAAAATTAGAAGGAAAGATTGATTCAAATCAAAGTTGCTGAAAAATTATGAAATAAAGAATTTTTCTAATTCATAAAGGGAATTTGAATAAAGAAATCCTGAATTTATTTTGCTATGTTTAGAGAGGCAATTCTTTTTTTGGAGAATCCTCTGTGATGCCCAGGATTACTCTTAGATCTATACCCTGACATTGCTCAAGGAACCGTATTAGGTCCCAGGGATCAAACCATGATCAGCCCAATGCAAGGCTGTACTCTCCACCTGCTGTACTAATACTCTAACCCTGAGGCAAATTTTTAAAATCCACTTAATATTTTTTGTTTACTTTTGTTATGACTTTTTTGGCCCTCCTACCTTGGTATTATTGATGTTCAGGAAACCAAATGTGGTGTTGGGATTAAACCAGACAGAAAGTAGCCAAGAGAGGTACCATATACAATCTAGTATATATCTGGCTCTTAATAAAAAAAATTAAAGATGAAAATAAATACAGTAAAACAATTTTATACTTAAAATAATAACCTTGGGGCCGGCGAAGT
The DNA here is from genome assembly GCF_024139225.1 of Suncus etruscus. Lineage (NCBI taxonomy): Eukaryota > Metazoa > Chordata > Mammalia > Eulipotyphla > Soricidae > Suncus > Suncus etruscus. The sequence continues at coordinate 29,806,736 of NC_064863.1, forward strand.
GGCACTAGAAGTAAGGTGTCTGCCTTGCAAGCGCTAGCCAAGGAAGGACCTCCATTCGATCTCCTGGCGTCCCTTATGGTCCCCGCAAGACAGGGGCAATTTCTGAGCGCTTAGCCAGGAGTAACCCCTGAGCATCAAACGGGTGTGGCCCAAAAAACAAAAAGAAAAAAAATAATAACCTGTATTTGTAATATATTTGATCTTATAAGGGCTTTTTGCTTTAGTAAAATTTATTTTCAGATGGAAAATTGTGGCATAAAATATATAAAATATAAAAATCTCTTAATTGATTTTAATGAAACAATTTTGATATTTGATGTAATGAGTTCTAGAAATTATATAGTAAGCAACTAATACCCAAAGTGCTACATTTTTACTAAGATCTTTGCAAATAAACTCACTTGCATTCACATAAAGAATTCCAGCTGCTTTGCTGAGTTTTCACACATCAGCTAAGTCAAGCACCCCACTAGTCACAGGTGACGAATAATGCTTGAACATCTGCTTGCTAACAATATAATCTGGCTCATTTACTATCACCAGTTTTCTGGTATTGTGCCCACAGGAGATGTTCAATAAATACAGAATGAAATGTTTTTTAACCTGTTGAGATGAATAAATAAACCTATGGGGCAGGGGGCAATATGCCAAGACCTTTATTTTCTTTTAGAAAAAATAAATAGTTGCATGTCACATGAAACTCGATGGACATTGTTGTGTTTTGATGCTGTGTTCTTAGTTTCGAATAATGTCTGTTGCAGTTGAACTAGGAAATCAAAAATAGGTTAATCCTCTTGGGAATGTTTCTTGGGTTTAGGAGGATGATGTTTTCAATTTCTGCTCAGTTTGTTTCCAGAGCAAGCAGTGATTCAAATGATTAAACTTCTACCACAGGGGATAGTTAGAATTCAGAGTTTAGGATAGCTATGAATGAGTCAACAAATTGCATGCTCTTTGGTATACTGCCAATAAGAACAGTTAATTTTAAATGTCTTTAGGAAAGGATCTGCAAATCCAATAACATAAGGTGTATTAATAGTAAAGCTATAACTTGATTTTAATTAAAAGCATAATTTAAAAATGTTATCACTTATATATTGTATGTAAGTTTTAGTTTATTTGGGGGGTGAGTTATACTGAGTTATGCTCGGAGCTTATTCTCAATTTTGTATCCATGGATCACTCCTGGTGGGGCTCAGGGTGAGAGAAATAGTACTCAGCTGGCTATATACAAAGCAAGTGCCCTACCCACTGTACATAGTATTCATTTCTCTAATATAACATACGCCTGTAAAAATGAGATCATAGAGACAGAAAGCAAAGTGTTTTGTTAGATCACTAGGAGTAATGTGAGTCCCACTTTCTTTGAGGCTTGCACCTGTGAATCCTGATTATTCAGTGAAACAATTCCATATTTCCCATAAATTAAGCACAATAAATTCTACAATTGGGCATTGAACACAAACTTGATCTTGTATTTGTTCCTCAAAACACTATCCTAGTCTACCAAACATTTAAGACAGAAGCTTTTAGGAAAGTCTTGGGCATGTGAAAACCAGTTTCTCTTTGTGCTACTTTATTTTCTGGGAAATGAGTTTTCCTAGTAGAAGAAATTTAAAACAGAATGCCAAAGTGATGGCAAAACATTTGTTTCATAATAGGCTTTCAGAATTAATCATTGTTAGAAAGGAAAGGAAATTCAAATCCAGAATAGTTTTCCCACCAGTAAAACCACACCACAGCCCTGTTGATGATGGAAGTAGTTTAATGTAATAAACTTGATACGAAATTCAACTAATGACTTACCACAAAAGACAACATCCTATCAGGAACTGTTTTGACAGCTACTTGAGGTATGAGTGCAAGCTGCAGCACTCATATCCACCCTTGATGAGTGAAAATCGATTCTGCTACACCCATATATATATGTCATTTCTGTTGTCATAACCATGTTTCTGTTGAGCTCTCTGGGAAACTACAAGAATAACTGAAGAAAGAACTAATAACTGGAATGTAGCTTCTTTTTTGAGTTTTTAAATCTCCTTCTGTTGAATTCACATTTGCAAGCAACTGAACATTGTATACGTTTTCTAATTCTTTTTTTTTTTTTTTTTTTTTTGGTTTTTGGGTCACACCCGGCAGTGCTCAGTGGTTACTCCTGGCTCCATGCTCAGAAATCGCTTCTGGCAGGCACAGGGGACCATATGGAATGCCGGAATTAGAACCACCGTCCTTCTTCATGAAAGGCAAACGCCTTACCTTCATGCTATCTCTCCGGCGCAGTTTTCTAATTCTGTATGTGTTTGAAGATTATATATGTATATACATATATATGCATATTTCACAAGTGTTCTTGTCACTGAAGTTTCCACTGTTTTCAAATCTTGACCATCCAGAGAATGCCACATGCATTTTATGAATGCAGATAATTACAAGTCAATATTTCTCTTCTCTCTCGATTTATCAGATGATTAAAATGAGCAGACAGTTATACTATTTAGACATGCCTATTTGGAACATTTCTTTTTTTTTTTTCTTTTGGTTTTTGGGCCACACCAGTTGACGCTCAGAGGTTACTCCTGGTTATGTGCTCAGAATTCGCTCCTGGCTTGGGGGGATCAAATGGGACTCCAGGGGATCGAACTGAGGTCTGTCCTAGGCTAGCGCTTGCAAAGTAGACTCCTTATCTCTAGCGCCACCTCTCTGGCCTCTTCAAGATTTCTTTTATACAATAGTCTTCAGTAATATTGCAAAAGAAACAGTAGTACCTCAGTACTTATTCAGAATACTGTATTGTCAAGTACTAAGCATTTACTATACTACTGTATACAGTACATGTAGTACCTCACTTAATGACCAATTAGCTTAACGACCAAAAAGAACTTGGTTATTCAGTGAGGAGTATCTGTATATTATATACAGAGGTACCACCTCACACCACAGAGATTGGCACACATCGCAAAGAATGAGAACAAGCAGTGTTGGCTGGGATGGAGAGAAAGGAACTCGTATCCACTGCTGGTGGAAATGCTGTCTAGTCCACCCTTTATGGAAAGCATTATGGAGATACTCCAAAAACTGGAAATTGAGCTTCCATTCGACCCAGCTATACCACTCCTAGGGATATATCCTAGTAACACAAGAATACAATACAAAAATCCCTTCCTTACACCTATATTCATTGCAGCACTATTTACCATAGCAAGAATCTAGAAACAACCAAGATGCCTTTCAAAAGATGAATGGCAAAAGAAACTGTGGTACATATACACAATAAAATATTTTGAAGCCATCATGAGAGATGAAGTCATGAAATTTTCCTATACATGGATGTACATGGAATCTATTATGCTGAGTGATTAGACTACTGGTCAGGTGTGTGCAGGGCAAATGCCCGATTTTCTGTTCTATCTCTCCTGTACCCTCTAGATCTACTTTTTTTTCTTTTTTTTTTTAGTTTTGGTTTGTTTTGGGGCCACACCCGGTGATGCTCAGGGGTTACTCCTGATTATGAGCTCAGAAATTGCTCCAGGCTCAGGGGGACTATACGGGATGCCTGGGGATCAAACAGTGGTTAGTTCTAGGCTAGCGCTGGCAAGGCAGATGCCTTACTGCTTGCACCACCACTCTGGCCCCTCTAGATCTACTTCTAAAAATGTATGCTTAATAAGGTAAGCTATCCTAAGATGACCTCCATTTTGATTAATTTCATATTAACTAGGTAAAACCTAATCAAAGGTATGTAAGTTCATCATACTCATTTCACAGAGAGTTGGGTTATATTCAACTTTGCTTTCCACTGTGGAAACGTTTTGACTATTTCCTTGTTTACCCTCTTTGGCACATTTGTATCACTGTGTGTGACAGGGTTGGAGTAACATTAACTTCAACAACTGCAAATGATTTAAAAGTCAAATATATTATTAGGGCATGTGAATAGAAAATTACATTGGAAGTTCTATATTTTAACAACGTACTTGCTTAATTTAAAGTGATTTGTATGAACTTTCTCTTAAAAAATCATAAGGTGAATGTATCTAAAACAGAACCACAACTGTATTATCTTAATGTTTCTCACAAATGAATAATTTTTTTTGGACCATGCCTGGCAGTGCTCAGGATTTATTCCTGGATCTATACTCAGAAATTGCTCCTGGTAGGGGGACCATATGGGGTGATGGGGATAGAATTGTAGTCTATCCAGGGTTGCTATCCACTCCAGCACAAGAATGAATAATTTTTTTCTCCCGTCCCCTTTAAGAGTGAATAATTTTAAGTGACCATCTTAACCACATATATTTAGGATAAAAAAATTTGGAAACAAAGAATTCTCCTGTTAATTATAACTAGAATTGTATGCTTTCATTGAAGTATTTATTTCTTTTTAAAGGCTATTAAGTACAATGCATTATTATTTTGTAAATTCATATTATAGCAAAAAGCAAAATTGCTTGTCATTTTAAAATAGTCACTTTTTAAAGCCAAGTAAATTAAAAAAAAACATGATATCAGGTTATGACAAACAAAACAAAACAAAAAAAAAACTTCTTTCTTCAATTATTCTTCCCTAGTTACCTATGTAAATTTCATACAAAAGCAGATGAAATTTAGCCAGAAATTTCTGAAATTTCAATATGTTCACAAGAGGTACTCCTTCATATGTTTCTGTGACTGTATAAGGGAGTCAGTTGTTCACAACAGCTTTTCCAACATAAAAAGATGGTAGTAAACAAATTATACATGAAAGGATACTAATGAAGTTAGTAAGAAAAATGTCTAAAAATATTTTACTGAGAAATATGTCTTCCTAATATTGAATAAAAGGAATAATAATTGCATAGTGTGCTTAAGCTTTCAAAAACTAGAAGGGCAGTTAGTTTTGAATGACTACACATTTTGAATTAAGGTATTATTTTAAGAGTAATTCCATTTGATCTACTGTTTTAAAAATTCCTTAAACCATTTAGCTTTTGCTTTTACTCTAGAATTGTTTTCTGCCCTCTAGAAATGTGCATGTAAGATATGTTTAGGCTTAAAGTGGCATTTCAGGAAAATGAAAATACAAGTATTTATTGTTAACTCATTTTTGTTTTCAAATTATCAAAGATATTGTGAAAAATAGAGTTTCAAAATTGTCTTCTTTGAAAATCTGTTTATTCTGTTATCCAAAACCAGCAAAAATCTTTTTAAAGATAAAGTAAAGAATAATGGTAATCCTAATGTGTGTAGATTGGTAAATTCATATATAATCTTCCTAAGCATATTTTAGCCTCAGACAATCTTGTAGGATCTTTCCAAATGCAGAGGTATAAAAATAATGGAAGGCAAAATAAATTTTATAATTTGAATAATCCATGTTTTGATTGTTTTTTTTGGGGGGGGCCAAATGCTCAGTGATTACTCATACTTGGTTCTCTTCTAGGATTCATTTCTGGTGGGTTCAGAGGAACATAGGAGTTACAAGAGATCAAACCTCAGTTGGCCTTGTGCAAAGCAAATGCTGAACTCTCACACTTTTCACAATATCTAAAGGAATGTATTCCTAAATTTAAAAAAACATTTCTTACACCTACCCACCCCAGTTCTATATAATCAATAAACTTTCTATATAATCAATAAACTGTGTGTGTTTTTCTTTTCAAAAATATAGGATGAAGCCTTTATATAAGGCTTTTTTAAGAATCATAGCAATGCTTCAATTGGGAAAGATGATTTACAACCAAACACTCATAAAGATATGCAAATATATTAAAAATACCCATAAGTATGAGTAACAATGGGGCAAAGATTATTCTCTGAAGTACAGTCAAAGAAAGATTTCTGTGTTGGACAAGTAAAGTTTATGTGATCCTTTTCAGAAGACTGATTTCATAGGATCAAGTTTTCCTAGTTTTCTAACTTCACTTTCTCATTTTAGTATCCAGTATTTTATAGATTCTATTCTTTTTCAAAAATTCTGCCAAAATTTTTGCTGTTTCTTACATTTCATTTCTTCTCTGCTCTAAAAATCTTCTAAAATGTGAGTATTGATAGCCATCATTGCACTAGGCAGTGTAAGAGTTCTATGGTTTTTGTACTAGTATCTTATAAATGGGTGTCATTGATAAGCTCGAACATATTATCTTTATGTACACAACAGATATAATAGTGTTGTTACCCTCAAATGGCTATTGTAAATATTAAATAAAATATTAACTATTAATTTGTTATTTGAATATTCTATATTTTATTACTTGGGATTTTGCAATTGTATTAACTTAAGCTTATATTTTACATTAGTATGGTTAAGGTAGTGCATCAGAAGTGATCAAAATGATCTGAGAGCTAGAAGACCAATGAATAGACTTATAGATTCTTTGAAATATCCTATGGATACAATGCACTAAGTGTTCTGACTAATAATGGTATTTAAAATATTTTCTGTTAATATTGTGATAAAATATTTTGGCTCTATTATGTGGAGTGTAAATTTTGTTAAAATATTTCAAACTAAACTTTTTTTTTAAGTTTTAGGATGTGTTGCATTGTTTTAGTAACACTTAAAATATAAAAAGAAAACTACAAATTTTATCTAGGGAGTCATGGAATAGAATACATAGAATTAACTATAAAGCAGATGCCCCATTAATCCCAACAACTATTATTCTAGATACCTAGAGACAGAAACAATTATTTTAGATACCCTTTTTTGAAATTTTCTCAATGTTCCCTAGCAGATATGAGAAACTCATTTCCCAGTGAAATCCCCATATCCCAGAGCCCCAGTAATGTATAATCATGAACATTTTGAATTTTATCATTAACTGAAATGTGGGTAACAAACAAAGCAGTGATAAGTAAATATTAGAGTTCTTTCTCTTCAGAAAATTAACATGTACATATGACCTTCATAATAAAAAAAAAACAAAGTCTAGAAGCCATTATTAAACCTGTTTCTTTTGAGTTAAAGTCACACAAGTCTCGTGACCTCCAATCTTTGTAAAAGAAAACCAAGGTCAATTGTTTTTACAATCTTCCCATTCACTTCTCAGCTCATTATAGCTAACATCTTCTGAGAGTTCCATCCACAAATTAACTGTTAAATGTTATAGTCAATGCTCTAATTTAGCATATATTTCTATGAAAATTTTAGTATCTGTCTTATTTAATTTCAATACAAATTTTAGTATTAGTTGTTCTCTTTTATTTTCACCTCTCTTGTGATGCAACTTCTGTAAGGTCATTTTTTTCTATTTCTAGTTTCTTTTTTTTATTATTATTTTTTGAATTTGTAGATATTTTATTAACAGTTTCTCTTTTTTACTTTGGGTTTGTTCCAATATTTTCACTGTACTATATTTAAAACAAATGTCTCATTTGGCCTGATATTTAATCCTACACGCTGTTTTTCTAATGGTGTTCTTTCTTTTTCATTACTTTTCTTTTTTGGGGGGGAGGTGGGGGCACACCTGGTGACATTCAGAGATTATTTCTGATTATGTGCTCAGAAATCGCTGCTGGCGACCTCGGTATGTGCCAGAGGCCTCTTGGCCCGGCCTAGGGTAGGGGGACCCGGACCTGGGTCACCCGACCCCCTCTCCCTCTTTCCTCCGGATCTCCAGGTGGGTTCCTGGGAGGACCTGATGGGGCACCCTGGGGTTTTCCCCACTTCCAGGCCAGCTCCAAAGATTGGCTTAGGGGGTGGAGTTTGATCTGGGGGGTGGTAGATAGCTGCTCAGCTATACTCAGGCTGTCACTGGCAATTTCATACCAGTCTACATGTTGCAAAACATATACTCCACCCTACCATCAGTACCCCAGATTTACCCTTCTCAACTTCAGTAACACACAGTTCTAATATCAGACCAAAGACATACAGTGGATCTAACAATCCCAGAACTATTTAGGACATAAATTGAACACATATTGAACACACATATCTTTTGAATATTTTATGTGTGTTTTCTTTAACAGCTATAACTTCTACCATGACGGTTCTATCCACTTTTCATCTTGTCTTTTATTTGTAAGCTGTTCAGTAAGGATTGTTGGTGGAACTGTCCCTCAGTTTAATGCCTATGGTTGAACTATGTCATGGAAAATGCTGGCCTTGTTCCTATTGCCTCCAGATGTGCCGATAACGCTACATAGCATTGATCCTTGTTTGCATAGACACATTAAAATGGGAAAACACTATACATACAGATAAGTTTTTATCTAATAGAAGTAGGAACACACAAATCTCAGTAGAATGTACCTTACACCCTGAACATTGATATAATGACCTGGCACAGGCCTCAGAAGAATGGGCATCCTCCATTCACGCCAGAACCAGGCAAGCTATCTATGAAACATCCAAGGTCTTTTATAGCAACAACTGGAAGCAATCCTCTACCAGGAAAGACACTACCAAGGGTCTGACATCGACCTCCTAAAAAGAGACTTCCATTTACACTAAGAAGACTTAACAACAACAATGACCTGCTCTACAGGACATGGTTCTCTCTATTGCCCCTTAAGTGTGAGGTGAAATGAGAGGATGCTCTGCACCATCCTGACTGCAATATGGGATATGCAGACTCCAGGATCTTTAATACAGAAGCATGATACCAACAACAGAGACTATGTGAGGAATGGAGGTGTATTGCCACTACAGACGATGACTTGGATTGGACAAACTAGTTTGCCTGGAGCCTAGAGTCAGTCCTGTGCCAGGAAACTTCAGGGGTAGGGTCTCCTTGTATTTAGGCCATAATTTTTCTTTCCATGTCCCTTATATTTTGGTGGGCCTATGCAAACAAATGCCACTTTAACACCGTTTTTTACTATGTTTCCTTGACTCCAATCCTTAAGAAAAACAACCCACTAAAACTTTTGAGGTTAACTTAAACTAGTAAGCATGTGCATGGAACTAGATAAATGTACTTTTCCCTCAATGTTTAAGGAGTTACATAAGTCTAATGTCTTTAGATTATATTGTGTGCTTCTAAGAAATAGTATGTACTACATCTGGAGATTTGAGGAACAAAGTAATTGTATTGTACATGGGTTCAGTTTTATTTTTCTTAATGTTCTTTGGCTGAAAGTTCAAGGCTGGGATATCATTGATGGGACTACTGAGAATTCTGTTTATGGGTGATTGTGCTTCTGCTGTAACTTTACCCTGTCCTCTTTCTTTGCATCTTTGTTGTCATAATTAAAATAAAATTAAAAAAAAAAAAAGAAATTGCTACTGGCTTGAGGGTCCATATGGGATACCAGGGCTAGAACCAAGGTCTGTCCAGGGCCACCCTCAAGCAAGGCAAACCCCCTACAGCTATGCTATTGCGCCCCTGATGTTTTCTTTTCTTTTTTTCTTTCTTTTCTTTTCTTTTCTTTTCTTTTCTTTTCTTTTTCTTTTCTTTTCTTTTCTTTCTTTTCTTTTCTTTCCTTTCTCCTTTCCTTCCCTTTCCTTTCCCTCCTCTCCCTCCCCTTCCCTTCCCTTCCCTTCCCTTCCCTTCCCTTCCCTTCCCTCCCCTCCCCTCCCCTTCCCTTTCCTTCCCTCCCCTCCTCTTCCCTCCCCTCCCCTTCCCTTCCCTTCCCTCCCCTCCCTCCCCTTCCCTTCCCTTCCCTCCCCTCCCTTCCCCTTCCCTTCCCTCCCCTTCCCTTCCCTTCCCTCCCCTCCCCTCCCCTTCCCTTCCCTCCCCTCCCTTTCCTCCCCTTCTCTCCTTCCTTCCCCTTCCCCCTTCCCTCCCCTTTCCTCTCCTTTCCTCTCCTCTCCTTTACCCTCCTCTTCCCCTCCCCTAACCTGCCCTAACCTCCCCTCCCCTCTCCTGCCTACACCTCCCCTCTCCTCTCCTCCCCGCACCTCCCCGCACCTCCCCTCTTCTCACCTCCCCTCCCCTCTCCTTTCCTCCCCTCCCTTACCCTCCTCACCTCTCCACTCCCCTCTCCTGTCCTTACTTGCCTCACCTCTCCTCTCCCCTCCCCTTGCCTCTTCTCCCCTCTCCTCCCCTCCCCCCTCTCCCCTCTCCTCTCCTCTCCTCTCCTCTCATCTCCTCTCTTCTCCTCTCCTCCCCTCCCCTCCCCTCCCCTCTCCCCTCTCCTCTCCTCTCCTCTTCTCCTCCCCTCCCCTCCCCCCTCCCCTCTCCCCTCTCCTCTCCTCTCCTCTCCTCTCCTCTCCTCTCCTCCCCTCTCCTCCCCTCCCCTCCTCTCTCCTCCCCTTCCCTCCCCTCTCCTCCCCCTCCCCTCTCCTCTCCTCCCCTCTCCTCTCCTCCCCTCCCCTCTCCTCTCCTCTCCTCTCCTCTCCTTTTTCTTTTCCTTCTATTCTTTTTGTTTCTGGGCCATACCCGTTGTCACTCAGGAGTTACTACTGGCAATGTGCTCAGAAATTGCTCCTGGCTTGGGAGACCATATGGGATGCCAGGGGATCAAACACCAGTTCTTCCTAGGTTAGCACACGCAAGGCAAAAAGCATTACCTCTTAAGCCACAGCTCCGGCCCCTGGTCTTCTTTTCTAATTAGTGTTTATACATAAGTCAGCAGTACACACAATTTAAATAATATTAGTCAGTTTATAAAGCAAATTATTTCCATTATATTTATCTTAGTACAACCTTCACTGAACGGATATAAAAAATGATTCTGTAAAATTAAAATTACTTGCTCAAAATCCTTAAATTTCATTATTTCTTGGAAAATATTTCATTCTTATCTTATATATACAAAGATCAATTCCTTTTTTTTAATTCTGTATACATCTGTTTGTAAAGTAAACCATTTACTAAAATATAAAATTTCTTGTGACTGCACAAATAATTTCCGAAGTACCTACTTTAAGAAAAGAGTCTATAAACATGAATACATCTTATAATTTTCCTTTTTATAAGTTCTAACTATTTAAAGATGCAAAAAAAGTGAAAAAGAACGATGGTACAGTTATAGAAATTGTAAATAAGATTTTTTTCTTTTTGCTCTTTACTTTTCCAGCGTGTAATTGAACCTTTGTATTTGCTTTGCACACAGGATGTCATCTCGGTTTGGGAGGAAAATATAATTCAGAATTTTGGAGGTTCTGAGAAATGTCCCCAAAAGAGGAAATTTTTGCCTTGAGACTAAAATAAGCCAAAGATTGAAGTTATGGGCTGGAGAGATAGTACAGAGAATAGGACATGTGCCTTGCAAGCGGTCCAGCTGAGCTTTATCATTGTCATCTCATGTGATCCTTTGAGTCCTACTAGCATCAATTCCTTAGTTCAGAGCCAGGAATAAGATTTGAGCATCACTGGTGTGCTCCCCAAATGTGAAAATCATGTTATATAACAAATCATTTAGGAAAATCTGATTCATTCATCTGTTTTCTGAAAGGATGTTTGATTCTTTTGAAGGGACAACTAACTCCCATTTCCAATTTTGTTTATCACAATATATCAAGTTACCATACCTGTGCCACCTGACATGTTTGTGAGTTATAACACTGAGACCTATCTAACCCGCCCTGTTTTGTGGCTCAGCTGCGAGTTCCCAGATCAGCCTATTCCCCTGCTCTGGAATGCAGCCTATATAAATATAAAAATGGCCCTGAGTTAGGTTTTGTCTTTGAAGGAGACTCTCCTAACCAGCACTGATAGAAGATAAATTTTAATTTTCTTGTTTTACTAATTCTGTGTTTCGTTCTCTTCCCTTTTCTGAATTATTCTGAAAAAATATTTTAATATGTGATAAGTTGTTAAAATATAACTACAAAATAGTTGCTAATTATTTTTCTTCAACAAAATATATGCATGATCCATGTACTGACTAATATTTCAATATAGCTATGTGTTACTTTTAATTTTGACTCTATACTTAAATCTTTCCTTGAAAAGACTTTCATTTTAATTTAATTTTTACCCAATATCTAATATATATTTTAACAACAAGTAGCTAATAATCATCAAATAATATTTATTATTTATTGATATATTTTATCAATCCTAAAATCTTTGACTTCTATTCCTTTGTTCTAAATGCAAACCTCTGTTTACATATTCTCTCTCTTCAGGAAAAAAATTTTATTTTTCAAATTGCCTTTAAAATATCTTTATTTGTATATTTGCTCTATCAACTAACCTATTTGCCATTTTTTTCATCTTGAATGTGCTTTATCTCATAACCTCCTGTTTTGCCACATTTCTTGTTTTTTTTTTTTCTCTCCAATTCTCTTTTGGGAATCTTCTATTACTATTTTATTCTGCAGACATTCTCCCAAATACCTCTAATTTTTATTCATTTATTTAAATTTGTATTACCTATCAACATATAATATAAATATTTGTACCAAAATATGTATGCAAACAAAAACTTTTGTTTAATTCACTGCAGTATAACTAATATTGAGAGAATTCCTGGCACAGATTAGGTGTTAAAAAATCAGTTAGTAATCAGGAAAGCAAATATATCATTTCATTTTCAAAACAAATAAATAATTCATAATTAAGTGGCATTTGAAAAATAAAATTAATGACTTGGAATATATTTATTATTGTTGATTTATATATAAATCATGAAACACCATTAATGATAGAAGGTCTTTGAAAATGTGTTCTTTTCTACTTTTATAAGATTAAGTAATAATTTCTCTTTCTCAACATATCCATACTGAAATTTTGGGCCCTATATTGTCAGGATAATTTTTATACTATCATGTTTAAGTTCTGCAACCAATCTATGACATTTAAAAGATTTGACTCAATTAAGATTTATAGATCTTGGGGCCAGAGCAATTGCACAGTGGGTAGTACATTCGCCTTGTACGTGCCAAACTGGGTTCAATCCACAGCATCATATTTGGTCCCTGGAACCTGCCTGAAGAGATTTCTGAGTGTAGAGCCAAGACTAATTCCTGAGCACCTCTGAGTGTGGCCCATATACCAAAAAATGAAAGAAATAAAGGAAGGAAGGAAGGAAGGAAGGAAGGAAGGAAGGAAGGAAGGAAGGAAGGAAGGAAGGAAGGAAGGAAGGAAGGAAGGAAGGAAGGAAGGAAGGAAAGAAGAAGAAAGGAAAGAAAAGAAAGAAAGAAAGAAAGAAAGAAAGAAAGAAAGAAAGAAAGAAAGAAAGAAAGAAAGAAAGAAAGAAAGAAAGAAAGAAAGAAAGAGAAAAAATATTTATAGATTTTGAACTAATGTAACTAATTATTTGACTTAATATTAGATAGTTTTACCTCAGATTATTATTATAACTACATATTCTTCTCCTAGATTGAAAATGTTAAAGATTGCCTAAATAAATATAACTTTATTTTTGTCTTAAGTTAGAAAATTAGAGAGTCTTTCAAATCCCCAATTATTTCAAAACAAAACCCACAAACCCACAAGTAGTTGACGGAATCATATTTCCAAAATAAATAAATTTGGGCCCGGAGAGATAGCACAGCAGTGTTTGCCTTGCAAGCAGCTGATCCAGGACCAAAGGTGGTTGGTTCAAATCCCGGTGTCCCATATGGTCCCTCGTGCCTGCCAGGAGCTATTTCTGAGCAGACAGCCAGGAGTAACCCCTGAGCACCACCGGGTGTGGCCCAAAAACAAACAAAATAAATAAATAAATAAATAAATTTGTTTTAGCATTGAAAAATAAAGACCAGTTTTATGTGAAAACATCACTATATTTTATATAAATATACTTTTTTATCTACTAAGTCCCAACTTTCTTGCTTATTTGGATATAAAAAAGGCTTTTCTATTAATAGAGATCACAAATTTGCTAACACAGATAATCAAGCTAACATTCTTCATCAGGTTTTCCATTAAATTATATTATTTTTGGTTGCCATATTGCTACTACGGTAATTTTTTAAAACTACACTCCAGTCATATTTTACCTCTACATTTTAGTTATGGAAAACAGCATTATTGGACTGGATTAAGTTACTCTATAAAAATATTACACATCATTTTCTCCTTTGTTATTCACCTTCAAAAACATTCTTTGATAAATCTGGAGACAAGGTTTTCACTAAAGTTTATTATTTCTAACATCGTTTTCAAAAGCTACACTGCTAGTCTTCTCTAGCTCAGAAAAATTAAACACAGGTAAAATTTATCATTTCTCATCAAACTGGTTTAACAGTGTTATTTTCTGGGGCTGTTTGGTATCTTTTTATTTGTTTGTTTGATAACGTGCAAATATTGATTAAAATTCTAAAGAAATGAAATTTGCTTCTTCATACAATGTCTTTAACTATTCAAAGACCCACAATAGAAAAAAATGCAAATATCTCTCCCTTTTGATGGTTCTTGTCTTGGACATTTCAGAAAACAAAATTCCCTCCTGAGAAAATTATGTTCAGCCATTATAACCTTTAAGTGAAAGGAATTGGCTTCAAATGTGCTGGAATTTATGTTTTTTTTTGTGAACCAAAGATTATTCTCTCTTGTACTAAATTAATGTCTGAAGGAAACAAATGTCAGAAATTTGGCTCACACAATATTGTATTTCCTTGTCAGTATGAAACAGGTCTTTTTGGCAAGAAAAAAGTAATAGCAAGACACATTGAATAAAATGTGCTGTATTAATCAAAGCTAGGCATCAACACATTAATTATGTTTCTAAACTGTTAAATAAGAGCCATGGCAAAACATAAAATATAAAAAAACAATTTTCTTTAATAAAATCAACTTCTTTAATAAGGCTAGTGGTTCACGTACCTGGTACATGGTAAAAAAATAGTACACTTTCCCTGTTTGTTATCAAAATACCATACTTTAATTGAATTACTTAATATATTTTGTTTATAAGCAATACAAATGTTTGTTACTTCAGTTGCATTTTCCCATAGGAACAAGGAAAATAAAAGTGACATATGTGGAGGCAGATGGGCAAACATATTTTTGGAGTAACACTAAGACAGTATTTCAATCCTCCTGCTTTTCTTTTTTTTTTTTTTAATAAAATGCATTCTTATGCAACAAATGCTATCGATATTTAACTTTTCATTGATTTTCTCCAATGTTCATGAAGGTAGCTCAAATATTAAGAAGGTGAACATTATATTTTTAATGTATTAGTTCTCCATGTTAGTTAAGTTTAAGGTATCTTAAAAGTAATCTGAATTTATCATGAAAGGTTTTTTTTTAAATTTTAATATAAGTTTTATTTTAATCATAGTGGGTTACATATCATTGACAATATATTTTAGGTACATATTATCATAAAATCAGGGGAATTTCCATCACCAAATTGTCCTCCCTCCACCTCTGTTCCCGTCCTACCTCCCATATCCTCTACCCTCACCCATGGGGCTGCTAGAATAAGTGTTCCCCTCTGTGCCTAGCTTACTACTGTGTGGGCTTACCCCTGTTTGGTCTTGGTACCTCCCTTATTTCCCCCTATAATTGAGAGGCAGGTCTAGATAGTTCAAGTTATGTGGTTTTGTTTGAAGAAGAGAAAAGTACTAAACTGGGGGAAAAAATCAAATACTCCAAAAAGGGATTTTTTTTCAAGGTACTTTAGGGGGATTGGGTAAACCTTAAGGCTACCAGTGCAAGCAACTATCAACAATTCTCTTAACTCATGCATTTAATATCGTCACTGAACACTATGGATATAAACATACTCTCTGAATTTATTCAAATTTTATCAACTCTATATTATCTATCTTATAAAATAGCTCAAAAATAGGAAAAAATATTTTTGTTATCACTATTACAAGAGTGGAAAATTTGGGCTGGATTCATTTACAGTGTTTCACTCATTTGTGTGCCAGCTGTCACCTGTATAATTGGTGTCTATGAATTTGATGTGAAGTATAAACTTCATCTTTCCTCTCTCATTTTATGTGACTGTTGACTGGATGCTTTACTAAGTAAATTATTTTTTTTAATTATTCCTAAGGTATACATTCTTTTCAAGACTAGGACTTGATCACTTTTGATAATGTCCTATTGGCCAAAGGAAGAGTCAAATTGTAGGCAAAATAGAGCCATTATAGATCTTACATTTTATTTCATTTTTTCTTCTAAACCCTTATTTTTTTGGTACTCAATAATCTGTTAAGCTATCTGAATATGAATCCTAACTTTACTTTTTACACACAAAACTAACATAATTTTCTTCTGATAGGATCTTTTTTTTTAACTTGATTGATCTGCTGGCTTCTGGGCAATACCTAATTGCACTCAGCCACCCCTGGCTCTGCGCTCAGAAATTGGCCCTAGTAGGCTGGGGAACCAAATGGGATGCCATCTTATGTAACAAACCTGCTTAAGCTATGTTATATATTGATAATTTGCTACATTTTATATCTTTCCTAAAAATTGAATTCTTGCTACTGTTTTTAGATAAAATGCTTATAATAGGCTGCTTATTAACATGTAAAATATGTTATAGATGTTATAACTTAATTTATGGCCAAACTGTTAAGAGAAGATCTCTCTCTTATGTAGAAATTTTAACAAATGAAATTGAGGAACATCTTACTTACAATAGCTTTGTTTTATCTCTTCCTCCTGATACTATAAATATCTCAGATTCCACAAAACAGTACTTTCAATAGATTCTCAAGCTGCAGTTAAAAATTGCTTAAAGCAGCATCTAAGATCAATAAAACAAATTCATATTCTAAACCTGAGGTTTTATATCATGTAATATATTAAATGGTATTTTAAATCAGAGAATCCAATACTTTGAATACCATATTTATTTATAGCATGTTTCTTTTCTTGACATAACCCTCCTTTGGAAAAGTATAGAAAGTTAAATGGAACCTAGCAAACTCCCATGCAATAAAATTATTCCTTTAAATCTAATAAATTCTATTCTACACTAAATTCTATTCTCCATCACTAACAATCTTTTCATTTACATCTTTATTGACAAACATGTTATATTCTGCGATCTTTGTGTTTTTCCAGAAACCGTGAGATAATATTCTTTTGTAATAAAGTTCTGCTTCTCTGGAGTCTCAACAGTCTTGGGTCTTGGACCATCAATTAGCCCCTGTTATTTCTTTATATCTTTCTTCTTACCTTGCCTGTGGGCCCTTTTCCTTCTGATCAAAGCAAATCTTTAAGTTTGGATAGATTTAAGAACTCTTTCTATGACCTTGACATCCTTTCAAGTTATGATTCTATATTTCTTTTCCCCATGTTTCATAAAAGCAATTCTACTAAAGCAAGCTTCACAAAAATCCCTCTTTCTCCTAGTGTCTGTATTTTATATCTTTAAATTTACTACTAAAACTTTCATCGCCCATGTTTCATTATAAATGGCTCTTTTAGACTCAAAGGCTCTAAGAGGCTTATTCATTTGACCCCAATCCTCAGAAAACACATACTGTTCTGCATTTGTCACACAGTTCCCTTCCTGAAACATAGCGAAAATCAGCAATATGGGTACAGTAAGGCTAAGAATTAGTAATTTTTCTTTTTCTACAGGAAAAGGGGATCTTTTATGTTAACTTCTAGAATGAGTTATTCTAATTGCAATCCCTCCACATGAATGAGATTGAAATTGAGGAACATATAAATCGCTAAAATGCTGACCTATATGAAACTTGGAATAAGTTAGGTTTGTCATCTAGCATCCTAAATGGCTGCTCTTTTTCTTTTTTTCTGTTTTTTAGGAAGATTCACACTTTCATTGTGTTCTTTTTCATTCCTAACACAGTTTAATAAATTATTTAAGTTGATCAATATATTTGATGGCTCTTAATGAAAGACCATAGATTCAGAATCCATGAGAAACCAAAATTATTTAGTGATCAATAAAATATGGAGAAACTATTGGTGTGTTAAGATGTGTTTTTATAATAATCTTGATGTATTAGGTAGTATTTATCTATTAAAACTTTAGCATTATCCTGGAGGCAGATGAATAGGCAAGATTTGTATTTTTCCCAATTTCATCCATTTTATTTTTCCACTTATCTCTAAATTACTGAGATATTTGCAGAGTGGAAATATGACATAAATATCAAAGATCTTACAGCAGTAAATAAGAGAGATAAAGAAGAAAAGAAAGGAAAAATAAAGAATTTAAACACATACAACTTATTCAGTTTCTACTTACAATCAATAAAGAGCTTTATACACCTGTTACTGGAAAAGTGAAAAGTAAAATGAGTCGAATAAACATGATTTTATTTACTAAAGAATAACAGTTTGAAAAATGTTTATTCTAAGTTAAATATTTTTATACATTTGGTTGTTACACTGATATGTTCTTAAACCATTGGAGAAATTCCATTGACAATCTGGTTTCTATTTCAAAACAATCATACTATTTGTGGAATTTGTGACTTAGATTTTTCTTAAAATAAGAAGTGTGGAAGAAAACAGAGGTTCACGAAAAGAAAAGCTAAAGCAGTAAATAATGGTGACAACAAATAATATATCTAAATCCAATGCAGTTGAAATGCTGGAAGAAATTTCTTGTTTGAAAAACATTCTTTGAGTCATGAAAATACTTTACATTCAAGGGCCAGAGTATTATCACATGAGTTAGGATGCATTGCCTGGCATGTGGCTTGCCCTGTTCTGAATACATATAGTCCCATAACATCACAGGTGCATATCTGGAGGTTCTCAGAATCTCCAAATGTGTTTCTGAAAAGCTCCTTGATCACAGCCAGAGCATCCTGGATTGTCCTCAGCACCACAGGTACCCAAGCAACAGACTATTCTGAGGCCTTTGTATTGAACTGCATGTCCACATGTCTGAGAATCACCAGAAGCTGCCATCAGAGTACCACTTGGGAGACCCTAAAATAAAACAGACAAACATAACAAGTAAGTTAAATATTTTATTCAGATAGTATTGTTATGTATGTATTTGAATCAGAAAAAATGTAAAGTATGGTCATGGTAATTTAAGTGATTCCATGATTAAAATAAAATCTATCACATTAAAGTAAAAGGACATTTTTTTAAAAAGTGCTCATTCAGCATACTGTATCAATCTATGCATCTGTGTCAGAATAGCTAGTGGGTAAATCTGGCCTGTTACTAGAAATAGCTGGTTTGAAAGCTAGTACTAAAGCTTGGTAATACTTTTCTTCAAAGCATAATTAAGATGTAAAATGCTTTTCCTCTGAGGTAGATAAAGTGCTGACATCACAATTTGCTGTGTAGATCAGAATGTTTAAATCTCAAAAGACAAAATATTTCAGAAACACTTTTCCTCTTCAAAGACAATTTTTAGAGTTGATGTTATTCTGAAACTTAGTCTTACATATCTCCTTCTTTAATAAAGCACTATAAAAATCCATTCCATGACCTTCAATTCTCATCCCTTTTGGCATGTATAGGTTACTATTAAATGAAGAGAAATGTTTTCTTTATGAATTATGTGTGTGCAGTGGCAGAAGAGATAATGCTGTAGGTAGAAGGTTTGCCTTGTATAGAGCTGGCTGGCTTGATTTCCAGAACCCTATAAGTTTCCTACAACCTCCCAGGAGTGATCCCTGAACATAGCCGGAGTTGCTTTGAGTACAGTCAGATGGGACCTAAAAGTGATACGTCCATATATACTATGTCAGTCCTGTTATTTCTAATTGTTGAAAATTGCCTTAAATATAATTTTTGTTTGAAATACAACAAGGATAATGTGTCCCTGCATTTCTTGAAAGTTAGATTATTTCATATGCTTCACACAACATGCACTCTCATGCACATGAAGACAATACAGTTCTTTAGAACTATTCTTTCTGACATTGTCCTAATACAGTATCCCATTTCTATAAAATAAAGTTACTAAACTTTCTTTTCTTATGTCACTGCCAATTTACTTACTACCTTATTTAATCAAACTCAATATTATATATTCTCATCAAAATATTGTACAAAAACATTATGCAGTCTTTTGTTTAGTTGTCATTTTTCCATTAGAAATCATTATATAGGTGGACAAAAGAGTACTGGGCAAAGGTGCTTGCCTTGTATGCAGTCAACACTTTTCTGTTATCTGAAACCTGTTCTCTCCTGGACCACATGGTTTCAAAATATCAATACATATTACTGAAGTCTCCTGAGCAATTCAAAGTGTAACCTAGTAGGCCACATTACTGTAGAGGTGACTATGGGACTACCTAGCACCTAAGCCCCAAATAGTACTACAAACTATTAATCTTGTGAGTTCCTGAGCATAGCTTTGAATAATTTCTCCTGACCATTTTTAAAATTAACTTAATTTTAATTAAAATTTTAATTTTAAAATATTATTTGCTAATGAAGTTAGTTTCTTAATATTAATGCAATAATAATACTTATTAAATAAACCATTTATCTTTAAGTTATCTGTTGAATAAATTATTTGTAAATGATTATAACAAAGTAGTTCTGATATTCTGTGGATCACCATTTGTGTCCAATTTTTTCAGTTACTTCCAGAATCAAAATAGCAAAATTCTTCTGAAAGAATTTATTTTTTATTCAGATTTTTTGTTTTAACCATGTTTAAGATATTAACTTACTGGAGTAGTAGAGCAGTTGAAAATTAGAAATAAAAATCGAGTAGAAGATTTTTGGGGCTTCCCCTGGCTTGCTTCAACCTGGGAACTTTGATCTTCTCTGGCATTCATCTCCTGATGGCTTGCCTCAGCTGAGGTGAGTTTTTCCAGGCCAGAGTTGTGGATAAAGCTGACTAATGGGCCCCTTAGGCTCGGCAGACATTTTGGGGCTTCCTCCAGCTCGCTTCAACCTGGGAACTTTGATCTTCTCCAGCATTAATTCCCTGAGGGCATACCTCTGCTGAGGTGTGTCTTTCTGGGGTGGAGTTGTGCATAAGACACAGTCTGCTGGACCCCTTAAGCTTGACAGACATTTTAGGGCTTCCCCCAGCTTGCTTCAAGCTGGGAACCTTGATCTTCTCTGGCATTAATCCCCTGAAGGTGTGTCTCTGCTGAGGAGTGTCTTTCCAGGATAAGACAGACAGTTTTAGATAAGACAGACTATGCTGGGCCCTTTAAGCCCACCTATAAGGGGTTGAAGCAGAGGAGTGTGGCCGCTCCGCTTTGCTTCACAGCTGCACACTCTGCCTAGTCAATGAATATCACCACAACATGTAGAAAAACCCACAGCATAAGAGTGACAATGGGGAAACTACACAGACCAACATCAGCCATAGAGAATGCAGATAGAAACTCTGATGACCCAACAATGGCCAACCACCTAAGCAGTCTTTCAGAAATGGAGTTTAGAGAAGAAATATGGATGATGCTCACAGAACTCATAGAAAGTACAGATTAGAACACTAATAAAAATTAAGAGAATATGAAGATAGATATCAGAAAACTCCAAACTGAAATATCAGGTCAGATAACAGGCCTGAAAAACTCAGTAGACGAATTGAAGAACATAATGGATGAGCTTTCCAACAGGTTAAAAGCAGCTGAGGATAAAATTAGTGTGCTGGAAGATGAGATAAATAATGACTTTACACAGCAGAAGATATTGGAAAAAAGCCTTAAATCAAAAGATCAGACAATGGAAAAGTTACTCAAAGAATATGAGCAGATGAAAATAGAAGTCTTTGATAAGCTCAACAGAAACAACTTTAGAATCATTGCAGTCTCAGAGATCCAAGAAGAAAATCTCCAGAAAGAATAAACAGTCAAGAACATCATCACAGAGAAACTACCAGAGCTAAAGAAAACATGTGACCAAATCCTGCATGCCCGAAGAGTACCAGCTAAAAAAGACCCCAGGAGAAACACCCCAAGACACATTCTAGTCACAATGATGAATCCCACAGATAGACATAGAATACTGCAAGCAGCAAGATCAAAAAGGGAAATTACATTCCAGGGAGCATCCTTGAAATTTACAGCAGACCTATCACCAGAAACACTCAAGGCCAGAAGGCAGTGGTGGGATAAAGTGACAAAACTCAATGAAATAGATGCTTTGCCAAGAATACTGCACCCAGCAAAACTCACTTTCAGGTTTGAAGGAAGTATACATGGCTTCACAGATAAACAACAGCTCAAAAACTTTACAGACTCAAAACCAGCCTTAAAAGAAAAACTGAAATATCTATTCTAAAGACAAGACAGAACAAAAAACACACCAAACTTCTACACAAAGATGGCAATAAATCCCATGACAATTATTTCTCTCAATGTCAATGGACTAAGTGCACCCGTTAAGAGGCACAGAGTGGCGAAATATATCAAAAATCGGAAGCCAACCTTCTGCTGCCTAAAAGAAACAAACCTGAATAGTCAGAATAAACATAGACTCAAAATCAAAGGATAGAGGAAAATCATTCAAGCAAAAAACACCCTTAAGAAAGATGTGGTGGCCACAGTAATATCAGATGACACAAACTTTGCACTCAGAAAAGTTGTAAGGGACAAAGATGGATATTATGTACTAATCAAGGGATTTATACAGCAGGAAGAAATCACTCTCCTAAACATATACCATATACGCACCCAATGAGGGACCAGCAAAGTATTTAATACAAATGTTGACAAATCTGAAAAAGGATATCAATAATAACAAAATAATTGTGGAAGACCTCAACACAGGCTTGTCAACACTTGATAGGTCAATCAAATTGAAACCCAACAAAAATATATTAGACCTGAAAAGAGAAATGGAAGAAAGAGGCCTAGTAGATATATATAGGACACTCCATCCCCAGAAACCTGGATACAAATTCTTTTCCAATGTACACGGGTCATTCTCCAGGATAGACCACATGCTGGCACATAAAACATACCTCCATAAAAATCAAGAAGATAGACATTTTGCAGACTACCTTTGCTGACCACAGGCTCTGAGGTTAGATGTGAACTACAAAGAAACACAGAAGAAAAAATTAAACACCTGGAAATTAAACAGTCTACTACTGAACAACCAGTGGGTACAAGATGAAATCAAAAAAGAAATAAAAAATTCACTGAAACAAATGACAATGAAAATACAAACTATCAGAACCTATGGGATACAGCAAAAGCGGTACTGAGAGGAAAATTTATAGCTTTGCAAGCACACATCAGGAAGGAAGAAGGAGCATACATGAATAGCTTAATGGCACAGCTTATAGAATTAGAAAATGATCAACAAAAGAAACTAAAAATAGAGACACAGAAGGAAATAACAAAACTGAGAGCAGAAATCAATTAAATGGAAACCCAAAAACAATCCGAAAGATCAACGAAAGCAGAAGTTGGTTCTTTGAAAACATAAACAAGATTGATAGACCATTGGCAAAACTCACAAAGCAAAAGAGAGAGAGAAACTTGATAAAGCATATTAGATATCCAAAGGGGGAGATAACTACAGATACTGCAGAAATTCAAAGGATATTCAGAGAATACTTTGAGAAACTCTATGCCACTAAATATGAGAACCTAGATGAAATGGATAAATTTTTGAACTCATATAACCTTCCATGGTTGAATAAAGAAGATGTAGCATATCTAAACACCTCCATTACTACTGAGAAAATTAAAACCGTAATCAAAAATTTGCCCCAAAACAAAAGCCCAGGCCCTGACGGATTCACGAATGAATTCTTTCAAACCTTTCAAGAGGAACTACTACCAATCCTGGCCAGGCTCTTTTATGAAATCGAAAAAAAAAAAAAAAAACAGGAACACTTTCAAATAGCTTTTATGAAGCCAACATCACCTTAATACCAAAACCTGATAGAGATGCTGCCAAAAAAAGAAAGTTACAGACCAATATCCCTGTTGAACATAGATGCAAAGATCCTCAAAAAAATTCTGGCGAATAGGATCCAGTGCCTCATCAAGAAGATCATTCAATTTGATCAAGTAAGTTTCATCCCAGGAATGCAAGGATGGTTTAACATCTGTAAATCTGTCAACATAATACACAACATAAACAACAAGAAAAATAAAAATCACATGGTCATATCAATAAACGCAGAAAAAGCATTTGATAAGGTTTAACACCTATTCATGATAAAAACTCTCAGCAAGATAGGAATAAAAGGAACCTTTCTCAATATAGTTAAGGCCATCTACCACAAGTCAGTGGCAAATATTATCCTCAATGGAGAAAAATTAAAAGCCTTCCCTCTAAAATCTGGTAAAAGACAAGGCTGTCCTCTCTCACCACTCCTATTCAACATAACTGGAAGTACTTGCTATAGTGATTAGGCAAGAAAAAGATATCAAGGGAATCTAGACAGGAAAGGAAAATGTCAAGCTCTCACTGTTTGCAGATGACATGATACTCTACTTAGAAAACCCTAAAGACTCTACCAAAAAGCTTCTAGAAATAATGAATTCATATAGCAAAGTGGCAGGCTACAAAATTAACACACAAAAATAAATGGCCTTTTTATAACTAATAATGATAGGGAAGAAATGGACATTAAGAGGACAATCCCATTCACATTAGTGCCACACAAACTCAAATATCTTGAAGTCAACCTGACTAAAGATGTGAAGGATCTATACAAAGAAAACTATAAAACTCTGCTCCAAGAAATAAGAGAGGACACACTGAATTGGAAACACATGCCCTTCTCATGGATTGGCAGGATCAACATCATTAAATTGGCAATACTTCCAAAAGCATTGTACAGATTTAACACGATTCCTCTAAAGATTCCCATGACATTCTTCAAAGAAGTGGACCAAACACTTCTGAAATTCATTTGGAACAATAAACAACCTCGAATAGCTAAAAACACTCCTTGGGAAAAGGAATATGGTAGGTATTATTTTCCCCAATTTTAAGCTGTATTACAAAACAATAGTTATAAAAACAGCATGGTATTGGAATAAAGACAGAACCTCAGATCAGTGGAATAGGCTTGAGTACTCAGAGAATGTTCCTCAGACATATAACTACCTAGTTTTTGATAAAGGAGCAAGAAATCCTAAATGGAGCAAAGAAAGCCTATTCAACAAGTGGTGTTGGCACAACTGGTTAGCCACTTGCCAAAAAGCGAACTCAGACCCACAGCTAACACCATGTACAAAGGTAAAATACAAATGAATTAAAGACATTGATATCAGATCTAAAACTATAAGGTATATAGAAAAACATGTAGGTGAATCACTTCAGGACATTGAGATTAAAGGCCTCTTTAAGAAGGAGACAACACTCTCCAAACAACTGGAAGCAGAGATAAACAGATGGGACTATATTAAGCTAAGAAGCTTCTGCATCTCAAAGGAGATATTGCCCAGAATACAAAGGCCACCCACTGAGTGGGAGAAATTACTCACCCAATACTCATCAGATAAAGGACTAATATCCAAAATTTACAAGGTACTGACAGAACTATACAAGAAAAAAGCAACTAACCCTATCAAAAAATGCAGAGAAGAAATGAACAGAAATTTTGAAAAAGAAGAAAGGCAAATGGCCAAAAGGAACATGAAAAGTCACTCAACATCACTAATCGTCAGGGAGATTCAAATCAAAACTACTATGAGGTACCACCTCACGCCACTGAGATTGGCACACATCACAAAAAAGGAAAACAAACAGTGCTGGCGGGGATGTGGAGAGAAAGGAACTCTTTTTCACTGCTGGTGGGAATGCCATCTAGTACAACCTTTATGGAAAGTGATATGGAGATTTCTTCACAAACTGGAAATTGAGCTTCCATACGATCCAGCTATACCACTCCTAGCAATATACCCAAGAAACACAAAAATACAATACAAAAATCCCTTCCTTACACCTATATTCATTGCAGCACTATTTACAATAGCTAGACTCTGGAAACAACCAAGATGCCCTTCAACAGATGAGTGGCTAAAGAAACTGTGGTACATATACAGAATGGAATACTTTGCAGCCATCAGGATAGATGATGTCATGAAATTTTCCTATACATGGTTGTACATGGAATCTATTATGCTGAGTGAAGTTAGTCAGAGGGAGAGGGAAAGACTCAGAACGGTTTCACTCATCTATGGGTTTTAAGAAAAATGAAAGACATTTTTAACAGTATCTCAGAGAAAAGAGAGATAAGGGCTGGTAGGTGCAGTTCATGACATGAAGCTCATCACATAGAGTTATGAGTGCAGTTGGTGAGATGACTACACTGAAAACTATCATAACAATGTGAATGAATGAGGGAAGTAGAAAGCCTGTCTCGAGTACAGGTGTGGGGGGGTGGGGAAGTGGGAGATCTGGGAAATTGGTAGTGGGAATGTTGCACTGGTGAAGGGGGGGTGCTCTTTACATGACTATAATCATACAACTATAATCATATTTGTAATCATGGTGTTTAAGTAAAGATAATTATAAAAAACTGAGTAGAAGATAGATAAAAATAATAAAATTGAATGCAACTTAATAAATAGTACAAGCTAATAACTATGGTTTGGGCAGCAATTATTAGCTATATATTTTATTTTAATAGAATAAATTTATTCAAATTAGTTAATAACTCAATGAGTCATATTGGGTATAACAAGAGATACTTAACACATAAATATATATGTTTATGGTTAATAAGAACTATTCAAAAGGATTCATAATTTACTTTCCCATTTAAAGAAAATTACTTGATATAACAATTTCATGAATAAATCTAAGAAAAACTGAATCTGTAGTTTTAGTCATGAAATTACTATTGTCTGTATGCTAATACATACAAATCTTAATTTTTAATTTCTACATATTGCTTTTGCAAATGAAGGATACTAATATATGAAACTAAATATTTAATGAAACTACAAATACAAACTTCAATCAAAGAAAATCTAAGTAATATGAAGTGTTTTAAAATAGAGACTGGAAAATAAACTGTACAAATGAGAACTCAGAAAATGGTTATTATTTTCATTTGTACATCATTATGAAACTATACCAAAGAAATAAAATAAATATATACCAAAGAAATAAAACTGTATGTTCTTTGTAGCAAAAGAGAACTACTGACTAAAAGAAGAATTAGGTTATATAGTTAACATAAAGGAAAGGTCGCAATAACCTTCAGAAAGCCCTTTTGATTTTGTCTGAAATATTAGACCAATAGCAAAAAAGAACTAGATAAATTATGTCTCTTAAATCTAAGTGCTGCAATTATAAGATTCTCAGAACATTCTTAGAAATCACAGATTTAATGTTCTCTACATAGAAGACAAAATAAAAGCACTTGACTAGCAATGCTTCCCCACAATTATTTTTCCCCATCTCAGAAATGATTGACAATAAAAACAGTGCTCCCTAAAGATAGTTTTGAAACAACGTAATATATGGTTTCTTTTAATTTTAAAGAAAAATAATAAAAAAGAAAATGTGCATTACATATTTATCATCATGCTTTCTTCTATGACCACATAAAGATGTTCACCCAAAATTATTTTTATCATAAATTCAGAGTTTGACAAAAGATGGAAACATCAAACTAATGATTTAAAAAAAAATCCACTTTTTTTTCAGCTACTGAAAGAAATTGTGGCATTCCACTTTTGGGGAAAAAATTCCACTTAAACATTTCTGTATCAGTGATACATTTCTGTATCAGTTCTATTATATTTTTTCATACAAGATTATGAATTTAACATAAGTTAAGATTTATCAGCTATATTTGGTAAAGCAAAGAAAAGTCAACTATTTTTATAATCTTTCCATTAATTTCTCAGTTCATTATAATTAACATCATTCTAAGAATTTCATCAAAAAATTGTTAAGTGCTATATATAGTCAATGCTGTGATTTAGTATATATTTCTTTGAAAGTTTTCATATTTTTCTCTATTTTATTTCAGTACAAATTTTAGTATGAGTTGGTCTACTTTACCTTAAAATTTTTATTTTCTTACGATACAACTTTTTTATTTTTCTTACGATACAACTTTTTTCAGATCATTCTTTTCTATTCCAAGTTTCTTTTTGTTATTAATTCTTGAATTTGTAGGTTTTTTAGTTTTCCTCTTATGTGTTTTCATGTTGTTGTTTATGCACATTTAAATGATTCTATGAAATTCAGGTTTGACCAATTATTCTCATTGTACAATATTTCAAAGCAAATGTCTAAAAAATGGCCTGGATATTGAGGCCATTAGATAAATATTCAATAGGTAATTTATGATTGATTCTTAAGGTCCATTAAATTAATTATGATAGTGTTATAACAACACTATTTACAGTACATGCATAATATTTATCAAAGTTTATCATTCGGAATTCCATCTTTCAACTCCAAGTAACACTCTGTAAGTACCAAATTACAGTTTTTTTCTATGTGGCTCATACAAATGCCATAGTCAAAACAATAGTATCACCTGTAGTTGAGGACATTTCATATTGTGTCAGGATCTGGGATGTCTGACTTTGTTACTTTAACCTGTCAAGCATAGTGCAGCTTAACCGGCCTCAGCAAGCCCCAAAAGGGGAGCAGGCCTCTGTTTGGGGACACTGAGGAGCCTTAAGAATGAGGAACTGAAACTTGACCAGGTTCCTTAACACGTCATATCCTGAGCAAAACAGACACATATGTATTCACCACATCCTAATTCTTTATAGGAACTTACATGATAGGGATTTGCATCAGCACATTCTGGTACATTGAAAAAAAAAATGCACCAAGTTGTATTATGAGCCAGCCTCCCTCTCCTACTCTTTTGCATGCAAGGCCTTTTTTGCAATATGGTTGGACACAGAACTGTATAAATACAGGCTTTCTGCAATAAAATTGAGCTGTAACACTGGACTGCTGCTGGAGTTTTTCTTGTGTCTCGGTTCCCTGTCTTTAGCTCTTGGCCCAAGGGGGCCGTTCACTTCCCACAGAAGGATGACTTCACAAATAAAGTTTATTTAAAAAATAATCCAATACTTTTGAAAGAATTATATACTTAAACGTTGCATTTCATTTTTTAAGTTTACTGCTATTGCTAATGTCTTCCAGAAACATTGAATTTAGAAGATACTAAAGTTATTACTATATTCCTCTGGCTAAAATGCCAAATTACATTGCAAAGTAAAATTAGTTTTATATGAATCAAGCAAGCCTTAAAAATGACCATTGAGAATATAAATAATTTTAAATACATTAAACATATTATAAAATTGTGGTTCTATTTTGGGGAGCAGGGAAAGTACAACTGACTTATTCAAGGCCTACTACTGACTGTACTCAAGAATTGATGACAAAACTTCAGGAACAAGAGTTGGTACCAAGAATAAACCCAATTGGACAGGCAATTGCCCTGCATGCTCCATTATAGCTCCTGCTCCCGTAGTTGTTTATCTAGAAGGCATGACTAGACTATTGTATTATTGTGATATAATCAATTTTTAACATTATAATAGCTTGAAGGAAGAATATTAATCTTTATATTTCAAAAATAGCTTATTAGATTATGAAGCACAATCGTCATTTCAGAAAGTCTGTTATGGTAGTGGATCAAATAAAAGATGTTGATGTGATCTTTCTTATATGAGACATATAAAAGAAGTTAACCTGAGAATGTAATGTTTAAAAGTGGGGTGCCTATATCACTGTTTTCCCCAGAGTATAAGGAGAGAGCAGGCCAGAGAGAACAGATATTGAGGGGAGAAGAAGAGATAAATGGGAAGCAACAGGAAGCAGGGGTCAGAGGGATTTTAGTATATTGGTGAAATAAGGGAATGGAAGAACTAAATATCCAAATCATAATGTCAACAATATTAAAAAGAAAAGGTCTGAATGTCAACAACCAAATTAAAAGAAAAGTGCCTATTATGGTGGCAAACCTGGGATTGTGGGAAAGAAGGAATGTGGAAAAAATACCTGCGAAACAGTGGAAGAAGACACTGGTGGTATAACTGGTACTAGACATAGTATGTCTCAAACACAAATATGAATGACTTTGTAAATCATGGTGCTTTAATAAAATATAAAAATAAAATTCTAATAGATGTCTAAAAAGAAAAAAAATTTAGGTAACCCACACATGGTATTCATCGTTATTTTTCACTAAATGAAAATATGTAGACAAACACTAATGAATGGCAGAAACTGTTTGAAGTCACTTTACATAATTTAATTTGCTAAATAAGGCATGCCATGAAAACTTAATAGGGGCAATGAGGAAAATGCATCAATTAGTATGATATTAACAGAAAATACCTTTCTGAAATCAAGTAATATGTTATAATTATTTACAATATAAAGATGAATGGTCTAAACACTGAGATTAATGAGTAATCTCTTAAATATGAGAACAGAGCACATATAGATTCTACTTTTCTTTATTTGGTTTCTTCTTTTTTTCTACTTTTGACCCCACTCTGCAATTCTCAGGGATTAATCATAGTTCTATGCTCAGAAATTATTCCTTGAAGGGCTTGGGGAAGCATATATATTATGTCAGGGATCAAACTCTGATCTGTGCAAGGCAAATGCCTTACCCCATTGTACTATCTCTGGGGCCTCACTGTCCCATTTGCTATACTTTATGCTACAGGGTGATACAAATAATACCTTCTTATACAAGGAATGAATGGCTTTACAAACATGTATAATAAAACACATAGTGTCTATATGCTGTCACAGTTTTGAAAGAACTATACAGAATACATCATTGCAACTTTGAGAAGAAGCTCAACTTTTTCTATTTAAAAAGTCACAGAAATGTCTTCTGGTTATGTAAGTTAAAATTATAGGCTTGGTGATCATAATGATGATGGAAATATTCTCAGTAGCAGCTATTCTAACCTACCTCACTTAAACTATTTTACCCATGTACATACTAGGCATGTATATACTAAAAGGTCTCTAAATTTAATGTTCCCAGGATCTAGATCATTATCATTTAAGATTATAGCTGTAGAATAATTGTTTGAACCATCCAACCTTTTAAAAAAAAATCTTCACTATGACGACTAGTCTTGCAAATCTATTAAAATCTGCAACTCACAATACTTTCTCTTCCCCTCTTTTTTCTCCTTAGTATTGCTATTAAACTACACGTTTAATTTACTTGTTTTTATTTGTTTTCCCAATAAAATGTAAAAGAAAAAAAGGCACCAATTTCTGTGTGCTTTACTGCTGTATTTCCAGTGCATGCTGAAGTAGCATATAATTCCATATTGTTTGAATGTTATCCCAAATTATTGAATATATATGCATATGAGGAAAAATTGCAATGATTTTATGGAGGCAGGCAGAGGACATGGGAAGGTATGCTTTCCTAAAGTGTTAAGATTTTATTGTTTTAGTGATGAATAATTAGGAAGTATTTATTATATCATTGACTTAGCTTACCAGGTTAGGAATATGTCATTTAAAGCCATTTGGAAAATAAATAGACTACCATAGAATCTTAGGCACCACCAGGTAATAATTCCCCAATCTAGGCTACTAAGAAGTAACAGTAAGAATTATTTCATTGGGACTTTGAATGTTTTTTATAATTTCACTTGAAAATGATTTATGTTATTTTGCAAAAGTGTAGTTTATTAGAGAGTATTAAGTTCTGCATTTTCTACATTCTATCCTGACAATTTTATCCATTTCACATTTAAGTGACATAGTTGAAGAACTCTAAAGTAAACAAATAGCTGATGATAATTTTAGAGTGCTCACTAAGTGCCACAATATTTATTTTTATCTAGTAAGAATAACCTATTAAAATTATCACATATTTTAATCAATTCCTAATTTTCCAAATGATATTCTTTCTCTCATTCATATTTCCTTGAGGCATATTTTAATGTTTTATCCCATACAGAGCTACACTTATTAATTAAAATAAACTGTTTCTATGAAAGTAGTTCATATTTTATTATTTTAGCTGATTTATAGCTCAAAACAAAACAGAATTATTTTACTCAATGTAATTCTTAGGTAAATAAAATTTTTCCAGTGTCTTCTATTTTTTTAGTTAGTTAGATTTTTGTTTATTTGTTTTCTTGTTGGATCACATTCATCTGAGATGAGATCTTACTCCTGGTTCTGTACTTAGGGATCACCCTTGGTAGGGTTTGGTGAATCATAGAATTCTGATATCTTACTTGTGTGACCCACATACAAAACAAATGTCCTACCCTGTACTATCTTTCTAGAAACATTTCAATGTTTTGTAATGCAATCTTAACACAGAATCAAAATGAATGAAAAGTTATCTGTAGGTGGCCAGAGAGTTCTACCGACGAGAGTATATATTTTACGTATAGGATATACTCTTTAGCACTGCATATCCCCAGGGCCTAGCTTGGACTGACCCTTAGTACTTTAGTGAATTTGGTGTTTTAATTTTTGTTTTCAAAATTATGTTTGTATTTGAGATACAACACTAACAGCTTCTGTCTATTTGCCCTTATTATGATGTTTTCCTTAGTAAATTTAAACTTTGTTTTTCCTGTATGTTGCAAATAAGCATACCATAAATAAATTTTAATATCAAGTTATAGTTCCTTAAGCATTCTCACAAGGGTGTTGTTTTATTTTCCCATTTTAGTTTGAATAGTTAAATTTGTTATTAGATCTGTACCTAAGCCCTAGGGCACTGACACTAGGTATATAAGTAATTCAATCAAAAACATGACAAAAAATAAAAATGATGATGTTAATGACAGCAAAGATAGTAATATTTCTAAATTCATAGGCTAGATAGAATCTTTATAGATGATCATTACAAAAGGCTATTGTGATAACATCTATAATTTAAAATTAAAACAATTTTTCTTCTTTTATATGTTTACTACAGATATACGTGATATAAACGCTATGTGGTATTTCACTATTAATATAGATAGCATCTTATCCAGTCATAAAAACATATTTTCTAAAATTAATTTCTTGCTAGAAATATTCTCCCAAATAAAACCAAAACTGTTCCATAGTTGAATAAAAACAAGACTACAGCACATTGCAAAATCATTAACCCTAATTAACTAGTAAGCTTGAGCCACAGTCTTTTCTAGGTGAATCTCCATGATGATGTAGTTGAGGAACAATTGTCATCCCAGGTAAAAGAAGGGATGGAGAGACCAAGAAGATAGCTGGGAAAACCAAGATAGATGGTTTAAAAATTCTACATCCAAGTACAATCTTTGGCAAGTCATAGCCCTTACAAATATTTCCTAATATATTCTTGGTGATGCTTATGCATGTTAATTTGGCCCAAGTAGCTCCCAACACCTCAGGACCCAAGCATTTGACCATCTACCCAGGTTATTTTATTACTACTTGAAATGGCCCCTGGATTCCTGCATTGAAAACAGAGTAACATTTGGGTAGATTTTGTTTTTCCAAATCAATATCAAAACCACACTTCAGGGGCCAGAGTGGTAGCACAGTGTTAGGGTGTTTGCCTTCCAGCTGATCGAGGAGGGACTTGGGTTGATCCCTGCCAAAAGGGATTTCTGAGTGCAGAGCTAGGAGTAAACCCCTGAAGGCCACCGAGTGTGGCCAAAACAAACAATGAAACACCACACTTCAAACTTTTCAACTTCAAAGTCCACAGTTAAAATATTTGAACCCCTTCTTCTTAGTTTAGGTCAAAGGTGATGCCAAATAGACTCAAAAAATTATGTCTATTGCCTGAACCTACAGCTGATAGATACCTCAGTGAGATTTTCTCAGGATAGCTGCTGCATCAGGGTTGGGAACAGATAATAATAATTTTAAAAAATTCCTTTGGAAAAAATGGTACAAATCAAAATGGGAAAGCATATGTGATTTTACAAAAGAAAAGAATAAAATCTTTACTAAAGGAAAATTCAACATTGAAACATTTTGTTTAATTGCAGAACATTATTCAAGATTTTAAATGTGCATGATATATTCCTACAGTTAAATTGGAAAGGTATCTTAATTTGACATGACAAAAGAAGTTAACTGCACAAATTGGTAGAAATGTCTTCAGAAAAGGTGCGAATTTTGATAGCTTATTTAGCCTTCTACTCAAATTAACCTTTAATGAGGAATTCTACAGTTTAATATTCAAATACCTGAAAGAATAAAGGGTGGGACAAAAGATCATATAATCACACAAAATGATACAGCAGGCAGGTCTTGTTCTAACATTCAATAGGAAGCTGAAAAAGATGTGATTTTGTGCCAATAAATTTAGTTTAACACTGCAACCTGAATTACGTGGAAAATTTTCCATCTCCTTGGCTATCTATTTAGTAGAGAATATGAGAAAATGAAATGTCGGCATTTTAAGTAGTTTCCTCTAAATCTTACAATATCTGTAATTTTCCACTCAAGTTCCAAATATCTATTTTCCAGAGAAGTTCTGTCAAGAACCAGTTGTTCACCTGTAGGCATTAGCATTCGACAAATGGCATAAAGATTGTGTGAAATGGAAAATGGCACCTTAACAAATGTATTTTTCCTTGGAAAATTCAAATGCTTTATGTGACCTGTTCCAGTAGGGCTCTTATTTATCCCATAATGTAAAAAAATTGTCTAATTAGAACCAGTTTTATAAGCAATCAGTTGTCTGCATTAAACATGTGTTACTATTCACTGTACAATAAAACTAATATTTCAGAGGAAAATAGGGGCCACTAGATCAGTAAGTTTTACTAAAATAGAACTCTACTAAAGAAAAATTAAAGATTTCTATTTTATAAGAAAACATACATGTCATTTCAAAGTAAGTGACACATTAATTGACTTAATTATTACCATAAAGTGTTCAAGAGTCTTTAAAAAATTAATATAAGTAATGAACTTGAATGTGGTGGAAAAATTCACAGGCCATCTACTAGTCTATTATGAATAGGTATTAAACATATTAATGTCTTAAACACTTACAAAATAACAGATATTCATTGAAGCAAGAAATTGGAGAATGCATATAAAGAGAACATTGAATTCCCAAAATTATCAGAGATTTCTTAGTAACAAATTATCTCCATCTTTGATCTTGGTGACAAATTACTAACTCATATCACCAGAAAAAAACTGTCTCATTTAAATTTGTGTTTGTTAATAATAACTTGATATTTCTCTAGTCGTAATTTCAGTTGGTGTAGAGATTCATATATTTTATTGGTAAGATATAAATGGAATAACAATATTTTAACAATCATAAAATTCATTTAACATTATTAATACTTCTACCGATCTGTAAAACATTATTTTAATTGTTTTTTTTTCTTTGTGTGTGGTTTTTGGGCCACACTCGTTTGATGCTCAGGGGTTACTCCTGGCTAAGCCCTCAGAAATAGCCCCTGGCTTGAGGGGACCATATAGGACTCCGGGGGATCGAACCTTGGTCCTTCCTTGGCAAGCACTTGCAAGGCAGACACCTTACCTCTAGCACCACCTCACCGGCCCCTATTTTAATTGTTTTAAAAAAACTATTTTAAGTATATTTAATGCAACATCCTTACAGGAGATAAAATATAGCACTTCTAACCATTTAATTGCTAAATGTGGTAATTTCAGGATAAAATTAAAATTCTCAGGCCAATTACCATGTAAGCTACTTGAGGATCATGTCTTCACTTCTGATGCATTCTCTTCCATTTTCAAATATGGTACTTAATCTCCATAGATTCAAGTCTTGCTGTTATTCTTACCAATCAAGCTATAAATTTTGCTTTCTCTGCCTTGACCTGCATTTTTACTAAAGTTTAGTAAAGTTCTCATGTAACCTAAAAGCACCAACTCTGCCAAGTTTTCCAACATTATTTTCATAAAAAATCTAGAGTGTTCTAAATGCTATTTAACTAAACACTCTTTACTTACATATTTCACTCTTGCCTATTTTGTTTGATTGGGGTCTTATTTTATTTTTAATTTTTGGACCAAAACTGATGTTGCCCCTGAGATATCCCTGGCTCTACTCTCAGAAATTACTACTGGTAGTGCTCATGGGATCATATGCGATGTTAATTAATTAATGTGAGTAGCAGACAAGGCAAATATCCTACTCATTCTAGGTTTTATAACTTCTGTTCATTTTACTCTTTTCTTGATCTATAATAGCCCTAATAAGACTAGTGAAATTTTTTGTCTAATGAAAATCTTTATGTCCTGTAAAGTGAAATCTGTATGTCTCCACCACTATATTTCAAATCTCTTCAGATTGAATATGAATTTTACTTTCTTCTTTTTTTTTTTTTTTTTTTTTGGTTTTTGGGCCACATCCGGCGGTGCTCAGGGGTTACTCCTGGCTGACTGCTCAGAAATAGCTCCTGGCAGGCACGGGGGACCATATGGGACACCGGGATTCGAACCAACCACCTTTGGTCCTGGATCGGCTGCTTGCAAGGCAAATGCCGCTGTGCTATCTCTCCGGGCCCGAATTTTACTTTCTTCTTTATGCAAAATAGATTTAGGTTTGTGATAGGAATTTAAAAATTTTAAGTATGTTAATATTACTATACCATGTATGTAAAAATGGTGCTATATTAACAAATAAGATTAAATTAGTTGTTAACAAAAGTGATTAGAATACTGATGTAAATTTTCTCTTTCTAATTTGAATGAATAATTGATGCAATTTACAAAAATGCCTGGTTTAGCAATTTATTTGCTATGTGTGCATTTATTCAGTACATAAATAGACTAAATATGGAAGTAGATAGATGATAGATAGATGATTAAAAGAGGATAGATAGTTAGATGATGATGATATATGATAGATAAACAGACAGACAGATAGATAAGTAGATAGATAGATAGATAGATAGATAGATAGATAGATAGATAGATAGATAGATAGATAGATAGATAGATAGATAGATAGATAGATATTGGGAGTTTAGAGTAGCTGTATGTTAGCTCTCTGGTACTTTGTGTGTTGCAAAATATGAGAAGACCAAAATTAAAAAAAATAAAATTGGTTCAACCAACAGTAAAAATGTAATATGTCATAAAATAAGCAGCTAAATCATACATATAAAATATTTAACATGTGAATGAATGATTCCTATGACATACCATGTGCCATCAATATAGACTCTTGCATGTCAATAGTTTTTATTATAATTTATTTTATTATATTTTATTATTTTATTATAATTTATTACAATAGTTTTTATTATAATGTTCTGTGGGAAAGAATAAGGATTATGGTCCCACATAGCACCATTAGGTATAGCACCATTAGGTGTTTTCATTATGTAATATAACCTATTTTGAAATCTATATATCAAAAAGCTTTGCCACTTTGCTTCTGTCTTCCTTAAAACTCAATTACTCATCAGTCATGAAGAAATTCAACACCTTTTTATTTAAAGATAGATCAAATACCTGCACAAATCTTTGAAATATCATGTATTAAATAAGAACAAGTAGCTTAATAACTTTATAGTATGTGTGAACAATTAAGTTTAGGAAAATAATTTAATATTTTCAGGCCTTAGTTTATTTTTGTGTTGAACAGATTATATATTGAATAGAATTTGAACAGTACTAGTGTAAATTAGATTAAAGTAATATATAAAAGTAAATTTTTCATATATAGTATAGTGACTATTTAGTTTTCATATACATACACTCTCATACTGATACTAATGTTCACATCAAATATTTATGAATGGAATTTACAAAGACAAAGGAAAGTTTACAGGAAGCAGAGATCTAGCAGCAAACCTATATCTGCAACTGTGTTAAAATATTGTGGGTTTAGCTTTAGGTTCACTCATTTATTGAATTAATCTCAAAATTATAATGGCACATATTTTTAAATAACTGATATTTTCTAATGGCAGAAAGGATTTATTGAGGCACTGTCTTGCATGCTATCAAGCTTTGTTCAATTCTGTCATTGCACATCGTGCATCAGGAATTGCCATGAATGATGCCTAAACACAGATATGACTAAATGAGAAATTTTGGGTTTCACAAAAATAGAATACAAAATATGGCCAGGGGAATAATAATACAGCAGATATTGTATACTGTCAACCTATATTTGGTCCTAGGAAGTCCATATGGTCCTCAAAGCATCACCAAGAGTGATCCCTGAGCACAGATTCCAGGGTAAGCAACTGGAGTACCCCAAAAACAATAAATGCAAATGCAAAAACAAAATATAAATATAATTTTTCCTAAATTTGGAAATAATTGCATTTATTTTCAAATTCAATTAAAAACTTTGAAATATGAAAACATATTCAAATGACATTTCAACAAATAAAGCACATTTTAAATGATAAAAAATATATGTCTCCTATATGCCAAATTATTTCAGAAAACTATTTCTCCAATTAGTAAAAGTTTATTGGTATGTCACCAAGATTAAATCTACCAATTTTTCACTATAGTATATCACTTTTTATTTTGATTCTTTACAATTTATTTTAACATATAAAAAAAGTATATAGCATAAATAAATATTTTACATATTTATATTCTTTCTAGGTTCTTCATAATTTTAAATATCTTTTTCAAAATTGCTAACATAGAAATACAATTAATTTTTCCTTATTTTCTTGCTATTAAGGATTTTTCCTGTAACTTGGGGAGAGTATATAGACCTCCTGGAATAAGTATTGTGCATAATCATGTCATCAGTTGCTTATAAAGAGAATTAAAATCTTGTCAAAAAGAATTAGTAAAAGTTTTAAGTAAAAGGCTTAGCAATACAGTGCTTTTCTGGTATGTAGTGATCATTTGGTAGCACATATACTAAAATTATGTGTGCAAATTCCTAGATTTGAGACCATGATTAGAAAAATGAAAATAAATAAATAAATATCAATGCACTCCTGTTGGACACTTGAGTTGCAAAGCTTAAGCTTATATGTATAGGCTGCTATAAGTGATTGTAGAAATTTTAACATATGCATAGACTGTCACATATTTGATTAATTTATAAATTAAGTAAATGAGAAAAAGCAATGATAAATGGTGAAAAACTTAGTAATTGGATCTTGTTCTATTTATGAAATATTGTACATATTACATTATCAAAACTTTTCAAGAAAAAGTAAGTTAAAAGGTAAAATATTCCTACAGAAAATATTAGAACTGTTACAAGATGTTAGTGAGACATAGAAAAAAAGTTACACCTTAGGATGGTAATAAAATAGATTAGGGACCAGAGCGATAGCACAACAGGTAGGTGTTTGCCTTGCATGCTGCCAACCCCGCTTCAATCCCCAGCATCCCATATGGTCCCCTGGCCTTCTAAGAATGATTACTGAGCTCTGAGCCAGGAAAACCCCTGAGGGTGACCCGATATGGCTCTCAAAGTAAAACATAACAAAACATAAAAGGTAGATGTTTATTATAGCATCATTGGTCATTCATTCTCAGGTTCTTCCCTGATTTGCTTACATGACATAATTTGATTAGCATGTTGATTTATTTCTCTAAACACAAATATACATTAACTTTTGTTTCGTTTAGCCTTGGGAGTCACACCCAGCGGTGCTCTTGGATTACTCTCGTTCTGAGCTCAGAAATTACTCTTGGAAGGCAGGGGGAAAGGGAGATATTTGGATGCTGGGGATCAAACCATGGTCGGCCATGTGCAAAACAAACACCTTAGTATAAAATAAAATTTTATCTCCACTCCTCACTAAATAGTCTTCAAGGGCCGGAGCAATAGCACAGTGGTGGGCATTTGCCTTGTATGCTGTCAACCCGAACAAATCCAGGTTCAATGTCCAGTATCTCATATGGTCCCAGAGCTTTCCAGGAGAGATTTCAGGGCACAGATCCATGAGCAACCCTAGAGCCACCCAAATTCCCCCCTCAAAATCATTTTATTATATTTCATAAATTCCCCTATAATAATCAAATCTTAATAAACTCTATATTTCCAAATGTCACTAAAATTGGCTAATATAATAACTGAATGCCAAATTAAAAATCAGACTTCTTAAAAATATTCAATGCTAACTATGTGTCCCGAGAACTAACAATTATGTTTTTTGTCATATTTTACTAATTCTTATGTTAAAACACCAAGAAATATTTTGTCAGTGTTTAAAATTAAAAATAAATCAAGATTGTCTGTGATTGTATCATTTCTGATGGATGGACCTTGAACATATTATGTTAAATGAATAAGCCAGAAGATGAAAGATAAACACAGAATAATAGCACTATTCTGAAGCACCTAGAACATACACCTTATATACAACTAATACTCAACAATCAAATAACAGGGTTTAACAGGGTAGAAACCCCAAACACTGTAAGTCAACATATGCCGTAGAGCAATGCCCAAAACACATAAAAGAGGAACAATACAAACTCTTAACTACACACGATACCACAAAAAAAAAAAAAAAAAAAAAAAAAAAAACCAGCAACAGCAACAGCAACAGCAGCATAGAAAGACCAGGTAAGTAATCAGCCTTCTACAACAAAGGCCCATAATAAGCCTTTATGGATCTTATACACTACAGGATTACAGGCAAAGGATATCATGGGAAACCACTGACTCCAAAGGAAACATGCCATAAAAACATGTTTTAATGTCTTAATCTTTCCATACTTAAAATAACCTCTCAGCTTTTCTGTCCACAGGCAGATACAAAGGGTACAAAGGGTGGACAAACTAAGATTGCATCTCGGGGCTCAATCACATGAGATACCATACCCAGCTTGCACTACAAGAATGTCCCGATAAAACTCCTTTTTTTTTGGGGGGGCACACCCGTTTGATGCTCAGGGGCTATTTCTGGCTAAGTGCTCAGAAATTGCCCATGGCTTGGGGGGACCATATGGGACACAGGAGGTCAGAAATTGCCCCTGGCTTGGGGGGACCATATGGGACACCAGGGGATCGAATGGCAGTCACGATCTTTCCTTAGCTAGTGCTTGTAAGGCAGACACCTTACCTCTAGCGCCACCTTCCCTGCCCCCAATAAAACTTTAACATTCCCTTTATCCCTAGGTAATACCTTCATTTAGGACTTGAAGCACGTGACCACCCAAACCACCGAAGCAGCAACTGTGACCTATAGAATCATACTACAGGCCCTACTCATCGAACACACTCAAACAAACTAGCATTCCCTCACTCTTTTCTCTACTCTTCTCACTACTGTTTTTTTTCTTTTTCTATTTTTATTATTTTCTTTTTCTCTCCTTTTCTTTTTAATTTATTTTCTCTTTTCTTTCCTGCCCCTTCCATATACTTTCCCCTTTCACCCTTTTGAAAATTCGACTATCCCTTCACCCTGCAATCTCATCCAGATTCCTCACATTAAAATTCGTCACACTCAGTTCCTATCCCATTAGGCATCAAGAATGACCTCCTACCCCAGCGAACCTGTACCCAGCACCCAAGCGAAGGAACAACCAGTCAAAACCACACCTCGCCCCCTACAAGAAAAGGCAACCAACTCCCCTGCTGACTCATGCTGCGTGGTCCTCCTTACCAACCCTTCCTAACGTGGACTGTTACTTGAAACCAGACTTAGCTCTACAAGTATTCCCCCAATGCATGAACTCTTCCCAAGTCCTCTCTACTGCAAATCTTTTGCCAATCTCAAGGTCAGGTTGGGAGATGGAAAGGCGCCGGGGAACCCACACACCACAAGAAAATCTCAAAAGACAATGGGGAAACCTATACTACCATCATAAGTATAAGGCCTGTATTACACTACCTCTTTACCTGCTTTTCCCCAAATGCAAGATACTTTCTTGCATCACCTTGTTATTTTAATTATTTTTTTACTTCATTTCTTAAAAATCTTTTTTCTTGTCATATATATGCGTGAGCACATATTTTTTATTTCTACTTTTATCTTTTTTGGGTGTGTGACATGTTTTTGTTTTCTTCTCTCTCCACCTTCAAATGCACCGGCAATATAATGTAGCACCATTTCTCCCTGCAAAGGCACACTAAAAAAAGGGGACATCTTACATATAAAAACGAGCTCTTATTTATTAGGGATAAGAACTCATACTTGTTTACAATACAGGGGTATCTCCCACCTTGAAAATA
Organism: Suncus etruscus; assembly: GCF_024139225.1. NCBI lineage: Eukaryota > Metazoa > Chordata > Mammalia > Eulipotyphla > Soricidae > Suncus > Suncus etruscus. The sequence goes on from NC_064863.1 coordinate 29,848,469, forward strand.
TGTCACGTGGACCCAACTTAGACCCCAGGTGATTAGACACCAACCGTCCAGCCTTGAGCCCTGAACCACAGACATAGAAACGACACACTTCTTCACAACAGCCACAGGAAACAAATCCCAAGCGGGACTTCCTTAACAGTGCTCAGACACCAACAAGTGCCAGCCCTAATATGATACCCTGACAACGAGGAAAATGGGAACAACTTGACCTAAGAGCAAGTTATCCTACCTCACCAGCTACCAATAAGACAAAATCAGAAGACTTGTCATCCTTTGGTCTGTCCAAATGCCAAGATCCTGATTTACAAATGACTGGCTGACAGAATCATGGCCGGACTGTATGTATCCTGGGACCAATAAAAAAAGCCCTAGTCTAGGGTATGAGCTACGACCTGCGTAACAACTATGATCCCTAGTTCCAGAGGTCTGTCTGAGACTATTGCAACGGAAGGGGACCCCTGGAAGATAAAGGAAGATGCTATCCCAGGCCCATCCTAGGATCAGCACAACGACCAGGACCACCAACCACAGAAGACAGATTAAAACAGAACTTCTAGACCCACAAAGAAAGACATAATCGTAAATTCAACTCTGACTTGTGCTGATACCGAGACCTTTAGATACAGAGGTCTGATGTTATCACCCAGGATGGAGCAGAAGTCTTCCATATACCACAAAAGCACCAAGGGGAGAGTAAATGAACCTGAAAGGAGTCTATAGTTAATCCATGACAATATACTTCAAGGGTGGAGAAACCCTGTATCTCTTAGGCAAAGGAAATTCCTTCTCGAATTACCCCAATATTTACTGTGCATCTGCAGGAGGGGAAAAAAAAAGCACAAAACATTTTTTTATTATTATTTACTTATCCATTTTTTTTGTTGATTGCATTGTTGTGGTTTGGCTATTGAAGTGGATTTCTTCATTTATATTTATTTATTTATTTATTTATTTTATTTTCTTATGTGCTCTGCCACATTTTTTTTATCTCAATACCACGGCTTTTATATGGTGCTTACCCTTTTGTTTTGTTTTGTTTTGTTTTGGAATGCTCACTGGATATTTTATTTGACAGTTCTTTATGTACTGTTGTGGTGTTTCACCTTCTTTTTCCCCTTCGTTTCTCAAACCAAGGATGAAAGCCTCTAGAAGGATTCTGCCCATTTCCGGAGTATCTGATTCTTTTTTCTTTTTTTTCTCCAGGTTATTACTTTTCTCTTCTTCAAACAAAACCACATACCTTGAACTATTTAGTCCCGCCTCCCAATTGGGGAGGGGATAAGGGAGGTACCAAGACCAAATATGTGTAAGACCACTACGCAGTAAGCTAGGCACTGAGGGGACCACTTATTCTAGTAGCCCCGGGGGTAAGGAAAGAGGTTATGGGAAGAATGGGAACGGAGGTGATTGAAATTCCCCTGATTTTATGTTAATATGTACCTAAAATATTATTGTCAATGATATGTAAGCCACTATGATTAAAATAAAAATTATATTTAATTTGAAAAAATTGTCAAACCAGGGTGGGAGAGAGAGCATGGAGGTAGGGCTTTTGCCTTGCATGCAGAAGGACGGTGGTTCAAATCCCGACATCCCATATGGTCCCCCGAGTCTTCCAGGAGTGATTCTGAGCATAGAACCACCAGTAACCCCTGAGCGCTCCCGGGTGTGACCCCAAAACCAAAAACAAAAAAAAGATTGTCAAACCGAAATGTTATGTATTGCAATACACAAAACATTTCCTCCTATAAAGTACATTCTTTTGTTGGGGGGATAAGGAGTAGTAGTTTGGGTCACATCCATTTGTGCTCATTGCTAATTCTTGGCTCTTTTCTCATATATCACACTAGCAGTGCTCTCAGAGACCATATGCAGTGCCAGTGATCAAACCAGCTCAGCTTATGTGCAAAGCAAGCAGTTGACCACTATTTTCTATTAAATTAAAGTTGATTTTTATAGAAGAAAATATTTACTCTCTATTACCTCAAATAACTTTCCAAGAGAATGAGACAAAATTATTATTTAAGATTTTATACAATGTATGTGATAAATATATTATGTAAGCAGTTTTATTGCAAAATGCTAGATTTAAAGAGTTTATTATTGCCAAATATATAAGACATTTACAGGGAACCTAATTAAGCACCTAAATAAAAAATAAATTTATAAGAAATAATATTTCTAAGGAAATTGTATATTTTTAGAAGGATGATCTTTTATATAAGTAACTTTTTCTTCCTTCCCAAAACCCATTTTTTTTAATCTCATAGTAGCTTTCTCTCTCATATTAAGAAAGAATGTATCACCTTTTGTTGCTTATAATACATGGAAAAATATTGAACCATGACTAAAATTTATAAAATTTTTATCAACATTTAACAATTCACTGTGGGACTATGAAAGCCAAAGAAATGAAATGCTTTTTCTTATTATTATTATCAAAATGCTTGCTTGAGTATCAGGAAAATCTTTTAGCAAATGCCACTAGTATTTTCAAGTGACATTTACAATCAAAAATACCTAATATTTATCTACCAATACTATTTATTTTAAAAGTTGAAAATTATAACCTAGTTCCTCTCTCACTATCTTTCTATTTCATGAGCTTGGTCATTCCCTGTGCTTTAGAAAATTGGAATTTTTCTTTTTATGTGTGAAGCTTGGTTTCTAAAGAGTAGTTAAAATATTTTTGTGAAGCACATTTTAGACATTACAATAGTCTGGACTTATTTTATGATAGCAAAAGATAACTTTTATTATAAGTATAGTAAAGGTGTTTATTTGGAAAACACATTTTTAAATAATAGCTGATGATGCTTATCTAAAATATTTATAGTAAATAGATTATGCAAAAATGACTTTTTAATGAAGGCTCTACATAAAATAAAAGGACTAAAATTTTAAAACTATATATAATATAAAACAAAGTGATTATAGGATGAATTCCTTGCTTTTTATTTTATCAAGAAAATATTTTAAAAGTGATTAGAATTTAAAAATAAATTGGAATTATACAATTAATTTTGGTAAAGTAAATATAGACTTTCAGGGCTGGAGCAAGTGTAGAGGGTGATACAGAGGGTTGAAAATCTGGCATCATATATAGTCTGTGGAGTGCTTCCAGGAGAATTGCTTGAATGGAAAACTAGAAGTAATTCTAGAGCACTTCCTGATACAAACCCTCCAGAACAGATAAACAAACACATGAAAGTAACTTGAAAATTCTATATAGTGTATTTAGGAAGCAAAATGTATTATGCTTGGTTTGATTAACCCATGCCACAGGGTTCAATCTCTACAACTTGAATTTGAGAATTCTACTATTTTTACCCTAGAGTAAAAATGTTTTAATAAAAAAATAATGAAAAAAAGAAAACCAATCCCAGGGCTGGAGAGATTGCACAGCAGTAGGGCGTTTGCCTTGCATGCAGCCAATGATCCAGGATGGATGGTGGTTCAAATCCTGGCATCCCATATGATTCCCATGCCTGTCAGGAGTTAACACCCAAAAACAAAGAAACAAACAAAACAAAACAAAAAGAAAAAGAGAACCTATCCTGACCTCAGTGGAGGTTTCCCAAGTTCATTGCCTATTCTCAATATGCAGCCTATTTAAGTAGAATGGGGTTCCAGAAGATATTTGTGAAGAAAAGAAATTTTGTTTAAGAGAGAATGTGTTCAAGACTGACCTTGAACTCGAGCTTCTCAAACCAATGTGATTATTGATGTTTTCATCTTTTTTCTTAGAATTGCACAGGAGACAAAGCTATGTCAATGTGCATCAGGGCCCAGACAACATAGAATAGGCATTTAGACTTATTGAAGCTCCGAAGGACTACTAGTTACATGCTCTTTTAATTTGAACTTTCACAGTGTTTTGATATATATATATATATATATATATATATATATATATATATATATATATATATATATATACATATATATGACATACTCAACTAGTTTCTGAATATCTCTAAAAGGCATTCTGTCTGTATTCTGTTTGTATATTTGTGTTCTTGGAAGGAAATAGCATCGCTTATGAAGAAAAAGATATAAAAAACACTTCCTTTTTCCAGTTACAAGAGGAAGAGCCAACAGTTTTGGTGAGCACTTTCTTTCTCTTCTCTCCTCCCTTCTACAGCATTTTAATGTATGTGTAATTGAAATCAACTGTACTATGCTCAGTAGAGAAAACATTCACAATAAACTAAACATTTAAAGCATGAAAATAGTTGTCTTTGACAAGCCTATGATAAGTCCTAAAATTCTGGTTGAGAAGGTAAATGCATATTGTTGCAGGATAATGATACTTTTGAAGCAAAAGGTATTCTGGATGTGAGAGAGTGCAAAGTAAGAGTATTAATTTTTTTCTTGAATGGAGTTCAGCTCTGGTTGTACAGTCACTACAATTGGGTTGGGGTCCTCTCTTTATTTTGCACCAGAAGCTGGATTGGAGATAGGTGAAGCTGCAGAGCTCCTTATAATGAAACAGAAAGGTTTTTATTTGTTTTCTCTGGAAAAGACTCAACAACCTCCAAACTCACCCATGCCTAATGTATTTTTCCAAGGACAGTTCTGGAGACTCCGAAGTTAAATCTTAGACTGTTCATATCTATAAAGCAAAACCATAAATGCTTAAGACTTGATTTAGGCAGGAGCAGTATCTTCAGATGGAAGCCTCAGTTCAGCAGGACCAACCTTTTATAATTTCCAGGAAAGTGCCTGGTGATTTAGGACTAGTAATAAGCCTTTGCACATGGTGATTGCCATCATGTCCACTGTCAGTCCACTTACTAGTCCACTGCCAGGAATCAAGATCAAAGGCTAAACAAGCCACTGCTACCTGAGGTTTTTATTTTGAAGCTTTGGTTTAGGTTGGCCCACCTAGGAATATATCTATATATCTATATCTATATCTATATATATACACAGAGAGAGAGAAAGAGAAAGAGAACAAAATCTTTATTGAAAGAATGAAGAGTAAAAGGATGATGCATCAAAAAAGAAGGCAGACTTCTTAAGATGAGAGAGATCCATGAAGTATAAAGAGGGCATTACACACCTCAGTCCAGAAAGTTACCCCAAAACAAAATGAGTACTGCTTGCCTTAGTTAAGATAATTTTATAGTTTATTTTTATATTGCTTTTTCTTGGTGTTGTTTATGTAGCTGAGTCTGTTTCCAAGGGCAAAGGATTTTGAAATTTTAGTGGTCTTCTTACATATTCTTAGCGTAGAGTTTTATTTCTGCAAACTTTTCTCTTCTTTGAGTCAAGCCTTCTTTGTGTCTAAGATGGAATAATTTTCAATCTTACTAGACCTCAGTTTCTACATCAAAAGGAGGCCAGCATTCAATTTGGGGAGCTAATATTTGGTGGTATGAAGTACTTTCTTTCCATGATATCTTGGTTTTTATTCCTCCTCAAAACTCATTGACAGCTTCTCACCACCCATCTACTGCCTGTGTTAGATCTTTGTTGCATATGTGCTTAAGTTTGTCTAAAAATATTATTAGGTCCCTTCAATATTTAGTGGCATAAAATATTTATTTTCAGAGATTCTGAGAACATAGAAGTATTTTTAAATCACACCATCAGTTTTGTCTTTGAACTATATTTTCCTGCAGTGCCTTAAGCTTGATCTTTGCTCTGAAACTGTTTCTTAATTTTAACATCATTTTAACATCATGACATTTGTAGAAAATGAGAATTTTTAGATCAATTCCTGATACTTTCAAGTTTAAATTTCTTCTTTTAGTGTAACTCTCATATTTTCTCATAAGCAATCAGATAGCATCTTCAATATCCAGCTGAAAATTTTTGTAGCAAAATCACTCTGTTCTTTAGTTATGTGTATTATCTATTTTCCACATTGCTGCAGATAAGTATGTTTCAAAAGTTTCTGCCACTATATAATAAGCTTGCCTCATCCTCCAGTTTCAAATACTATGTCCCTCACCTCTCTTTTAAGTCCTTGCTGGAAATCACTTCAAAGTTCAGATTTCTAATAATAGCTTGTCCGAGGCAATTTTCTCTTTGCCTAGCCATGTTTCTCAAAATTCTTCCACCCTCCACCCACTATCTTTTTTTCATTTAGACTTCTGTTAGTACTAGCACTCTACTTCCTGGTCCTGTTGCTGTATAAAGAAATATACTTGATAAATAGTGCTATGAAGAACCCAAAAGTATTTTTTATAAATATACTTTCTGTGAGGTGAATTTGGAATGTGAATTTCACTTATCATGATACTACAGTTACTAGTACAGTCTTGACATGGAAAAGAGGCAGCTAGATCTACTAACAAGAGGGATCACTCACATGTATTTTGGCAAGAGTCTTCAGTGTACATGGTACTTTCTAGAGCTGGGGTGGCGAACAAGTTCGACACAAAGAGCCAAAATTTTAAACTGTGAGAGTCAGAGAGACACACTACGTAGTGACCTGCCAAAACAGACAAACACTCACACAAAAGCATATAATTTTAACAATAATCTATTAAATACATATTGCATTTTGCCATTTTGAGTGAGGGTCAAAATCCTGCAGTGATGGTGAGGGTGTGCTGTGTCCTCCACACTAAGAACTAACATTAGGCAAGATGTGACCCAATATGTGACACATGGGTCCCCCCCCCAAATCGCTGGCCCGTGCAGTTGTTTCCAAGGGATCGAGATGGGATGACGCAGCCTGGGGTATGGCCGGACTACGAGCTCGGAGATCTCTCCACAGAGGTCCCTCCTCAGAAGCAGCAAAACAAAATCCAACTTGGCAAAGAGCCACAGTATACAAAATGATGATAAAAGGCAAAGAGCCACATTCATTTTGGCCAGGAGCCACATGTGGCTCTAGAAAGTTCTCAGAACAAGGTGACTTTTGTTTTTTTGGGTTTTTTTTTGTTTTTTTTTTTTTGTTGTTGTTGTTGTTGTTGATGTTTTTCAGCCACACCCATGACTCTCAGGGGTTACTCCTGGCTTTGCGCTCAGAAATCAGTCTTGGCTTGGGGGACCATATGGACACTGGGGGATTGAACCTTGGTTAGTCCTAGTCTAGCGCGTGCAAGGCAGATGCCTTATCCCTTGTGCCACCACTTCTGGCCCTACAAGGTGACTATTTTTTTCTCCGGTGAAAATGGTTCCAATAAAGAGAAAATTTCAGGAGCAGTGGGTCATTGACCTCAATAAGTTAAGCTTAGAAGGAAAGTGATATTTTTAAAATTTTACTTTCATGATCCCTTTCATTTTACTCCAACTGCTATATGGAAGCTTAGATGAAAATACAAATACTCTGTTGAAAGAAGCATTAGTAGCCATGATGGAATCTAGTTAACACAATAAGTAATTTTATCTTCAACTTCTTTTTCTGTAAAATGTAGTTTCAAAATTATGTTTTTGAGAGTGGTTTCTCTTTGAGAGTATATATGTTATGTCAAAACACCAAAAGTATAAATGCTATATAATAGAGTTATATACAAAATAGAGTTATAATACAAAATAGACTTGTCTGTGTCTAAACATTTCAAAAATGGACATGTAAAGACCCATTGTATACTCTGGTATAACTGAGTTCCTTCATCATCAGAGGGGAAGCCCTAGAAACTGCTGAAAATTTAAGGGTGGGGCTTTGAGTATAAGAGAATCTTTATCATGTCCCACTAATTCACAAAACTGAATAAATCTGAGTAGCTCCAAATTCTTGGACTCATTAATTGAACCACCATTTTGTTGTCCAAAAATCACCAGGAAGGGTCCTTTTGCACTATGAATACTCCTTTGGAGGCCCTCCCTCAAAAAATAGCCATAAAAATATTAAAATTGAAATTGTTCTAGAACAAAGTCCAAGACTTTATTTTTTAATAGATTTAAATACTTGTATCCTACCAGATCTGAAACTCACAATATTTAAGATTGAAATGACTCTTATCATACATAAAATAATAGATTTGAATATAAGTCAACCGTACAGTGCTTGCTATGCTTATGTTAGACTTTATGTTTAGTCCCTAACAATAAAAAATAAAAGTGAACACCCAAAACAATAAAACATATGAAATCATTTATATTAAAAAGCTTATGATACATTTTTATTTCAATCAAATTAAATTCTAAGAAACTTACCATGATTTAAAAGCCATAGCTACTTGACATCTGAACATCTTTCTTTCTTTGTCCTCTACCAGTCTCAGCATCATTCATTTCATTTTAAACACAATGGTCTCATTACTAGTCCTAAAATGGTCTAATAGTGTCATCAATCAGGATCTATTCACTTTTTTCCTTTTTATATCTCTTTTGAAAGTTTATTCTAGTCAATGTTTTGCTCCCTTACTTCCTTTATCAGCTTCTCAAATTTCAACTTATAAAAATCCTAAAGTTGATATTTGAGTTTTTATCTTTTTAAAATTATTTGGGGGGCCACACTTAATTCTGTTCTAATCTCACTTCCTTTTTTCTCAGGAATTATTATTGGTGGTGCAGAATGGAATGTTTGTGGTGCTAGGAACTGAAGCGGATTCTTTTGTGTGCAAAGTAAGTATCTTATTGCTATATTATCAACTCCCCACAGCAATGCTTTTAAAAGATGAACTATTTACAGATTATACAATTAAGTAATAATCTAAAATAAGTATACTCAAATAGTTTAATTATTATGGAAGCAGGTAGTCAATGGTGAATGATGAAGCTCCAGACTTAAAGTACTTTTCCCATTCCTTCAAAATATTTATTTTAAACAGTGCAGAAAAACAACAATTCAGCTCTCCACCAAAAATCTTACTCCAATCAGAGGAGACCAGGACCTTCATTTACAAGTCTGTATACCACCCTGTAGAGTCTCTCTTATACTCAAAAATAAACTTCACAAAACTTTGGGGGGAGAAAAGGCCATTCTTTATACTATGTAATAGCATATAGATGTATGTCACAGATACAAACATCTCAAATTACTAAATAGTGAATTATAAAAACTAAAACATACAATGTTCTTGTTAGTATATATTAATGTTATAACACTCAACTATATAAAAATACATAAGAAATGCAACTCCATAATTTTTCCATATAGTAGCTTTTAATATACTTCAACTGAATATTAACTCATGTTCCATCAATCAAATTAATTGGAGTTCATCAATCAAATGAATGAAACTGACGGCTGCAGGAGGAGAATTTTTGTTGTGTACCATCTATAAATAAATGGATATATTTCATCATTTGAAATATTAATGGCTGGATGGGGCCAGAGAGATAACATGGAGGTAAAGCATTTGCCTTGCTTGCAGAAGTTCGATGGTTCAAATACGAGCATCCCATATGGTCCCCCGAGCCTGCCAGGAGCGATTTCTGAGCATAGACCCAGGAGTAACCCCTGAGCACTATCGGGTGTGACCCAAAATCCAAAGAAAAAAAAAGAAATTTTAGAGGCTGAAATTGTTTGCTTGTATGCAACTGATTTGAGTTTGATTCTTAACATGCTATAAAGTCCATTGATTTTGCCAAAGGATCCCTGAAAATAAAAGCAAGGATTAAGCCCCCAAAACTGCCATTCACCCCTCACTCCTAAGAGATTATTATTACTCACACATGTTACTGACTTTTCAAACTTTTTTCACCACCCCTTTTCAACTTTTTGTTATAAATAAGATGCCTTGTTTTAAAATTAAGTTATGCCTATAATTTCCTCCTTTGTTTCTTTATATATACCATCATGTGCGTGGTATATTTATGTTGTGGAAATGTGAGAAAGACAAATATTTAACATAGGTAGAATTGTGATGGGGACACTAATTTCTTTGGATTTGAATAATTGTGACTTAGAACTCATAAATATGTTGCATCTAGAGATGTCCAGTATTGGATAGGTGCAGAATAAAAATTAAAAATAGTCATTTATACATAATATAATGATGAGAATTAGAGCTTAGGGAAGGACTTTTATCATTCAAATTACTTTTTAAGTTAAAATATGTTTAATGTTAATTTTAGATTTGTAAGATCACAAGAAAATTCAAAATAAAATCTGCTTATCAACTTTAAAACTCTGCACACAGTATGCCCACTTAAAAATTAGGCTGCCTGTTTCTACAATGTGCTATTTCTAAATACAAAAATGTCTAGACAGAATAATAGTGTGCCAATTTTAGAAAATAAAGTTATTCTTGTATTTACGGCTTTAATAAAGATGAGACATTAATCTCACTCAGAAGTAGACTGATTCATCTAAAAAACACTAAGTGATTTTTATGAATAATTTATTCAAGCAGCTTTTAAAGTCTTTCATGACACATGTTTGCCTCTCATAATCTACCGGATGAATGAATATGTCTTAAGATTTTAAGCAAATATACTTAGTTTTTATCAGTCATTCATTGCATTGAGTCTTACCATCATCACTTATGTGCAGACTAATGAGTTTTATTCACTAAATAAGTAATCAAAACCACATATTCAATTTAGTAGCCTTTCATATGAAAATTAAGTAGTACTGTTCAAATTGTTTATTCCTTTTCCTCTCAAAAATAACTTTTTTTAATAAAAGGCTGTCAATGAGTGATTTTTACTACTCCCTGTAAGATTATCATCATAAATGATATGGTAAAAAAAACTTAGGCTGTCATAAATCAGAGATGTTTTTGTATGTTTTGCAAGTGAAAAACACATTGTGGTTTTGGGAGGGAAGAAGAGATCCTAAAAACCAATGTTAGTAATACATTTCAATAATGTCTTCATTTTTAATCTATGAAAAGAATTTATTAGTAATGATGTATATATTTTAGTAAAATAACAATACAAGTTAATGAAGTTAATACAATGTTTATATATATACTATATATATATATATATATATATATATATATAAATCACTGTTGTTGGGCATGCTTCTGTTTCATTTTGGAATTAAAGTTGCAACCTAATTCCTATTTTGTACACATACTGCTATCAATGTCTATGTCTATGTCTATGGAATATTAAGTTTCTGAAAATCACTGAAGAAACAAAATTTTTGAAACAAATGTCCTTAGAATTACATCATCTAAAATTACAGGGCATTGCTATACATTCAAGATTACATATTCAGAGAAGCTTAAACATATTGCAAAACTGCCTGTCAATAATAGCATATCACTGGCTTTTATTGTTAGTATTCATGAGTTGGAAACTCCCATTTAATTTTAAATAACTTTCCAATTCATATTACTTTATAGAGCACACTTTATTGTAGGAGCTGTACATGACATTTAGAAAAAAAATTAGACTCAAAATTCTGGAGTCAGTCTTACATTCCTGACACTGTTAGAAAAGGTTGTTTTCATATATTTCATTTTCTTCCAACTGATATTTTTCTTATGAAGTACACTGATTATTGAGGGTGATTTGGGTGAGTCTAGGAGCAATAGAACCAGGGCCCCTGTATCCATCTGCCTCTAGAATACAGTGCTTCATATGCTGAGCCTAGTTACCTTGGGGAGAGAAAGCTTCCTGACATGGACCACGACTGGTAAAGTGTGCACTGAACAGGTGCTCACCTTTCAACATACGACTGAGGTAGCTGTCACTTGTTCTACCTAGTGCAGGAAGTGTTCTTCACCACCTGAGTTTTTTGGGAGTCATACACATAGGCTGCAGAAATGAATTGCTCTTTGCAAGATGGGAAAATGAGCCCAAACTAAAGCACATGTTTTTTAATTTCATCACTTCTTTCACAGAGAAAGATTTCAAGATAAAATAATAAAGCAAAATAGTTAATAGTGAAAGAAATGTATAGAATGTAAAAAGAAACAGAGATATTTATGTGTTTAAAAAAGAATGTGGGTTTCTCCAGAGTAAAAAAATTAGTGAATAACTTTTAAGGGGCAGATAATAAGCAATGTCTCCAAGTGACTTGGCCTAGAATTCTCTGCATACATAAAAGTTGGTTTTGGTGTTGTCACAGTGAAAACACTTTTATGGTTTTGTTTTCTATTTGGGGGCCACACCTTACAATGCTCAGGGGTCCTTGCTGGCATTGCACTCAGGAATCACTCCTGGCTATGCTCAAGTTATCATAGGAAAAGAAGCTTGGTTGGTCTGTATCTATCTCCTTTTATATTTCCTTTTCCTTTTATATTTTTTCTGGTCTTTAGAGTCTCCTATAACTTCTTAATTTTTGGTTCTAGGCTTTTGTCCTAGGGCCTAGATTTTTGTCTCCAAAAATCAGGATTTGTATTTCAAAGGGACCTGGTTTTCATGTCTTTGGGTTTCTTCAAGGCTAGGCAATTTTTCTTAATATTTTTTTGTTTTTCAAAAACCCATCACCAACTACCACCACTGTCCCTTCCCCACATATCTGCCTACAGCTAACTGTGCAGAGAAGCTTGCAACTTTATTTAAAGACAAATGCATTGAATTAAGATTATAAAAATAGTTGGTAAGGGTTCTATTTCAACAATTTAGTAGAATCATTGTATCAGAGAAAATACAAACAAAAATCTAATGGAATTCAGTTTTAAAATATTCACTTCATAAAAATAAAATTTGAAGGTACACGTATCCAAAGAATGCTTTGGTTTGGGAAGGACAAGTTTTTGAACGTTTAAAAGAATCCTGACAACGAGGAAATTGGAAACAAATGGACATAAGAACAGGTTATCCTACCTTACCAACTAATAATAAAACAAAATCGGAAGACTTACCACACTATGGGCTGTGCAAAAGCCAAGAACGTGATATACAGATGACCAGCTGATAGAACCATGACCGGGCAGTATGTATTCTGGGACCAGCAAGAAAGCCCTAGTCTAGGGTTTGGTCTACGTCCTGCATAACAATCATGACCTCCAATTCCAGAGTCCTGACTGAGGCAATTGCAACTGATCGGGTCTTCTGGAAACATAACGAAAGACGATATCCCAGACTCCATAGGAGTTTCAGCGCAAGGGCCAAGACCACTAACCACAGAAGACAGATTAAAATGACATCAATGAAACAGAACTTCTAAAATCACAAAGAAAATCTTCATCATAAGTTCCACTCCTTGACCTGTGTACAGACTGAGACCCCTAGATTAGAGGTCTGTCTTTATCATCCAGATCGGAGCAGAAGTCTTTCATATGGCACAAAAACATCAAGGGGAGAGTAAATGAAAGGAGTCTATAGATAATCCCATGACAATATATTCCAAGGGTAGAGAAAGCCTGTATATCTTAGGGGATTCCCATTATGGATGACCCCAATATTTACTGTGCCTATGCAGGGGGTGGGGAAGAGACAAAAAACACTAAATAATCCTTTTTTTATATTTTATTTTTTATTACTTTTTAATCTAGTTTTTGTCAATTTCTTTGTTTAGAGGAGATGTACATAACAGAACATTTTTATAGTCAGAAAAAGTAAGTGTACTTCTGGGACTAGTTAACAAAGAAAAGATTGTTTCAGGCAAGGTCACCTTTCCTTAGGGGAAAGCAGCCAGAGAGGGTTTCATCAAACATCTTCTATTATTATCTATGACTAGTTAATTTTATGTACCTGGAAAGAGTTAAAAATCTCACTTAGATCAAGTTTTGGTGCCATTTGGTCATGGCACAGATGACTGAATTTGGGGACATCTTTTAAAACATTTTTAAATACAAAACCAAAAACAACATTAATTTTCCATCTTATAGTTTGAGGTGTCAAAATTGATATAAATTAGAAGTGATTATTTATCAGCTTTAATTTGCTTTTCCATACTCTATGTCTATGATAATGATGTATGGTGGTAAAAGGTAAAGTATTTCAAGAAGCTCTAAAGTTAAGAACTGTTTAGTATAGGGCTGGGGAGATAGCATAGTGATTAAGGTGTTTCCTTGCAAATGGTCAATCAGGGTTTCTTTCCCAGGGTTTCTTTCCCAGCATTCCATATTGTCCCTGAGCATTCCATGAATAATTCAGGAGTACAATGCCAGGAGTAACATTGAGCATCATTTAGTGTGACCCCAGAACAAACAAATAGAAAAAAACAAAAGAATTATTTGAGAATCACCTTACCCATAGGTTACTGATTATAGAAAAAGAACCTAACAAAAAGTCTCAGTTTAAGAGCCATTAAAAAACTCATTTTGGGAGACTGGAGAGACAGCACAGTGGTAAGGTGTTTGCCTTGCATGCAGCTGGTCCAGGACAGACAGTGATTTCACTTCTAGCATCCATAAGTTCCCCCATGTCTGCCAGGAGTAATTTCTGAGCAAAAAAGTCAGGAGTAACTCTTGAGTGCTGCCAGGTGTGACCCCAAATAAAAATATAAATAAAAAAGAAACTCGTTTTGGGGCCAGGAGCAATAGCATAGAGAGGAGAGTGTTTGCCTTGCACACAGACAACCTGGGTTCTATTCCAATATGGTTCCCTAAGCCCACCAGGAGTGATTACTGAGTGCAAAACCAGGAGTAACTTTTCTTACATGGGCACAATTGGAGGAGGATTATAGGGGGAACAGTGGTGATAAAGTACAGTGATTTTGTATAGCAATACCAAAAATTTTAATACCACTTAAGCAATAGAATCAATATTATATATTTATATTAATGTATGTATTTGCCCTTTATAATTCTACTATCCAGACAAAAATAGCATATTTTTGACTCACCATATTTGACGTACTGTTAAACAAAATGATTACATTTCCAGACAACTGCATAAAAGGGAATTAAACCAATGTAATAGAAAGGTTTATAGTATTTGTATATTGGTTGTAAATTTGCCTTTGTGAACTAAAAACTTGCAAAAAAAAAAGTGAAAACAAGGGATGGAGCAACAACACAGAGGATAGGGTGTTAGCCTTGTATGTGTCCGACTTGGGTTTATCTCCAAAATCCCATATGGTTCCCTGAGCCTTCCAGTAATAACCTCTGAGCTCAGAGCCAGCAGTAACCCCAGATTTCTGCTTGGTGTGGCCCCAAAACAACAATAAAAGAAAGTAAAATCATCCTTTTTTAATAGACCATGATGAGGAAAATTTTATTTATAAAGGAGATGAATTGTTATTAAATTTTTATGGCTAACACACAATTAAAGTAGAAATTAAAGGTTCATTTTCACATATAAAATTTTTTTTCAAAAAAAATAGAAAACACTTAAATGTCTTTTATATGACTTTAAGAAAAACATATAGGCAGTCAGAATTAGTAATAACAAATTTATAATAAACATCAGAATCTGGAATAAAAGACATTTAAATAGTGTCCCTGCAGTGTTGTGGGAAAAATGCTTTAAGATTGCATACATTTCATTTTACAAATTCTATGAAGTGTAGTCATGAACTGTACTGTAGAATAAAATATGAAAATGTTCATAAAACATAGTGTAACTCAAAATTTCATTTTTACTGTGGAATCAGAAGTATTGGTGGAGTACTAGATAATCTAGCTTATAAAAGAGATCATTTATAATAGTAACATCAGAGATGGATGATAGAAATTGCCAACAGATTAGGAGAATTATAGAAAGGAGGCTTTCTCTTTGATACTTAACCTGTGTCTGTTCAGATGGCAGGAAGTCAGCAGTTTGTCAAGGAACAAAGAACAATGGACTTTGAGAAGCAGACTACAGATGCCCAGGGACATCTTATAGGCTCAGGTGATCCCAAGAGAAGAGGACAATAAAGGACACCATATCTCTGAGAATCTTAAAGTGGGATAGTGATCCCGTTCACTGAAAATATCATCAAAAGGCAAGATAAATTTCTTCATACATAGAAACAGTGTAAAGCCTTGATATTGCTGAGACTTAAAACTACCTACTAATACTGTACAATAAGAAAACTTTAATATTGTATATGACAGGTGTTATGTACATTAATTTTAAATGTAGAATTGGAGTTAGCCAGTTTTCTGGTTAACACTACATCAGATTTTCTTTTACCAAGTCAGATCACAATTGTAAGAAAATAATATTGAAAACAATACATTAAAAGAATGTTTTTAATTCTGATAATATGCTTATTTATAATAACCTTAAGCTGTTTTATCTATTTTGAAATGTGTTTTAGTAGCTCTAAATAATTTCACCTCTGAGATTAATAGAGGCTAATAAATTTTGAGAAAACAAGGATGACATGCTTGGTGAGAATGCCTGCTCTTCAGGAAAGGCAAGCCATCCGTCAGCAAAAAGAAGAGGCAGAGGTTAATTAAATCTTTAGTTTAGGAAGAAAAAATAAAAATTATTTACAATATCAATTTGGTCACCTGGGTCATCTCATTTAAAATTGCTAGTAAATTCTGTCACCCACTGAATGGAAACAGGGATGTATTTTCAGGGCTACCATTTGCTTGCTAAAGTGGGGTTTATTGGATGCTAGCTTGTGGCTTATAATCAAATAATCTTACCAAGAGTAAAATTACTTCTCTCCACATTTAGTTCTAAAGCAAATGTTGAGTTTGGGAGAAAATTGAATTAAAACTATTTATTGCATCAACCTCTACTAGTATAATATTAGACAGAAGCAGCTAAAAATAAAGATCCTAAGGCAAATAATGATGTTTGTAATAAATCAGAAATAAAAAGGTTGTGGAAGAACACACAAATAAGAATTACACAACTAGATTGAAAGGTTTGATTTATGATGTTCTGTTGAGTTAAATAAATAACGATGGGGCTGGATGGCGATGGATGGAGGCCTTTGTGCTTAGGCCCCAGCCACGTGGCTTCATCCCCCATCCAGCCGGAGAGTTCCAGGCCCAGGTAAAACGCGAAATCACTCACTCACAGGCAGGCTTCAGGAAGAATCATCTTTATTTAGGCCCTAGCCACCACGTGTGTGTGGACTATCTCATAACCTTTTAAGCATTCGGCCATTCTTAGCCCTGCATCTTATAATTCAGTCATCTTCCTCCGAGAGCCCAGCAGGGCCAAAAGGCAAAGACCCTTAGTCCCCTGGCTTCCGGGTTTATCTACCTATTCCAAGACCCCTCCCAGGAATGGGCCGGGTCTTGCAGGTAAGGTCATACCTAGTATCCGGTTCCCAAGACCCCTCCGAGAAATGGGTGGGTCTTAGCTATCTACACCAAATCCAGGGTCTCACACCAACATTTCCCCCTTTTCTTAATATTTTCATGCACCAACGTAATAGAGTGAAAATTAACATAACAGCCCTTTTCAAAAACATATTATTTTTGCAAAATATACTATACATTTGTAACCTAAAATTTTATTAATGCTTTTTTACCAAGCACTATTTCGGAACTTTCATGTTCCTATACTTTTAAACTATATTGGGGGAACCTTTTGTTCCTATACCTTTCCTATACACAAGTACTACAGCATAAATGCTTAACATACATTTTAAAAACAGGCTAAGTACATCAAAATACACAGTAAAACATTTTGCAATTGAAAATATTAACTATGAAAGATAACAAAACACATTTAAATGATAAAGAAAATGACTAAGACAAAGATGCAGGTGGTTAGAAATTAGATGTTTAAATGGGCTAAGCTGTATTACCTCCCTATTTTTTTAAACCACTAACTTACTAAAACTTATCCCATCACCAACTATGAGTGAAATATATGACTACCCGCTTAGTCCCTACACCTAAAATTATAAGTCCAGATGATTAATTTGTTCCACGCTGATCTCACCACGTGGCTTCTGTAAACTTTTTGCAGGCCGGTTCACTCGCGCCATTTTACCTTTGTTATTTGGAGGGTGGAACCGAGCTGCTGCTTGGAGCTTTTCGCTGCTTCTTTGATGCTGGACGGGCTTCACCGCTGCCTTTTCTTCCCTCCGGGCGCACTTTGGAAGCAGCTTATGGCCCACATCTTCACAGGGCACTTTTGGATGTTCAGAGTTCCAAGTGATTTAAACTAAAAGTCCAGTCCGAAATTTCCAAAGTCGAAATCCAAATTCAAGCCGCAGGTCATTTTCAGAAAATCAGTCCACTTTAAATACAGTCTTTTTTCTCCTCCGTTTCCAATTTAAGCTTTTAATCAGTTTTTGTACAGGCCAAGGTTTTTATTTCTTGTAACAAAGTTTCAGTTCTGGGCCTGGGCCTGGGCTGGAGGTGATGCAAGCTTCCACCTCCCTTCTTTCAGTTGCCCTTTTTCCCCTAGAAGGGGTCACGGCCATCTTTGAACATTGTTGCACGTGGCCCAGGGTTTTGGGCTCAGTGCACCCGAAAAGAGCCAAAATGAAACTGAAAAGCAGAAATCTCACCATCATAGCTGTTTTCTTGGGTCCAGGATTCAGGTCTAAGTTCGGAGCACCATTTGTTGAGTTAAATAATTTTTAAAATGTATGTTAAGCATTTATGCTGTAGTACTTGTGTATAGGAAAGGTATAGGAACAAAAGGTTCCCTCAATATAGTTTAAAAGTATAGGAACATTAAAGTTCCGGAATAGTGCTTGGTAAAAAAGCATTAATAAAATTTTAGATTACAGGTGTATAGTATATTTTGCAAAAATATTATGTTTTTAAAAAGGGCTGGTATATTAATTTTCACTTTATTACGTTGGTGCATGAAAATATTAAGAAAAGGGGGAAATGTGGTGTACCTAAGACCCACCCATTTCTGGGAGGGGTCTTGGGAACTGAATATTAGGTGTAACCTTACCTGCAAGACCCTCCCATTCCTGGGAGGGGTCTTGGAAAAGTTAGATAAGGCGGGGACCAAGGAATTCGGCCCTTTTGGCCATTTCCTTTGGCCCTGAAGATGGCTGAAGTGAGTTAAGACGCAGGGCTTTCCAAGAATGGCTGAATGCTTGAAAGGTTATGAGTAGGCCACACACATGTGGTGGATAGGGCATGAATAAAGTTGTTGCTTCCTGACGCCTGCCTGTGAGTGAGTGATTACGCCGATTACCTGGGCCTGGAACCCGCTGGCTGAATGGGGTTGCAGAGCCATGTGGCCTGGAGTGGCAGAAAGAAATCCTTCACCATCCATCGCCAACCAGCTCCATCATTAATTATTTAATTCAACAATGTTCTTCATCATTTAGTAAATCAAATGAAAATTCATGGATATAGATGAAGGCCATATACACTAATTGAATTATGACTAATTTTGAACCTTATGGTTTCAAATCTGATATTCAGGTAATTAAACCATTTTGATTTGACCTTTGTGCAAGGTGTTAAAGAGAGGTCTGAATTCACTTTTTTGCATGTAGTTGACCAGTTTTCCCAACACTTTTTGTTGAACAAGGTTTACTTGCTCCACATTGTATTAATCTGACTTTGAAGCTAAAGACATTTTTAAGAGGAAAACACCACTGGCCAAGTGGAAACAAAATCAAACCAATGAAAATACATTAAACTAAGAAGCTTCTATACTTCAAATAAATGATAACTAAAATACAAAGATTACCAATGAAATAGGAGAAACTATTCACCCAGTACCCATCCATATAAAGAGTTAACATCTAACATCAAGAAACTGCTGAAACTTAGCAAAAATAAACATCTAACCCCATTCAAAAAAGGGGAGAATAAATGAACACGATTACCCCAAAGACTAAATACAGATGGTCAAAAGACACATAAAAAATATTCCACATCACTAGTTATCAGGGAGATGCAAATCAAAACAACAAAGACGTACCATCTCATACCACAGAGACTGACACAGATCAAGAACAAGATCAAGAACAGATCAAAGAACAAGATCTACCAGTGCTGGTACAAATGAGGGGAGAAAAAAACTTTCATTCACTGCTGGTGGGAATGTTGACCTTTTTGAAAAACAATATGGATATTTTTCAAAAAAACTATAAAGTGTGCTTCCATATGATCTAGCTATACCACTCCTAGGGATAGACAGTAGATATAAAAAAACAACATAGAAAAGCATAAAAAACAAAGAAAAGTCCTCTTCATTCCAATGATCATTGCAGTACAACTTAAAATAGCCAGAATCTAGTCACAAGTGTCCAAGGAGAGTAGCTAAAGAAACAGTGGTGCATCTACACAATGGAATAGTATGCAGCTATCAGGAACATTGAAGTCATAACATTTGCTTATGCTTGAATGGATATGGAAAATATTATTCTCATTGAAATGAGACAAGGGGAGAAGGATATATATAAATATATATAAAACATATATAAATATATATAAAACATATATATATAAATATAAAATCTCACTCGTTTGTGGGATATAAGAAAAAGAAAAGATAGCATGGTAATAATATCCACAGACAATAGAAATGAAGCCCAGCTGGACCAGTCCATGAAAAACTTGTCTCAAAAAATGGTGAGTAAAATAAGGGCAGAAAAGGGTGCATTATAGCAATGATAGTTGAAACTGATCACTTTGGACAAGACACTTGGATGCCAAAAGGAGAGAAATTTATATGCATAGTACCTCTTCATTAATAATAGTGCAAAATACAGGTTAATACACATGGGAAAATAAAGGGAGAGAGAGAGGGAGGGAGGGAGAGAGAGAGAGAGAGAGAGAGAGAGAGAGAGAGAGAGAGAGAGAGAGAGAGACATAATGGCTGCCATGAAGTACATAGGGAAGATGAAAGGGAAACTTGTGCATTGTTGATGGAAAGTGTACATTGGTGAAGGGTGGTGTACATTTATGACTGAAACTCAAGCAAGAAGAATTTTGTAACCATGGTGCTTAAATAAACTAATTATTAAAAAATAAAATAACAAACAAAACTAAAAATAAAACACTAACTTTAACAAAAATGGTGATTCTCAGTGTTCTTTTAACAAAGTCAATGATGTGACTCTTTATTCACTTACTTACTTTGAGAAACACAGACTCTTCATAATTTTCATGCTTAGCAAGTTTTACCTAAAGTTAAAAAAAAAAAAAAAAGAAGTATTCATGTTGCAGGTGGCTACTGTCCTACAGTGCCAGAGGGATTTCAATGAATCCACTTCAGGGAGAGTTGATTGCATGGACGGCAAAAAATAAAATATGATGAAATGATGAGACAACACAAAAGAATTTGTATGGGGATCCGTGTCTTCTGGCAATTGTGAGAATACTTTACTCTTCCAAGTTGGTAGTTATTATACATGACAAACCCAGGCTTAAGCATGAAAGGAATTTCCACATTAACAAAAGGGGGGAGTCATAAAAAACAGAAATAATAACAGCAGACCCTGCTAAAATATACATACCAAACTAGCTAGTGCAGGTGAAAAGAATCTTACTAAAGAAGTCCTGGGCTAGGAAGGAGGAAGTAGTATAATAAAGAGAAGGGGGTGTAGTGAGAATAGAAATGAGGATCTTATGACAAAAGATGAAAAATTGTTAGTTTGCAATTTGGGGGCTAGGCCGAGATGGCAACTAGCAGGGATGGAAGAAACTGTTTTTGTTTGTTTGTTTGTTTGTTTGTTTAGAAGCTGAAACCAGAGAAGCAGGTTTTGCACATTAGCTGGCCTACTTGCTTTAGAGATGTATATTCATTTGGCCAGAGGGAAAACTTTTCTTAGTAATCTTTGGTGCTGCATTTCTCTGAGCAAAACATTTTGAAGCTTTTTTCGACCTGTGATTTTACAAAAGAGAGTTATGCCATATAATATGAAAGAAATGTAATGTCAGTACTATGGAATGAATTTCAGAAATATTGCTGGTAATCCACATAGGAGGTATAACTAACGTCCACAAATGGGCCTGCTTGGACAAATATTTCGTAAGGAATTATCAGTTCTCTGCTCCAGGGAAATCCATAGATACATCTGGTGGGTCTGCTGAATTTGCCTTAAAGGGAGGTGCCTTATGTCACGGTGTGGCATAAAATCTAAAATATAAAATAAATCTTATTTTATAACTTGATTATAATTAAATTTGTGTAATCGACAAAACCAGTGTCAAGAATGCATGATTAAATGGCATATATAAAATATTTTTTAAATTCTGAGTTCCTTATATGTGTATGAAATTCTAACGTATTTTAGTGGACCAACCTATCTTAATAATTTAATTTTTAAAATATTCTAATATATGTTTCATATATACATATTTAAAACGAGTCTTTCAAAATAAAATATTTATAAAATATGTAGAACTTCATGAAAGATCTTTATAATTTAAACATGGAAGAAAGTGAATTAATTTATTGGAAAATTTAAAATATAATTGCAAAAATAAAAGTATACAGCTATAAATCTTTAATACAAATTTAAATATTTAAACTATACTGTGAATATTATTTTATATATATAAATAAATAATATAAATAATAAAATAATAAATATATAAATGATTCACCATAATTCATTCTGCACTAAAGATTTATTTAATTTAAATTATAGTTAATCATTTCATATTTATTTATTTTTCTTTTTTGTTTTTTTGCTGCAGATGGCCAGCGTTGCTAAGCAGAACCTTCATGGGGTCCAGGAACCTTTCACAAGGAGAGAAGTGGGAGCATGAGTAAACGAATATGAAATATGAAAATGAAATAAATGAGACCACACAAAATGCATTGTATGAGGACCCTGTTCCAAGGGACGAGAGACAAATTTACTTTTCAGCTGATAACATTTATAAGCACAAATTCTGGTATGCAAGGTGTCCTCAGGGAGAACAAGGAGCAGGAGAGCAGAACAATGGGGAAACAGGCCTACAATTTACATATCAAAATGACTTTCCTATAGGTGAGAAAGAACTCTGCTGGAGGTTGTGAAACAAGAGCTTAGAGATGTTTTTTGGTTTAGCAAAAAGCAGGTTTTTCAAGAAACCTGGAGGAGAGAGACAGAGATATTTATGATGTTTATGTAGTTGCTGGAAAATAGATTTTAGGGGGGACATAAATAATTGTTTACCATCATAGAGCTAGACTCAGAAAAACAAGCTGCTGGTGCCAGGTTATATGAACTAGCCAGCAGGGAACTTTTGGTGGGTTTTTGGTAATGACATTTCTTTGTAGGAAAGCTGAGGCTGGATTTCTAGAGTGGCCAAATAAAGAGAAAAATGTAATGTTACAGCCATGTTGGAATTACCGCCAATAATCCACGCAAAGGGTCAAATGATTGACTTCGCTAAGCAGGCCTTTTGGCAAATAATTCTTTGGGAGGAAGGCACAGCCCCAGGAAGGCAAAAAGCCATTTCTGATGCGTGCCTTCTTTAAGTGGGGGGTAACAGTTTTTGGTTTTTGAGCCATACCCAGTGGCACTCAGGGGTTACTCCTAGCTCTATGATTCAGAAATTGCTCTTGATATACTCAGGATATTATTGGGGATGCCGGGAATCGAACCCAGGTCTATCCAAGGTCATCAGCATGCAAGCAAATGCCCTTCAGCCATGCTATCACTCTGGCCCTATTTTTCTTTTTTATTTCATTTTTGTAACTAGATAAATGCTGTGTCAAATTGTTTTTGAGGTCAAACAGATATAATTATCACCTTTTCAGTGATATATTTAATTGTTTATTCTTAGGTATATATGTATGTAAATTTGTTAACGTTAAATAATTTTATATAATGTAACTTTATATAATGTAACTTTATATAATCTATCTATGTATATATTACTTTTTTAGATAAAAAGAATATTGGAGCAGCCTGACATAGCATTAAAAAGAAAACTCTTTTATGGGGCTAGAACAATAGTGCAGTGGTAGGGCGTTTGCCTTGGACACGGCTGACTCAAGAGGGACTTCGGTTCGATTCCTGGTATCCCATATGATCTCTCAAGCCAGGAGCAATTTCTGAGCACATAGCCAGGAATAACACATGAGCATCACCACATGTGCCCCCAGAAAAAACACACACAAAAAAAAACCACAAAAAAACAAATAAAAAATAAGTTCTTTTGCAAATTATAGAGATAGTACAGTAGGTAGGGTACTTGCTCTGCACAGCAAAGCATTTTCTACTCATAGTACTTAGAGCTTACACTGGCTCTTTTTTTAGGGATCACTCCTGGTAGGGTTCTGGTGAATATATTCTGGGGTATTCTGAGATTTTTGGTATTGAATATGGTTTGGCCTTGTAAAAGGAATAAGTCTTTTTTTTTTTTTTTGGTTTTTGGGTCACACCCGGCAGTAGTCAGGGGTTATTCCTGGCTCCATGCTCAGACATTGCTCCTGGCAAGCACGGGGGACCATATGGGACACCGGGATTCAAACTGATGACTTTCTGCATGAAAGGCAAATGCCTTACTTCCATGCTCTCTCTCCGGCCCTGAGAGGAGTAAGTCTTAGCCACTATAATATCTCAGGCCCTGCCTTTGGTATTGTTTTTACTTTCTTCTAATTATGATTTATATATATATATATGATTATGTTCATGATATTAATGAAATATTTTAACTAATTTAAATAAATATAACAGGGACCAGTGAGGTGGCGCTTAAAGGTAAGGCATATGGTCCCCCAAGCCAGGAGAGATTTCTGAGCATATAGCCAGGAGTAACCCTTGAGCATCACTGGGTGTGACCCAAAACAAAACAAAATAAAATAGATATAATGGAGTTAATTGCTGTACTAATATTACAACTTATGTGTGATAATAGACAGAGCTTGTTTAATATTTTAATTATGTCTGAAATATATAGTAGTATTTACTCTTGCTGGTGATTGAGAAATATTTAAATAGTTAAAGCACAAAAGTTTTTAATAACTAATAAAGTAATTTTACTTACAAAAGTTTCTTCAATTTATAATGTAAAAATGGTCTTGTTTGACTAAATATTTCTAGGTTCAGATATATTCTTTCATGGGGCCTGAGAGATAGCACAGAGGTAGGGTATTTGTCTTGCATGTAGCAAACCCAGGACAGACAGTGGTTCCAATCCCAGCATCTGATATGATCCCCCCCAGCCAGGAGTGATTCCTGAGTGCAGAACCAGGAGAAGCCCTGAGCATCATTGGATGTAACCCAAACCCTCCCCCCAAAAGAAATAGTCTATCATTAAATGAGTTACTATATTACATATAATCATCTCATGTCAAATCATAACATCTTGATTTGTTATAATGTGTAAAACTATGACCAGCTTTTTACCTGAAAGCATAAATTACACATAAGCACTGGTACTTAAATATTTTATTATGTATTTTTAGGTTACAATAGAAACTAAAGCAAATTTTCTGCCTATAAGCAAAAGGATCTTTTGTACTCTTAAAGATCAATTTATATAATCTCAAAAGTGTTTATTAACATTAAACATTTTATTACTCATTGTACAAAAATATTTGATAAAATAGCAGCAGCAATTCTAAGATAAAATGTACCTGAAAAAATAATATGAAATCTGATGCCAGAATTATGTTTTCTTCCTACTGAGGACATTTGTACATAAAATAATTATTGAATCATTAAGAAAACTAAAACACTGGGCCAGATTAATTGAGGTGCTTGTCTTGCATGAGGTTAATTGTGATACAATCCACTGCACTGCATATGGTTACCTATAACTGCCAGAAATAAGACATGCATGTGTAACTAGGAATAAGCTTTGAGTGTGTGGATACAAATAGAACTACATCTAGTCCATATATAAAAATTGAATGGATCAACAGAAAAAATTAAGTGACAACAAAAAAATTGAATTTACTATTATTTTCATGATATTTTTAAGGCAAACCAATTGATATTTTTGAAACTACACAATAAAATTTATATGCTACTATTATTTTCTTGTTTTGTGAGCAAGTTTTGATAGTGATCACTATGGAAAAGTACTGGATGTTAAAAAAGATTAACTTGTTTTGTATTATGTCCCTTCTGTAAAAATATTGCAAATATAAATATTGAGGTAATCCCTGATATTTTCTTTTAGTTCCATACTGCAAATGATACAAAATGTTGCTGTTAAATTTCAAATTAAGTGAAAGTAACTTAACTGACTCTAAAATATATCTTTGTACAAAGCTTATCACAAGATCCTGGTAGAGAAGGGATCACTGTGGAAAATAATTGGTTACTGAAAGAGGATAAAGTGGTATGTATTATGTCCCTTCAGTAAAAATATTACAAATATCAGTGCCTAAAATGAAAAAAGGGAAAGAAAAAAAATTATCTGCCATAGAGCTAGGAATTGCAAGGGCAGGGAAGAAGGCAGGATATAAACTGGGAATATTGGTGACACAAAATGTGTACTAGTGAAAGGATGAATGTTGGACATTCTATGACTAAAATTTAATTATGAAAACCTGGTAACAATATTTCATTTTTGATTTGATTAAAAATTTTAATTTTTGTCTGGAATATAATTTTAGAAAAGAAGAATTTATAAGTTTGTATACCATAAACAGTATTTCTCTGAAATCTTGCTCTACAAAGAGCAAGATATTAATCCTGCACAATATGTATTCTTTTTTTTTTTTTTTTTTTTTTATATATTTTTGGTTGGCAGGTTAAAATTTTTTTTTCCTTTTTTTTATTTTTAATTACGAGAACCAGGGTGCAAAGAAAGAGGACAAGGTAAAGTTACAGTGGAAGGACAATCACCCATAACATAATTCTCAGAAGTCCCCTCGCTGATATCTTAACTTTGAAATTTCAGCCAAAGAACATTAAGATAAATAAGACAGAATCCATGTACAATTGCTTTGTCCCTCAAGTCCCCAGATTGTAACACATTATAATATTTCTTAACAGTACATAAAGCAATCTAAAGCCATAAAACTTACGTAACTCCTTAAACATTACAGGCATAGTATTTTCTTACATTTCCATATACATGCATATTAGCTTACGTTAACCTCAAATTTTAAGTGAGTTCTTTTTAAGGATTAGAGTCAAAGGAGCACAGTAAAAATGGTGTTAGAGTGGCAATTGTTGTTTGCATAGGCCCACCAAAATATGAGGGACATGGAAAGAAATAACCTTGGCCTAAGTACAAAGAGACCCGACCCCTGAAGTTTCCTGGCACAAGACCAAGTCTAGGCTTCAGGCAAGCTAGATCGTCCAATCCAATACATTGTCTGTAGTGCCAACACACTTTTATTTTTCACACTGTCTCTGTTGTTGGTATCATGTTTCTGTATTAAAGATCCTGGAATCTGCATATCTTACATTGAAGTCAGGATGTGGAGCATCCTCTCCTTTCACCTCACAATCAAAGGGCTATGCAGGGAGCCCTGTCCTGTAAGCAGGTCATTGTCATTGTTAAGTCTTCTCAATGTTAAGGGAAGTCTCTTTTGAGCAGGTCAAAGTCTGAGCAGTGTAGGTCTTCCGTGGTAGAGGCTTGCTTCCAGGTGATGTTATAGACCAGCCTGGATGTTTCGTGGATGGCTTCCCTGGTTCAGGGGAGAATGGATTATGCCCTTTCTTCTGAGGTCTGTGCCAGGTCGTTATGTCAATGTTCAGGGTGTAAGGTCTCTCTGCACTACAAGATTTGTGTGTTCCAATTTCTATTAAATAGGATCTTATTTGTATGTATAGTATTTTCCCATTTTAATGTGCCTATGCAAATAAAAAAGCAATGCCACGTGGTGTTATTGGCGCATATGGGGGCCATAAGAACAATTACAATGATTCCCATGACATGGTTCAATCATAAGCATTAAACTGGGGGACTCTTCCACCAAAATTCCTTGTTAAACAGTTCAAAAAGAGAAGATAAAAAGTGGTTAGAATCATCACTGTATAAGACAAAATTTAGTAAGAATTATAGCTGTCCGAAAAAAAACACAAAATATTCTAAAGAAATACGTGTCCATTTTATGTATCTTGAAATAGTTTGGGGTTGTCACACACAATGGACAGCTTTGGACTGTGATTAGGATTGTACAATACTGAAGTTAAAAAGAGAAATGTAGGTTAGTGATGTTTGAGAGGGGGTTAGAGAGTTAAGGAGTAAAAAAGAGTTTTGTATGGGTGTGGGAAAGGGTAGAATACAAAGTGAACATTCTATATATGCAAAACATAACATAAGAATAAGGAATATTCTGAAAACATGAAGTATATGAAGTACGCGCGGGGGCATGAGCCCCCGCGCGGTTCTGTAGTTTTTGGATGCCTAGGGAGGAATTTCTGCCCCCCTCCCCCCAGGGCCCAATTAACCAGGTGTGGCCTTGAAGACCCACCAGGATTGGGGGGACCTTGGTCTCCTGGACTAGGTGTTCAGCCCAGGGGACCTATGGCTAGCTGTCCTGCCCAGAGCCCCCAACATACCAGGCAAAGACACCCAGAAATCCTGGCATGCGGAGTACTCTGAGCCCAGCCGAGCCTCTGTAGTTTTTTGGATGCCTAGGGAGGAATTTCTGCCCCCCTCCCCCCAGGGCCCAATTAACCAGGTGTGGCCTTGAAGACCCACCAGGATTGGGGGGACCTTGGTCTCCTGGACTAGGTGTTCAGCCCAGGGGACCTATGGCTAGCTGTCCTGCCCAGAGCCCCCAACATACCAGGCAAAGACACCCAGAAATCCTGGCATGCGGAGTACTCTGAGCCCAGCCGAGCCTCTGTAGTTTTTGGATGCCTAGGGAGGAATTTCTGCCCCCCTCCCCCCAGGGCCCAATTAACCAGGTGTGGCCTTGAAGACCCACCAGGATTGGGGGGACCTTGGTCTCCTGGACTAGGTGTTCAGCCCAGGGGACCTATGGCTAGCTGTCCTGCCCAGAGCCCCCAACATACCAGGCAAAGACACCCAGAAATCCTGGCATGCGGAGTACTCTGTGCCCAGCCGAGCCTCTGTAGTTTTTGGATGCCTAGGGAGGAATTTCTCTGTATTCTTTTTTAAATAATAATTTTCAAATACATGTGATCATAAATGACAGAGAGAGAAAATCCATGTCAGTGGTAAACAGTGTCATACTGTTGTGTAGCGAGAAGACAACATCAGTGTT
Source organism: Suncus etruscus (assembly GCF_024139225.1). Lineage (NCBI taxonomy): Eukaryota > Metazoa > Chordata > Mammalia > Eulipotyphla > Soricidae > Suncus > Suncus etruscus. The sequence continues at coordinate 29,877,176 of NC_064863.1, forward strand.
GCTAGTGTCTCTGTTCAACCTTCAACTCTGACATTTGAAAGCCTTATGTGCTTTAGTATTTCACTTGTTATTTTTAATGTATTTTTTATTTAAGTAATATGATCATAGTTGGGATACAGTCATAACCAGAACACCCCCCTTCATCAGTATAACATTACCCCTCCCCCCTTCCCATCCCCTACCTGTATTCGAGACAGGCATTCTACTACAGTTATTTTTTTTTTTAAGTTCAGTTAGTTGTATTTTTTTTCCTTAAAGGATAAGAGTAAAAAAATATAGTAAAGGTGTGGAAGTGGCAATCGCCGTTGTTTGCATAGGTCCAGAAAAATGGGAAAATGGAAAAAAATCCTTGACCTGGTTACAAAAACGCCTCACCCCAGAAGTTTATTGGCATAAGACCAACTCTGGGTTCCAGGTATACCAGTCCGTCCAACTTGAGTCATTCTCAAGGTCCCAGTGAAACTTTTTCACACTTTACCTATTGTTGGTTTCAGATTCTTATATTTAAAGACTGGATTCTGTGCATTTCTTTCATCGATGTCAAGCTGATGTGGAGCATCTTCTAGTTTCAACATACCATTATATGCGGAGAGATCTGCCCTGCATGCAGACTGTTGCTGAGTCGTCTGGGTGTTGGGAGCACTCTTTGGAGTAAGTCAATGCCAAAGCAGTGGTAGGTCTTCCCTGGTAGAGGCTTGGATCCTGGTAATGTTATAGACAATTGTGGTTGTTTCCATAGATGCTATCCATTGTTCAGGTCTATGTGGGCTATGCCCATTCTTCTGAGGCCTAAACCAAATCATTATGCCAATGTTCAGGGTAAAAGGCCTAATTCCACCACCACCACCCCCCATGCGGAACATTATGACAAATATATGGATATCATTGTGTTTCATTGCTTGTCATTATCTGAATGCTGTCCAGGAGCTCGTTTTATTCCTTTACTCCCTCACTCCCATCTCTTGTTACCCCACATTTAACCATTTTTCTGTACTAATGATTTTTGTTTGGCCAAGGTGGATTACATATCTTTCACAGTAATATTTTGGGTGGAGTCTGAAGCTTCAGCAGGCAACGTGTCATGGCAAGGTTTCATGCTGTAGGCTTTTTGGCCAAGATAAGGTGAAGATGCAGCCTCAGCTGCGCCCCCACAGCTTTCTCTCTCCTTCCTATCCATCCCTAGCATTATTTCTGGACACCTGCTCAGGGTCCCAGCAAGTGGGTTCCAGTGAGGTGCAATTTAAAAGAGACCCCAGGCTTCCTTGCTCCTGCAAGGGGCCGGGAGGGGACTGGTGAACTTTCAACTTCCAGCAATTAGGAAGCAAACACCTCTCTGGAAGTCAGAAGCTTCAGCAGGCAACAAGGGGAGGACATGACTCAATGTTCTCTTCGCTTGTCCAAATCACAGACCAAATTGGTGTCTCGGAAATACCCCCCTCCCTCTTGACTATTTCTAAAACACAAAAGGGACACGTGTATCTCCTTTGTTTATCTCAGATGTATTCCTTAACATCTATAACTCTTTTCGAACATCCTCATATAGTGACAATTTTGCCCACTAGATTTGTTATTTGATTGTTTGATTTTCCCCCTTTGAGATCTGCTTTATAAGCAATACTGGTAGAAGCGTATCTCTGTATAGATTTCATGTTTGAACCAAAACGGGGAATGTTGGACTTTATTCGTCAGCCCCCAGATGCACCAGCAATATCTTGTGGCCTTGCTTCTCTTTTGCATAGGCACATAAAAATGGAAAAATAATACATATGCAAACAAATTCTTATCTAATAGAGATGGGAACACATATTTGGTAATGTAATTAGGCCTTTTACCCTGAACATTAGTATATCACTTGTTATTTTGACACTTCCTGGATGTGAATAATATCTTCTCTGATTTATTAGATCAGAATTATTGGCTTTTTCCTGTGCTTCACACCTAAAGAATTTTATAAATATTTTATTCTACATACTTTTCTGTCCTGCCCCCAATGCCATGTTTTTATAATATTGAGTTATAACTTATATGAAGCTTCATTTATCATCTTCACAAACCATTAAAAAATCTTACCCATAATAAAAATATTTTTATAACAATATGGTAGACTTCAGTGATAAGTGAATGTTTAAACTAATATATTAAGTTACAAGAACTACATAATTATAAACGTATAATTTTACATATATCATCCCTATATTATTGACAAGATATCTATATATCACCCTTTTACTAATCTGCAATTTATGTCTCAAGAGCGTTAGCAAATTTACATCAGTGGCTCGAACTAAACCCTGCTCAAAGATACACTCTAATATTACACCTTTTTTTTTTTTTGGTTTTTGGGCCACACCCGTTTGACGCTCAGGGGTTACTCCTGGCTATGTGCTCAGAAATCGCCCCTGGCTTGGGGGGACCATATGGGACGCCGGGGGATCGAACCGTGGTCCGTTCCTTGGTAGAGCTTACAAGGCAGACACCTTATCTCTAGCTCCACCTTCCCGGCCCCTAATATTACACCTTTTGACGCTGAACATAACTGTTGGTTAATAAATATTTCAAAATACATCATTGCTAATTCAAACCATATATTTCATTGCAAAATACCAAGACAGATTTAATATATCATGGAACATGCATGGTTTTGCATGACATCTGATGGTGTATTTCTATCATGACATACTTCTTTACTTTATACTAATATTTTAATGGAGAAATATGAAGTTAAAATGTACACTTGCATAAAGTTATTTGAATGTTTAGATTAGTAACATAAAATGAATAATTTTTCAAAAACACAAGCTAAAAATCTGTGTATCAGCCAGAATTATAGGACCTACATACATTTTCTTTTAGTACGTGTTAAAATTCAAATGCATAGATTTAAATAATTATTCCAAGGGCATCATATATATTTCACAAAACTAAGAGAGTTATTTAAAATATTCAAGGAGTTTTCACGACATTAACATTTTAAGTAATTTTACCTAAGCTTAGAAAACTTTAAATTAAATAAGCTTAAACAATAATTAAATATCACTACTCAGAATATATTTTAAAGTTATAAAATATTGACCAATGTATGGAAAAACTCAGTGCAATTATACAAAATGTCCTTATATATTTTATATGGTTTCCAGTGTTTCTTCATTTGCATTGTAATATAGCTGAATCATTATAGTATACAATGGTATTTTCCCATACTACGATTAATCCTGACACTTTTCATTATTTTATAATTCCTAGAATATATGATTTTATTTCTATTCATAATTTTATGACTGTCCTAGGCTATTTTTCACTGTGATCCCTATAATGAAAAAAATGATGACAGCATATATAACAATTTTGCAAAGGTTTATTGCCAAATATTTTACTCTATATTTTGTATAATTTGATAGATAATCAGTATTCACATATTAAACCTAATCCTTTTTAAAGAAATATCTATATGGGGGCAGGAGAGAATCTATAATGGTTAGAACATTTGCTTTGAACACAACTGGTCTGGGCTCCATCTCCTACACTACATAAGGTGTAGCCTCTCCAGGAAGGATTCCTAAACACTGCTGAGTGTAACCCCACTCCCAAAAAAAATTGTAAAAAAGAAAAAAATATCACCAAGCTATTGATAGCATGACTCCACTAATTTTACCTAGTGGTGCATATAAAGTAAACATCCAGAAAGAAAGTCCAATTTTTTAGTGTCCAATATATTTACTCCTCAATATATTTGATCTACAATAGATTATATTTAAAAATAACTTTTATATACCTTAATATAGGCAAAAAAAGTTTAAGAAGTAATTTATGCTGGAGCCGGGACCTGAACCACACGCTTGTCAGGGATTCTTGGATACAAGGGGTGGACACCCTATTTTGACACCTCGGTTCTCAGTCATGCTAGCTACCATATTCACTTTGCACTAAGAAAATATCTTGATAAAACACTCTTTTTCCCTGGTTTATATCCTCTATTAGGACCTGAAGCATATGATCATTCAGACCACTGAAACAGTTAACTGCAAACCACAAACTTATATTACAGGACCTATTCATTGAACATGCTTTGGAAAATTATCATTACCTTTCTCTCCTTTTCTCTTTTCTCTTCTCCCTATTTCTTTCCTTCTCCCATTTCTTCTTCTTCCTCTTCTTCCTCATTATCATCAACTCAATCCATGTCAAATAAAACCCACACTGTTAGGTTCACTTTAAGAAAAAAACTTCAATATACAAGATGCAGCAGACACATACTACATAGGGTAGCCATCTACATAGGTGGGCCTCATTAACACATTGTTTAGTATTTGAGACGCAAAACCTATGTGTATCCTAAAGTGCTCCAGCCATTATCTAATACTGAAATCTTCATTTAGCTAGGCCCATCATCATCACTGACAAAATGCTCAGAAACTGGGAAAAACTTCCAACTCTGATGCCAGACCCAATTATTTGATTTATTAAATGTTTTCTTTTATTTTAACTATTTTTACCTATTTTTCTGCTCTCTTCTCTTATCTTTTGTTCTCCCTCTTTTTCTTAAGCTATGCCTAAGCTAATTATTTATCTTAACTCAACTAGTACTTAAAAGCTCAGTCTCATTTTATTAGGATCAGACCTCTAACAACATCTTAAGAATTGATCCATTCCCTGATCTGCACAGCCACCAAGATCTTTAGAAACAGGTCTGATTTTACCATCCAAGATAAAGTAGAAGTCTTCCACATACCACGAAAGCAGCAAGAGGAGAATAAATGATCTATTTTTTTGACGTCTTTATTTTGGTGTGGAGATTACGGTTGATGTCTCCAATATTATTTTATTTTATTTTGTTTTGTCTTTCTCTTTCTTTTTTGCACTTGAGTATGATTTGATTTCAGAACCGAGATTATTGTGTGGTGCCTGTCTTTATTGCTGTGGTGCTTATCGGTTATTTAATTCGATATTTTTTTTTGTATTGTTGTGGTATTTTAATTACTTTTTTCACATCCTCTCTCAAACTGAGGTTGGAAGCCTCTAGACAGGACTCTGCCTATTTTCAGCATATTTGATTTTTGATTGAGAAGAGGACATATTAGGTGATGGGTATTCCCCTGATTCAATGTGAATATGTACCCAAAATACTACAGTGAAAGATATGTAAGCCATTATGAAAAAAAAATTGTGTTTTTAATCAGAAATTTTCTTTGACTTACATGTATTATTATTATATCAATTATATTATATGTTATGTTATGTCACTATATTATGTTATATTAGTTTACCTCATTATGTTAATCAATTTTGTCCTTTAAATGAATTCTTACTTTAAAAAAACAAACAAACAAAAAAAAACAACTTTAGTTTGCTCTGAAGAAAAAAAAATAAAATAAATAAAAGATAAGATAAGGCCTCCCAAATCTTACCACAGGCTGTGTTCTTTACACTGGCTGTATAGAAAGAGGAGGTACAGTAAAGGCACCCCATATACACCTCAACACAGGCCCCTTGCCGGGTATGTATTGTGAATTGGGGGACAAAAAAATAAAAAAGAATTGATCACTAATATATATCTTAATGTGGACATGAGTACATAGAGATAGGACTCCTCTATGAGAGCCAAACCTAAACTTTAAACAATCCATGCCTATAATGTATACAGAGCCTCCTATTTAATATCCCTCTTCCCCACTTCAGAAATCCTGATATCTCTTCACTCCCCCCTTTTCTTATTCAATATCCCAACATATTAACGCCCTTTACCCTCAGTTTTTAACCCATTAGGTATCAAGACTGACCTCCTTCCTGCCCCAATAAGCCATTACCCAGCTCCCAAGCAAAGGGACACCCACTCAGTCCAGCATCTTATCCCCTGACAAGAAACTACAACCAACACCTCTACTGACTCATGATCTGTGGCCCTCCTTCACACCCTCACACCCAAATGTGGACTGTTGCTTGATACCGGACTCAGCTCCAGAAAAATCCCCAGTGCAAGAACTTTACTGAAGCCCTTTCTGCAGCAAATAATTTCTCAAACTCACAAAGACCAGGTGTGTGATGAAAATGCCCCTGAATTCCACACCCCACAAGAATATCTCAAAAGACAATGAGAAAGCTTATATTTTCTTTATAAGTTTCAGACCTATATCATACTACCTCTTAACCTGTTTATCCCCAAATGTATCCCCAAAAGTCTCCTGCATCACTTTATTCCCTTAATTACTTTTTTATAACTAATTTTTAAATTTTTTTTCTTTATGTGTGTGTGTGTGTGTGTGTGTCTTGTTTTTGTTTTCTTCTCTTCCTTAACTTCACCTCTTTTGGTTCTCCTTGGTATAAAAAACTACAATAAAAAGTCTTGCCTAGGATAATAGCTCAGGTCAAAACCAGGGCATAGAGATGAAGGAGCCTGACACTCCCACCCTCAAAAGCACCAGCAATATAATAGAGCACCATTTCTTCCTGCAAAGGCATACTAAAAAGGGAGAATTTTACATATAGAAACAAGCTCTTATCTACTAAGGATAAGAACTCATACTTTTCTACAATACAGGGGCACCTCCCACCTTGAACATATGTCATGTGGATCCAACTTAGACTCCAGGTGATTAGACAGCGACCCTCCAACCCAGAACCCTAGATCCCAGACAGAATTGACACAGTTCTAAGCAAGAGCTCCAGGAACCAAACTCACTCTGGAACATTCTTAATACTGCTCTGACACCAGCATGCACCCGTTTTGATATGACATCTTGACAATGAGGAAAAGGCAACAACTTTATCTAAGAGCAGGTTATCTTACCTCACCATCTAACGATAAGATGAAATCAGAAGACTCATCATCCTTTGATCTGTGCAAATGCAGAGATCCCTCTATACAGAAGACTAATTGTGACAACCCTGACTGAGCAGATTTATCCTGGGACCAATAAAAAAAGACCCTAGTCTAGGCTTTGGTTTAGGATCTGAACAACCACCAAGATCTCTAATTCCAGAGATCTGTCTGAGACAACTTCAACTGAGGCAGTCTTCTGGAAACATAATGAAAATTCTATCATAGGATTCATCCTAGTATCAGTGCAAAAACCAAGACCACAAACTACGGAAGACTGATTAAAACAACAGGGATGAAACAGAATTTATAGAACCATAAAGAAAGACTCTATCCTAGGCTCCATTCTTTGACCTGTGCAAATACCATGATTTCTCGATACAGAGGCCATGACTGAGCAGAAGGTTTCCATACACAATGAAAGGACCCAGGAGAGAGTAAATGAATATGTATGGAGTCTGTAGTTATTCCCATGACAGTATACTTCAAGAGTGGAGAAACCCTGTATCACATAGGCCAAGGAAATTCCCTTTCTAATCTCCCCAATATTTACTGTGCCTATGCAAAAAAAAAAAAAAAAAAAAAAAAAAAAGAAGCAGCACAAAATGATGTTTTTGGTTTTGTTATTGTTGTTTATTTTTTCCATTTTTTGTGCTTTTTTTTGTTTTTATTTCAGGACTGTGGTCATTGTGTGGTGGCTGTCTTTATTGTTGTGGTGCTTTTTGAATTTTTTATTTGATTTTTCTTCAATATTGTTATGTTTCTCTTCCTTTTCCCTCTCTTCTCTCAAATTGATATTTATAGCCTCTAGAAGGACTCCACTCATTTTTTTGCTTGTTTGATATTAGCTCCATTTTATTTTTTTTTCCTTCAAACAGAACTACATAACTTGATCCGCTTCACAAATTGAGGGGAAAATAATGGAGGGTACCAAGATCAAACAGTTGTATGATCATTAAGTAGTAATAAAAAATGATCAGACTTAAAAAAAGAAGTAATTTATGAACTCCTATATTTCTCTATTACTTTTATTATTTTAGATTTTGTTGCATTTTAACAACTTATCTAAGATAAATTTAAGGAAACTTCATAAAAATAAATGCAGAGACATCTTCATGTTAATAGTAGGAGTCCTTCACTTCTATAAGAAAATTTAGGCATGTATTGTCAATCTTTCCATATAAAAATTTGCAATTATTTTTTTGGTTTTTGGATGGGGCATGCCCAGCTTTCTCCTGACTCTGTGATCAGGGATCTCTCCTCTTGGAGCTCAAGGGACAAATGGTTCCAGGGACCAAAACTGATCTGACATATTCAAAGCAAGTGCTCTGCCCACTGTGCAATCTTCTCTAGACCCAGTGTTTTTTATTTTTAATTTCTATCACTTTATTCAAACACCATTACCAAGTTTGTAGTAAAGTTGTTTCTGGCATTCAATGTCTCAACAACAGTCCCAACACCAATTGTAACCTCCCATTGTCCCTGGTTCCCTACCCACCACCAAACTTACCTTGTTAACAGACACAAAATAATTTAGTTCCTATTGCTTATGTAACTAAATAACTAAATGGTAACATAATTATAAAAAATAGTAAGAGAAATTTTGTGAAAATTGTTGTATCTCACACATGTCATTACATTATTATCTGAAAGTTCATTATACTGTTTGCTGATAGTTGACCATTCTTTGTTGTTTTGTTTGTTGAGCATAGGTAGCATCTGTTCTATTTTCCCATAAAATTTGGTGTGCTCCTACTTAGAAGTTAATATTGTGGAATTTTATGTGGTGCTACCCAAGCTCCAGGAAATCCTGAAGGTCTTTGACATTGGGCCTGTGAGTTTTCATCATAAACACTGTGGATTCTGGGTATGGCTTCTGGGGCTGCAGAGGTACAGAAGGCATCACACTTCTCTCTGAGAAGATCCCAGATTTTTCAGCATAAATAACCAATAATATTTTTCTTAGGGATCTCAATGGCAAGTATTATTCTTTTAACATTACCATTACAAACTCCTCAAATGCTAGTTTTGTATGTCCATTCCAATGGTTTATTAATGTTTCAGTTCCTTTTGTCAGAGAATATTATTTTTGTTAAGGTCAGACTACTTTAGTAAATTAAAATCGGTGAATATACCTTTGAAATATAACTAGAAATAACCATCTATAAACTGATAATAGTGTTAATTAATTTTATGACACTGTGGCATGAGAAATTCAGAAAAAACAAATCCAAATTAATGTAAAAAATAATTATAATTACAAATATAGTTCTCTACTATAATTGTAACTTTATTTTATATGCTACTAGAACTTTTAATTGTGGTTCTAAAATGCTTCCTTTTCCCATGAGAATTAATAAAAACATTTTATGCTTAAAAACAAATGATAAAATGTGTGCTATTAAAATGAGGTCATAGTATGTGACCACTTCTAACACAGAGCTCCATTTTTTTTGACATTTGCCATGATGATTGACATTAATAAGTTCCTTGGCTGGCAGTACCAAGAGATAAAGGAATAATTATGTGAGATGGTTGCATACACAACTTTTGTTCTTCCCAGAACTGAGAACTTGTATTCGGGGCTTGGTGATGTGTATAGGGCACAGGAAAAATTGGCTATTGCTTTTACACTGTGTAAAAATATGAAGCTGTTATCTTATATTAGAGAATCAATTTTATTTAGCCTTCTCACCAGAGTTCCAAGCATATTTTTAAAGTTTCATAATATTACATCTACTTTCAGAATTTCAAATAAAGTACACCTCTCGTTCAGTGAAAAGGACACACATTTAGCAAAATAAATATTTATGAATATATGTTCATCATATAAAAGTTCAGAATTCTAACAATGAATTTAATTGAAAAAATACACATAAATTTAAGCAAAGAAGAGGAAAAATTATATTTTTTAGTTTTGGGGCATACTAATACTCAGAGGTTACTCCTGGCTATGCACTCAAAAATCACTCCTGGCTTGGGGGTCCACATGGGACACCTGGAGATAGAACCGCTTTCTGTCCTAGGCTAGCATGGGCAAGGCAGATAGATGCCTTACCTCTTGAGCCACCACTCCTGCCCCTAGAAATGTCATTTTTGTAATAATTCTCTGTATATAATAAATAGAAGTATTCTTGATACATTTTAAATAGACTTTCTAGGAAATAAAAGTCCTGAAACTTCCAGTCATAACACAAATGTGGTGTTACCCTAACATTAGTTTTTCTAAAAATTAATTCTATTGGCTCTATATTTGTATTTTGATTTACATTAAATTGTGAAACCTTAGAATACTGGGAATTCAGAAGTACAGAAATGTGAACAATGGTGAATATTATTCAAGAAATTTGATCTAAGGGATAGGTTGTATACAGGTCTGTATATGAGAGGTCTTGCGTTCAATCTCTAACAACATGTTAGCCTCAAAACAATAGGTGTCTTCACGACAGTAATAAAAATAATAGAAATGTGTCTTATAATGTATATTATTGTGTATATTTAATTATTACATTTTTATTCGACCTGAAAAAATGAAACTCACAACCCATAAAGTAAGTGGAAGAATGTAAATTTAGGAGCAATCTGCATGACTACCTTCCTCATTAGTAAATCCATTCTCTTACTAATTCAATTCTGAGAAAGTTTTTGAGAGATTGAACAATTTTTAGCAGATGAAAATGCACAGCTTTTTTTCAGTTCTCCTCCTCTTCTCCACCATCATCAAATTCACCATTAATTACTTGAGACAAATTTAGATACAGTTAGCCATGGTTATATGCCCTATAATGATTTCTGATATTAAATATGTATATGAGATATATTTAGCATATATAATAGTTATATAGGTATAATTCTAAAATTTAAAATAATGAGTTGAAAGTATACCTTTTTACTTTTATTACAATTTTTTTAAACAACTCATTACAAGTTTAAGTTAGATATGGAACAAAATACATATCAATAATTTGGTAAAATCATAGAGCTATATTAGCAAATTGAATGCAAACTGGAAATCATTGGTTGTGTTCCATTGTATTGTATTGTATTGTATTGCAGCAATTGTTTTGGAGAATATTGAAGTAAAAGCTAATTTTTGAAAGACTAAATGTTACGTTTATTCTGACAACCAGATGAAGCTCAAATGACATGTGACCCAAAAAATAAATGAAACTTGAAATATTATAGAATGATGAAGTATTTGATCCACTGGGCTACATAAAACTAATGTTCCTTAGCAAATTTTACTAGTTCAGGTACTAAAGTAGCTTTATATTTGCATAATATTTGACAAATTGTAAGTGGTTTAGCAAACATGGTACATATTAAATATCCATAAGTAAAGAGCAATTTTCTTTTGCTAAAGGTAGAATAAAATTATAAAAGAAGTCATCTTTATGATTAAAAGTTTGAAATGTCTAGGAAGTGAAACACCATTTCATTTAATCTTTATCTTTATAATTTGTTAGTCTTATCTGAACCCTATTTTCTTTTTCATTATTATCCTGATGTTAAGAATCTTAGTCCAGTTTCTAGCCACTTGAAAATAATTATTCAACTGACAAGTGCTTACTGAAAAATAAAAAAAAAGAAAAAGAGTTTGAGTAAACCTGAGAAAATGATGAATATCTTGCTCTCAAAAATCCATTGTACTCTCAAATTCAGGATAGGGTTAGATGAGACAGTAAAATAGAAAAAATTTAAGGACATGGGCAGAAAAGAAGGGGAACCTGTGTTATTTTAAGAAAAATATTGTTGGATCATAACAATAGATAATAAGAGGAACATGAAGGGCAAGATCAAAGATAAGGCCATAAATAAATAATTAACAGTTTAGAATGTCACAAGACTGGCATATGTTATATAATCTGGATGATTTAGGCACTAATTGTAGGACCAGAATCTACATCCTCACTTTTTAAAAGACCCTTATTCATGGATAAATAAGAAAATGTTCACCTACCTTTGTGAAAAAATTATAAAAGTATTTTGCTTTTTCTGGAATCCTGTTGTAGGAGACCCCTCACAATAACTCAGATCTTTTTTTTCTTTTGTGATGCTGCTGGTGTTGGGGTGTTCCCATATGACATGTTAAGTGAAAATGAGAGTTGAGAAGGGGATCTATCACTTTCTCTATCTCTATCTCTGCCACACTAAACTGCTGAAACATCTAGTGCTCTTTGAAGAAAAGGAAAGTCAGTTTTAGAACTTGCCTAATTAGGTCTTTCAGGTGTATTACCTTCCTCACAGAAAATAAGTCCAGGAAGAAATGAGCAGTGAACTAATAGAAGAGGAAGTGAGAAAATTGAAGAAGAGTAGAAAGAGAAATTGGGTGAAAGCACTACTGGGATAGTTAGTACAGGCTTCTCCAAAGGAAGAGAGAACCCATCCCCAGTGCATATCCCAGTATGAAAGAATGAAAGTCCACATATCAAGAGGAAATGCAGTCAATATGTGCTCAATACCATGTAAAACATATGTGTAGCAAAGATATGTGCACACTACAGACACATGGACCCAGGGAACATATGTACACATCTCTTTTGTTCCAAGTTGGCTTATGTAGGATTTCTCCCAGCTTTCCTCACATGGGTCTTTCTACCAAGGTAAGCATCCATTGCTAGGGTGGTTACTGAAGGGAAAGGCTGGGTGGGGTGGACCAGTTGATGATATTTCTTGACATTACTTCCTTAGTCTTTGTTTCTGATGGATCTTCTCCCAGAAGGGGATTTAGGCTTCTCTGGATCTGTTCTGGTTCCAGTTAAAGATAATAAGTCACTAATCCTTTTATAGACTAACTGGTTCCAAGAATTCATTGTCATGGTGGTGAGGGTAAGGGCCCTTCTTTACTTACCTGCCTACCTTACTTGCATTTTTTTTTATTTCTTTTGTTTCCCTAAATAATGCCTTTTCTAAATTTGCCCATTCTCTCTGTCTCTTAGCTGTGTTGATGTCTGCTTGAGAATGAGCATCTGAGTGTTTACACCCTCTGAAACATTGCAAAATGATTTTCTTTTCCTTGTAAAGCTTGGACAAAAAGTAGTTACAAGCCATTTATCTCTGGGGTATATATGACAACCTTTAAGAATTTTTCCAATAGGCTTGATGTTTACTCTTCCTAGCTTCATTCACAACTAGTTTATAAAATCAAACACACAATGCACTAGAAAATTTCTTAAGATTGAGAGAACTGCAAAGATTAGGAGAGAATGAGAGATTATTATAATGACCTGTAAGAGAAACAAGATAGGTTCACTAAAGTCTACTAACACTGAGAGTAAATATATCACTAATATAATTAATAATAGTATTTTTATAGACTTTTGAGGTTCTGGAAAGATTATCATAGGTCGGGGCCGGGCAGTGGCCCTAGAGGTAAGGTGCCTGCTTTGCCTGCACTATCCTTGGACGGACCGCGGTTCGATCCCCAGCGTCCCATATGGTCCCCCAAGCCAGGAGCGACTTCTGAGCACATAGCCAGGAGTAACCCCTGAGCGTCACCGGGTGTGGCCCCCCAAAAAAACAAACAAAAACAAAAACAACAAAAAAAGATTATCATAGGTCACATATGCTTGATAATAATGTTTATGATTACTGTGTCTTTTGGTACTAAAAATAAGTTAAGAAATTCACCTGCTCCCTAACCTTAAGCAAATCTCATGCTACATTAATATTTTCCAAATATTAACTAATAAAATATTATTTATACATGGGTGAAAAGATATTACTGAGATTAAGTAACAAGATGAAGCTGCTAAAAATGTTCAATTTTGCTGTTTTTGTGATAAACAGTTAAACTTAAGTTTATAATAATATTCTAACATATAAGCCATTCACAGTAGAGCTAAAAATCATTAAAGTAATAGTTAAAAGTAGTAAATCATCAGTTTTATGGAATATATAATTCTCCAAATCCAGGTTAATTAGAAAAAAGTGCATTTCCCATTTAGATCAAATATAAAGATTGCACTTTATATTTAGAAAATTTGCATTTTAATGCCTAGAATAGAATCATTTGGAAAGTGAGAAAATGCAAATTAGTAATTAAAAAATTCTGCATAAGTTCTTCTTTAGAATTATTGTACTCAGCCTTGTTGCTCTCAGAAAGGGATCAAGGTGTAGATGGACTAGGAAAAAGTAAAAGGAGGAAGAGGTGAAGGAAAAGGAGGGGTAGGAGGAATAGAAATAGATGTTTATTATCTCCTTATTGCTGGCTAAAGGAGAATCTACACAAAATGTAACACCTTTTTGGCCAATCTATGCAATACCCTTATATATTAGGAAGCTTCTTAAAAAAGGAAACTTCAGTTTCCCCTTGCCAGCTCCTGTGAGCAGTACCATTTTTTTTTTTACTGTCCTCATCCTATGTTTTAATGTTTCTTAGAATTACCAACACTTTCTGAACAATTCTCCAAGACCACAGAATTCAGCCTCAGAGCTTAGGCTCACTGAGAGTCTAAGATAATAGTTAATGCTTAAAGCTAATTGTCAAAAACTAAAGTCTCAAACAGGGAGATCACTCTAAGATCCTTGCATTATTTGTGACATTTTTATCACTAGTTAAGAAATGTAAAGAACCTATTAAAGCCTGCAAAAAAAAAAAAAAAAGACTTTCCTTATAAAAATCCCCACAATTCAGCCATATTTATTTTACTCCTATGATGTTTCTCCCTTCTTGAGTAGTTTCTTCTTCTTTTCCCTCTACTTTCCAATAAAGTTTTCTACCTTCTAACTCTCAGTTTGAACATGTTCACTTCTCAAAATTTTTATTCTAAGAATACTAAAGAACCTACTGACACCTGACATTACCTTTTCTGCATCATTAGCTTAGACTCACAGACACTTAAGACTCGTTTCTCCTAAAACTTCGAAATTTCTATTCTTTAGCCAAAGAACAGATATTTGAATTGTTTTAATTTTTGATTCATTAAAATCAAATTTGACAATAAAATTTTGGTAAAGTTAGAACCTTGAATTTCAGCTTGAATGATATGTAAGCCTCTAGGGGAATACTTGCAAAATGTTTTCATATTGTATTTATTATCTATAACTGCCTCTTACTGTTGATGTTTTGCTTACAATTTCTGTATTTTAAAAATGACTTAAATATTTAAGATTATCAATTATAATCTCTGTAAAACAAAATAAAAGGTGAAGAATTAAAAAGAAAATTTATCCAGTAGTAACTCCATTTAAACATATTGACATTTTTTTTTTCATAAAAGACCTTCAAGCAATACCTCAAGATAGACTGTGAAGGTCTATCAAAATAGGCTACAGAACATATTTTAATGAACACAAACTTTTCCATGGGTTAAACAAAGTAAGTCCAAAGAGCTTGTCATTTTATATAACTAATATAAATAATTTAATTTTAGAATATAATATAGGTAAGGGAGAATCCTTTTGTAAAAACAATAACTGTGCAAGTCTAAGCTTGAGGCATGCATGCTGACACTTTCTGAAGACTAAAATCAATTTTGGCAATCTTTAAGATTTAAAATGTGTTCTCTTGTACAAAGAAATAACACATTGACTCATCCTTTTATTTCTTTTAATTAAAAAAATCTTTTAACTTTAAGTTTATTCCCCAGGGTGTATAGTTTTATGGCCACTATTGCAGCCCCTACTACTGTTTCTACTAAAAACTGTATTGTGTGTGTGCTTGCATGCATGCTTTTCTTAAGTGGTATGATCAAGAAGGCTTATCCAACCATATCAATGAATCAATGCAAGAGTCCTAGGAAAAAGAATAAGGAAATCTCTTGGCCAACACTGCAATGCTCCAGTTCTCCAGGAAAAAAAGATCAGGCTAGGAAGCTTCCACATTGCACTCTATAATATTCCAAGGATCATTAGTCTTTAGAGGTAAAAATCCAGATCAGGGCATGCAAACCCTGTGTCTTAACCTCTATAACATACTCCTACCCAGGTGAGTATTTTACACATTTACTTCATATATTTCTTATTATTAAAATATTATTTTATTTATTACATCACAAATAATATGTATCACACTAATTATATATTTATATTAATTTTAATGCTTTTAAGAAAGGAATATATAATTTTCCTACTAGATGATGCATGCTAATTTCAATTTAAATGTGTTTTCTTTTCTTAGTCTACTTGAAAACTGAACTTTTTTCCAACTTTACAGTTTCCTCTACACTGAATAATTTCAGGATCCTTGCAAATTTAATTTTATGACATGCTCATACCTATATTCAATCTCTATAATGAATAGCTTATATGGATAGCTATAAAAATAGTCAGTTAGAAATTTTAAAGTTAATATAGTAAAGTATATTATATAAATGTTTATTTTTTCAGTGTAATGATTTTTTAAAAACCTATAAGGTAAGGATCAGAGACCAGCTGTGTCTAGAAACCATGCCTCCCAAATGAAGGGGTAACTCTTAAATAGGACCTCTGAAGCCTTAGGAGGCTGCATTTTTTATCACTCTAAGCTGTTCTGGAGCTTTCTGCTCATAGGCCTTTCAAGTATATTCCACATTTTGACAAAGATTATTGGAGGATATGTCTTTATAAGCAGCCCATTTTTTCTGAGCCACAGAATTAAAAAGCAAATTCCAAACCTTTTTGTTTGTTTGGATTTTGGGCTACACCAGGTGATGTTCAGTGGCTACTCCAGGCTATGCACTTATAAATAGCTCCTGGATATGGAGACCATATGGGACACGGGGGGATAGAACCAAAGTCCGTCTTGGGTCAGCTGCATGCAATAGCAAATGCCATCGCTCTGGCCCCACAAATTCAAAAACTTAATGCAACATTTCCCTATGCATAACTTCACCTTAGTTATTAATAATCTCCCTATTTTGCTGCTAATTGAGTTATATGATTTTATTCTTATAATAAATTTTAACTACTAAGTAAGATAGTAAATATACCCAATTAGATTCTGTAGTAACTGAAACAATTTCAATCAGTTAAGAGTTTGGTATTTAAACCACATATTATAATCTTGAACAGTAACAAATGTCTTTCAAATTTTTAATATTTTGCATTTTTATTGTTTCACTTTAATCAATGTTTTGCATCTTCTTAAAATATAGAGATAACACACTTTTATTATGGTATTTGCTGTCCTAAACTTTAATCCCATGAAAGTACCCATCACCCTTCAGGGGTCCTCAAACTTTTTAAACAGGGGGCCAGTTCACTGTCCTTCAGACTGTTGGAGGGCCAGATTATAGTAAAAACAAAAATTATAAACACATTTCTATGCACACTGCATATATCTTATTTAAAACTGAAGAAACAAAATGGAAATAAATACAATATGTTGCCCTCAGGCTGTAGTTTGAGGACCATTGCCCTATGTGGAATAGTGCTGTATCTAACTTTTATGTGAGGACCAGATGTTTTGTGCACAACTATTCCAGGGATTGCTAAAAACTTGACCACTTGTTTTACATAAGCAAGGCAATGGTTTAAAACAGGTTTGTGGCTTAAGTTCAACATTATATATTGCTTTAGTGTAACCTAACATACAAAACTACAAATATTTTAACATGAGTAATCTTTAATCTTATATTCTGCACAGTAAAGTAATAACATGTTCTGGAATATCAGTCAGTGGGAAATTATTAAAACCCTAAATATGTATGATTAATAGTTAAACATCAGTAATTATTCAAATTATAGATATCTTTGGATTGATCAGATTGTGAACTTAAAAATGTTTGTTCACATAATTTAACTCTAAATTTTTTAGTTCATAACATTGATGAATTCCAGTTTTTAAAAATTTGGGTATATGAGAGTGTGTATATAAATTTTTAAATTATCATGGCAAAAAGATATTGGATCGGGAAACAATTTACCACAGAAAATTTTCTTTTTACAAACTATTATCTACTAGTCACTCAATTAATAAACATAGTACTGCTTACAGTGTTTTTCCTTAAATAACGAGTTCTTATACTTTTTTGTTTGTTAGTTTTTTAAATAATATCTTTATTTAAACACCATGATCACAAACATAATTGTAGTTGGGTTTCAGTCATAAAAAGAACATTCCCCCTTTACCAGTGCAACGTTCCCACCACCAATGCCCCCAACTCCTCTCTCCCTGACCCCACAACCTGTATTCGAGACAGGCTTTCTACATCTCTCATGCAATGACATTGTTATGATAGTTCTCAGTGTAGTTATTTCTTGAACTGCACTCACCATTCTTTGTGGTGAGCTTCATATTTGAGCCAGGCCTTCTGGCTCTAATCTCTGGAAATTATTTCAATGTCTTTAATTTTTCATAAAACCCATCGATGAGTGAGACTATACTGTGTCCCTTTCTCCCTCTAACTTATTTTGCTCAGCATAATAGAGTCCATGTACATCCATGTATAGGAAAATTTCATGACTTCATCTCTCCCGAAGGCTGCATACTATTCCACTGTGTATAGGTACCACAGTTTCTACAGCCACTCGTCTGTTGAAGGGCATCTTGGATGTTTCCAGAGTCTGGCTATTGTAAATAGTGCTGCAATAAATATAGTTGTGAGTAAGGGATTTTTGTATTGCATTTCTGAGTTCGTAGAATATATCCCTAAAAGTAGTATAGCTGGGTCAAATGGGAGATCAATTTTCAGCTTTTATGAGGAATCTCCATATTTTCTATAAGGGTTGGACTAGACAGCATTCCCATCAGTAGTGAATAAGAGTTCCTTTATCCACACATCCCTGCCAGCACTGACTGTTCTTGATCTTTGTGATGTGTGCTAGTCACTGTGGTGTGACATGGTACCTCATTGTTGTTTTGATTTGCATTTCCATGATAAATAGTGATGTGGAGCATTTTTCATGTGCCTTTTGGTCATCTGTATTTCTTTTTCTTTTTTTTTATTTAAACACCTTGATTACATACATGATTGTGTTTGGGTTTCAGTCATAAAAGGAACACCACCCATCACCAGTGCAACATTCCCATCACCCAAGTCGCAAATCTCCCTCCTCCCCACCCAACCCCCGCCTGTACCCAAAACAGGCTCTACATTTCCCTCATACATTCTCAATATTAGGACAGTTCAAAATGTAGTTATTTCTCTAACTAAACTCATCACTCTTTGTGGTGAGCTTCCTGAGGTGAGCTGGAACTTCCAGCTCTTTTCTCTTTTGTGTCTGAAATTTATTATTGCAAGAATGTCTTTCATTTTTCTTAAAACCCATAGATGAGTGAGAACATTCTGCGTTTTTCTCTCTCTCTGACTTATTTCACTCAGCATAATAGATTCCGTGTACATCCATGTATAGGAAAATTTCATGACTTCATCCCTCCTGACAGCTGCATAATATTCCATTGTGTATATGTACCACAGTTTCTTTAGCCATTCGTCTGTTGAAGGGCATCTTGGTTGTTTCCAGAGTCTTGCTATGGTAAATAGTGCTGCAATGAATATAGGTGTAAGGAAGGGGTTTTTGTATTGTATTTTTGTGTTCTTAGGGTATATTCCTAGGAGTGGTATAGCTGGATCGTATGGGAGCTCGATTTCCAGTTTTTGGAGGAATCTCCATATTGCTTTCCATAAAGGTTGAACTAGACTGCATTCCCACCAGCAGTGAATAAGGGTTCCTTTCTCTCCACATCCCCGCCAGCACTGTTTGTTCTCATTCTTTGTGATGTGTGCCATTCTCTGTGGTGTGAGGTGGTATCTCATTGTTGTTTTGATTTGCATCTCTCTGATGATTAGTGATGTGGAGCATTTCTTCATGTGTCTTTTGGCCATTTGTATTTCTTCTTTGTCAAAGTGTCTGTTCATTTCTTCTCCCCATTTTTTGATGGGATTAGATGTTATTTTTTCTTGTAAATTTCTGTCAGTGCCTTGTATATTTTGGAGATTAGCCCTTTGTCTGATGGGTATTGGGTGAATAGATTCTCCCACTCAGTGGGTGGCTCTTGAATCCTGGGCACTATTTCCTTTGAGGTGCAGAAGCTTCTCAACTTAATATATTCCCATCTGTTAATCTCTGTTTTCACTTGCTTGGAGAGTGCAGTTTCCTCCTTGAAGATGCCTGAAGTCTCAATGTCCTGGAGAGTTTTGCCTATGTGTTGTTCTATATATCTTATGGTTTGGGGTCGGATATCGAGGTCTTTAATCCATTTGGATTTTACCTTCGTACATGATGTTAGCTGGGGGTCTAAGTTCAATTTTTTGCAAGTGGCTAGCCAGTTGTGCCAACACCACTTGTTGAAGAGGCTTTCCTTGCTCCATTTAGGATTTCCTGCTCCTTTATCAAAAATTAGGTGATTGTATGTCTGGGGAACATTTTCTGAGTATTCAAGCCTATTCCACTGATCTGAGGGTCTGTCCTTATTCCAATACCATGCTGTTTTGATAACTATTGCTTTGTAGTAAAGTTTAAAGTTGGGGAAAGTAATTCCTCCCATATTCTTTTTCCCAATGATTGCTTTAGCTATTCTAGGGTGTTTATTGTTCCAAACAAATTTCAAAAGTGCCTGATCTACCTCTTTGAAGAATGTCATAGGTATCTTTAGAGGGATAGCGTTGAATCTGTATAACGCCTTGGGGAGTATTGCCATTTTGATGATGTTAATCCAGCCAATCCATGAGCAGGGTATGTGTTTCCATTTCCGCGTGTCCTCTCTTATTTCTTGGAGCAGAGTTTTATAGTTTTCTTTGTATAGGTCTTTCACATTTTTAGTCAAGTTGATTCCAAGATATTTGAGTTTGTGTGGCACTATTGTGAATGGGGTTGTTTTCTTAATGTCTATTTCTTCCTTATTACTATTGGTGTATAGAAAGGCCATTGATTTTTGTGTGTTAGTTTTGTAGCCTGCCACCTTGCTATGAGTCTATTGTTTCTAGAAGTTTTTTGGTAGAGTCTTTAGGGTTTTCGAAGTAGAGCATCATGTCATCTGCAAACAGTGAGAGCTTGACTTCTTCCTTTCCTATCTGGATTCCCTTGATATCTTTTACTTGCCTAATCGCTATAGCAAGTACTTCCAGTAATATGTTGAATAGGAGTGGTGAGAGAGGACAGCCTTGTCTTGTGCCAGAATTTAGAGGGAAGGCTTTTAGTTTTTCTCCATTGAGGATAATATTTGCCACTGGCTTGTGGTAGATGGCCTTAACTATATTGAGAAAGGTTCCTTCCATTCCCATCTTGCTGAGAGTTTTGATCAAGAATGGGTGTTGGACCTTGTCAAATGCTTTCTCTGCATCTATTGATATAATCATGTGGTTTTTATTTTTCTTGTTGTTGATGTTGTGTATTATGTTGATAGATTTACGAATGTTAAACCAGCCTTGCATTCCTGGGATGAAACTAACTTGATCATAGTGGATGATCTTCTTAATGAGGTATTGAATCCTATTTGCCAGGATTTTGTTGAGGATCTTTGCATCTGCATTCATCAGCGATATTGGTCTGTAATTTTCTTTTTTCGTAGCATCTCTGTCTGGTTTAGGTATCAAGGTGATGTTGGCTTCATAAAAGCTATTTGGGAGTGTTTCCACTTGTTCAATTTCATGAAAGAGTCTTGCCAGGATTGGTAGTAGTTCCTCTTGGAAAGTTTGATAGAATTCATTAGTGAATCCATCTGGGCCTGGGCTTTTGTTTTTGGGCAGACTTTTGATTACCATTTTTATTTCATCAATGGTGATGGGGGTGTTTAGATATGCTACATCCTCTTCTTTCAACCATGGAAAATTATAAGAGTCCAAGAATTTATCCATTTCTTCCAGGTTCTCATTTTTAGTGGCATAGAGTTTTTCAAAGTAGTTTCTGATTACCCTTTGAATCTCTGTCATATCAGTAGTGATCTCTCCTTTTTCATTCCTAATACAAGTTATCAAGTTTCTCTCTCTCTCTTTCTTTGTTAGGTTTGCCAGTGGTCTATCAATCTTGTTTATTTTTTCGAAGAACCAACTTCTGCTTTTGTTGATCTTTCGGATTGTTTTTTGGGTTTCCACTTCGTTGATTTCTGCTCTCAGCTTTGTTATTTCCTTCTGTCTTCCTATTTTTGGGTCCTTTTGTTGAGTACTTTCTAGTTCTATTAGCTGTGTCATTAAGCTACTCAGGTAAGCTCCTTCTTCCTTCCTGATGTGTGCTTGCAAAGCTATAAATTTTCCTCTCAGTACTGCTTTTGCTGTGTCCCATAAGTTCTGATAGTTTGTGTCTTTATTGTCATTTGTTTCCAGGAACCTTCTGATTTCCTTCTTGATTTCATCTAGGACCCACTGGTTATTGAGTATGAGGCTGTTTAACTTCCAGGTGTTAAAGTTTTTCTTCTGAGTCCCTTTGGAGTTCACAAATAATTTCAGAGCCTTGTGGTCAGCGAAGGTAGTCTGCAAAATTTCTATCCTCTTGATCTTATGGAGGTATGTCTTATGTGCCAGCATGTAGTCTATCCTGGAGAATGTCCCATGTACATTGGAGAAGAATGTGTATCCAGGTTTCTGGGGATGGAGTGTCCTATATATATCCACTAGGCCTCTTTCTTCCATTTCTCTCCTCAGGTCTAGTATATTCTTGTTGGGTTTCAGTCTGGTTGACCTATCCAGTGTTGACAAAGCAGTGTTGAGGTCCCCCACAATTATTGTGTTGTTATTTATATTGTTTTTCAGATTTGTCAACAGTTGTTTTAAATAATTTGCTGGCCCCTCATTTGGTGCATATATGTTTAGGAGAGTTATTTCTTCCTGCTCTACATACCCCTTGATTAATATAAAATATCCATATTTGTCCCTTACAACCTTCCTGAGTATAAAGTTTGCATTATCTGATATTAGTATGGCCACTCCAGCATTTTTATGGGTGTTGTTTGCTTGGATAACTTTTATCCAGCCTTTTATTTTGAGTCTATGTTTGTTCTGATTATTCAGGTGCGTTTCTTGTAGGCAGCAGGAGGTTGGATTGAGTTTTTTGATCCATTTAGCCACTCTGTGTCTCTTAACTGGTGCATTTAGTCCATTGACGTTGAGAGAAAGAATTGTCCTGGGATTTAATGCCATCTTTATATCGAAATTTGGTGTGTCTTTTGGTCAGTCTTGTCTTAGATTAGGTCTTTCAGTTTTTCTCTTAAGACTGGTTTTGAGTCTGTAAAGTTTCTGAGCTGTTTTTTGTCTGTGAAACCATGTATTCTTCCGTCAAACCGGAAAGTGAGTTTTGCTGGGTACAGTATTCTAGGTGATGCATTCATTTCATTCAGTCTTGTCACAATATCCCACCACTGCTTTCTGGCATTTAGTGTTTCTGGTGACAGGTCTGCTGTAAATCTCAAGGATGCTTGCTTGAATGTAATTTCCCCTTTTGATCTTGCTGTTTTCAGAATTCTGTCTCTATCTGTGGGATTTGTCATTGTGACTAGGATGTGTCTTGGGGTGGTTTTTCTTGGGTCTCTTTTGGTTGGTACTCTTCGAGCATGCAGGATTTGATCACATATATTCTTTAGCTCTGGGAGTTTCTCTTTAATGATGTTCTTGACCATTGATTCTTCCTGGAAATTTTCTTCCTGGGTCTCTGGGACTCCAATGATTCTTAAGTTGTTTCTGTTGATCTTATCATAGACCTCTATTTTCATCTGTTCCCATTCTTTGACTAATTTTTCCATTGTCTGTTCATTTGTTTTAAGTTTTTTGTCCAATCTCTCCTGTTGTATGGAATTGTTATGTATCTCATCTTCCACAGCACCTATGTATCTCATCTTCCACAGCACCAAGTCTATTCTCAGCTTCTGATACCCTGTCCCAGAGCTTATTCATTTTGTCATTCACTTCGTTTACTGATTTTTTCAGGCCTGTTATTTGACATGTTATTTCAGTTTGGAGTTTTGTGATTTCTGTCTTCATATTTTCTTGATTTTTATTAGTGTTCTGTTCTATTCTATTCATGGTTTCTTTGAGTTCTTTGAGTATATTCCATATTGCTACTCTAAAGTCCTTATCTGAGAGATTGATTAGTTGGTTGGTCGTTAACTGGTCATCAGAATTGTCATCTTTATTCTCTATGTCTGATGCTGGCCTGCGTTGTTTCCCCATTGTCACACTTGTATTGTGGGTTTTTCTACGTGTTGTGGTGGTATTCATTGGTTATATGATGCAGGCAACACACTTCTCTGGCTCCGCCCTTTCTGGATGGGCCGACTTGCCTCCAAGGTAGGGGAGTCCTCCGTGGATGAAGCCTCACACAGGATCAAATCTTAGGCCCAAGCACGCAGCAGAGAAGACAGTCTGGAGAGAAATTCTTGCTTCTGTGATCCAGTACAGTTCTTAGTGTGGTTTTTTTTCTTCTTGTGATGGTGTTCTTTTATTAGAAAGAGCGCACGGCTGCGTAGCGAAGTGGAGCTAAGTGCCTTCTGGAGCCTCTTTTCAGCCTACTCTCAGGAGGTTTACGCAACAGGATAGCAGAGAGACACACACAGGCAGCACTCACAGTTTTTCACAGTCGGGCCCCACTGGTCAGGCGTAGTTTTCACTCGCTCGATGGGCAGCTTCAGAATGCTGTATTTTTGGGGTTCACTTCCCAGGACTCTGAGGAGAGTCACTGGCTCGCTGGGTAGCTTCCGAATGTAGTTTCTTTGGGGTTCGCTTCCCAGGGCTCTGAGGAGAGCTTCCAGAGTTCAGGAAAGACAGAGAAGGGTAGGACAGGGCTCCCTTCCGGTGCTCAGTTTCCTCAGAAGAAGCACAGCCGGGTGGAGACTCTGCAGGTAGAGCAATCAGCACTCTGCCTGGAGACCCCCACATCCAGCCATTTCTTACTCACTCACTGGCTCGCTGGGTAGCTCCCGAATGTAGTTTCTTTGGGGTTCACTTCCCAGGGCTCTGAGGAGAGCTTCCAGAGTTCAGGAAAGACAGAGAAGAGTAGGACAGTGCTCCCTTCAGGTGCTCAGTTTCTGGTTCGCTGGGTAGCTTCCAAATGTAGTTTCTTTGGGGTTCGCTTCCCAGGGCTCTGAGGAGAGCTTCTAGAGTTCAGGAAAGACAGAGAAGGGTAGGACAGGGCTCCCTTCTGGTGCTCAGTTCCTCAGAAGAAGCACAGCCCGGTGGAGACTCTGCAGGTAGAGCAATCAGCACTCTGCCTGGAAACCCCTACCTGCAGCCATTTCTCACTCACTCACTGGCTCGCTGGGTAGCTCCCGAATGTAGTTTCTTTGGAGTTAGCTTCCCAGGGCTCTGAGGAGAGCTTCCAGAGTTCAGGAAAGACAGAGAAGAGTAGGACAGGGCTCCCTTCCGGTGCTCAGTTTCCTCAGAAGAAGCACAGTCCGGTGTAGAGTCTGCAGGTAGAGCAATCAGCATTCTGCCTGGAAACCCCCACATGCAGCCATTTCTCACTCACTCACTGGCTCGCTGGGTAGCTTCCGAATGTAGTTTCTTTGGGGTTAGCTTCCCAGGGCTCTGAGGAGAGCTTCCAGAGTTCAGGAAAGACAGAGAAGGGTAGGACAGGGCTCCCTTCCGGTGCTCAGTTCCTCAGAAGAAGCACAGCCCGGTGGAGATTCTGCAGGTAGAGCAGTCAGCACTCTGCCTGGAAACCCCCACCTGCAGCCATTTCTCACTCACTCACTGGCCTCATTTGTATTTCTTCTTTGAGAAATTGTTCATTTCTTCTTCCCATTTTTAATGGGGTTAGATGTATTTTTCTTGTTCAATTATGTCAATACATTGTGTCAATATATTAGCTCTTTATCTGATGAGTGAATAGCTTCTACCATTTTGTGGGTGGCTTTTGTATTCTAGGCATTATTTCCTTAGAGGTGCAGAAGATTCTCAGCTTAACATAGTCCAATTTGTCTATTTCTGCTTCAACTTGTTTGAAGAGTGTTTGTTTTTTACCTTAAGATGCCTTTATTTTCAATGTCATGAAGTGTTTTACCTACATGTTGTTTTGTATATCTTATGATTTCAGGCCTGATATCAAGATCTTTAATTCATTTGCATTTTACCTTTGTGCAGGGTGTTAGATGGAGGTCTGAGTTCTATTTTATCAAATGGCTGACCTTTGTCCAAACAACACTTGTTGAAGAGGCGTTCTCTGCTCCATTTTGCATTTCTTGCCCTTTTATCAAAGATTAATTGATTGTATATCTGGGGAGCATTTTCTGAATACTCAAGTCTATTCCGCTGATCTGAGGATCTGTCTTTATTCCAATACCATGCTGTCTTAATGATTATAGCTTTGTAATACAATTTGAAGTTGGGAAAGTGATGCCTCCCATATTCCTTTCCCAAGAATTGCTCTAGCTATCTGCAAGTATTATATTCAGATAAATTTCTGGAGTGTTAGATCCACTTCTTTGAAGAATGTATGAGTATCTTTAGAGGCATTGCATTAAATCTGTACAATGCCTTGGGAAGTGTTGCCATTTTATTGATGTTAATCCTGCCATTCCTTGAGCAGATTATATGTCTCCATTTTCATGCATCCTCTTTTATTCTTGAAACAGAAATTTTTAGTTTTCATTGTATAACTCCTTCAATGTTTTATTAAGTTGGCTCCAAGATATTTGACTTTGTGGGGCACTAAAGAGAGTGGAATTGATTTTTGGGGGGGGTTTGGGTCACACCCAGCAGCACTCAGAGGTTACTTCTGCTTTTAAGCTCAAAAATCACTCCTGGCACGCTCAGGGATTCGAACCATCATCCTTCTGCATGAAAGGCAAATGCCTTACCACCATGCTCATGCTATCTCTTCGACCCCGGGATTGTTTTTGTAATGTCCATATCTTCGCTATGATTATTGGTATATAAAACACTATTGTTTTCTGCTTGTTAATTTTGTAACCTGCTAATTTGCTATAGCTATATATTGAATTTAGAAGCTTTTTGGTAAATTCGTTGGGGATTTCTAAATTTAGTATCATGTCAACTGCAAATAGTGAGAACTTAACTTCTTCCTTTTATATCTAGATGCCTGTGATATATTTTTCTTGCCTAATTGCTGTGGCAAGAACGTCCAGCACTGTGTTGAATAGGAGTGGTGAGAGAGGACAGCCTTGTCTTGTAACAGATTTTAAAGGAAAGGCATTTAGCTGATCTTCATTGAGGATAATATTTGCCATTGGCTTGTGGTATATGGCCTTGGCTATTTTGAGGAAAGTTCCTTCCATTCCCAATTTTATGTGAGTTTTTTTTTTTTGTCAAAATTGGGTTTTGAACCTTATCAAATACTTTCTCTGCATCTATTAATATGATCATATGAATTTTACTTTTCTTTTTGTTGATATGGTGTATTATGTTGGTTAATTTATGGATATTAAACCATCCTTGCATTCATAGAATTCATCATACTTGGTCATGAGGTATGAAATTTATGATGAGTAATTGGATCCTCTTTGCCAGAATTTTGTTGAGAATCTTTGCATCTGTGTTCATCAGGGATATTGGTCTGTAATTTTCTTTTTTTGGCAGCATCTCTGTCTGGTTTTGTTATCAAGGTGATGTTAGCTTCGGAAAAACTATTTGGGAGTGTTCCTGATTCTTCAATTTCATGAAAGAGCCTAAAGAGGATTGGTAGAAGTTCTTCTTGAAAGGTTTAAAAGAATTTATTATCACGTTGTGACCAAAGAGTAACAGACCTCAGGACGCGGCAGCTGCTCAGGGAGCAGCTGTTTGTTCTGCGGGGCTACATGCTGCCCTCCCCACATCTCCACCCCTGCCTGAAAACCTGCTCTGCTCTTTCTAGGCATCCCAGAGTGAAGGATGATGAAAACTGCACGCAGGGTGGCGACTTAAATAAAACTTTATTTATACTTCAAAAAAAAAAAAAAAAGAATTTATTAGTAAATCCATCTAAGTCGATGCTGACCAGCAATCTGCATATGCCTTATGCTCAGCAAGATCATTAAAATTAATTCAAAATAGACAGATGAGGAAAAAAGACAAATGAAGCCAATTTATGTGACTAAGGAGACCAGGAACTTAGGTTCATACCTTTTATTTACATAATGTTCACATTTTCCTATTAATAAAACTAATGGAAAAATATTGATAATGAATTTGAAAGTTATCAAACTCTATCATTTATTTATCATAGTCTACCCAAAATGGCAAATTTAATAAAAATTGTTATGTAAGTATATTATTGAATGAAACAGTCTCAGTTTTTCCTTGCTAGTTGTTACAAGCAGCTAGTAAGTATCCTCAAGTAACAATAGTTGCAAGTAACTATCCTCATCCTACATTTTAAACATTCCTGCAAATTCTAGATGTCTTTGCAACTGGGATGGTTTAAAAATTCTTTTGACCATAAATTCTGCTCCAGGACTTAGGATCAAAGGGTATTATGAGACAAAAAGGCAATACCTGAACATATATTGGAGTATATAACCTAAAAGGTGTTGAAAAAACAAACAATCCCCATCATTCTAAGCAAGAGTCAAGAACTGTTAGTGTTAGCTAAATAAATAGGTTAATAAATAAATCATTACCAAGGAATTTCTGGAAACAAACTGGAATCCTCTAAAAACACTGAAAACACAAAGATCCATTATGTTCTGTAATTACCCCATCTCACCAAATATGTCTCAAATTAAACTATATCCAGTTCCTCCCTTGCTGCAGAGTTACTTTCTCATATGCATTTCCATAAACTTTTCTGTTTTTTTTTTTTAAACTGAATCTAAACATTTTTGTTATTGAAAGCAAATGGAAGTATTTGCTTTTTCAAAAACAAACAAACTCGTTTTGCTTGTTAGACAATCTTGATCAAATAAATTATTTTCAAAAGTAATGAGCATAGTTTTGAAAGCACAGAATATATAAACAAAAAAAAAAGAAAAACTACTCTCTCTGTGGCACCATAAATTTCTCTTTTTTCAATGTATATAATTTTCAATCTAGTTCAACACTAATTAAGAAAAATAAATTTTTTCATAAGCACATTATGGATAAGTGTCTTGAGTTATTAATATAAAAACAAGAAATGTAAGTCTCTTTACCTAAAAACCCATTGGTCTCAACTTGTTTTTTTTAGCTTTTGGTGTCTTAGCTTCTGTTATGTTCTTTTATTTTTAAATAATTTATCTTTAAAAGAATCTGCAGTTTTTTTTTTGTTTAGGTAGTTTACTTTTGGGCATATTGTGGATTAAGGGTGTTAATTTAAAGGACCAAAGTAAATTGAAAGACTCTCTCCCCTGTCTTTTTTTTTAATATGAAAACATTGTCAAGAGAGGGATGCTTCTATTTTCAGCATATGTTTCTGAATTAAAGTTGATCATTTCTGTCCCCACATGCAAAACAATTATAGCATTTGGAAACTACATTAGCACTAATCTCACTAATTTCAGTAGAATTATTTTTATGCCTTTTGTTTAAATTGGGAATGTAGAATTCATCAAAGTATTAATGTCCTTGGGAAATAGCAAAGGCAAAACATTCTGTGAGTAGATTACTAATCAGATAAAGTTACCTTAGAAATTTTAAAGGGGTGAAACCAGTAAACATTGGTCTATTTATTTTGTAATTACCAAAAATATTATATTTCTTAAAACTCTCTGAAAGACTTGTTTTAATTTTTTCTCTTTTAATTTCTGGGCCACACTCGACAGCTTTTAGGAGTTATTTCTGGCTCTGTGCTCAGGAATTACACCTACTGGGATGAGGGGATCATATGGGATGCAGGGATCCAACCCAGGTCTGCTGCATTCCAGGCAAACACCCTACCTGCTGTACTAATTTTCAGACCCCTTAAAGTCTTTTATATATTGATAAATTATTTCAGACTTTAAGTAATATAACTTATAATTTAACAAATTGTATGGCATCAGTTTCTCATTTCTTACTGCTCTCCATTTATCTTCTATTGATTATTCAATGCATGAAAGTTTTGTCTTTAAAGAATCTTACTTTTCATTTTTTTTCTGAAGTCACACCTGGTGATGTTCAAGGCTTACTCCTATCACCATTCTCTGGGATCACTCTTGTTGTGACTCCAGAAATAATCTGAGGTGCTAGGATCAACCCTGAGTCAACTGAGTAAAGGTAAGCACCTTGCTTGCTTTACTATCTCTCAGGCTTCTAAGATTGTTGTTTTTTTTTTTTTTTTCATCTCATGTTAATGTTAGTTCCTGTCAATTTTGTAAATAAACTCACAATTTTGTAGTCAAAAGTTTTTCAAGATCGGACATAGTACAGTAGCTTAAGCGCCCATCTTGTTTGAAGTAAACCTGGATCTGATCCCTAGAACAGTGTATGATTCCCTAAGTCCCACCAGGAGGAATGCTTGAGCATCTAAATTAGAAGTAAGTTTTGAGAATTTCTAGGTGCAACACAGAGAAAACAAAATCATCTTTCTCTTATTTTTATATTCGATCTATTCACAGTAAGCCCTATTTTTCCATTGTGTTGACTTTACTGTTACAATCCAAACAAAACAGGAACAGAAAAATTGTACAGCAGAAAGGGACATAACAGGCACATAACATATATTACTAATCCCTGGCACCTAGTAAGGTTCTCTGGACACTACTTGAAGCAGTCATGAATAACCTCTGAGCAAAGCTCTGTGATAAACACACACACACACACATATAGACACTCATCCAAAAATAGTAGTGTATTACTTCAGTTTCAAAATATAATATCTTGATTGAATTGCATGTTGAATGGCAACATGCAATCTCATTATAGGCTTTACAAATACATATATTTTCTTTTTTTTTAAATTGCTTTATTTAAACACAGTGGTCTGCAAAGTTAATGATACAATTGTGTTATTTTAATCACAATAAAAAGTTGTTCGTGATTAAGTTTTAGTCATACAATGTACTCTTTTCACCAGTGCACATTTCCCATCGCCAATATCCCCAGTTTCCCTCCTTCTCTTCTCTTTTTCTCTCTCTTCTTTTTCCCTTTAATACTATGGTTTGTAACATTAGTAAAGGAGATTCATTCATATCTCTTTATCTCCTTCCAGTACCCTTTCAGTTCTTGTCTCAATAGATAATTTCCATCAATCATTGTCATAGTGGTTCCTTCTCTGTCCTAATTTCACTCCCCTGCTATTGTGGAAACCTTCCTACCATGAACTGGTACACATAATGTCTATTGTCTCAATAATATTGCATATTATTATCTTTCTATATTTTTTTTACTTTTTTATTTATTTTTTTTTCATGGCCAAACCTTAACTGCTTTTATTTATTTATTTATTTATTTATTTTACAAGTACAACAATTTTAACCAATGGGAGCATAAACACATTTTGATGGCGGGAAGGATAAAGAGGAACCTGGCAGGATGGGGGGAGGGGAAGCAAATTCTTAAACAAATAGCTAATTGATATTTACGCAAATACAATTATTTGTTTAGCCTATTTTCCATTTAGATCTATCTTTTGTGCAAGCAATAAGGATCATAATTTAAACTTTACAAAAACATATCTGTAACTACATGCTTGAGAGCAGTTACAAAAACAGGTTCCATGGAAAGGTTAAGGCATCTGGTTAAGCCAGATTCTTTGTGCTGAGCTAAATTTATTTGCAGAGTTTTCTGTTGGTTCGGGGCTATGCAAACTTTTGTGGCTTGAATCAGGCAGGCGGTGGAAAATTCATTCAGAGTTCCTTTGATTTGTGGGGTGCTCGATCTCCCACATCTCCCCCTGTTTAGTATACAATATGGAAGGGACAGACGTGCCTCGGAGGACTGGCCACACTGGGTGAAGAGGTGTGGGGCTTCCAGTCACCACATCTGCTACCCTTGATTCAGTCGTTTCCAAAGCTTGACAAGGCGCGAGCACACAGATTGAGGTCTATGCGCCAGCTCCTCGATAACTTCAAACTTAAGTGGCGGAGAGTTGGCAGGAGGGGAGATGTCAGGTGTCACCTGGTCTTCTGAGGTGCATAGTTGTTGGTACAGAACCTTTGAGTCCTTTCTGGTTGCTTCATCCACTTGATTCTTTACAAAGGTGGTGAGTTTGCGAAAAGCCCAAGGACCAAAGGAAACTAGCAATATAAAGCCAATGAAGGGCCCCAAAAAGGCTGGGAGCACTGTTATTATCCATGGAGTGGTAGAAAACCAAATTTTGTACCAGCTCTCACTCTTCTCTATATCTTTTTGTCTATTTACTAAATTATCCTCTATGTGTTGAATGCTATCTCTAGCTAAGCTGAATTTATTTTAAAGCAACATTTTACTCTAAGGATGACACAAATTCCCCCTCTCTCAAAAAAAATGTTAATTTTGAACCACGGTGGTTATTCTGCACTCTTTGCTAGGAAATCAACAGTAGTGTAAACTTCTTTAAGTTTGTAAACATTTTTAGCAACAGTTATAAGGCATTAGCAGATTCTAGAGTATGAACCAATGAATAAATAATTGTGCTTACACCAATAACACCTAGGCTTTTTAATAAGGCTAGGGTGATGGCAGTGTTTGATTTTTGTACTGCAACGGGGGAGAGACACAAGATTATATTTAAGAGGTAATAAGGCAATTTTTGATCTAACAGTCAATTTAGGCATTAAAACAACCAAAACACAGTGGTACTAGGACTAAAGAAACAAATGTAAAACAATGGGGGAGATAAACTAGTGAAACAGGCAAAAAACGTTAAATTGGGGGCAATCATGAACTGAAAGGAGAAATCAACGACAAAAATTTGATTACAATTTTAGGGGGAATCATATTGGGTACCAAAAGGCAAAGTTCAAGTTCCACCACCTGTTCCAAGGTGATGCCGAAGTGAGGCTTGGGGCTGGATTGCAGGGCGAGGGGGTCAGAGACAGGCAGGGGGTCGCCAAAGCAGAAGGGCGGTTGAGATGAATAGCAGATAGGCAGGGTCAGTGATGGTGGAGGCGTTGACCATCTGCAGGATGAGGTTCGAGGTGAAAACTGGACCAACAGGTTTGATGGTTAATCTAGGCATTAACAAAGCTAATAGTCATGATAAGCAAGAAACATTTTAGTAACAATATGGGGA
The DNA here is from genome assembly GCF_024139225.1 of Suncus etruscus. NCBI lineage: Eukaryota > Metazoa > Chordata > Mammalia > Eulipotyphla > Soricidae > Suncus > Suncus etruscus. The sequence continues at coordinate 29,909,886 of NC_064863.1, forward strand.
GAATGTCCAGTGGAACCGGGGGCTTCAATGAAGATGGAAGTGTTATTAACCACAATGGTTTGATTGCAAATGTTTGATAGTTGGACAGGGGGGGCGCATATATGGTCCGAGTAAGCAAGGTCCCACGCCCATGACCTGTGTCAAAGGTATGCCTTGATGAGTCTCAGCTCCCCAGTGGAGGTCAGCAGGGTTGTTGGTAGCAGTGGGAATGCTGAAGGTTTATAGAAGGGCTGCCAGGCAGAGTATCATCCCGCATTCCCCTTAGGCAGAGTCAGTCAGAAACAGGTCCGGCAGGAATGGTGGGCTAGCAGGAGGGGTGACAGGCTGTTTTGAAGTGAATGAGGACAGGACTGCGGGAAGCTGCAGGAAGTCTGTAAGAAAACAGCTTGGCAGGAGGTAAAATGGTTATTTTTGAATGCCACGGGAATGCCTCCTGACTTCTGTAAGACTTCAGCATTCAAAAAAAAATTTTATAATTAACAATCGCCAATTGTTTAAAAACTTTTAAACTGAACTTAAATGATTTTTCTTAAACTTGTTAGTTATTATTATTATTATTTTTTTTATGTAAGATTTCCCCTTTACTTAGTGTGCCTTTGCCGGGGGAAGTAGTGCTACATTATAATGTCTGTATATTTGTGGGTGGATTGATGGGATAACCGAACCAGGTCACATACCCAAAAACGAGGGGGGGAAAAAAAAAAGAAAAAAAGGGAATTAAAAAAGTATGTACTCACCAATATATATATATATAGGACAATCATTTAAAAAAGATAAAGAAATAAATTAAAAACGAAACAAAACTTAACAAAAACAAAAAACAAAACAAAACAAAAAAAGATAAATAAAAATAAAATAAGTTAGCGAAGTTTTTAAGGAACCAAAGTGGTGCAGAGGACTACCTTACATTTGGGGGAGAGCAGGTAAGAGGTGGTGTATTACAGGTTTTATGCCTATGTAGGAAGTACAGTTTTTCCCATTGTCTTTTGGGTTTTTCTTGTGGTGTGTGGGTTCCCAGGCATCTTCCTAACACATCCCCTGACCTTCTTCAGATTATTAAAATTTGCGGCAGGGAGGTCTTGGAAGAGTTCTTGCATTGGGGATACTTTTGGAGCTAGGCCCAGTTTCAAGGAACAGTCCGCGTTAGGGAGAGTTAGTAGGGAGGGCCTCGCAGCATGAGTCCACAGGGGAGTTGGCTGTCTTTTCTTTCAGGAGACAAGGTGTGGGTTTATCTGGGTGTCCCCTCTCCTGGGTGCAGGGTACTGGTTTGTTGAGTAGGAGGTCTATCTTGATGCCTAATAGAATAAGGACTGAGGGTGAAAAATTTTAATATGGTGGAAGATCTGGATGGGATTGAGGGGTAAAGGGATAGTTGGATTTCTGGAGGGGAGAAAGGGGAAGGTATATGGGAAGGGTATGAAGGAAGAGAAAAGAGAAAATGCCTTTGAGAGAAAAGGGAAGAGAAAGAGAAAAAAGTAATAAGCAGAATAGAGAAAAAAAGAAAAGAAAAGTAGTAAGAAGAGAGGAGAGAATAGCAAGGGAATGCTGGTTTAATTAAAAGTGTTCGAAGAATCGAGCCTGTGGTTTAAGTCTGTACGTCTCAGGTACTGCTTCGATGATCTGAATGATCACGTGCTTCAATTCCTAAATGGAGGTATTACCTAGAGATAAAGTGTATGTTAAAGAGTTTTCTCGTGGCCATCTCGTAGTGCATGCAAGGTATGGTATCCCGTGTGGTATCCCGAATTGCCACCTTAGTTTGTCCGCCCTTTGTATCCAAGGGCGCCTGTGGACAGAAAAGCTGAGAGGTTATTTTAAATGTAGTAAGATAAAGGCAATAAAACATAGTGTTATGGGATGTTTCCATTGGAGTCAGTGATTTCCCATGGTGTTCTATACTTGTGTTCCTGTATACGAACTCCAAGGGACTATTGTGGGCCTTTATTGTAGAAGTCTGATTACCTACCTGTTCTCTCTATGCTGCCGTTTCTGTTGTTATTGTTTTCTTTATGGTATATTGTGTAATCAAAATTTTGCATTATTCCTTTTTCATGTATTTTGGACACTGCTCCCACGTATATGTTGACTAGTACAGTGTTCGGAGTTTCTACCATGTTAAACCCTGTTATTTGATTGTTAAGTATTAGTTGTGAGGTTGGCTCACATCAAAAATAATGGAAACAACTTTTGTTGGCGAGGATGCGGTATGAAAGGAACTCTCATCCACTGCTGGTGGGAATGCCCCCTAGTCCAACATCTATGGAGAAAAGTCTGGAGAGTGCTCAAAGAACTCAGAATTGAGCTGCCATTTGACCCAGCAATTGCTCTCCTAGGCATATACCCCCAAGATGGAAGGACATTCATTCCAAAATACGTATGCACCCCACTATTTATTGCAGCAATCAGTATAATAGCCAAATCTTGGAACCAACCTCGATGTCCAACAACAGATGAATGGATCATTAAGATGTGGTATATATATACAATGGAATATTACATGGCAGTTAGAAATGATACAATCACAGAATTTGCAGCAACGTGGATGGACCTAGATCATGTTATGTTAAACGAAGTAAGTCAGAAGACAAAAGAAAAATACAGAATGGTAGCACTATTCTGAAATACCTAGAACATATATTTTATACACAACAAATACATATATTATGTGTGTATATATACACACACACATATATATATATATATATATATATATATATTAGTACAAAATCATCAAAGTGAATAAATGGTATAACTGTTAAAGCACTTTCCTTGAATAAAACTGACCCAGTCAATCCCAGATACACTATATAATCCCAGAGCCTAAGTACTTCATTGTAGAGCCATGAATTAGTTCTGAACACAACTATATATGGCCTTTTTTTGGTTTTTGGACCACACCTGGTGACACTCAGGGTTTACTCCTGGCTATGAGCTCAGAAATCGCTCCTGGCTTGGGGACCATATAGGATACCGGGGGATTGAACCACAATCTGTCCTAGTCTATTGTGGGCAAGTCAGATGCCTTATGAGCTCACGCCACTGCTCCAGCCCCTATGTGGCCCATTTTTAATAAAAATTGTAAAGGTAAATTTAATAATGAAGGGAAAATTTCCAAATCAATAAATTTTTTATCTGTTTATGATACAGACTGTAATAGGTGTTTGAGTAATGTCATCAAACATTAATTTTGCTACCTGATACTCATGCATCCAAATATTCAAATAAGTGCATCAATTGTGATGTGAAGTGTATATAATTTTTAATTGTTAATAAAACCTATTATTATCTAGATGGTGGGGTAAGCACTTCTTATGAAGTCTTAAGCCACATCACACAAAATTTCTGCCTGCCAGACAGCTGGCCAATGGCCTCCTGGGCTGACCACCTAGACCAGGAGACCGAGATCCCCGCATGCCAAACTGGTCTTCAGGGCCAGGTTTGGCAACTGGGCTCTGGGGAGAGGGGGGCGAAGGGAAACTCTAATCCCATGCTTTTTCAAACTGGAGAGGAAGGCTGCAGCTGGACTCAGAAAATCCCACATGCCAGGATTAGTGCTCCTCTTCTACTGGCATGGCTGGGAATCTGGACAGACAGCTGTCCAAAAGCCCCCAGGACTGACCAGTTAGTCCTGGAGACCGAAAGCCCCCCACGCCAATCTGGCTTTTAAGGCCAGGTTCTGCCATCCGAGCTCTGGGGGGTGGAGAGGAAGCAAACTCCTCCCCCATGCTTTTTCATACTGGAGAGGGAGGCTGCAGCTGGACCCAGATGATTCCACATGCCAGGATTTCTGCTCCTCTCCTACGGGTTTGGCTGGGAATCTGAGCAGACAGATGGCCAATGGCCTCCTCTGCTGACCACCTAGTCCAGGAGACCAAGATCCCCCCATGCCAAACTGGTCTTCAGGGCCAGGTTTGGCAACTGGTCTCTGGGGTGGAGGGGGTGGAGAAAAACTCCATCCATATTCATACTGAACCCCCTGCAGCGGTGACTTTTCTTACTATTACTCATTTGCGCCCGCGTGACAAATATACTTTTTAAGCATTACCTAAAAATGTTTTTCATTCTAGACGGTTCCTAGGAAAGGAAACGGAATACCAAAGATTTGGATGATAACACTCAAATAGATCTTTAAAGTCAGTCTTTATGGACGTGACTTTCCATACTGACTCCAAGCCATAACCACAAACAATTCATATATATGTATTGTATATAGCCCCTGTCATGTATTGCCTCTCCCCTACTCCTATGTCTCCTCTATCCCCTCATTTTTCAATCCTGATCCATTATCTTCCCCTATTTTAACCCTCTTTGCCCTCAGTTCCTAACTTGGTAGGCACCAAGATTGACCTCCTGCCCCAACAGACCATCTTCCAGCTCCTCAGTGAAAGACACCCTCTGAGTCCCCGTTCTCATGCATCGGCAAAGAACTACAACCAGCACGCCTGCTGACTCATGCTTGATGTCTCCTCTCACCCCCACCAAATCGTGGACTGTCACACAATACAGGAATTGGCCTCAGCAAAACTCTCAGCTCAAAGACACTATATGGTCTAGTAATGCAGCAAAGCATCTCTCAAACTCAATTCCAAGGCCTGTGAATCGAAAAGTACCTTGGCTTTTCCCCACAAGAATATATCAAAAGACTTAATTGGGAGTCTTATATTGCCTAATACCTGTATAACAATACATCCTAAGATGTGTATTCCTGAATATACAAGTAGCCTCCTCCACCACTTGATTTATTTGAATACCTTTTCTTTTTAGCTCAGTTTTATTTATTTGTTCTATTTTAATATATACATTTTTTCCTCTATCCTTACCATTTTTGGTGCTGCTTGGTACAAAAAGCCTTGACTGGGATAAAAGCTCAGAACAAAACCAGACGACAGAGACTGTGTGTGCAGCCTGTCATCCTTACCCAGAATAGCACCAGCAACACAGTATTACACCATACGTTTTTGTATGGGCACAGTAAAATAAGGGGGGAAACCATAGACACAGAAATAAGATCTTATCTTCTAGGGATAAGAACTCACTTTTTATAGCAGAAGGGTGCCACCCATCCTGAACATGTGTCACGTGGAAACAACCAGTCCCCAGGAGATTGGACAGTGTTAGTCCAATCTGAAACCCCAGATCCCCGATGTAGAAATGATACAGCTCTGGGCAACACCACCAGGAACTAAGCTTTATTGGGAGATTTATGACACTACTCTGGCACCAACTTGTGCCAGTTTTGATATGACAATGAGGAAAGAAAAACTTGACCTAAGACCAGGCTGTCCTATCACATCACCTAACACTAAATGGAAATCAGAAGAACTATCGTCCTTTGAACTGTGAAAAATTAGAGCACCAACAGCTGAAAACTGATTTTGACAACTGTGACTGAACAGAGCCTACCTTGGGCTAATAAGGAAAACCCTACCCTAGGCAGAAGTCCAGGACACAATAAAACAACAACAACAAGATGTCTTATTGCAGAGGTCCAACGTGGACAACAGAGACTGAGCAGAACCTCTGGACCCATAATATCCTAGGCTTCGGCTTAGGGACTGAACGAAAACAGGGAGCAAGTGTTACAGAAGACTGAAAACCACAACAATGATGGATAGGAACCTCTAGAACCTAGAGACTCTATCCTAGACCCTGACCTATAACATGCACAAATACCAAGATTGCTAGCTACAGTGGCTTAATTTTCTCACACACAACCGAGAGGAAACTTTCCTGGCATCACAACAAAGCCTTTGGGATGGGGTAATGAGTTTATATGGAGCCAGGGCTTGATCCCATGATGGTATGCTTCAAGGATGGAGAAACCCTGAATCTCTTAGGCCAGGAGAATTCCCTTTCTTCCCCAATGCTTACTGTTACTGTGCCTATACAAAAAAAAAAAAGTGGGGGGAACGCCAAATCCTACCACTCCAGCACCCATACTTTTTCTTGTTTTGTTTTGATTTGTTAGTTTTTGACTTTATTTTCCTTCTTTTTTTTCTTCCACTTTTTCTTTTTCATGCTTGTGGTTATTATTTAGAGATTTATTTTTATTTTTATTTGCCGGGTCCATTTTTTTCTTTTTTCTTCCATTTTTCTTTTTTTTTTTTTTTCTCTCTCTTGCTCTTCTTTCTTTTTTTGGTAGTTGTCACCAAATTTTTTCTCCCCTTTTTCTTATCCTTTTTATCTCCAATGATGGTGGAATGGATGCACAATCTACAACAAGCTGTAAAGTGGACACCAGTTGCACTAGTATACTGGGGGGTAAAGGAGGGAGACATGGGATGCATACTGGGGACAGGGGCGGAGGGAGGACAGCACTGGTGGTGGGAATGCCCCTCATTCATTGTCACTATGTACCATAAATAATGCAGTGAAAGATCTGTAATGCACTTTGGTCACAATAAAAATTTTAAAAAAATTTCTGCCTGTATAAAACTTATTTGATAACATCTATTTGTAATTTGTGGTACTATTTAATTATAAAAAAATGATGTTGTGGGCCCGGAGAGATAGCATGGAGGTAAGGCGTTTGCCTTTCATGCAGAAGGTCATCGGTTCGAATCCCGGTGTCCCATATGGTCCCCCGTGCCTGCCAGGAGCAATTTCTGAGCATGGAGCCAGGAATAAACCCTGAGCACTGCCGGGTGTGATCCAAAAACCACAAAAAAAAATGATGTTGTATATGAGAAAAATAAATACTGCTATAAAAGCCTGATAAGAATACTGCTAAAGAAGCCTTAGCCTTTAGGGGTTAAGAAAATCTTTCTAAGAAATATAATATTAAATTGAGAGAGGAATATGTACACAAATGGTAATTTAGGGAGGTCTATGAACTCCCATGCTTGTTGCAGCATTATTCATAGTAAACAAAAACTAAGAACAAGCTGTGTTCTTATTATTGGATAAATGAGTACAGAAAATGTGGAATAACACACAGAAGAACACTTCTCAAATATATGAGAAGTTAAAGCCTGATATTTAGAGAAAATAAATGGCTCAAAGGACTATTTATTTCACTAAATATATAATATATAATGATAATGAAATAAGTTAAAGAAAGTGATAGGCATTTACCATATGTTATATAACTAGTATGGTATGCATAATAGATAAAATATATACATAAACTAAAAAAAAGGAAAATAAATAAAACTAAACAAACCCTATAATAGCTATGGTTACTATAGCAATGGTTACTATAATATTTGACCTATAATTTATTGATTACCAAAAGAGATGAGGAGAGGGTTATACATAAGTTATAAAAGACAATATTAGATTTTAATGATAAACTCATATAATCTATGTCCATATTGAATGTCAATGATTCCCACCAAAATGTATTTAATCTAGTAAATGTCTTCATTAAGAAGTCTTCAATAAAAATTGCAATAGATAAAGAAAAATAACATATTAAGGATGCAAAGAAAGTGTACAAGGAAGGATATTTATATGACAGGCATAGAGAATACTTTGTTATAAATGCCTGAAAACTATCACAAAATAAGGATTATTTAAATTCTGAAAATGGCATTATGGTGTTAAAATATAGAGAAGAGTAAGGAAAGTTTTAAAATAGAAGAATGCATAGGTAAAACTTACAGACTCCTTAGGCAATTTTAAATGCATTTTTAATCTTTTTTCACAGAGAAATCAATTAGAAGACTTTCAGCATGAAAGAATTAGGTTAGCATGAACAATATTATCTCTACAATTTGGAGAGTTATTTGAAGGAGAACAAATTTAAAATTGGAATACATATTTCTAAGGTTGTCCAAGCAAAAACTGATAATATCTTGGACTATAAATGTAGCAGGGAATATATACATAGAAATAGAGCACTACTGACTGAGAAGATGAAATGAAATTAGACGTCATTAATAGACATGGCAGTCAGGTGCCATGCATTCTGGATTGTGGCATAATTGACACAAATCTATATAATTAATGGTATAGCTTGAAATTTGAATTGGGTTCCAAAAGCTGGCAGTTATCAACCCTGTCCTTTTATGATTGACACCACAAGCTAGTATAAGTTTAGGAAACACTCTGTCTTTATTCATGGACAAGATAGTAGCTGTCATTGTATCCAAACATATGGACTTATTCCTTTTCTTTTTTTTATTTTTGGGAAGATGGATTAGTTATGTGGGGTTCCCCCAAGCTGTAATTCCCAGTCCCATGAGACCCAAAGCAATTCTAACCAACTTGGTTGGTATTTTTATCCAAAGGGCTAAACTATTGTATTGCTCAGACACTACAAGGCTACCTTAGCAGTACTTGTGGGCCTGCATTACTATATCTGGAGATTCTGGAAGATGACCTTGTGCAGGTATCAGACATGTAATCTAACTGCTATACTGTCCCTAGTCCAAACTTTTTCAAATTTAAAACAGGACAAATGTTACTTTCACATTCTAATTTGTTTTTCTATGGCACTTAATATAAAATAAGATAAATTAAGAACGAACAGATGGTTTTGATTATGGAATTGAATAATAGATAAAAACTAAACATAATTTTAACAAAAAAGCAAAGGTGAAGTGAAAAAATAAAGTCAGCAGTATAATATTTTTCTTTCTTGGTTTCTTTCATTTTAGTTTTAGGGCCACACCATGAGGACTCAGGGCTTACTTTTGGGGCTGCACAAAGGGATCACATCTGGCAGGGATTGAGGGACCATTTTTGGTGCCAGGAATTAAATTTTTGTCAGCTATGTCCTATCTTTTTGCCAACAGTATTAAATTTTTAATAATATTAATTTTATTTGTATTTATTTGATTTTTGTCTAAAAGGCTGTTTATATCGTAGATATTTAGTTATCTAAATAATATTACAATTTTTTATACACTCAGCACAACCTCATGCATACCATAAGGTATATAGAACAACATGGAGGTAAAAAAAAAAAAAAAACAACTCCATGACATTGAGACTAAAGGCATCTTTAAGGGGGAAACAGTGGAAACAAGTGGAAGCAGAGATAAACAGATGAGAATATATTAAGTTGAGAAGCTTCTGCACCTCAAAATAGTGCCCAGGATACACGAGCCACCCACTGACTGGGAGAAACTATTCACCCAATATCCATCAGATAAGGGGCTAATATTCAAAATATACAAGGGACTGACAGAACTTTACCAAAAAAAATATACATCTAATCCTATCAAAAAATGGGGAGAAGAAAAGAACAGACACTTTGACAAAGAAATACAAATGGCCAAAAGGCACATGAAAAAATGGTCCACATCACTAATCATCAGGGAGATGCAAATCAAAACAACTATGTGGTACCATCTCACACCACAGAGATTGGCGCACATCACAAAGAATGAGAATGAGCAGTGCTGTTGGGGATGTGGAGAGAAACGAAATCCTTTTGCTGCTCATGGGAATGCTGTCTAGTCCAATCTTTGTGGAAAGCAATATGGAGATTCCCTCTAAACCTGGAAATTGAGGTCTTATACAATCCAGCTATATATACTCTAAGAATATATTCTAGGGATATACCCTAGGAACACAAAAATACAATACAAAAACACCTTCCTCACTTCTATATTCATTGCCATGCTATTTACAATAGCCAGACTTGTAAACATCCAAGATGCCCTTCAACAGATGAATGGCTAAAAAAACTGTGGTACATATACAAAATGGAATATTATGCAGCCGTCAGGAAAGATGAAATCATGAAATTTTCCTGTACATGGATGTACATGGAATTATTATGCTGAGTGAAATAAGTCAAAGGGAGAGAGATAGATGCAGAATAGTCTCCCTCATTTATGGATTTTAAGGAAAATAAAAGATATTTCTGGAGCCGGAGAGGTGGCTCTAGAGGTAAGGTGTTTGCCTTGCAAGCATTAGCCAAGGAAGGACCACGGTTTGATCCCTCAGCATCCCATATGGTCCCTCCAAGCCAGGGGCAATTTCTGAGCGCTAAGCCAGGAGTAACCCCTGAGCATCAAATGGGTGTGGCCCAAAAACCAAAAAAAAAAAGAAGAAAGAAAGAAAGAAAGAAAGAAAGAAAGAAAGAAAGAAAGAAAGAGAGAGAGAGAGAGAGAGAGAAAGAAAGAAAGAAAGAAAGAAAGAAAGAAAGAAAGAAAGAAAGAAAGAAAGAAAGAAAGAAAGAAAGAAAGAAAGAAAGAAAGAAAGAAAGAAAGAAAGAAAGAAAGGAAGGAAGAAAGGAAGGAAAGAAAGGAAGGAAGGAAGGAAGGAAGGAAGGAAGGAAGGAAGGAAGGAAGGAAGAAAGAATGAAAGGAAGGAAGGAAGGAAGGAAGAAAGAATGAAAGGAAGGAAGGAAGGAAGGAAGAAAGAAAGAAAGAAAGAAAGAAAGAAAGAAAGAAAGAAAGAAAGAAAGAAAGAAAGAAAGAAAGAAAGAAAGAAAGAAAGAAAGAAAGAAAGAAAGAAAGAAAGGAAAGAAAGAAAGAAAGAAAGAAAGGAAGGAAGGAAGAAAGAAAGAAAGAAAGAAAGAATGAAAGGAAGAAAGGAAGGAAGGAAGGAAGGAAGGAAGGAAGGAAGGAAGGAAGGAAGAATGAAAGGAAGGAAGGAAGGAAGGAAGAAAGAAAGAAAGAAAGAAAGAAAGAAAGAAAGAAAGAAAGAAAGAAAGAAAGAAAGAAAGAAAGAAAGAAAGAAAGAAAGAAAGAAAGAAAGAAAGAAAGAAAGAAAGAAAGAAAGAAAGAAAGAAAGAAAGAAAGAAAGAAAGAGAGAAAGAGAGAGAAAGAAAAAAAAAGAAAAATAATAGATATTTTTGCAATAATCCTCAGAGACAAAGAGAGGAAGGTTGGAAGGTCCAGTGCACAACATGAAGCTCACCACAAAGAGTAGTGAATGAAGTTAGAGAAATAAATACACTGAAAACTATTATAACAATATGAATGAATGAGGGAACTGAAAAGCCTGTCTAGATATAGGTGGGGGTGGGGTAGGGAGGAGGCAGATTTGGGACTTGGTGATGGAATGTTGCATTGGTGAAGGGGGGTGTTCTTTACATGACTGAAACCCAAGTACAATCATATTTGTAATCAAGGTGTTTAAATAAAGATTTTAAAAAAGAAATTAAAATTGTAGATAATATCATTGGTAGTGGATTCAGTGTCAGAGAATGATCATACTTATGGGAAAAGAACTAATATTTGCCCCATGACTCAATAAAGATTTTCCAAATTAGATGAAGGGAGATCAAATGTGATTGAGAGCTGTTACCAATGTTCTTTCTCCAGAGTATGAGTATGTATTTATTCAAAAACAATGTATGTCATATTTGCTAACCACACCTATTAATTTAGTACATCTATAATAATTTTAGTGCCATGCTTTTCTACCCAAACTGATTTTAGTGTTAAGTTATTGAGAAGAATTTAAAGAAAAAAATTTAATTTGAAACTCAAGAATGAAGTTATTGTAGTTTTAATTAATTTTTCTCTTTTCCCAGTTGTCTTGAACTTGGATAATCACAAAATAAACCAATGACTATTAGTATAAACATCATCTATGTGCATAGAGAAGCAGAACCCCTATAACTTCTTTAAAGTTTTTGAATCAGAATATGTTAACAAAATTCTGAATAACTTGTATAACAATGAATTTTGAGAAATCCTATCCTAAATGGTCTTTCCAAAATATTGTTCCATAAATTATCTAAATCAACCATTTAAAAGATTTTTTATAGCAAAATTTTTTAATTATTTTTTCTCCATGAGTATTGTGAAGGTTCTCAGAAAAGGTAAGATTGGAGTGGTGCTACAGCAGAAAGATTGACCGCCTAGATATGGGTCCCTTAAGAACCAGCGGGAAGTGTTTTTTGAGCACATAAATAAAATTAAGTCCTGAGGACAGTGTACAAGATGTAGCCCAAATATAAACCCCTCCACTGCCAAGTAACTTATATAGTAAAATTTAAAAGTGCTATAAGCAGGTTTCCTTCTATTACTTTTCAGTTACCTACAGAGAAGAATAATGGAATTATTCATATTTAAAGTTTTCTTCAGAAATTATTATAAGAAAACAAAGTAGCATCCTCATCACAATTTGAAGCTGGCCACATAGAGGATTGAACTTTGTTAGGGAAATAAATACACTAACAACTAGCGTGACAATGTTAAAGAATGAGAGAAGTAGAATGCCTGTCCCTAATACAAGAAGGGGTGGAGGCATTTGTGGTGGAAATGTTACACTGGTGAAGGGGTGTATTCTCTTTAATACTGAAACCCAAATACAAACATGCTTGTTATCATGTTTCTTAAATAAAGATTTATATAAAAAATAAAAAATAAAGTACAAATTTTATTCTTTAGCTCATGATGCATATTCCAGTCTTCCTACTGAAAATAAGACCAAAATACAATGTGTAAACAGCATTGCTTCTAATTATATATCAAAAATTAGTAGTTTCAAAGTCTGTTTTCTTATCTGAAAGCACATATTTAGACTATTCTTTCTATGAGATGTCCTCTTAACTGTTCAATAAAAATGGTCCTGAAATTAGTGTAGATGCCCTTGAAACAAAATCAGCAGGATATATTTATCAAAGAATTAACTTTCCACGTATTCCAGGTTTATTCACATGCATAACTCAATTATTTGCTTAGCCTGACTTTAATGGAATCCTAAAGTAATTATAGTGCAAAATCAAACCTTAGATAATAAACAAGGTTTGAAGTTTATTTCAGGGCAATGGCTAATTCATTTTCTAAGTAAAGAAAAATCTTATAATCACATTGTATTTTTGGCTGACAGTCTATAATTATTATTTTAAGATACATCATATGACAATTTTGTAGATATCATATCTACAGAGGAGATTGTATTTACAGATTTGAATATAGCACTGAAAATCCAATTCTATAGATAACAATTATAATAGTCTGTTGCCTTTATACATTTATATTTGTATATTGTTTAAGAATTTTAATACATTCATTATCTCTATTTTATAGTACACAACCCCACAACATATAAATTATTTTTTAAAATTTGCAACAAGAAAAGATATACAGAGTTAGATATCATGCAGTGAATTGCAAACCAGGTAAAAGCATAGTTACAATGTCCTTTGTCACCTGAAAACTATAATCTACTAAGTTGTGAAGGAGTATGTGGTGGCTATTTTAAAGCAAATATGTAGGTAATTGCTGTAGGTATGAAGCTGGATTTCTTGTGGAGAATGATATAAAACAATGGAGAAAAAAGAAGAAAGATACCAGAAGTTATCACATGAAATCTTGATCACAATTTATAAAAGATAAAATATAGAAGAGTACTCATTACAGGAACAATACAATTATTTGGATGTAATAGAAATATAATGCATACGTTGATACAGTTGTATTATCTTTAGCTTTGTATCAATTGGGGTTCTTTAAAGTAGAAAATACATTAGAACATATACAGCTCTTTAGAAAGAGATCTGTTATGGCAGATTAGTTCATGACATTTTGAAGATCAAATATCCCAGATTTGCAAGTTGGAAATCCAAGACTTACAGCTGTGCATATCATTATTGTAACATACCTATATCCAGACGAGGTCTTCCTAGATAAATTTTACAAAGGTAAGTTTAGTAAAAAGATAGCAAGTTACTCAAAAGATTGGCAGGTTCTGAAGAAGAAAGTATTCATCAGAATATATATGAAATATATTTTTGAGAAAAAATTGATAATTAAAATTATAAGAACAATTTTGAATGGCCAAATAAATAACTGGCTCAGACATCGATTTACAGTTGGTGATATTAAAGTTTGATTATATTTTGTCAATAAATTTTGAAAGAACATTGTATTAATAAAGATATATAGCAGATAAGGTGCTTACCTTTCACCCAGCTGACCCAAATTTGATCTCCATATCTGATATGGTCCCCAGAGCACTGCCAGGAATCCTGAGTACAGAACCATGAATAAGTCCTGAGTGTAGCCAGTTGGGGCCCCAGAACCATATATATATGAACTATATATCTATATATATTATGTAGAAAGAATAAGAGAGAAGGAATTCCAAAAATTGTAGTTAAAGAGAAAAATTTAGATAAATTAAATAATGTTTATATTCCTTTAAATCATATTAGAAGTTTCAGCTTTAAAATTAATACCAAATATTTTGATAATGATACTCAAGTAAAATTAAAATGTCTTCTTTTTCCTGTATTTACCTGATATATTATGACATCATATTTTTATAATTAATAAAATAATACTTTACTAGAAAAACAATAAACATAAACTATTCAGAATATTATATAAAATCTGGACCATGAAGAAACTGCTACATACAATTCAGTAAAAATAACAATAATGAATTGAAGTAAAATACTGGACTGTATTGTTTAAAGTTTAAATATTAAAACACATCAGCATTTAATATGAAACTACATCAGTAAGGCCTGCTTGGAGGCTTCAAGATACTTGAAAAGAACTTCATGTGAAAATATTATAAATGAGGTACACCCATGGCACCAGGCTATAGGAATAACCAGTGATGCAGAGATGCCATAGGACAGAAACAAAGTCAGAGAGCACATAGTTGGGAAAAGATCGGAAAACATTGGGCTATATGTTTCTACTCATGCTAGTAGTTAATTCCACTCAAATTTGTTTTATTAGTAAAATAAGTGAGTTTTCATTTAAACCCTATTATACAATAGGGTTTAAATTAACTAGTGCTCTTCAAACATTTCAAATGGATTACATATTAAAAATCAGTAATGTTAATTGTGTTTAAAAGTTATTGATTTAAAACTAAAATTATTTCATGTCAAAGAAATAAAAGTTATCTTAAACTATTTTGCAATATGAAATCTTATCAGTCATGAAAATGCTTTCCTGTATAATTAATGAAATGCGAAAAACTTTAGCTCTTCAATTTGTTTATCCACTTTAGATCATTTCCAGTGTAATGTTCCTTGTATTTCTAGTCATCAAGTGTGTTCATTTGTACAAGTAGTATTTGTCTCAATGACCTCATAAATGAACAGCCATTTTCAAGGCAAAGGTCTGTTACTTTTGGTTATATTGCAATCATTTGAAGGGAATACTTAAGTTTAAATAGAGAGAAATATTTAAGAACATCACACATATTGCCTTGCATAAAACACTAGAAAGCTAATCATATTAAAACAAACATTGTATCCATTCATAGATATTTTATAATATATTCACATATATGCACATTTATAAATCAATAAATATGAATAGTGGATATTATAACTTTTGCTAAGAAACTACAGATCATATGAAGGAATGAAGGAAAGAGTCATAGAATTGATATTTTTATACAAGCTAGGTTGCATGTCTTGTTTGATTTTTTTCCCACTGGACAATAATAATCTGAAAAGACATTGTTGGTATAAACTTGAAATACATTTAAAAGTAATGATCAATTATTAGATTTATTTTTATTTACTCATTTATTTACTCAATTTTTTTTAGAAACTCATATTTTCCGTCAACCTGATTTTCATTCCCTATTTCAGTCTTAGTTTCTGGAAGAACTCAGACCCCCAGCTAACACCATGTACAAAGATAAAATCCAAATGGATTAAAGACCTTGATATCAGAACTGAAACTATAAGGTATATAGAACAACATGTAGGTGAAACACTCCAGGACATTGAGACTAAAGGCATCTTTAAGGAGGAGACAGCACTTTCCAAACAAGTGGAAGCAGAGATAAACAGGTGGGACTATATTAATCTGAGAAGCTTCTGCATCTCAAAGGAAATAGTGCCCAGAATACAAAGGCCACCCACTGAGTGGGAGAAATTATTCACCCAATACTCATCAGATAAAGGGCTAATATCCAAAATTTACAAGGTACTGACAGAACTATACAAAAACAAAAACAACTAACCCCATCAAAAAATGGGGAGAAGAAATGGACACTTTGAAAAAGAAGAAAGGCAAATGGCCAAAAGGCACATGAAAAGATGCCTCAACATCACTAATCGTCAGGGAGATGCAAATCAAAACTACTATGAGGTACCACCTCACGCCACTGAGATTGGCACACATCACAAAAAAGGAAAACAAGCAGTGTTGGCAGGGATGTAGAGAGAAAGGAACTCTTTTTCACTGCTGGTGGGAATGCCGTCTAGTACAACCTTTATGGAAAGCGATATGGAGATTCCTTTACAAACTGGAAATTGAGCTTCCATATGATCCAGCTATACCACTCCTAGCAATATACCCAAGAAACACAAAAATACAATACAAAAATCCCTTCCTTACTCCTATATTATTGCAGCACTATTTACAATAGCCAGACTCTGGAAACAACCAAGATGCCCTTCAACAGATGAGTGGCTGAAGAAACTGTGGTACATATACTCACAATGGAATACTACGCTTCTACTTATTTAAGAAAACAATATTTATGTTATAAATAGATTATATCTCGAAAATCTATAGAAAACTGTTAGACTAAAGACATTTTTAAATAAAACAGCTGATATCAAAATAAAGTGACTCAAGTACTGTGATAATATTAAGATCTAAAAATCATTCTCAATACTTGTACATTTTTTTCTTAAGAAATAAAAACACAAACTAAATTGACAAACCCAAATGCCAGAATATAATCCGTACTGAATAAGAAGGGTGTATATTCTTCAATGAGACTTTGGCTCAAGGTTTTCAAGGAGTTGAAGAATCCTCTCAATTACTTTTTTTTTAAAATAATTTTCTCAGTTAACTTCAACTATGTTTGGTTTAACATAGAAAAATAACTTACCTAAAATTATCCCTGTACTTAATTTGCACATAGAATTAATGTTTACATAATTAGAGTGACATGAGATATTAGAAGTTTATTTTATAATACACTATGACTCTAAAAATGATATCTTAATCTAATATCCAAACCATTTGATCTTTTCCTCAGGCTGCAGTTCAATGAAAAGCCTGGCAGGGGTTCTTATGCCAGTAGAAACCCCAAGAATTATTAAGGGTTTCTTAGTCATACCTGGTGATGCTCAGGTATGATTTATAATGCTGGGCCTTGTTATAGGGTCAGTCTCAAAGGAGGCAAGAAAAAACTCCTGGATTAGCTTCCAGTCACATCCTTTTTCAACTTATTAAATTCTAGTGATAAGCACAATATGATCTAATATGCAACCTCATTAGTTAATAATAAACATACTATAAAGATTGTCAGCAAGTGCCCATAAGACTTGCATTACTCATTTCTACTACTGAAACCATTACTGCAATTACAATTTATTGATCCAGTACTATATTCAAGTTACCAAAATGACTATGTAGCACAAAGTTTAATATCTTGCTTGGGCTCATTCTAAGTTCTAACAACTAACTTTTAGGATAATTAATACATAAATAAGATGAAATAGAGAGAATTATAAACTTACATTTTTCAAGATAAAACATCATATTTGAGAAAATAATTAAATTTAAAAATATACTGCAGAATCTATTCCATCATTTTAACTCATAAAATACTTACACTTATTGTTATTAGGACTGAATCTCTGTAGAAGTGATAAAATGATGTGTACAGAAAATATTATGTTATAACAATAAAATGTTAACTATTTTTCCTTTACTACATATAAAGGAAACTAGATTACTTGTGAGTTTATTAAAGAAGCATTTTACAATTTTGTAATAATATTTTGTTTTCTATTTTTATTTAACGTTTTTGTTTTGTGTTAGTGTATTTTATAAAAATAAAGGGGCCAGAGCAGTGGTGCAAGTGGTAGGGCGCCTGCCTTGCATGCACTAGCCTAGGACAGACCACAGTTTGATACCTTGGCATCCCATATGGTCCCCCAAGCCAGGAGCAATTTCTGAATGCATAGCTAGGATAGTCAGGAGTAACCCCTGAGAGTCACCGGGTTTTCCCCAAAACCATTATATATATCTTATTATTCTTTATATTTTCAATACTCAATTTTTTTCAAAATTTCAGAGAACACAAATACTACTTTTTCATACAAGAACACATAAAAAGTCAATATAAAACATTGGCATTTCTAATAATTCATATACTTATTAAGGTATTAATTATGATGTTAAAACAGGTAACAAGCAGGTTGGAATATAGTATTCCTACCTCTAACTGAATCAATTTAATATTTTTCTTAAAAGATACAATTCTTAAAATTAGGATTTTATTTTAAATGATGAATTGTGTAGTTTAGAATAAATTATAGATCTCACAATATACTATACTGAATGATTGTATGAATGGAAGAAATAGAGTGTTGAGATTCAAATTACTCCTGTGACCAAATTGGAAAAAGTACGTGGTTTAAAAACAAAGCTATGAATCTTACATTTATGGAGAACAGAAAACTAAAGAGATACATAATGGGTTAAAATGTATAATATTCCCAGAATCTCTACAGAAAATCATATTTCATCTTTATTTTTTCAGTTTTTGGGTCACACCCGGTGGTGCTTAGGGGTTACTCCTGGCTCTATGCTCAGAAATCGCTTCTGGCAGGCTCAGGGGACCATATGGGATGCTATGATTCGAACCACCATCCTTCTGCTTGCAAGGCAAATGTCTTACCTCCATGCTATCTCTCTGGCCCCTACATTTCATTTTTTCTCACATTTTGAGATAATCGGGATTCTGTGATTCACAACTCTTTCTGTATTAGCATTGTCATTTTGTTTTCATAATACCATTTCTTGCTGCCTTCTTTTAAATTCAGTTTACTCTATACTTAAGATTCTTGTGACTACATTAGTCTAACTAGAATAAACCAGGATAATCTCTTTAAGGATAATTGATTCATAAATTTAATTCACAAGTTCAAGTAATTAGGATATAGATATGGAATTTCTAGTTTTCTTACTATTGCAAAACACTGTATAATTATCTTAAAATAGACAAACCCTGTAAACAGAAGTTTTATAGATTGTAATAAAACTTTCCACTGTATCTTAATTGAAGCAAATTAAATATAATAAAGAAAAAATTAACAATTTAAAATCTCTTTATAAAAGTTAGACTGTGTAGTGTAGAAAATTAATCTAAGTATAATAAACCAAGCAATACTGATGAATCATATAAAAGGCATTTGAATATAAAAAATAAGAGTGAAATTTATATTCTAAAAATCTTAAATAAAATTTTAGATTCCTCCTGATATAGCTGGAAAATTCTTAGTTCTCTCACTGGTAAGATGTGGTTAATGTTAATATAAAATTTATATTTTCAATTGTTTTATTTTCTAAAATAAAGTGAACAAAATACTCTAAAATGTCGATACTATGCAAGTAACATTACTTTTATTAACAATTATGAAGTTGAAGTTACTAATTAAGAATAATGAAGTAGAACTTATTGATGACTAAAAATGAATTTAAGAAAATATTTTATATTGATTTCCAATTGTGCTTGTTCTGTTAATTGCTTTATTAGAGAACTATGTCTATATAACTTTTCATTGTTGGGTTTCAGTCATACAGTGTAAATCATCCTTCATCAGTGTACCCTTCCTGTCATCGATCTCCATTTTATTTCCACCCCATCCCCAAACCTCTCTTGCTCGACAGGTAAATTGCTTCTCTCTCTCTCTGCTCTCTCTCCTCTTTTTTTAACACGGTGTTTTACTATTATAAATGGAGGAGTGTCTTGCCTATTAGTTTTTCCACATTAAGAACCAAATTTTTGTCTAGAGCAATCAGTTCCAATTAGTTCCAATTGTCATTATCCTTGAAACTCTTGTTTCCTCTAGCTACACTCACTGCTCTTTGTGGCAAGATTTTTACCCTGGACTGGACCTCCTAAATTTTGTCTCTATTTTTATCATACAATCTCTTTTTTTCTTATGTCCTCAAAATGACTGAGATTATTCTGTCTGTCCCATGCCCTATGGCTCATTGCATTCAGCATGATAGTCTCCATATCTTCCATGTATAAGCAAATTTCATGACTTCATTTTTTTCCCAACCTCTTTATATTTTATTGCATAGATTTACCACTGTATCTTTAGCCACTCATCTGTAGTTGGGCACCTAGGTTGTTTCTAAATTCTGTTTATTTTAAATAGTCCTACTCTAAATAAAAGAGTGCAGAGGGCACACTTTTTGTATTGTGTTTGTATTCCTAGGTATATCCTTAGTTTTTGTATTCCTGGATCATATATTAGTTCAATTTCTAGCTTTTTGAGGACTGTCCATATTGTTATTCAAAAAGGTTGGACCAATCTGCTAAAATAGTAGAAGGAATAAGGAAATAATAAAAATTAGAGCAGAAATTAATGAACTGAACACTCAAAAATAATCAAAAGATTAATGAAAGCAAGAGTTGGTTCTTTGAAAAAATAAACAAGATTGATAAAGAATTTAGAGAGACTGACAAAGAAAGGGAGAAATAGGAAACTTAATAAGCAGAATTGGAAATGAAAATGGGATGCTTTCAAGGAACATTTGTGGAGGAAGGCCCATATCGGTACTGGAATTGACCCTAATTCATGTGTGTTTGACATCCAACTATGAAGAAATTGTTAAATCAAATGGGTTCAAGAAAATAAAATAAATAAAAATGAGGTCACTACAGACACTACAGAATTTCAAAGAACAATAAGAAATTACTTCGAGAAACTATGCCACAAAACAAGAGAACCAACCTAGAAGAAATGGATACTCCTACAACCTTCCTGGCTGAACTAAGATGATCTGGAATAAATGAACAGGCCTATCACTATTGAAATTGAAAGGGTAATCCAAAGTCTTCCCCAAAACAAAAGCCCAGGTCCAGATGAATTCACTAGTAAATTCTTTCAAACCTTTAAAGAGGATCTACTGCCAATTCTCTTTAAGCTCCTTCATAAATTTGATGAAATAGAGATCCTCCCAAATAGTTTCTATGAAGCCAAATCACTCTCATACCAAAAGACACCCCTCCACACACACACACACACACACACACACACACACACACACACACACAAACACATACACACATACAAAGAGAGAAAGAGAAAGATCCACAACAAAGTACTCACAAATAGAATTCAACAACTCGTCAGAACTTTTTATACAATAACCAAGCAGGATTCATTCCAGGATACAAATATGGTATAATTGACCTGGGTTCAATTCCAGAATCCCACATGGCAACTTGATCACTACCAGGAGTAATTCCTGAACACAGAATCACGAGTAACAAATGCTTAAATCTGAGTATGTATGGCCCAAAACTTTCCTTTTTCTCGAAAAGAAAATGTCAGTATTAACTTTTGTAGGGACTCCATAATCCAACCCCAGGTGAATGTGTCTGAAGCAGTGGTGCAACCAAGGTTAAGAATATATGACAGACATACGGAAGCAAAGCCCGAGGTCAAGGTGCTTCCAGCCTCATGGACTGACTGACCTCCCCATCAGAATGATCTTTATTGAGTAGACTCAATACACCTGGGGCAGATGAAAGCAATCTGTTCCAATTGTCATTATAGAAACAGAGCGCCTGTCTTGAATACAGGCCGGGGGTGGGGGCGGGTAGGAGGGAGATGGGGACATCAGTGATAGGAATATTGCACTGGTGAAGGAGAGATGTTCTGTTTATGACTGAAACCAAACTACAATAATGCATTTAATCTTATTTAATCTTGATTAAATAAATATTTTATATATAAAAAAGAAATTAAAGCAGGATTAAGTCTCACACATTATACAAAAGTTAACTCAAAATATATCAAAGACCTTGCAATAAGACTTCAATCTTTACATTGCATTGAGGAAAAAATGAACAGAAATGAGCAGAACATTTGAAGACCTAGACCTCAAGAGAATCTTCCAATATTTGATTGATGCCAATGACAAAGACTACATGTTCAGAACTGAAAAGATACCTAAATCAAGCTAAACAATTTCTATGTAATAATATAAATATATGTTGAAACTAAAAGATAGTTAACTGAGTGGAAAAAAATACTTGCACACAAACATATCAGATACATAGTGACAAGGGGGGAAAAGACCTATGTGAGATAATGGGGCTAAGGGTCAAGGGTATTCAGGTACATTGATAGCATTAATGAAGACAGAACTCTATGTCCAAACCAAGGAGTCAATAACACTGAAACAATGAGACATAAAACTTTAATGACAAAACTTAAACAGGTCCCTGTTCCCTGTTGATGGCAAGCTATGGGAGTGGAAGTTGTGGGATGGACTGAACAATGGTAGAGGGATGTTGATGGGACAGGTGCTAAAATATTGTGTCTAAAAATCAACAATGAATGAATTAAATCATAATGCTTTTAAAAAAAAAGAAACCTTAACACCCCTATGAAAAAATGTTGTTAGTAGTCTAATGGAAGAAACTGAAAATTCTCCATAAATGTGTAAAAGAAACTTAGTTATATTTTCATACACATAAAACTGAGATACTCATTAGTGTCCATTGGAAAATTAATTTGACAGCCATTTAAATCAAGAATTTACCATCCCACACAATGACACTTCTCCACTTGTATTTCCTGAAAAATAATTAATTTATCTGTACCTTTTATATTACTAAAATGTTTACTCAGTATGACATTCATGGAGATAATCTTAGGACATCTGACTTTAACCCAGACTCCATGATGAGTTCTTCATTTCTCACATGTTTTTTTTACCTATAATATCATGCCTACAGACTCTTCGCAATATCCATTATGACCATTGCCTTTCAACTCCATCAGTATATTTATTATTAATATTATTCTTATTGTATTTTACACATCACCTTTTATCCAAAAATCCAATTTAAAAATATAAATATATATTTTAGACCCCTATATTTTAATTAATTTTAAAGAATACTCAAACCTCATATTTCATGATTCATATGTTCATCCAGGTTGTAATGTAATGCTGCTAATCAAGTATTTAATTGAATCAAAAGAGCATATAAATTGTCAATAATGACAACCATGCTTTGCCATAAATTCCTATATCTTAGTTCAAGTTAAATTTGTTTCTTTTAAAAGTTTCAAACTATATTATACAAATGTATCATTTTTGTCATTCTAAAAATTACAAAAATTCAAGGTGTGACACATTAATTATTGATTATTAAGATAAATATGATCCATGTTTTAAAAGAACAGTATTTAGTATGTTTTATAAAGTTTTAACAGTGGAAGGTGTCGCTATTATCAATAACACCAATTTAGAATATATATAAACAACTATTGTGTGTTCAATTATGGCAGAGATTAAAAGAGATTAAATACATGTTAATGCTAGTTATATAGATATTACTACATGGACTCTACAGTAATATATATGTCACTTCTATGTATGAATGATCACATCTACTCGAACACTGTACATGCATCTGCTTTTATTTAAAATAATAGGGCAATTTGACTCAAGTTAAAACAGTAAAAAATGGATTTATGTAGTGACTCACATAGCTGCTTGAGAAGGTTTTTCCATGTCTGACCAAGTGTGAATCAATATCTTCCTTTTAGAAATACTCTGATTTGAATTTTCATGAAGTCACATAAAACATCACAATTCAATATAGTATGTATTCTAGAAATAAAAGGCTATTAAGTTTTCAGCAATCTTGGAAAGCCTATAATTTATATCTTAGATGATATGTTTTCAGATAGCTTTAAAATTGATTGCATTTACATTTTTTACTTAATTGCTTTAGTTAGCATTACAGAATGATAGCACATTGTTATACATGAGCAAAGCTAATTATTTTTGACTTATGACATTAAAAATAATACTAGATATTTTTGGTTTATATTCCTTCTGTATTATTACATTATGTAATTCTTTACACTAATTTGAAACTAGCATTACTTTTTTAAAACTTAAACTTAACACAATGCCTATGAAATTCAGAATCCAGGATTAATGTATTTTAAAATAATAATTCAATTGTAAGCACAGTAACACAAAATAATGTGTTCTGATTATGAGATACTATGTACCATAAAATAATATAAATATATGCTGAATTGCTATTAAAAGTATAATCATTTTATAGAGAATACATATTTATATATTTCATATAAAGGAGAATTCTACATATAAACTTCTCATTGTTTTCTGAAGTCTATATGATTTCTGTATACAATGATGATTTCTGAATTAGAATAAACAACTAAGATAGCTTAAATAAGAGCTATCACTTAAAAACAAGTATATCAATAACTGTTCATTGTTAATCTGAGAATATTGAGATAATTGCATTAAGAAAATAACTATTTTTATTAATATAAAATGGAACTACGGGCAAATGAATACATTTTCACTAAAATGATAACTATCAGTATTTGATACCCATGAAATCTATCAATATAGCAGTAATTTGCATGATTTCATCTTTTCTTAAAAGCAAGTAGCATTACATTGTTCACAGAACAATTGAAGTATCATATATCTGAAATGTCTTTGGGATCTTAATTTTATTTGCCTGAAAGCCAATTCTTATTCAAGTATCATACTTTTTTATTGACATAGCATTTTAGTATAGTTTAAGGTGGGAAAGACAGCCTTCAATCTGTTTTCCCCTTTAGGTACGCTTTGATTAAATTGGGGACACTTATTATGTCATGTAAATTTCAACAACATTGATCTAAGTCTTTAAAAAAAAAAGGTCATCGGCATCATTATAGGGACTGCATTGAATCTAAGTAATGCTTTGGGCAAGATTGTCATTCTGACCATAGGATAATCATACCAGTCCATTGAAAAGAGATTGTGTTTACATTTCTTCATGTCTTCTTTTATATTTAGTACTGTAGAATGGTTTTTTTTTTTTTTTTTTTTTTTGGTTTTTGGGCCACACCCTGTGACGCTCAGGGGTTACTCCTGGCTATGCGCTCAGAAGTTGCTCCTGGCTTCTTGGGGGACCATATGGGACGCCGGGGGATCGAACCGCGGTCCCTCCTAGGCTAGCGCAGGCAAGGCAGGCACCTTACCTCCAGCACCACCACCCGGCCCCAGAATGGTTTTTTTTTTTTTTTTTGCATAATTCCTTCAGTCTCTTTTGTTAAGCTATTGTTAAGTTCTTAATTTGCTGACACACAAATGTGAAGAGATTTTTTTAAAAATTTCTCTCATCTAATTTATTATCTGCTTATATATAAAAACAGTATTTTATAGTCTGCTACTGCTTCAGTACTGTACATGTAATAGTTCTAGGAATTTTGAGGGGAGTCTTTAGGGTTTTTTCTAACACAGACAATCATACATATTTCTGACCAAAAAGAAAAAGAATTATTTTGTCCTCTGCTAGAGTCAGACTCAAAGGATGAGATCACACAACTGGAATAAAGCTTAATACTTTAATTCATCTGCCAAAAAGCTCCCACACTGGCAGGTCAAGGCTATCTTCTGAAGGTGATGAGCCTCGCACAAGGTATGAGGAAGATTATATAGGAAGAGATATAGGGAGGTTCCAGCTTTCTGATGATCGTTAAAATGATTGGCTCTTGTCTAGGGGTATGTTCTATTTCTCCCTTGTCCTTCCTTGAAAGGCTACCTGTATGGCCAGGTAGCTTGGGATGGTGTTAATGGAAATGGGCTTGTGAATATCTAGCAAGTGGCTTACACCATGTAGTCCTTACAAAATGGCACCTCTCCCTGCTCAGAACCTAAGAAGAAGCCTGTCATGTGACCTTTACAAAAATAGTGTCCTTGGTGATGGGAATGTTGCACTGGTGATGGGTGGTGTTCTTTACATGACTGAAACCCAAACACAATCATGTATGTGATAAATTTGTTTAAATAAAAAAAATAGTGTCCCTCCTTGTTTAAAACCAGGTTACAACAATTCAGAATAAATGTCATAAATATCTTAATTAAATGAGTAGATAGCATTAAAATAAAGATATAAATAATATTCTTCTAAATTTTGGGATATGAATAGAATAATTAATAAACTATATAGATTTAATAACATAAATCAATAAGTAGCTTTATAGTCAAACCAAACCAAGTAAAAATATAGAAACAGAATTGTACTTCATAAAAATATAGTAAAGAAAAAATATAAAATAAATAATATTCTTAGATATTTACCATCACCATATTTACATAAGAAATAGTATTTAATACAATCTTTCACTTAAGATCACTCATAGACTTTTGAAATAATGCTTCTGCAGTTCTTGAACAAATTTATTTTTAGTGTACTCAATAATCAATGAAATATTTTTAAAGTATTTTGACAAAATTTATGATTGTATAGATAGTCACAAAGGAGAGAATAATCTGAATATGGATCCCAAAATATCAATCTAAGGGTTGATGTCAGGTTGATGGAAACATTCAGGGATACAGAGATAGATTTTAAAGCATAGATTTTTGTCAAAATATTTTAAATATGTCCTAATAGTTTACATGAAGTATGAGCAAATTCTTTCAGAAAATGTGACTAGCCTGACACAGAGACACAACTAATAAGAGGTGTAAAGTGTTTTTCATCCTTTTATTGACTAAACCTACTGCACTCAAGTATATAATTCTCCCTTTGCATGACATATGGAAGATTACTGTTTGCCTTATTATACTCATTACAGTCAACATTTTATGGTGACTTTAGATTAGACTATCACTAATTATGAATGTATCTTTACTTCTAATTTAATGTAGAAGCAAAGAGCTACAAAGTAGAAAGAGCTCAAAAACAGTGCCTCTGTTTTTGATTTCTTAAGAGCATATTTTCCATGAGATAAATTCCAAACCAAATTTATTGTGTTTTGGATTTCACCCTGAAAATCTTTAAATAAACAATATTTTATATTTACAAATATACTTATAAGCAAGACATTTAGAAATGTTTCAGCAGAATCATCTAAAGCAAACTGAAACTTTGTTATTGTCTTGTAAATTTGTAGGCATAACAGAAGTAATAACCTCATTTTCTATGAAAAAAGTAGTAAGTATAATTTTATTCATTCTGCTAAGCATAAATATAGTAAACTGTGTGCCATATGGCTCATCATTATAAAAGTTGGTATCTCCACTTGCTTTATAAATCACTTCAATTTTATGGAGTATAGAAAGAAAACTCATTGCTAAGTGAGGTCATAGCATTTTCTCTCTGAAATTCTAAACATTCCTGGCATAAAATTTTTAGGATAAAGTTAAACTATAGTAAATGACAATTATTATGTAGTCACTATTTTTCATACTTTTATGATATATATATTTACTGAACAACTATCAAAATATTTTTTCCTAATACAAGTAAGTTAAATTTACTTAAAAGTAAAATCATGTATCTTTTAAGTAACGCAATGTATAGCCTTCACAAAATGAGAACTTCTAGAGTAAGTCAGAATTAATCTCTTCATAAGTCTGATATAAAATGACTCAATATTGCAGACATCATTTTGTTTTCTTTCAGTAATCAGAAACTAATTTATTGTTACAAAGTATATTTTTCAGTAAAATATATTTCTACTAGAATTTTGTTCATGTGCACATATGCACTATACATTTAAAACAATAGCATTACATGCTGTATTTTTCTTAAAACAGTAGTATTGGATATAGAGATATTCAAAAAGTAAATAAGCACTGCTATATAGAAAATAGTCTGATGGGAGGGGATGAAGAGTGATTTAGAGACTCTTAACTACTAATTTCTTATTGATGGGGAGCTCTGTATTCACTCTTTTATCTGTCACCCATCCAGAAGAAGATAATCCAGAGACTTTTTCATTTGCAGCCTCAGGCCCCTGTGCTATGTAAAAGTCTACTAGGTTCATTAGCAAATATAGGCAACTGTCTGCTAACGTTTGCCTTTCTTTCTGTGTTTACTATTTCTAAATAATAAATATGGTAGGTGAAGGAATTAGAGCTCTCAGTCCACAAAGATGTTTGCACCTGGTCCCATGCTTTTCTGTCTGTGTCTTTCTTTTTTACCTAATTCTCCGGTTCTCTCCAGCTTCAGACATTCACCTGGAGCTGGACACCCTGCACAGTAGAAATCGCTTCCATCATTTACAACCTATAAAATTAAATCTGTCTCTGAGTATAGTCATAATAAAAATTAAGACAAAATACTTCTGGAAAGATCTGATGAGACTTTCAAATTTCAGGTAAACAATGTTCTGATCTTCCGTTTTTGTGTTGTTTATGCTTGTGAGTTTATATGTGTTGAGCAAAATTCGCAGCATACTTCTGTTTCCTCTATAATTTAATGAATGGTTCATTGTGTGACAATGACTTAGAAATGTTCATTGCATGAGTTTAAATAAAGTTATTTAGAAAATGTGACTATCATTTACATTAATAGGAAAATATATTATAGTCTTTTCATTTATATTTCATGTTTAAGCAGAAGTTTTGCTACCTTTTGTTATTAAAGGTATATGCCTGACTATTATATCTCTAATTTAATCTATCAATATAAATGAAAAAATATAGATATTCTTTAGTACTAGGTTTATACTACATTTTAGAACATCACACTCAGATATAGCAGCTATGTGCAGTAACTTCGTGCATAAATTCTATAAACTTAAATACTATTAAAACTCATTACCTAACTATTAAAATTTTTGTAACATTTTTAAATATTAAACTTAGATATACTAGTTTTCTAAATTCTCAGTCTTCAATTTATACTAAGTATATTTGGTTTTAAGCATGTCATTCACATAAAATATAAAGGTATAAGTAATATAAAATATAACTTATAATTTTAATATAATACTGTATTGTACTAAATTAAGCTATCTTTTATATAAAAAGTTTCAGGTGATGTAGAATGTCTATTTGATAATTAAACAAAATGTTAAAATATAAACTGAATTTCTCTGTTTTCATTGATCTCTCATTTGTTTACAATTTTATGGAATGTCAGGGTTTACCTTCAATTCTCAGTATCTGCCCAATACCTCTTCCACTATTAAATTTTTAGGTGTCAAGTCTGAAAGAACTTGGAAAACCAGATGGATGCTGGGAATCAAACCCACCTCTTCTCTGTGCAATATCCACTGTACTTCCTCTCTTTATCCTCTAGAAATAACTTTTGACTTACATCCTCAGAAACATCCTGCCGTTACTTTTTTAAAGGCACCAAGACTTCCCACCAATTAAGAGGTTATTTTGTTTGTATTTTTGCCAGTTCATTTATTTTGATAATTATAGACTCCATGTGATTTAAACTGAGTTGTTTTCCTTTTTTAAGCTATGTCATACAGGAGAAAATAGTGTTTTCTGCAGACTAGTCTTAAATGCTGTAATTAACATTAAAATAATATTTTCTTTGTATAAAATTCATTATTTCTGGGTACTACTTTCAATTATTATAAACAAAGAAAATCTTGTTGGAAGGCATAAGCAAATATGTGTGAAGCTATGAGAGTTATTGAGTTGACTTCTAAAATGTCTTAGTTTTGTAGGAATTAGTAGGTGCTGCATTGTTTAATCTGTTCCAGGTATTTTCAAACAAAATAAAAACCTTCTGTGTCATTGAATAATTGGGATTAAAATAAACTTAGTTGGAGCATTACCTGCTTTCATATAAAACAAAGGAAAACATGTCTTCTTTGTAGAAGTAAATTATACATATATACAATTTTTGATAATAAAGTTTTGCTTTCAAAATTTTGCTTACAATACAAAATCTCACATTTAAGCTTTCATTTTCCCATATATTTCACTTATGAATGAAACATGTGTAAAAATATTTTTTGTTTTTTTTACCACACCCAGTGAGGCTAATGGGTTACTCCTGCCTATGCACTCAGAAATCGCTCCTGGCTTGGGGGCCCATTTGGGATGCCTGAGGATTTAACCATGGTACATCCTAGGTCAGCGTTTGGGAGGCAAATGCCTTACCACTCCATCGCTCAGGCCCCATAATTTTTGTAGAAATATTGAATGAGAGCAAGTATATCAACTTGGTTCTTCAACAATCTGTATTTACAATTATGTAAATACATAACTTACATCATGCTTTAATAGTTAAATAACGATTTTGAGTATTTGCTGTGCTACAAATGTAGACAGTTAAAGTAAATCAATTAATTTTTATCTAGCAATTAGCAGAAGTTTATTATGCACACAAAAATTTTCTCAAAGTATGTAATGTTGGGGCCAGAGTGATAGCACAGTGCACACGGCCGATCCAGGATGGACCTTGGTTTGATCCCCGGCATCCCATATGGTCCCCCGAGTAAGGATCGATTTTTGAGCGCATAGCCAGGAGTAACCCCTGAGCATCACAGGGCATGGCCCAAAACGCAAAAAAAAATGTATATTGCATAGGAGTATATTTTAAATAGCTTATTTATATAATAATAATTATATATAGTTATAGTAACTATAACCTATATCTAATATAGTGCCATGGACGGTTTGGTCTGGACACTGAGAAGATTCTTAGGGTCCTTAAAGGGTGTGTGTATTAAATGGTGAAAATGAAATCATATTTTAGACACTCAGAAGTGAAGTTCTACGTTGTCTTTGTATACTTGTCTTCTTTCTCTGGACTAGAGCAGAACAATTATATAAAATTTCTTGGCAAGGATAACAATCACAGACATAAGCATTTAATTTTCTCATTGTACCTTAGAGAAAATGCCCAGGACAAACTGCATGTTTATCTTTACGACCCAGGGCAAGGCACATTCCGCAACCTCTGTGTTCCTTCAGCAAGGTCAGTTTCCAGAGACGGGCTATAGTTTTGGCCTTACTCCAGTTCATCATTGTGAACTGGGACCTGTAATATTAACCCTTGCTATGACTGCACTTAGGCTAGTAGCAAAGCTAGATTTGAGACTGGTAAATATTTGGTAAGTCTAAAGGATACTTGAATCTACACAAATGTTTATAACAAGGTGTGTTTATAAATCTTTAAGAGAGGCTCAAAGAAAAGTCCTTAGGATGTTAGTTGAAGTTACATCTCGAATAATATTTATGTTATGTCCTTTTTTTCCTGAGTGCCTCATGAACAGTTGACCAAGGTCATTCAGCTCTCTTAAGCCCTCCTTTTTGTAGGTAAACTACTTTTCAAACTCCTTTTCATATGGGTACAGGCAGCTTTGAAAAGCCCCTCAAAAGATTCAGGCAGCTAGGGTCTTTTCAAACCTGGTGCTCTTCTTAGGTCTCAGGGTCATAATATACAGAGGGGTCTATGTAGCATTTCCCTCCTTTTTTATTTTTAAAGTGAATGGTGACTAATTATAATTTAATAGCAGACATCAATAAATGAACCAGTATAATACCATGCACTAAGACTAAAAGACCAATTCCAATTGTTGCTGTCCATTATGGCCAGTTTAAGGGATTTAACTTTTAGCATATGACCATAAATCTGTAAATAACACACCAATCTCTGTAATATCTAATTGTGGGTTTGCTTAAAGCAGCTATTTCTTGCTGCTAGGTTTTGATGTTTAAAGACATAACATTGTGTTGACATATATTCAGCAAATGGGTCTTTATTTTATCCCAAGGCTTAGATTTATTATATGGACATGGGGTGACACATACATATTTATATTTTGCAATACAACAAGTAGACATCTGAAATTTGAAGTTCTGTACTTCATTTTCAAGCCAAATGACTGTGTCCTCTTAAGGCATTAACTCTTGCTTCTAACTTATAGACTGTTATTTCTTGTTTAACTAAAGCAAGAGAAATATTTCTAGAAAGATCATTAATTTTGTGAAGTAGTATGCACTTCCTTAACCAATGATGTGGTGGAGATAGGAATAGATGTAAAAATGGGGATTAAAGCAGTGATCCCTAAAATAAGAGTGTTAACAAATTGCTTAGGTCTCATTAAAGCATGCAGTTTCTTTTCTTTAAAACTAAAATGACAGAATAAATATACCAATAATCCTGAATTTCAATAGGAAGCGTAACATAAGTAAGTTGTTGAAGAATTAGAAATAAAGGATAAATTTTGGCTATGATCAGATTAAAACAATTAGTTAATATACAAATTGTACGAGAAATTTTTATAAAAGAATAAAATGCAGTAATCTTTGTGTCTGATAATTGAGCCAGGAGGACAGTATAGGGCAGGATACAATATGCCTCAATATTTATATATTGAGCTTGGAGCTGTATAGGTTATAATTACTATACTAGAATTGCCTAAATAATAGTAAATTATTTAGTTAGGAACTCAACTCAACCTTCAAAAACATTTTGTTTTACAGTGAGTTTCTGGTGGTATTAACAAGAAATGTCCCAGCCCAAGTTAGACATATAAAACAATGCAATACTATTTAGTGATAAGAAAAGATAAAATCTTGCACTTTGCTTCTTCCTGGAGTATTTGGAGAGCAACATGCTGAGTGAAACTAGTTAGAAAGAGAAGGTCAGAAACAGAATGATCTGTATATATGTGGTAGTATAAAAAGCATAATACAAATGCCCCAAAACAATAGAAACTGAGAACAGGTAGGAAGCCCGCCATGGTGAGAGGCAATTCCTGGACACTGGGACAATGATGAAACCAAGTGGAAATTCTGGTAAAGGATGAAGTTTCCATTATGTTATAAATGAAATCCTACCTTAAAACAGTATAATAAAGACAGTGTATTAAGAGATAAGGAAAGAAAAGTGGGGCCGGAGCAGTGGCGCAGCAGTAGGGCATTTCTCTTGCACAGGTTGACCTAAGACGGACCGCAGTTTCATCAACCAGCGTCCCATATGGTTTGCCAAGCCAAAAGCGATTTCTGAGTGCATAGTCAGGAGTATCCCCTGAGCGGCACGGGGTATGGCCCAAAACCTCAAAAAATAAAAAAAAGAAAAGGAAAGAAAAGGAGATAAGAAAAAAGAAAAACAATGTGCTGCCACAAAAACCAATTATTGTCTCTATTTTCTTCCCTTTAACCAGTTTCTGAGACAGTCAAAATAAGCAACACTTGGCTGTTAGGATAACCTGAAAACTTGTGCCAATTTATGTAGGCACTTGGTGGTTGTGGGAAGGAGCCTGGGGACACTAGATGGAAATCTGGTGTCAGAGCAATATATGCCTGGAACTCTATTATGAATAGTTTTGTAAATCGCTGTACCTTAGTAAAGCTAACTTTTTAAAATAATAAGAAGAAATGGAGCCTTGTTAGAAGATGCTAGAAGCTATGCCAGCTGCAGTGAATCTGGAGACTCCAGATCCAACAAAGGAGTCTGAACAAGATATAACAGAGTGGTATACTGCTTGAAAAATGCTGTTAGCTCCTAGATCATGATATCAGAGCGTCCTGATGAGTCCATAGGACCTGGATTTAACAGACGGGGCTCACTCCCTCAGTAGTCCTCCATTTCCATGTTAGCATTTTACAATTTGTTCCCTGCAAGATCACTTTAATAATGTAGAGGGTATCCTATTGTATTTCTCAGCTCAGTGACTTGTCTGTGTCCTATCTATAGCTTTATGATACTTCATGTATGTTT
Organism: Suncus etruscus; assembly: GCF_024139225.1. Classification (NCBI taxonomy): domain Eukaryota; kingdom Metazoa; phylum Chordata; class Mammalia; order Eulipotyphla; family Soricidae; genus Suncus; species Suncus etruscus. Next base: position 29,943,228 of record NC_064863.1, read on the forward strand.
GAAATCTATTCTTTCATCTGATCTATCTTCTTCATTTTGAAATCTTCCTTAAGGAGACTCTTGGATAGCAGATTCTTTGTTATCATCAATTAATGTGGAGGACTCCTCCTTTTTTTTCATTGCTTTTATCTGCACTGCATAGAGTATGGAATTCTTTGACTCTCAAAGATGGGGCGTCTTAACCAGTTTGTCTTTCATCAAATTTTATTATTTAACCTTTATGATGTCTTCTAGGTCTTTCCATGTAAATAAAACGAACATATATTTTAAGCTAATGGTCCTGTATTGGAGGGATGAGTTTATATTCTTTGTAAAGATCTACTATTTTAATCAGTCTTTTCACTAAAATACATTACTTTGGGTGTGTATCAGCAATAATATCATATTGATTAAACAAGTCTTGGAATTTCTGGACTTAAGTTGCTACATTTTTTTCTTGTATCTGGCCAGTTGTTTTCTAAATTCATTACATTCTTTAGGTATTTTCTGAAGGACAGCCAGGATAAGTTTCTAATTTTCCTTCTCTTTACCTGTAGCCAATGTGTATTGGGGTCTTTATGTCTCAGTGTATGTGATGATTTCCACTGCCCAGAAACATGGCTTTCCATTTTCAATAGTAGTACAATAACAGTGTTCTCAAATCTAACTACCAATTCTAAGGATAACAAAACATATCATAGATTTTCTCACAGTGACAACCCTAACACTTTTTTTTTATATATTCAAGATATTTATTTTACATGAGAAAAGTAATAGACAAGTATGAAATAAAGACAAGTAGACAAATGCAAAAGATGGTAAAACAAGTTATTACAATAACAAAAATGTGTTCAATTAAAATAAAAATGTCACATAAATCTGTGCTTTCTCCAGATAGAGATTTATTCTACTTGTATTTTCTATTCTGCAACCAAAATATTCATGTTTAATTCTACACTGGTGAGTCACTTAATGAAAACAATAGATACTAAGTAGACAACTGCAGAGATTTTACAAATACCTTAAGTGTATAAAAGCAGCAAACATTATCAGTCTTTGTAACAAGAAGATTAAACAATTGACAAAATATAAATCTGTGGGAATAAGAGCTAATGGGAGATAGATACCTTTAGATTCTGCATAGGAATTATTTTGTAATGTTAGAATATAATTCTGTCCTTATAATACATTTTTACTGTTTAGGATTAAAAGTATTTTTTCTGAAAGTTGATTCAGAGATAGTAAATAAAATTAAAACTGTAAAAAAATCTGTTTAGAACATATATTGAAATTTTTTAATATAATTTTTATTTTGATCATAGTGGCTTACATATTGTTGACAATAATATTTTAGGTACATATTTACATAAAATCAGGGGGGATTCCCATCACCGGTTTGTCTTCCCTACTCCTCCTTTTTTGTCCTACCTTCCATATCCTCTTCCCTCACCCCCAGGGCTGCTAGAATATGTGGTCCCCTCTGTACCTATCCTATTACTTCGTAGTCTTACACCTGTTTGGTCCTGATGCCTCCTTTATTTCCCCCTCTAATTGGGGGGCAGGACTAGCTAGTTCAAGTTATGTGGTTTTGTTTGAAGAGGAGAAAAATAATAAACTGGGGTAAAAGTCTAATACGCCGGGAATAAGCAGAGTTCTTTTAGAGGCTCTCGCCATCGGTTTGAGAGACGAAGGAGAAAAAAAAGGTGAAGCAGTCCACCCCTACGAAATGAAGTGTCAAATATCTATTAAGAGTTCCAACCATAACGCTAAGCACCCCAAAAACAGAACAAAACAAACAAACAAAAAAAATGTCGTGGTCTTGAGAAAGGCATCATGGCAGAGACCATGAAGAGGGAAAAGAAGGGGCCTGAGAGATTACATGGAGGCAAGGCGTCTGCCTTTCATGCAGGAAGTCATCGGCTCGAATCTCTGCGCCCCACATGGTCCCTCATGCCCGCCAGGGGCAATCTCTGAGCCCGGAGCCAGGCATAATCCCTGAGCACTGCCGGGTGCCACCCAGAAATCTGAAAAGAAGAAAAAAAAAAGAGAAAAAGAAAAAAAAAAGGAGAAAAAAAGATAAGTGGGGTGCAATAACTTCAATAACCACACTAAAACAAAGAAATCGACCAAAAATAGATAGGTAAATAAAAATAATAATAGTAGTACATGAGGATAAAACGTAATATATGAAAAATAAACAATGTGGTTTTTTTTTTTTCCCTCCTGCCCCGGCACAGTAAATATTGGGGTCATTCAAAAAGGGATTCACATGGCCTAAGATATCTGGGATTTCTCCGCCCTTGGAGTATATTGTCATGGGATCAACTATAGACTCTGTTCATGATCCTTTATCTCCCGGTGGTGCATTTGTGGAGTTTGGGAGGCTTCTGCTTCATCCTGGGTGTTATAGTGAGACCTCTGTGTCTAGAAATCTCAGTATCTGCACAGTTACAGGGGTGAGACTTATGATGAAGTCAGTCTTTGTGGTTGTAGAAGTTCTGTTCCCTCAGTGTCACTCCAGTCCATCTTCTGTGGTTGGTGGTCTTGGTCTTGGCACTAACCCTGGGATGGCACCTAGGTTAGAGCCTTTCCTTGCGTTCCCAGAAGCCCCATTCCGTTACAGTTGTCTCTGCCAGACCTTTGGAACTGGGGATCATGGTTGTTGTGCAGGTCGTAGCTCAAACCCTAGGCTAGGGCTTTTTTATTGGACCCAAGATATATACAGTCTGGTCATGGTTCTAGCAGCCAGTCCTCTGTAAATCGGATTTTTGGCTTCTGGACCTACCAGTGGGTGACAAATCTTCTGATTTTGTCTTATCGGTGGCTGGTAGGGCAGGATAACCTGCTCTTAAATCAAGTTGTTCCCCTTTTTCTCGGTGTCAGGATATCGTATTAGAACTGGCACTCGTTGGTGTTCCAGCAGTAATAAGGTTGTTCCGGATGGGGTTTGTTACCTGCAGCTGCTGTGAAGGTCTGTGCCATTTCTGTGACAGGGATCCAGGGATCAAGGGACAACCCTAACACTTAATAACTAATTTCTATAGCACTCAGCTTTGGAAAAATTAAACAAAACAAGAAAATAAAGGAAAAAAAATCAAGTGATTTAAAACAAAATTCTTGCTTTCCTTCTTATTGTACATTTACAGTAAGGATTGAACTCTTTAATATATGATCCAATCTAAAGGATATAATGTATGAGATATAGTTAAACTTATGTCAGGAAAACTATGAACTATGGCAGAATCAGAAGTGTGATCTCTCATAATTCCTGACATAAACTAATCAATGTCACTTTTCTTTAAATATTATAATCCAGTTTTATCAAATTCTAAAGCTTGATTTTGTTAGGCCATTATATAATTTAATATAAAAGTAAAATTAATTCTTTCCAAGTTATTATAAAATATGTAAAATATCTTTTAGCTTTTTTGCCTTAAATAACAGAACTCCAAGGCTGTTTTATGTCTCTTTATCTCTTGTATAGACAATGAAATGTGGAGCAGCAAATGTTATATTGGCTAACCTGTGTTGTGAAGTAATTTTGCTTAATGTTGCAGCTGTCTTATGAATAAATTTTCTTCTAAAATGTAAAGTATTTATAACAAGTTGGGCATAAAATGATTAAAGTTATAACATCTATTATATTGGAAAATGAAAGCGGGAAATACATCTACGTAAAGCTGTCTCTGATTTCCAAACTCTGAAAAATGAAAGGAGAAGTGAGAAAGGTGACTGGATGGAGGAGAGTTCATATAACATAAAATGAAAATGATGTTCTATACTTATCTATATCTTTCAAAGCATCATCAATTTAATATTGATCATTAATCATTTCTTTACCTTTAGTTCTCTTAGCTAACATTTTCAGCCATATATAATAGATATTAAAATTAAGGTATAAGTGGTCAGTTGAAAAGAAACATATTAGCATGACACCACTATATTTTTGCAAGATGGAATTTAATATATTTTTAATATACTTTATACTTATAGTAGACAAGAAGAATTGAAGTGAGCTTGTGCTTTAAATTACCTTGAGGTTACCTAGGACATACTTTGAAGGCAAACTAATAGGGTACTGAATATTTTGTTAGATCTGCAATAAGCAGTTTTATTTTATATAAAACAGAAATGTAGTTAACAGTTTGACCTAATTTCCTATGAGTAGAGACTTTGTGTAAAATACTTGAGAAAAATTTGTTCTAGTGTACTCAAGGACATTAGGAAAATAGCTCCCTGTTATGGTTTTCCTTACAGGTTCAGAAGCTGAACTAACCTAAATGACCTGTTCTTCATAAAATGCCCTTTTAATTTGCTGAATTTGCTCCCAGGACATACAAGTCTGCTGATGTACTGATCACTAAGTTCTGTTGGGATAATTATTTTAGAATAATTTCCCAGAGTTGCAAGGCAGGTCAAAAGGGAAAAAAAATCTTACAAAGTTTAATGCCTTAAAAGAAGGGTGCTGCTAAATGTTTTTAAATTAATGGTGTAGGCAGAATTTTAAATGCAAGCTAAACCCAAACAGTTACTACTTTAAAAAGCATTGCTTAATTATAAATAATTTATTCTAAAATCTTGAAGGTAATTCTATTACAAAATTTAAGATCAAATATTTTATAAACCCACTTATATGCAAAACTACTGTGAAAAACATACTTATGTGTTAAGTCAGAAGATGGTTTGCACATCTTCAGTTTTAACATATTTTATTAATGTCTCCCCTCACCAATAAAACACAATGTGTTTTAAAAACATAATATATAAAATTGTAATTGTGATATAAATGAGAAAATATTTTATATAGTTTTACTGTGAACTTAATGAAAAATTTCATTATTAAGTAAATAAACATTAAAACAATTTAAAAAAAATATGTCAAACTCAGGACTTCTATGTCTTTGCTGGTTTCCTGACATATAAAGAAAACTTTACATCATTTCATAAAATAAATGACTCCATTTACACATATGCATCACATAAGCTTGTACAATTATTGTATGACATGTTCCAAATCCATTCAAACTGACTTTTTAAAATCTGTATTATTCTATTCCTTTTATGAAATATATGGTCAACTGTTACAGTTTATGCAATGTAGAGTGAAAAATAAATAAGCATAACAAGGGATACTGGAAAAAATGAAAAACAATAAGTACAATAAAGAAAATATCCTCAGTGAACTACTGAACAATATTAGAAATTTCACATTAGTACTAACCAAAGTAAATGATCCTTTCATATATCATGTTGCTCATTTTAAATTATTATTTATATGACAGATGAGTAATATTCACAGTATTCTGGAGCTTTTCTAGACTGTCCTCAGAAGCAACCCCTGACAGTGCTCAAGGAATCATATGAGGTACAAAGGATCAAACCACATTGACTGCATATTAAACAAGAACTTTATATTGTATACTATCTCTTTAGCTTATTTCTTATTAAAAAGGAAAAACATATCACAAACGTAAAATTAGCATACTATATTGATTGAACCATAGGTAACTCTATTAGACGAAATAAAGGAAAGAAAGTGGGAGATTGGGTGGAAGGAATTCTTGGAATGGTAACGGAAAATAGACATACAATGTGGAATGCGGTATTGGAACAAAACATGCATAAAAATATAATTAACAGTACTGTATATCGGGGCTGGTGAGGTGGTGCTAGAGGTAAGGTGTCTGCCTTGCAAGCGCTAGCCAAGGAAGGACAGCAGTTTGATCCCCCGGGGTCCCATATGGTCCACCCAAGCTAGGGGCAATTCCTGAGCATCAAACCGGTGTGGACCCCCCCAAAAAAACAACAAAAACAAAACAATAAAACAGTACTGTAAATTACAGTATCTGAATAAAAATGGTAATGAAAAACAAAGGTCTGTGAAGTGAATTAATTCTATCAATGATTATCAATTATTATAGTAATATCATTTTATAAGTAATTAAAATATTCCCAATTTCATGATTGTTTATAATAGTTATTTTGTGAGTTATAATTTGTCTTATAAATATAAAAATAATTATGTGTATTTTAATAAATTTTTCTTTATTTAAACACCTTGATTACATACATGATTGTGTTTGGTTTTCAGTCATGTAAAGAACGCCACCCATCACCAGTGCAACATTCCCACCACCAATGTCCCAAGTCTCCCTCCTCCCCACCTAACCCCTGCCTATACTCTAAACAGGCTCTCCATTTCCCTCATACATTCTCATTATTAGGAAAGTTCAGAATGTAGTTATTTCTCTAGTTAAACTCATCACTCTTTGTGGTGAGCTTCCTGTGGTGAGCTGGAACTTCCAGCTCTTTTCTCTTTTGTGTCTAAAAATTATTATTGCAAGAATGTCTTTCATTTTTCTTAAAACCCATAGATGAGTGAGACCATTCTGTGTTTTTCTCTCTCTCTCTGGCTTATTTCACTCACATAATAGATTCCGTGTACATCCATGTATAGGAAAATTTCATGACTTCATCTCTCCTGAGAGCTGCATAATATTCCATTGTGTATATGTACCACAGTTTCTTTAGCCATTCATCTGTTGATGGGCATCTTGGTTGTTTCCAGAGTCTTGCTATGGTAAATAGTGCTGCAATGAATATGGGTGTAAGGAAGGGGTTTTTGTATTGTATTTTTGTGTTCCTAGGGTATATTCCTAGGAGTGGTATAGCTGGATCATATGGGAGCTCGATTTCAAGTTTTTGGAGGAATCTCCATATCGCTTTCCATAAAGGTTGAACTAGACGGCATTCCCACCAGCAGTGGATAAGAGTTCCTTTCTCTCCACATCCCCGCCAACACTGTTTATTCTCATTCTTTGTGATGTGTGCCATTCTCTGTGGTGTGAGGTGGTATCTCATCGTTGTTTTGATTTGCATCTCCCTGACGATTAGTGATGTGGAGCACTTTTTCATGTGTCTTTTGGCCATTTGTATTTCTTTTTTGTCAAAGTGTCTGTTCATTTCTTCTCCCCATTTTTTGATGGGATTAGATGTTTTTTCTTGTAAAATTCTGTGAGTGCCTTGTATATTTTGGAGATTAGCCCCTTATCTGATGGGTATTGGGTGAATAGTTTCTCCCACTCAGTGGGTGGCTCTTGTATCCTGGGCACTATTTCCTTTGAGGTGCAGAAGCTTCTCAGCTTAATATATTCCCATCTGTTAATCTCTGCTTTCACTTGCTTGGAGAGTGCAGTTTCCTCCTTGAAGATGCCTGTAATGTCCTGGAGTGTCTTGCCTATGTGCTGTTCTATATATCTTATGGTTTTGGGGCTGATATCGAGGTCTTTAATCCATTTGGATTTTGCCTTCGTACATGATGATAGCTGGGGGTCTAAGTTCAATTTTTTTGCAAGCGGCTATCCAATTGTGCCAACACCACTTGTTGAAGAGGCTTTCCCTGCTCCATTTAGGGTTTCCTGCTCCTTTATCAAAAATTAGTTGATTGTATGTCTGGGGAAAATTTTCTGAGTATACAAGCCTATTCCACTGATCTGAGGGCCTGTCCTTATTCCAATATCATGCTGTTTTGATAACTATTGCTTTGTAGTACATTTTAAAGTTCGGGAAAGTAATTCCTCCCATATTCTTTTTCCCAATGATTGCTTTGGCTATTCAAGGGTGTTTATTGTTCCAAATGAATTTCAAAAGTGTCTGATCCACTTCTTTGAAGAATGTCATGGGTATCTTTAGAGGGATAGCATTAAATCTGTATAATGCCTTGGGGAGTATTGCCATTTTGATGATGTTAATCCTGCCAATCCACGAGCAGGGTATGCATTTCCATTTCCGCGTGTCCTCTCTTATTTCTTGGAGGAGAGTTTTATAGTTCTCTCTGTATAGGTCCTTCACATTTTTAGTCAAGTTGATTTCAAGATATTTGAGTTTGTGTGGCACTATTGTGAATGGGGTTGTTTTCTTAATGTCCATTTCTTCCTTATTACTGTTGGTGTATAGAAAGGCCATTGATTTTTGTGTGTTAATTTTGTAGCCTGCCACCTTGCTATATGAGTCTATTGTTTCTAGAAGCTTTTTGGTAGAGTCTTTAGGGTTTTCTAAGTAGAGTAACATGTCATCTGCAAACAGTGAGAGCTTCACTTCTTCCTTTCCTATCTGGATTCCCTTGATATCTTTTTCTTGCCTAATCGCTATAGCAAGTACTTCCAGTGCTATGTTGAATAGGAGTGGTGAGAGAGGACAGCCTTGTCTTGTACCAGAATTTAGAGGGAAGGCTTTTAGTTTTTCTCCATTGAGGATAATATTTGCCGTTGGCTTGTGGTAGATGGCTTCAACTAGATTGAGAAAGGTTCCTTCCATTCCCATCTTGCTGAGAGTTTTGATCAAGAATGGGTGTTGGACCTTATCAAATGCTTTCTCTGCATCTATTGATATGATCATGTGGTTTTTATTTTTCTTGTTATTGATGTTGTGTATGATGTTGATAGATTTACGAATGTTAAACCAGCCTTGCATTCCTGGGATGAAACCTACTTGATCATAGTGGATGATCTTCTTAATGAGGCATTGAATCCTATTTGCCAGGATTTTGTTGAAGATCTTTGCATCTGCATTCATCAGCGATATTGGTCCGTAATTTTCTTTATTTGTAGCATCTCTGTCTGGTTTATGTATCAAGGTGATGTTGGCTTCATAAAAGCTATTTGGAAGTGTTTCCGTTTGTTCAATTTCATGAAAGAGTCTTGCCAGGATTGGTAGTAGTTCCTCTTGGAAAGTTTGAAAGAATTCATTAGTGAATCCATCTGGGCCTGGGCTTTTGTTTTTCGGCAGACATTTGATTACCATTCTAATTTCATCTATGGTGATGGGGGTGTTTAGATATGCTACATCCTCTTCCTTCAACCGTGGAAGATTATAAGAGTCCAAGAATTTATCCATTTCTTCCACGTTCTCATTTTTAGTGGCGTAGAGTTTCTCAAAGTAGTTTCTCATTACCCTTTGAATCTCTCTCATATCAGTAGTGATCTCTCCTTTTTCATTCCTGATACGAGTTATCAAGTTTCTCTCTCTCTTTTTCTTTGTTAGGTTTGCCAGTGGTCTATCAATCTTGTTTATTTTTTCAAAGAACCAACTTCTGCTTTCGTTGATCTTTCGGATTGTTTTTTGGGTTTCCACTTCATTGATTTCTGCTCTCAGCTTTGTTATTTCCTTCTGTCTTCCTATTTTTGGGTCCTTTTGTTGAGCATTTTCTAGTTCTATTAGCTGTGTCATTAGGCTACTCAGGTAAGCTCCTTCTTCCTTCCTGATGTGTGCTTGCAAAGCTATAAATTTTCCTCTCAGTACTGCTTTTGCTGTGTCCCATAAGTTCTGATAGTTTGTGTCTTGATTGTCATTTGTTTCCAGGAACCTTTTGATTTCTTCCTTGATTTCATCTCGGACCCACTGGTTATTGAGTATGAGGCTGTTTAACTTCCAGGTGTTAAGGTTTTTCCTCTGAGTCCCTTTGGAGTTCACAAATAATTTCAGAGCCTTGTGGTCAGCAAAGGCAGTCTGCAAAATTTCTATCTTCTTGATCTTATGGAGGTATGTTTTATGTGCCAGCATGTAGTCTATCCTGGAGAATGTCCCATGTACATTGGAGAAGAATGTGTATCCAGGTTTCTGGGGGTGGAGTGTCCTATATATATCCACTAAGCCTCTTTCTTCCATTTCTCTCCTCAGGTCTAGTATATTCTTGTTGGGTTTCAGTCTGGTTGACCTATCCAGTGTTGACAAAGCCGTGTTAAGGTCCCCCACAATTATTGTGTTGTTATTGATATTATTTTTCAGATTTGTCAACAGTTGTATTAAATATTTTGCTGGCCCCTCATTCGGTGCATATATGTTTAGGAGAGTTATTTCTTCCTGCTCTACATACACCTTGATTAATATAAAATGTCCATCTTTGTCCCTTACAACCTTCCTGAGTATAAAGTTTGCATTATCTGATATTAGTATGGCCACTCCAGCTTTTTCATGGGTGTTGTTTGCTTGGATAATTTTTCTCCAGCCTTTTATTTTGAGTCTATGTTTGTTCTGACTATTCAGGTGCGTTTCTTGTAGGCAGCAGAAGGTTGGATTGAGTTTTTTGATCCATTTAGCCACTCTGTGTCTCTTAACTGGTGCATTTAGTCCATTGACGTTGAGAGAAAGAATTGTCCTGGGATTTAACGCCATCTTTATTTCAAAATTTGGTGTGTCTTTTGGGTAGTCTTGTCTTATATTAGGTCTTTCAGTTTTTCTCTTAAGACTGGTTTTGTGTCTGTGAAGTTTCTGAGCTGTTTTTTGTCTGTGAAACCATGTACTCTTCCGTCAAACCGGAAAGTGAGTTTTGCTGGGTATAGTATTCTGGGTGAAGCATTCATTTCATTCAGTCTTGTCACAATATTCCACCACTGCTTTCTGGCATTGAGTGTTTCTGGTGACAGGTCTGCTGTAAATCTCAGGGAAGCTTGCTTGAACGTAATTTCCCCTTTTGATCTTGCTGTTTTCAGAATTCTGTCTCTATCTGTGGGATTTGTCATTGTGACTAGGATGTGTCTTGGGGTGGTTTTTCTGGGGTCTCTTTTGGTTGGTACTCTTCGAGCATGTAGGATTTGATCACCTATATTCTTTAGCTCTGGAAGTTTCTCTTTACTGATGTTCTTGACCATTGATTCTTCCTGGGAATTTTCTTCCTGGGTCTCTGGGACTCCAATGATTCTTAAGTTGTTTCTGTTGATCTTATCATAAACTTCTATTTTCATCTGTTCCCATTCTTTGACTAATTTTTCCGTTGTCTGCTCATTTGCTTTAAGTTTTTTGTCCAATCTCTCCTGCTGTATGGAATTGTTATGTATCTCATCTTCCACAGCACCAAGTCTATTCTCAGCTTCTGATACCCTGTCCCAGAGCTTACCATTTTGTCATTCACATTGTTTACTGACTTTTTCAGGCTTGTTAATTGATATGTTATTTCAGTTTGGAGTTTTGTGATTTCTGTCTTCATATTTTCTTGATTATTATTAGTGTTCTGTTCCACTCTATCCATGGTTTTTTTGAGGTCTTTGAGCATCTTCCATATTGCTAGTCTAAAGTCCTTATCTGAGAGGTTGATTAGTTGGTTGGCCATTATCTGGTCATCAGAATTGTCCTCTTCATTCTCTATGTCTGATGCTGGCCTGCGTTGTTTCCCCATTGTCACACTTATATTTTGGGTTTTTCTACGTGTTGTGGTGGTATTCATTGGCTATATGATGTAGGCAGCACACTTCTCTGGCTCCGCCCTTTCTGGATGGGCTGACTTGTCTCTAAGGGAGGGGAGTCCTCTGTGGGTGAAGCCTCACACTGGATCAAATCTTAGGCCCAAGCATTCAATGGAGAAGACAGTTCGAAGAGGAATGCTTGCTTCTGTGTTATAGCTCAGTTCTTAGTGTGATTTTTTCTTCTTGTTACGATGGTGTTCTTTTCTTAGAAAGAGTGCACTGCCGCGTAACGAAGCGGAGCGTCCGTGCTCTGCTGGAGCCTCTTTTGCCCCACTCCCAAGAGTTTCACGCAAGAGGACAGTAGAGAAACATTTACAAGGAGCACTCACAGTTAGGCTCCACTGGGCGGGCGCAGATTCATGGCTTTTCCCTGCCTGATGTCCCAAACAGGGCAGCTGGCTTCTGCGAAAGACCGCCGGTTTTCACGTTCTGGAGACCCACCCTGGAAATGGCGTCTGGGAGAGCAGATTTCTGGAGCCTCTTTTGCCCCACTCCCAAGAGTTTCACGCAAGAGGGCAGTAGAGAAACATTTACAAGGAGTGCCACATTCCCACTCAGGAGAAGAACACACCAAATAGTGTAGTGTCCTCCTGAAAAGGAATTAATTGCCAAAAAGGCCCGCTTAGAGTAGTCAAAATCACTTGACCCTTTGCGTGGAGGGTTTGGCAATAATTCATATATGTGGCTGTAACTATCTCTCTCTTTATTTTAAACCTTTATTAGAAATCAGGCCTTAGTAAATTCTTTCTAACTAGAACAGCAATCAAACAGCCAAAAGTCTCCCATTTAATATCTCCCTGTAATTTTTGCTACCTTGGCGCCTAAATTCAGGCCTTTCCATAAACTTAGCTCATAATAAAGTAATTTTCATTTTTCCCCAAAACTCTGAAACATTCCTCACATTCCAACTCCCCTGTAATTACGTTTTTCTTCTGTTTTACACAAAGCAAAGGGAACCCAAAACTAGCTGCTTTTTTCACCTTCAGTTTCAACTCTTTTATATGCTAATTTAAGCTAGAGTCCTTCATTCTTTTCCCAGCCTCTTTGATGTCTAGAATCTGCATCTGCCTTCCAAGTCTCTAACCTTTAAAAGCTGCCAGCTTAAAAAATAAATTTGTCTCCGTTTCTGTAAACGAGAGTCCCCATACTATCTGTGTGGTTTCATTCATTTCTACAACATATTTTCCGTCATTCGCCGTCTGTGCACCCACTCTCTCCCCGCGGATTTTTCCCGAAATTCCAGGAAGGATCTGTTTGCAGGCGCTGGCGTCTTGCGAACAGGTTTGGCCCGCAACAAAGGAGCACTCACAGTTAGGCTCCACTGGGCGGGCACAGATTCGTGGCTTTTCCCTGCCTGATGTCCCAAACAGGGCAGCTGGCTTCTGCGAAAGCCCGCCGGTTTCGTATTTTAATAAATTTAGGAATGAACACAAAGGTTTTCAACAGAATACCTAAAATGTAAAATAGTAATAAAATGAAACTCATTAGCTAATCAAAACATTATGAATAAACAACAGGTGTTATTATAAGATCAATTTAAAAACAAAATACTGCATTTGAACCGAATTTGGTATAATATTTAATCAAGTAATACAGTTCTAATTTTTAATTTCTTCATATTTTAGAATCTATAGCTTAATTTTGATAATATTCAATTTGCTGTAAGTTTTTATAGTCCACAGTTAAAGTACTTGACTTTGAAGCAAATGAGCTAAAAGAGACTTTTCAGAGTAAATTGATGTTATATTTAATCATATAAACTAAATTAAATAGCACATTGCCCCTAGATTTGTAGCAGAGACAAATTACTACAGAAAGAAACTGATTTTTAATAAAGCTATCTTTCAGAATCTCTGAGGTAGAGTTTACAGGCAAAATAGCTAGCTAATGTGATTAAATATGCCAGAATGTTCAGTAATGAAGCCAGAGATCAAAACTAATCATTTAAATTATGATCAGGAAAGAACCTGGAGAAATATGATGATATTAAATATAAAAAATTAAAACTAACTCTTCATGTTGTTTCTAGCATCAATATAAAGATGTGGGGTAAAATGTTTTCTATTCCATCAATAGGTACATTTAATTTCTTATTCCTATTTATTCAGTTGTTACTGTAATTTCAGACTCACTGTGTAAAATTAAAACTAATTAAAACACTTAATGAACTAGATACTGTAGATAGAAACTTAAACTGGAAATTCATGAAACTGAACTATTTTGTAAGCCAATTCATTGCTTACTAGAACAGATGTGTAAAAATAAAGTAACATTCTCTATCTTAATCCCAAGCTAATTTTTTTTTTTTTTTTGGTTTTTGGGCCACACCCGGCAGTGCTCAGGGGCTACTCCTGGCTGTCTGCTCAGAAATAGCTCCTGGCAGGCACAGGGGACCATATGGGACACCGGGATTCGAACCAACCACCTTTGGTCCTGGTTCGGCTGCTTGCAAGGCAAACGCCGCTGTGCTATCTCTCCAGGCCCACCAAGCTAATATTTTTACAAATTCCCTTATGTTTATCTAAAGCAAATGCCATATATTTCCTATAGGCAAGGGAATTTATTGTTTGCTCCTCTTATTTTTATTTATCTGGTTTTCAAGTGTGATCTTCCTACATTATACAGCCTGCAATTATATATATATTAATAAATATAAGTTATCTTATAGAATTTATTATGAAGAAAGTGATATTTCTGTGAGTTGCCCAAATTTCATATGTGAAGGATCATCTCATAAACAATAGAATACCTAGATTTTAATGTAAATATATAATTACAAAGAAGCATGCCCAAAAGTAAATATACATTTTTTTGCTGACCCAAAATAGCTTATTTAATAGGAAATGTCTTCTTCAAATAATAGTGGTACAGGGGAATTTCTGCCACTTTTAGGGATTATAAAATTAATATTTCTTAGGAAAATACACTGTCCTATATTCACACAATGCCACTTACAGTTCAAATGAGCAGCTAGTAACATTAAGTTTTATAGATGAAATCTGACTAAAGAAGTTTGAGAAATATAAATTAAAAAAGGTAAATATATGTAACTTTGAAGTCTATTTATCTAGTTCTAACTAAAGCAGCAAGAGTATTAGTGACAATTTGATTTTTCAATTCATTGCATATTAAATTTAATATCTAATTGCTAATGTGAATTGATAGTGCATGACTTATGATTAATTGCCCTCAGATGCACTGAAGTTGATTGACTCTTTGAGGTGATGGTTCTTTGGATCTTAAAGATTGAATTAATAATTTAAAATTTATCATATGATGTACATTCATGACCCTACTTCTCAAACAACTATAAAATCACTTGCCTCATTATCTATTATTAGTTTCTTCTCAGTACCCTTAATCTGTCCTTTTCATAGAAGTTTTTCTGTTCTTTTCATAAACTGAATCTACCTATTTGTCATTTTTATTAAATATGTCTGTCTTAGTGACATATTATTTTTCCTGCCATCTCCATATGAATTATTTAGTTGAATATTTATAATAACATATTTTATTCTATACTTTTTACTCCCTTTGCAGCAATTCAACCTAAAGGTACTTTCTTTTGGAAACTTACATAAATATCTTATATCATTATGTGGTTTGTTTTGATGCCATACCCTGCAGTGCTTAGAACTTATTCTTGGCTCTGAGCTCAGGCATCTCTTCTGATGGGCTGAGGGAACCATATATTTTGCGGGGGGTGATACCCAGGTAACGACATGCAAGTCCTATAATTCCTGTATTATCGCTCCAGTCCCTATAAATATTTTTATTATTATGGGTATTAATTATAGTAATTATTTTCTCTACAGTCTTCTATTCCAGGGGCTTAGATAATAGTACAATGGGAAGGGCACTTGCTTAGCACAAAGCTTACTTAAGTTTGATCCTCAACATTCCATTTAGTCCTCCAAGCCCACTAAGAAGTGATTTCTTGGGGCAGTCAGAAGTAACTTCTGAGCGATGCTGGGAATATCAACAACAACAACAACAACAACAAAACAAACCAAAACTTCTATGTCTAGGATTTAGAGTGTTAGAACAACTAGTTTGGTGTCTTGCTTTGCAAGTGTTCGGCCCAAGTTCTATCTCTAGCATCCCATATTGTTCTATGATTATACACTAGAAATAATTCCTGAATGCATGGACAGGAGTAATCACTGAGTATGCCAGGTGTCTTTAAAATATATATAGTCTTCTATAGGATAATATATAGTCTATACACACACACACACACACACACATATATATATATATATATATATATATATATATATATATATATATATATATATATAGTCCTCTACATTCACACTTAAACAGTGTTTTGAATAAATAACTCAGTTTATCAATATATTCTACAATATCTGGATATGAAAAGGCTATTGTTTCCAAGTGTATATCCAATGTTATTTAATAGAAATCTTAACTTGTCGATTTCCTGTCAGTAATGAATGTTTTCCTTTCTATAGTTATATTAATTTGTTCTTGTTCTATGAACCAACTTTAAATCACATTTTTCTCTGTTCTATCATTGATGTAGAAGGGTTTTTAAATTTTGGTATCACTTACTGACTTACTCTGTCAGTTTGAATACATAAACTATATACAGTAAATAGAAAATAAAGTAGATGAGAAAATAATATGTGTATGTGTGTGACTCAGAAAAAGAGAAAGAGAGAACAGAGCAGTTTATTATGCATCACTGTACATTTTTTAATCTGTACTACCTTTTCTGTTACCTAAAATCATATAATAAGATTTTGCACATTTAAAATGTAAATTTAAAATTAATGTATTCCAAGTTCATTTAAATATTTAGAAAATTTGCTAACTCTGTGGTCAATAAAATTATTCAGAATTACAAGGATTGTAAAATGGTTTAATGTGGGCACTATTTTTCTGTATTTTTTTCATCTTCCCTTGTAAACAATGTTGCCATCACTTCTATTAGAATTATCATTGTGTTCTGCACAATGCCATGAAATAGAAATCACTTCTCTTTTGCTTGAGTTTTTCCCTACATTTTAGAAAAAAAAATAGTTACACTATATTTATTTCTTTTTAGACTGATATAATACGAGTTGCTCACCTTTCAAAGTGTTTTATGAGTCTATAATCTTTTGACCTTTTTATTACATTTTTATTATTTTACCGTCTACCACAATTATATTCCCATTGCTTTCCTGTCAATGATTTTGCTCACGTTGAACATAAATCTTGGCCTGTTAAATTTTTCCTGTTACTACTAAACTAGCACTGAAACTTATTCATAGATATTCATTCATTTGTGGACATTAATAGATACTTTTCAGAGGGTTTCTTGAAGAATTAATAGTACCTTAAAATTATAATCTTTGTGTAAAAATCATGATTAATAATTAACATAGTTAATTTTTTAGAATTGAAAATATTTTATGTTTCTCTTTTTGGTATTTTAATCAAAGACTGAAATTATTTTGGGTATTGAAAATATAAATAATTAAAATTTTTATAAATGATTATTTTTTATTTTTCTGTTAAAGAAAGGCATTTTGATCTATTTAGTTTAAATGTTACTAGCTATAGTTTTATTTACTGTTAATATTACTGATAAATAAATATTTGAAAAATATTGGTTGACATTTTTAGGGGACATTTGAAGAAAATGAAAAATTATTTTGAAGTAATAAAAATCTGAATTTTAGTGGAATTTTTATTACATTTTGGCTTAATAGTACTAATTAAATTTTGTATGAGTTTTCTGACAATTGTTAAAGGTAAATTCCCCCAAAATCTTTACCAATATTCCCAGATTATTTCATAAGAAACTCTTGGGAGCTTCTATCCCATGAATCTAAACTAAACTAAATCTATACTAAATAATTGTTTTCATCTGAAATATTAGCCTCTCCAAATTGGGGTAGAGGAAATTTTGCTAACAGAGTTTAAATGTGTATATAGTTCGCCAAAAAATATCTGTTATAAAGCACCTGGAATGTGTTGACATTGTCTGCTTTTGCATCAGACTTGCCTTCATCTTCTATTATGCCACTTAATATAATCTTTATATTTACTTTAGGTGACATTTTATTGATGTCCTAATTGATATCAAGATATGTAAATATATTATTTATTTTCATTATATTTTCAAAAGACAATTTACTATTGTACTCAAAACCGAGTATTTCATAAATGAGTCAAATATACATACTTTATATTTATATACATGTATGTAATATACATGTACATATATGCATAATATATATTATATTATCTATGAATTACTATTGAAATATCAGATTTTGTCTATAAATTTCACCAAACTATTTAGTGCCTATATTACTAGACTTCTGTGCTATATTTTAATATCAATAGAATACAAACTACATTTTTAACAAGTATATTTGTACATTGCTAGAATTACCTGATCTCATTTATAGGTGTTTTTCTATCAAGAAACATTTATTTATTTAATAACCAGATTTTATTGATTTTTCAATGTTTTAATTGCTGTATAAATTTAGGAAGATAGCATATTCCACTTCATATGTATTTAAGCTACCATTGCCTGAAACGGACCAAATTTCTTGTGCCACTCACCACTGTCAAAGTATCAGACAACTTAATGAGTATAATGATACTATTAATGTAGACGATCTGCTAACTTTTGTTCTTATTTTAAATTGTCATTTTGACCTATATCTGTAACTTTAAATTACTTTTTCTGATAATAACTTTAGAAAGAGTGAAATGCAGGTGTGTGCAATACATTAATCCAAATAGTTTCTCTTTCTATTTGATTAAAAGGAGGCAAACACAGTTTCATAAGGAGCAAATAGTATGAATCCCAGTGTGAATCATTCTCTAATATATCTGGAATTATATGATTTGGCTGTGGAATATAAAAATTACTCATTATTAAATATAAGTGGTAAATCTAGCATTCAATTCCTCTAATAGTAATTCCCCATGACTTGTAAGTGATGTTAAAAGTGCGTTTTACTTAAGGAAAACATTTTTACAGAAGTACAAGAGAGGTAAAACTTGAAACTAAAAACTTGAATACTAAAAATATAAAGAAGGTAAACACTTGAAACTGAAAAACTAAAAATATTTAAGGTGGTAAATCTTGATGAAGATCACCATCTACACAATAATCCATAAATGTATCCAAATTTGTTTTGATGAATTGTACTTGACAACTAATTAGAAACTTATGAATAAACATTGAAAGATAAATTTCATTAAATAGTGATTCACCCCTAAAAGCACTGTGCCTTTTAGAATAATAACACTAATTACAGCAACCTTCTGAAACATAACTTACAAAAATATTTCATAAAAGTTTAATGTAAACACATTTTACTCCAACTTTTCTGATAGTTTTTCATAATATTTTCTCATATTTACAATCTTATTTGCTTTGAAGAGAGACTTCTTTTTTTTTTTCAGAATGGCCATTGAAAGTACAGCCCCAATTTATTTATCTCCTCCCTAAACCCATTCCTATCCAAAGCGATGAAAGTAGTTACTATTCTAGCTCATATTAACCAAAGAAATCTATGCTGGCAACTATCCTTTCTAATATAATAATATTTAATATTATCTCAAAGACATTAAATTTCAAACCTCTCTTATAAACATGTTTCTTTTAATTTTGTGAGGACACAATTGATTTCATGTCTACTCTAGACTAAGCCCCCTCTATTTCTTCGGCTGAACATTGCTTATCATCTTTAAAATTGGTGTGACATAAAACTGAATCTCTGTCATTTTATCCATATTTACTTCCTTCTTTAGTCACATTCATTCAGGAAAATATGTAAAATTGAATTCTTTGTGAAAATATGGATTTGCTGTTTTATACTTCTACTTTAATTGCTAGTTAAGTTTCAAATATGGTATAATACAATAATTTTGAAAAATAAAATCCCTATAGTCAATTCCCATTCATTCCTATCTGTAGCAAGTTTGACTAGTATTTATCCACTGACTAAAAATCTCTTGATTTAAATAGAAGTTGTGAGATTTTTCTCCACTGAGTATAAGGTTTGCCATGGATTGTGGTAAATGG
The DNA here is from genome assembly GCF_024139225.1 of Suncus etruscus. Lineage (NCBI taxonomy): Eukaryota > Metazoa > Chordata > Mammalia > Eulipotyphla > Soricidae > Suncus > Suncus etruscus. Next base: position 29,962,506 of record NC_064863.1, read on the forward strand.
CCTTAACTATACTGAGAAAAAAAATCCTTTTATTCCCTTCTTGTTGACAGTATTTGTCATAAATGGTATTGGACCTTGATAAATGTTATCTCCACATCTATTGATATAATAATATGGTTTTGTTTTTCATTTTATTGATATGGTATATTATATTGATTGACTTACATAAGTTAAAACATCTTTGCATCTTTGGTTTGAATCTTCCTTGTCATAGTGTATACCATATTTTCCGGCATATAAGACGACTTTTGAAACAAAAGAAAACATCAACCGAAAATCGGGGGTCGTCTTATATGCCGAGAATAGCCCGAAAAATGTTTCAATATGCCATTAAACGAAACAAAAAAAAATCAGGCTGCAGAGTTTCCAAATCTCTTTCTTGGGGGCTCCCAAACAGTACTCAGGAGATCTGAGGACCACTTTTGACAAAACCCAGCTAACCGTGTTGGTAGTTCAGTTCTAGGGTCCAAGGATGGGGTGTTGTTTGTTTCATGTAGTGGGGGAATTAACTGATGCCACCAGGGAATTGCCAGAAAAGGTGCCTATGATAAGGGAACAATCACTGCAAGGCTGCTCCAACCGCCTCTCTAACTCAGCCAATCCAAGCAGGCTTTTTATGCATGCAAATTAGACAATATTTTGGACCCGAATCTACACTGTAAAAAACCTGCTCAGATTGGCCAGAGTCAGAGAGGAAGTCTATTACAGTATAACCTTTGAACCTTTGCTTGTTGTGATTGGCTCACTGTGGTACATACAGTTAGTTGCAGCACAGGAACGTTCTGTCTGATACAGCAAATATAGGCCTAAACCTATGTTTAAATGCAAAATTAGGAGGTCGTCTTATAGCCCCAGTCATCTTATATGCCAGAAAATATGGTATATTTTTTAATTAGTTGTTGAGTTCTATTTGGTAGTATTTTTCGAGGATCTTTGCATCTGTATTTGTGAGGGTTATCAGTTTGTAGTGTTTTGTGTGTGGTTGTGTGTGTGTGTGGGGGGTGTCAGTGTGTCTGCTTTTGGTATCAGGGTGATGTTAGCTTCATAGAAACTATTTGGGAGTGTTTTGTTTCCTTAATTTTCTGGAAGAATATTCAAAGAACTGGCAGTAGTTCCTCTAACTATTTGAAAAAATTCACTAGTAAATCCATCTGAGGCTAGATTTTGGTAACACTTTCAATTAACATTTCAATTTCCCCAATTGTGAGAAGTCTGTGCAGATAGTCCAGATCATCTTGTTTCAACCTTGGGAGATTATAGGAGTCCAAGAATTTATCCATTTCATTCATATTTTTTTTGTTTTGTGGCATAAATATTCTCAAAGTAATTTCTGACTACCTTTCAATTTTTGTAGTATCTGTATAGACATCCTCCTTTTCATTTCTGATTCAGTTTAAGTTTTTCTCTCTTTCTTTGTGAGCCGTGATAGTGGTTTATTTCATTTTAAAACTGTAGTATAAAAAATAAAAAGATATAAAGGGAGAGAGGGAGAGATATATATAGAGAGAAGTAAAATGCCTGACCCAGAGCCAGGCGTGGGAGGGTCATATGGAGGATCATTGGTGGGGGAAAATGTGCACTGTACTGAAAACCAGTCACTAAAAGGGAGAAAAAGAGAGAAAGAGGGAAGGATAAAGAGAGAGATGAAAAATATATGCCCAGCAACAGGAAAGAGAGAGGACATGGGGAGGTAGAAAGGAAACTGAGGATATTAGTGGCAGATTATGTGCATCGATGAAATTGTTGTACATCTTATGACTGTAACTCAATCATGAACAACTAAATCTGTAAAAAGAACAATCTTGTAACCACGATGTTTAAATGAAAAATAAATTAATAAAATAAAATAAATAATAATTTATTGTTTTTTTTTATTTTTCCTCTGATTTGAAATTTGACTTATACACTTCACACTTACTTAACCATAAAAAGGTACTCCTTATGTAAGAATATCTCTTCATCAACTTCTAATTTATAAATTAACTATGTTGAGTGACATTTTATTGCATAAGTTTAAACTTTCAAATAAAGTTTACTTTATCACTATTTTATATATTAGACAATTATCATTGTTATATTATCTCCATGTTTGTCTAATTCTCTATTTAAAAATCATCAGAGAAATGCCTTGTTCATTTTGTTTGGGGATATTATATAGTATTTATCTGATTTATAAATATTGAGTAAATAAATTTATAATTTTGCCAGATCATCAAATCTCAACCAATAATTCCACTAATAAGTAAACTGACAATCTTATAAAATTACTTAAACTTTTTAAAGTACTCTCTATATCTTTTAAGATAGAACATCAGGCCTGCCCAGTGATTTCCAACTATGAGTGTTGCCTGTGTGTGTTTTTCGACTGTCCTGTCTCTGAAACCTCTTGGGAGTGGACCGAAAAGGGCCCAGAAAAATAGCACTCTCAGAGGCTCCAAAAGAGCGCACCCGCTTGGGTTCGCTTAGTGGCCAGGCACTCCTTCTACCCAATGAACCCCACCACAACATGCAGAAAAAAATCACACTACAAGCAGGAAAATGGGTAAACCTCGCAGGAAATCAACATGCACAGAGAATGAAGATGAGAGCTCAAATGACCTAAAAAAACTCTGAGCATCAATTTAACTTCTCAGACAAAGAGTTTAGAATAGCAATATGTTAGATGTTTGTAGAACTCAAAGAAAGCATAGATCGATCTGAACAAAACACAAAGACAGAAAACAGAAAACTCCAAACTGAAATAACAGATCTGAAAAACACAGTAGCTCAACTGAAAAACTCAGTAGATGGCCTCGCCAGCAGGGTAAAAGCAGCTGAGGGCAGAATCAGCATGCTGGAAGATGAGATGCAGAAAAACTCAACACAGCAGAAGAAATTGGAAAAGAACCGTAAGACAAACGATCAGGCAATGGAAAAAGTACTCAAGGAATGTGAACAGATGAAAATAGAAGCATTCGATAAATTCAACAGAAACAACATAAGAATCATTGGAGTCCCAGAGACCAAGGCAGGAGATCTCCAGGAAGAATCAACTGTCAAAGACATCATCAAAGAGATACTCCCAGAGTTAAAGACTACATTCAATCAATTCCTGCATGCCCGAAGAGTACCAGCTAAAAGAGACCCAAAGAAAAACATCCCAAGACACATCCTCATTACAATGACAAATCCCACAGATAGAGTAAAATACTGAAAGCAGCAAGATCAAAAAGGGAAATTACATTCAAAGGGGCATCCCTAAGACTTATAGCAGACATGTCACAAGAAACTCTTAAGGCCAGAAGACAGCGTGGGATATTGTGATAAAACTGAATGAAAAGGATGCCTCTCTGAGAATACTGCACCCAGCCTGACGTTCAGGTTTGAAGGAAGGATACAGAGCTTCATGGATAAATAACAGCTCAGAAATTTCACAGATGAAAAAGCAGCCTTAAAGGAAAAACTGAGGGGGGCCGGGCGGTGGCGCTGGAGGTAAGGTGCCTGCCTTGCCTGCGCTAGCCTAGGACGGACCGAGGTTCGATCCCCCGGCGTCCCATATGGTCCCCCAAGAAGCCAGGAGCAACTTCTGAGCGCATAGCCAGGAGTAACCCCTGAGCGTCACAGGGTGTGGCCCAAAAACCAAAAAAAAAAAAAAAAAAAAAAAGGAAAAACTGAAAGGTCTACTTTAAGACAAGAGAGACCAACAAACACAGCAAACTTATCTACAAAAATGACATTAAATCCTATGACAATCATCTCCCTCAATGTCAATGGACTAAATTTACCAATTAAGAGACACAGAGTGGCAAAATGGGTCAAAAAGATGAATCCAACCTTCTGCTGCCTACAAAAAACACACTTGAATAGTCAGAACAAATATAGACTCAAAATCAAAGGCTGAAGGAAAATCATCCAATCAAACAACACACTTAAAAAAGCTGGTGGCCATATTAATATCTGATGACAACAACTTTATACTCAGAAAAGTGGTAAGGGACAAAGATGGACACTATGTACTAATCAAGGGATATGTGCAACAGGAAGAAATCACACTATTAAACATATATGCGCCCAATGAGAGACTAGCAAATTAATACAATTACTGACAAGTTTGAAAGAAGACATCAATAATAACACAATAATTGTGGGAGACCTCAACACGGCCATGTCAACACTTGATAGGTCAACCAGACTGAAACCCAACAAAAACATACTAGCCCTGAAAAGAGTAATGGAAGAAAGAGGACTAGTAGATATATATAGGACACTCCAGCCCAAAAAACCTGGATACACATTCTTCTCCAATGTACATGGGTCATTCTCTAGAATAGACCAATGCTGACACATAAAATATACCTTCATAAAATCAAGAGGATAGAAATCTTGCTGACCACAAGGCTCTGAAATTATGTGAACTACAAAGGCACACAGAAGAAAATCTTTAACATTTGGAAATTAAACACCCTGCTACTGAACAACCAGTGGGCCTGAGATGAAATCAAAGAGGAAATCAAAACTTTCCTGGAAACAAATGATAATGAAGACACAAATTGCCAGAATCTATGGGACACAGCAAAAGCAGTCTTGAGAGAAAAAATTATAGCTTTGCAAACACACCTCAGGAAGGAAGAAAGAGCATACCTGAATAACTTAATGACGCCACTCATAAAATTAGAAAATGACAAACAAAAGGAATGAAAAATAGGGAGACAGAAGGAAATAACAAAACTGAAAGCAGAAATAAATGAAGTGGAATATCAAAAAAAAAAATAACCGAAAGACCAAGAAAAGCAGAAGTTGGTTCTTTGAAAAAATAAACAAGATTAATAGACCATTGGCAAAACTCACAAAGAAAGAGAGGGAGAAACCTGATAACCCATATTAGAAATGAGAAGGGAGAGAGCACGACAGAAACTGCAGAGGTCCAGTGGGTAATTGGAGACTACTTTGAGAAACTTTATGCTACTAAACATGAGAACCTAGAAAAAATGGGTAAATTCTTGGACATTTATAACCTTTCACAATTAAGTAAGGAAGCTATAGCATATCTAAATACCCCCATCACTATTGTAATCAAACATCTGCCTAAAAAAAAAAAGCCCAGGCCCAGATAGATTTACTAATAAATTCTTTCAAACCTTTCAAGAGGAGCTACTACCAATTCTAGCCAGGCTCTTCCAATAAATTGAAAAAATGAGAACACTCCCAAACAGCTTTTATGAAGCCAACATCACCTTGATACCAAAACGAGACAGAGATGCTGCCAAAAAAATTACAGACCAATATACCTGATGAATGCAGATGCAAAGATCTTCAACAAAATCCTGGCAAATAGGATCCAATGCATTATCAAGAAGATCATACACTATGACCAAGTAGGTTTCATCCCAAGAATGCAAGGATGGTTTAATATCCATAAATCTATCTATATCATACACAACATCAACAATAAGAAAAATAAAAATCACATGATCATATCCATAGACGCAGAGAAAGCATTTGATATAGTCCAACACCCATTCTTGATCAAAACTCTCAGCAAGATGGGAATGGAAGGAACCTTTCTCAATCTAGTTGAAGCCATCTACCACAAGCCAATGGCAAATATTATCCTCAATGGAGAAAAACTAAAAGCCTTTCCTTTAAATCCTGGTACAAGAGAAGGCTGTCTACTTTAACCACTCCTCTTCAACATAGTACTGGAAGTGCTTGCTATAGTGATCAGGCAAGAAAAAGATATCAAGGTAATCCTGATAGTAAAGGAAGAAGTCAAGCTCTCATTGTTTGAGGCGACATGATAGTCTACATAGAAAACCCTAAAGACTCTATCAAAAAGCTTCTAGAAACAATAGACTAATACAGCAAGGTGGCTGTCTATGAAATTAACACAGAGAAATCAATGGCCTTTTTATACACCAATAATGATATGGAAGAGATGGATGTCAAGAAGGCAATCCCATTCACATTAGTGCCACACAAACTCGAATACCTTGGAGTCAACTTGACCAAAGACATGAAGGACCTATACAAAGAAAACTATAAAGCCCTGCTCCAACAAATAAGAGAGGATACACAGAAATGGAAATACATACCCTGCTCATGGATTGGCAGGATTCACATAATTAAAATGGCAATACTCCCCAAAGCATTATACATATTTAATATGATCCCTCTAAAGATAATCATGACATTCTTCAAAGAAGTGGATCAAACACTTATGAAGTTCATCTGGAACAATAAACACCCTCAAATAGGTAAAGCATCCCTAGGGAAAAGGAGTATGGGAGGGATTACTTTCCCCAACTTTAAACTGTACTACAAAGCAATAGTTATCAAAACAGCATGGTATTGGAATAAAGATCAGTGGAATAGGCTTGAGTTCTCAGACAATGTTCCCCAGAAATACAATCACCTAATTTTTTACAAGGGAGCAAGAAATCCTAATTGGAGCAGGTAAAACCTCTTTAACAAGTGGTGCAGGCAGAACTGGTTAGCCACTTGCAAAAAAGCAAACATAGACCCCCAGTTAACATCATGTATGAAGGTAAAATCCAAATGAATTAAAGACCTTGATATCAGACCTGATACCGTAAGATATATAGAACAACACATAGGTAAAACACTCCATGACATTGGGACTAAAGGCATCTTCAAAGAGGAAACTGCACTTTCCAAACAAGTGGAAGCAGAGATCAACAGATGGGAATGCATTAAGCTGAGAAGCTTCTGCACCTCAAAAGAAATAGTGCCCAGGATACAAGAGCCACCCACCATGTGGGAGAAACTATTCACCCAATACCCATCAGATAAGGGGCTAATATCCAAAATATACAGGGCATTGATATAACTTTACAAGAAAAAAAAACATCTAATCCCATCAAAATTTGGGGAGAAGAAATGAACAGACACTTTGATTAAAAATAAATACAAATGGCCAAAAGGCACAGGAAAGAATGCTCCTCATCACTGATCATCAGGGAGATGCAAATCAAAACAACAATGAGATACCATCTCACACCACAGAGATTGGCACACATCACAAAGAATGAGAATAATTGGTGCTGGCGGTGATATGGAGAGAAAGGAACTCTTATCCACTGCTGGTGGGAATGCTGTCTAGTCGAACCTCTATGGAAAGTGATATGGAGATTCCTCCAAAAACTAGAAATTGAGCTCTCATACGATCCAGCTATACCACTCCTAGGAATATACCCTAGGAACAGAAGAATACAATACAAAAACCCCTTCCTCCCACCTATGTTTATTGCAGCGCTATTCACAATAGCCAGGCTATGGAAACAACCAAGATGCCCTTCACCAGATGAATGGCTAAAGAAACTGTGGTACATATACACAATGGAGAGATGAAGTCATGATTTTTCCTATACATGATGTACATGGAGTCTACTATGCCGAGTGAAATAAGTCAGAGGGAGAGAGAGAGATGCAGAATAGTCTCACTCATCTATGGGTTTTAAGAAAAATAAAAGTCGTATTTGCAGCAATCCTCAAGGACAATGATAGGAGGGCTAGAACTTCCAGCTCACGTCATGAAGCTCACCACAAAGAGAGGTGAGTGCAGTTATAGAAATAACTACCCTGAGAACTGCCATAATCATGTGAATGAATGAGGGAACTGGAAAGCCTGTCTAGAGTACAGGTGAGGGAGATTTGGGACATTGGTGGTGGGAACATTGCACTGGTGAAGGGGGTGTTCTTTACATGGCTGAAACCTAATCACAATCATATTTGTAATCAAGATGTTTAAATAAATAAAAATACTAAAAAAAGATAGAACATCAGTAAATAACAAAAATTCAGTTTGGCAACATTCTTTTTTTCTTTTTTTGTTATTAGTTTTTGGGTCACACCTGGCAGCACGCAGAGGTTACTCCTGGCTCTATGCTCAGAAATTGCTCCTGGTAGGCTCACCATATGAGATGCCAGGATTTAAGCCACTGGCCTTCTGCATAAAAGGCAAACGCCTTACCTCTATGCTATCTCTTCGGCCCCAGTCTGGCAACATTCTTACAGAATGCAAAAGCACAATAAATTTTAGATTTGCTGAACACAATATATTAATACACACATTTTGTAATTCTACCTATCCTCTGGTGTGATCTGGTGATAGTATATTGGATTATTCCTTACTTGGTATTCTGCTCCTACCCTAGGGTGGGAACTGATTCTTGTCAATAAATCCTGCACTCCATCTTAGGAGCAGAAAGCTTTTGTGGTTTGAATTCCTTGCTTGAACATTGATTTTCCTGAACCCATTTGTGTACCTTTTCACTGTGTGGATTATTTTCTGCTGATCTCTACAACTGGAACTGTTCCCCCATCCTAATCAGACTAGGGAATGGGAACTCCCTTTCCTGTCAGGGAGTTCGGTAGGACTCAAACTTCAACCAATCTCCTAGAGAACATGACACTTCACTCATTCTTTGTAGGCAAAATTGACAGGATATAAAAAAAACCTTAAATATTGAAAGGAATTAGTTATACTTAGATTATGTTTATAATAATCTAAGTGATTTCTATATGCAAACATATGTAGTTTTCATAATATACAATGACAGTTCAGGCCTGAGAAACAGTACAAAGGATAAGTTGCTTGCCTTCCACATTGCTGACCTAGGTTTGATTTCAGAAAATATTTATGGTCCCCAAGCCCACCAGGACTGATTCCTGAGTGAAGAAGAGCAAGAATAATACTTGAGCATCACCAGATGTGACCCAAAAACAAAAATAATGGTAATGATGATGAAAATAAAAATATGATATACTGTTACTCTCATTTTCATATTAGGGGAAATGGCACATAAATTAGTCTCATTTTTATAGAAGCTTTCTCAGCTATTTTGTTTCATCTTGAGAAATGTGATTCTACACTATATTTGTTTATCTAGATATTTTCTTATATATACATATAAACTTTAATTTTGTTTAGGAAACATAAACAAAAGAAAAATTTGTATAGTTTGTATGTTTGTCCATGTTTTTACTTGTGAATATTTAGTTCATGTGTGTAGATGTTGAAAAACATAATAGGAAAGGAAAACTATGCTATGTAGATTTTAATGTATGAAATTGTAATCAATAGAAACAAGATTTAAATGCATGTTCATTTTTATTTAATTATAAATAAATATTATATGATATATTTTTTGAAAACGAAGGAAATGCTGGTGGAAATAAAATTTTCATTGCTGTGAATGAGAGTTATCTGACTTGCTCACCCTGATTGAAGTTGTATTCGGGGGTGGTAGTACACTAGGTGATGCTCAGGGGTTACTCCTGGGTATGTGCTCAGAAATTGTTCCTGGCTTGGGGGACCATATGGGACACTGAGGATCAAACTACGGTCCTTCCTGGGTTGGCCACGTGCAAAGAAATGCCCTACTGTGCTATTGCTCTGGTCTCTGATGTTGTGTTTCTATTATAGTATTCTACCATAAGTATATTCTTCACTATATGGCATGCAATATACTTAACTGTTGCCAAAACTTAGTCACAATATCTAATTAGTTAAGGCAGTCTTTTCTTAATATTTCATTCAACTGCTTTAAGCTGTGCTTTTTTTGGGCGGGGGTGTGCACACTAAAATCTTTTTAAAACACCACATTACATTTTATCTTATTGAAACAAAATAATACCTAAATTGTCTATGCAAGTCTAGAGACATAACTAAATGTGCAAAGGACTTCCTGGGGCCCTAACTGTGTGATACCCATTATAGTCAGCAGGAATCATTGACTAACGGGAATCATGCAGTGGAAGCCTCATGCAACGCTTCACATAATTTGAATTAGGCCTTTGGTTTAATAAAAATCAGATTGTACTTTTAAAATTTATACTGGAAACCTTTGGATATTTTTACATCCATTTCCCCACTTTGTATATTTAGATGTAATGCAGAACAATTGATGCTGATCTTTTGTTTTCATCAGTATATGTCTTTCTAAGTAATGAGGATTACAGTGGTAAAATCAATTCCTATTGAAACTGATTAAAAAGCTAGTCAAAAAAAATAATGCATAGCTTGTCTTTCTCTCAAAGACTTATCCAATACAAGAAAATAAACCCAAGGAGTATTAGGAATATTCCAAAATATTGAGAAAGATGTACAAAACATAATTTAGTTTACACTATTCCTTTATAAACCTCACCCTTCATATTGATGTAACAAGGTGATTAATTAATTTCTGAATGATCCACTTGATACTAAAAACATCCATGTTATGTGTGCAGCCAGGTCTATTCTTTTCTCTTAATTCCCATTGACTTTATTTTATATTTATTTCCTTCACCTTGCAGTGAAAGTAGCTTAAAAAAAGTTGAATTAATTGCTTAATGTAACATAGCATCTTATTAAACATATTCCAGAGCAGATTCATAGGTGAAAATTTTTTTCATTTTACATTTTTTTTCTTTTCTTTAACTTAGTCACAAAAATTATAGTTATTTATGATGTAATTCATGTATACAATTACAATTTATGATTGTAATTCAGATATACAATGTTAAAAAAATTAACCCTTCAGCATTGTTCATTTGCTTGTCCACTAAATTTCCCCTTGCCCCTATTAGTCTCTCACCCATAGTTATGCTTCTATCAAGAAGGCCTTTTATTTATTTAGTTATTCATTTATTTATTTTGGCACCATGGTTTAGAGTGCTGTTGTTGATAGCTTTAAACATAACATTTAATAGCCTTTCAGCTCTGCCTCCTCCTCCTGGTTGAATGCTTCCAAACATCATAGACATCTATCCCAGGCCTCTGAAGTTGTGTGTTTCCTACTGAATACCAGTTTTCATTATTTGTTTTAAATTGTATTGGGGTATATGTCGTTCTACCAATGTTTCTTTAGATTCTGCATATGAAAGAGGTAATTCTGTGTCAGTCTCTCTACTTCTGAATAACTTCACTTAATATGATATTTTTCAGGTCTTTCCAATTAGTAACAAATTTCAAGATTTTATCAATACTTTCGACTAATATTCCATTGTGTATATGTATCATAGTTTCTCCATCCTTACATCCCTAGAATAAAATTCCCTTAATGTAAAAATTATATTTGTTGTTGTTGTTGTTTTGGATTTTGAGCCACACCTGGAAGTGCTCTTTGCTCTGTGCTCAGGAATCACTCCTGGCAGGGTCATGATACTATATTGGATGCCCTGATCGAAGGTTGGCCATGTGCAAGGCAAATGCCTTACCTGCTGTGCTATCTCTTTGGACCTGTGAATATTATCTTTAAGATGAGTTTTAGGATCCTATTTTCTATTATTTTGTGAGTTTATTTGCATCATGTTCATCAGGCATACTAGTCTGTAATTCTTCCTCCTTACCTCCTTTTTTTCTCTCCCTCCTTCCTACTCTCTCTCTCTCTCTCACTCTTTCTCTTTTAAGGTAAATCTGCCTTTGGAATTAGGGACATGTTGCCTACTGTATGGGGTTTTATTTTGTTTTTCTTAGAATAATCTTGTTTTTGATTATTTAATATTAATGAATATAAATATATGATATAATGTTAATATTAATATTTGATATCCTTGTTTTAGAATATTTTTTCTTAAAATATTCTCAGAAGTGGAACCATAGCAGTGGCACAGCAGTAGGGAATTTGCTAACCTAGGACAGACCACAGTTTGATTTCCCAGCATCCCATTTTGTACCCCAAGCCAGGAGCGATTTCTAAGCACATAGCCAGGAGTATCACCAAGTGTGGCCTTACAACTAACAAGAAAAATAATATTCTGAAAAGTATTGGCAGAAGGTCTTTTTTTAAAAATCAAAAAAACTCACTCATGTTTTCATCTAGGCCTGGGATCTTTGGGGGATAGACATTTTTATTATAAAATTGAATTTTTCAAAATGATAATTCAGCTCAGATATTATGTATCTTGATGGTTCAGCCTTGGTTAGTTAGATGAGTCTATGAATTTATCCATGTCTTCTAGCATATAATTTAGCTAAGTAATATCTGATGATCCTTTGAGTTTCTGTGATAAATAATATGATGTTGCTTTTAATCTTCGATTTAAATTCTCAGGTTCTCTCATTCTATCTTTTTTTGTGAATCTTGATATTGGTTTATTAGTTTGATTTATTAATTAAAGAATCAGCTCTTGGTTTCATTGATCTTTTAAATTTTTGGTAAAGTCCAGTTCATTAATTTCTACTCTGAGTTTTGTTATATTATTCCTATTGCCTGCTTTGTGCTCCTTCTATTAATCATTTTCCAGCTTTTTAAATTAAGCAGTAAAGTTACATGTGTGGGGCATTTTTTCCTTCATGATGAATACTTGCATAGTTATGAATTCTCCCTTAAAATTTCTTTGTCTATGTTTTAGAAGTTCTGGTTTGTTGTGTCCTCATTCTCATTTGTTTTCAGGGAATTTTTAAATTTCATTTTGATTTCCACAATGGTCTATTGTCTATTCAGTAATGAACTTCTTACTTTCCAAGAATTTGAGCTGTTTCTCAATTATTTTGGGGGTATTGACTACTATTTTTAGTGCATCGTGATCTGAGAAGATAGTTGATATAATTTCTATCCTCTAGATTTTGCAGAAATATATGCTAAGTCTAGTAACACCCTAAGTATAACTTCCTAAGTATAATGGGATCACTCATCAGTTGTCACACTGCAATGTCATATCTCTAGAAGAGTTCTTCCTTGCTGAGTTTGTGGCATGTCCTGATGAAACAATGATAAGTTTCCATTGCACTTTGATAGATGCAACACAGGACAGGAACTGAAATCTGGTCAAAATTGTCAGTCCTCTAACAGTTGATTGTGGGGTCAAATTTCCAACTCCTCTCCCTTGTGTTCTGTCAAATTGGTGGAAGCTGACTCTACTTTTATTCTGTTTCTTGCTCTCATATAACAATCATGCAATCACTAAAAGATCTCATTGGTTACACACATCACTTTTGTGGGCTTGCTGTAAAGTGTAGGTGGTATTGCTGGGCCAGACTTTGGTTTCACTTATTAATGTTATCACTCACACTCATCCCCTTATAATAAGAACCTTTGATAATTAGTATTTCACTTTTTTACACAAGGTAGTTCCTGGGGGGTAGTTCCTGGGGGGCTCAGCAGTACTGTGAGCAAAATATTTTTTTTCTTTTTTAAAAAAAAGATGACAATTGAAAACAGCAACATTCTGGATTAACACAAACATCACTCTGTTGTAACCATGTTTATTTTACTTAGATTATCTCCATTATACTGCTGTTATTTTATTAGTCCATGTGACTGAGTGACTAAGTGGAAACATTTATGACTGAATGGGAACACTTTGGATCCCTTAGCTATTTTCAGGCATTCATTACAGTTAGGATATGCTTCTATGTTTACAGTGGGATATGAAAAATTGAAGAACACAAAACTACATAGCAATTTCTCAGTTTCTTGGGACCAAGATCCTAAGGAACTAAACCAGGGTAGTTAATATCCTTCACCTTCAAATTTTCCCTTCCATTTAATGGGTAGAGGGTGAGGGTCTTGACCTAAAGGGGGAAATTGGCTGTCATGAGGAAATATTGGGTCTTGCTACAATGATGGCATCAGTTTCATGGACTTTGGTGAAAATTTATATGAGTGTGTTACGCTGAGAATGCAGGCAGAAATAGAGAATCAGAAATTGTCAAGAGCAAATTAGGAAAGAGAAAATGCTTACATGTGAAGTCTCAGTCGAAGTTCCACTGAGAAGTGTCAACCTGCTTCCTCTATACTTTCTAGTCATTCATTTGGTACCAGGTGGAAATGAAAATTCCCAGGGACATGTTCGTCTCTCTAGGTATCAGCAAAAAGGCTTAAGTTTCTTAAGAGTGGCAATTTGTCTGTTGAAACCAGAAAACACACTTGCCTGGAATGTGAATTTGTGGATTACTGAGGAGATAGAAAATGGTTATGTGATCTAGGAAAAACTATTAGGAAGCTTGAAAACCTGCTAAGCATTGAACTTATGCTCTTAACAATATGGAACAATCTCAGAGTTCAAGTCTTGTTAAAAATAAAATAAAATAAATGAACAGAACTAAACATAACTTCTATGAACACATGTAGATGTTCTAAACAGTCACCAAATAATTTCTGAGACATTTGCAACACTGGAAAGATTTAAAATCCGTGCAATGAACAAATCTAGGTTTTGAGATAGGACAACCCACTCTTAGATCAAGTTGTTGTGTCAGGATGTCATATCAAAACTAGTAAAAATTGGTGCCAGAGCAGCATTAGGAATTTCCCAGGGGGGGAGTTTGATTTCTGGTGCTATTGCAGGGTACTGTGTCGGTCATATGTCTAGGATCTGGGGTTCGGGGTTGGACGGTAGCTGTCCTATCACATGGAGTCTAAGTTCTGTCCACATGACAAATGTTTAGGGTGGGAAGCTCCCATGTATTAAAAAATGTATGAGTTCTTATCCCTAATAGATAAGAGCTTATTTCTATGCATAAGATTTCCCCTTTATTAGAGTGCCTATGCAAAAGATAATAGTGCCAAATTATATTGCTGGTGCATTTTGGGGTAAGAATGACAGGCTACACAATCTCTGTGCCCTGAATTTCACTTGATTTTTATCCCAAGTTTTCATACCAAGCAGAATCAAAACAGGTGAAGTTAACATATGTATATATGTATACATATATGTATGTATGTATGTATTAGAAGAAATATAAAAATAAATTTGAAAAAAATAATTAAGGAAAACAAGTGATGGAGGAGGCTACCTTTACGTTGGGGAATAAACTTACTAACAGGTATTATAGAGGTATTAAACATACAGAGGAAATATAGAGATCCCCATTAAGTCTTTTGAGATATTCTTGTGGGGGAGAGATAAAATCCCACACCATGGCCTTACTGAGTTTGAGAAATGATTTGCACCAGTAAGGGATCAGGTAGTGTCCTTGAACTGGGGGTCCTTCTAGAGCTGAATCTGGTAGTATGCAACAGTGCACATTTGGAAGAGGTGAGAAGAAGGGCCACATAGCATGAGTCAGCAGGAGTGTTGGTTGAAGTTTCTTGCCAGTGCAGTGGGACTGAGAGGGTGTCCTTTCACTTTGGGAGCTGGATGGTGGGTTATTGGGGCAGGAAGTTGGTCTCAGTACCTAATGGGTTAAGAACCTCAGAGCCAGGAATAGCCCCTGAATGCTGCCAGGTGTTATATTTAAAAAAAAGGTGTATTGTTACTTCCCATTTACCTCTGAAGGTCAGAGTGTTCTCATATTTATGAACATAAATAAAATTATATATGATATTAAATAATATTTCACATTCACCTTTAGTGTTGTTTGTTTGTAGGGCCACATCCTGCAGTTCTCAGGACTTAATTCTGACTCTGAGCTCAGAGACTGATCACTTTTGGCACTGCTTGGAGATCATTTGGGTGCCAGGAATCAAGTATGGATCAGTCACATTGAAGGTAAGTGCCCTACTCACTATACTTTCTCCAGCCCTATATTCACCCTTTTCAGAGAAACACATGAAACTTATTCAAATCGCACATAAGCTATTGTCTTTTTATTATCATATGTCTAGAGGAAGATTTAGTTAAATGTAGTGCTAGTAAGGATTTTATAATTAATATTTATTTATGTCAAAATAAGCTATCATTTAAAATTTCTAAGTTTAGAATTTTTAAAGTAAAATATATATATGAAACATTGCTTTGAAACATAATTTAAGATGAAAAATATATTTTATCAGCATAATCTTAAAGCATAACAGTAAAACTTTGACTTAATTGTAGCAGAATAAAATAGATTTATGATATCACCTTTAAAACTTAGAAAAAACTTGATAAAACATAAGAAAACAGTTTTCATATGTTGTTTGATAAGCAGGAAATTCAATCCTGAGAAAAGGGAAATATTTAAGTTGAGTCAAACTATTTGCTTATAGTTTTTTCAGGCTGTAACACAGAGGGTAGAAATATTGAAAAGCTCAGTTGTTCCCCTGGGTTCTGCAGTCACACAATCTAAGCTATAGTTCAGTGAGTAGGCCATTTCCCTGGAACAATATCTGAGGCCTGAACCCTCTTAGAGGTATTCCCTGAGCCAGAGGTAGTCCTGAGTGAGCACTTCATGGCATGACCAAAATATAAAAGTAAAATAAAATAAAATAAAGTGAATAGATGAACAGCTCATGCATTAAATAAATAGTGATAAATTTATCCTGGGAATAAAACACTAAAGAGTAGCAAGGAGAAAAAAAATACTCAGAGTGCATGAAGAGCTGTATGCAAAAAGGTCAGGAGCCTCAAATCCTTACTACTTAATTTATGAAAAAGAATGCATTAGTAGTATACCCAGTCTTTGATCTCTACTTTTTCAAAAGATATGTTTTTAAATACCACAATTTACAAAACTATTAGTAGTGTTACATACAGTTACATACATGTACTATTATCAATACTACAACTGTACCCCACCAGATTATCTTACTCTCTCCCAATTGTCCCAATGTCTCTCATTCTCTCCCCTCTCTTTGTGGGAAGTTTACTAGTGGAGACCTATTTCTTCCCATTTAAGGAAAACATGCACCAGATGTGGTTTTTTCCTTCTCTGGTGCAGTGCCTTTCCTCTAAAAGAATTATTTGCCAAAAGGCCCACTTAGCGAAGTCAATCATTTGACCTTTTGTGTGGATCATTGGCGGTAATTCCAATATGGCTGTAACATTACATTTTTCTCTCTATTTGGCCACTACAGAAATCCAGCCTCAGCTCTCCTACAGACAAAGAAATGTCAGTACCAAAAGCCCGCCAAAAGTTCCCTGCTGGCTAGTTCGTATAACCTGGCACCAACAGCTTGTTTTTCTGAGTCTAGCTCTATGATGGCAAACAATTATTTCCATCCCCCCCTAAAATATATTTTGCAGCTACTACATAGACATCAAAACTATCTCTGTCTCTCTCCTTCTGGTATCTTGAAAAACCTGCTTTTTGCTAAACCATAAACATCTCTAGTTCTGGGTTTCACTGCCCTCCAGCAGAGTTCTTTCTCACTTGATGAACAGTCTTTCAATATGTAAATTCAAGGCCTGTTTCCCCATTGTACTGTTCTCCTGCTCTTTGAGGACACCTTGCATACCAGATCTGTGCTTATAAAAAGTCATCTGCTGAAAAGTAAATTTGTCTCTCGTCCCTTGGGTGAGGGTATCCATACAGTGTATTTTGTGTGGTCTCATTTATTTCATATTCGTCCACTCATGCTCCCGTTTCTCTCTCCGTGAAAGGTTCCAGGACCTCATGAAGGTTCTGCTTAGCAACGCTAACCCGTCTGCAACAGAGACCTATTACTTTATGTTGCCTTTGTTTTTTTATATCAGTTAAGCTTAAAGCAAGTGTCATAAGATCAAGCTTTTATAGTAACATAATCGTATTACAGGGCAAAGGTAGGCAATTAAAAAAAAAACATGAGATTTTGCATGACCTGAAAAATAGCAGACACATAAGGTAAAAATATTCAAGTCTTTTTAATAAAATTAATTAATCAATAGAAACTGATAAAACACTTAATTATTTTGTTGTTGTTTTTTAATTTTGAGTTATACAAGGCTGTCCTTCAGGCATATCTCTGCCAGGAAGGAGTTAGTCTTTGGTTACCATGTGGGGTGACAGGGATTGAACGATGGTCAGCTGTGGGCAAAGGTATTTACCTTCCCTGCTATACTAACTCTCTGTCCCTAAGAGCATTAATTCCAACTGTAGGTATCATTGCCAAATATTAAGATGACTATTAAATTATTATTCCATTTACTACTGAATGGTGCCTAGAACCAGTATGTCTCAAATTTAAGGAGAATTTCCTTGATATTTATTAAATGATTAAATACCCAAGCTACTTAGACAACAGAATGGTATGTCTTTCATCCATAGTTTGCCTTTGCTTTGAACAGCTTTCTTTCATTGTATGGATCATGAAAATCAAAATTTAGTAGACCCTATTTGGCTACTTCTAATTTCATTCCTCTTTGTGAATATATGTTGATTCAGTTCTGATGCCTTTAAAGCATCATCCTAACTTCTATTACCTTAGACTACCCACATACCTTTCTATTTACTACACGTTTCCCTTTATCTCACCAATGAATGTCTCTTCTAATACTCTCTAGTTCCACTTAATTCTTTACCAGAGAAGGAAATGAATGAAACACACAGAGCACACAGTTAGACTTTCTATTATACTCTATACATCCAAGTGGATGAGATGTTAAAGAAAAACTCTATATCTATCATTAATGTAAGATCTATTTGTATCTTTTTTCTTTTATTTATACTCTTCTATTGAAGGCAAAGACATTTTTATCATTATATCTCTAGATATAGATCAATCGTCCCGGGATTGCTAAAATAATAACATAAAGCTTTAACTAAAATGTATTCACCATAACTTTTCCAAACTGTTTCCACTGGTGAATATCTGACAGTATTATTCTATCCTTTACTTTTTGTCTCTGCTCTTAGTGTAGACAGACATATATGAAATGGTTTTGAAAGTCAAGGAAGGCATCTGAGGCAATAAAAAGACATATATGAAGTATTCTGACCAATTATGACCATACTAAAAGATTACTAATAGCCACTTTCTCATTTTAAAAAAATTAGAAGTGAACACAAATATTTTTTTTAAAAAAAAGGCTTATTATATAAAAATATGTGCATTTTTTTAACCCATGCAAGTTTTTTCAATTTTGTGTTCATGAAAAATTTACTCAACTTTTTAATCGGGAGTATAGGTATATATTAGTCCAATTGAATTTAGGAAGTTAATTTGAGAAATATTTCTATAACATAACTAATAAGTTCACAGTTGGGTTCTGCACCGTATATTAAGAATAAATAGAACAGTCATGGCAATGGCACAGGAAGCATAGTAAGAGTGAATTTGAGGGGTTGTCACACTTAACAGGGGTGTTGACTAGTGCCTATAAAAGCAGTTGTTATGAAAAGAGAATGAGAAAGATGAATAAAGACAAAATGTCCTGGTGAGCCGAGTTCCAAGATAATGGTTATCTGTAAGTCAGTGCTTTTAGAAACTAATCACAATTCACTGATCTTGAAAGATGTCAAATAAATAATATTATTATCACGAGAGTGAAGTGATTACACTTTGAAAGTAGAAAATGGGATAAATTTAGGAAAAATTAATCTATCTGTACTTCAAAAAGTAACCAGCAATAGTTGAAACCAAGAGCAAGAAAAAGTGGAGGTTGGCAGTAGAACATAAAAATACAAATTTCTATTAAATTGAAAAGAACAATTTAGAAATATAGTGTGCAGTAAAATAGAAACCTCAGAATTACATAAATGGGCTTGTTAAGATTGATGATGTAGTAAATAAGGAAGTTATAAAAAATTAGGAAGAGACAGTAATATCTATATGAAAGGAAAAAGTAAGGAAAATAAAGGTTCCCAAGCTGAAAATTATTGTAGTGGCTGACAAAGTAGAACTAACAAAAAATAAATTAGGATCATGCAATAAAATTCATGTCAGATATATAAGGAAAGAAAAGAAATAGACTAAAAATCAAAAATTAAAACTATGTATAGGGGCCGGGCGGTGGCACTAAAGGTAAGGTGCCTGCCTTGCCGGCGCTAGCCTTGGACGGACCGCGGTTCGATCCCCCGGTGTCCCATATGGTCCCCCAAGCCAGGGGCAACTTCTGAGCACATAGCCAGGAGTAACCCCTGAGAGTTACCGGGTGTGGCCCAAAGAAAAAAAGAACTATGTATAATCCTGAATAAAAGCAATTATGACAAATATACATTAGAATTAAAAGGAAAAGTAACATAGGGTCACTACTAAACTAAGAGGTATACATAAACATCTCTTTCATAAGAAAATAGATAAATTATCAGTATAACTAAAAACATTGTGAAAAAAACTTAAAGAAAAATATTAAAGAATGAATCTTTGAAAGGAGGATTTGAGGGGGCAGAGAGCTAAATCCTTTGAGGGGCACATGCAAGGTGACTGGTAAGATTCTTCACAATACCTGGCCCTTTGAACATTGTTGGGTATAGTTCTAGAAGACTCTGATTCTGTCCCTGTGATCTTAGTGGTGGGCCTGAGCTGCAATGCATTGTCAGATTATTGCATTCAATTGTTTGGCTTGATTGGTAGAGAATAACTGGTTGGTTCCCTGGCCTATTAAGCATTATTTGAGAGCTCTTCCTCTAATAAAATAATGACAAAAATATAACTAGGAAAATAAATAATTACAAAAGAATCTGGAACTGATTTGATTGCAAATAAAACACTGATTTCTGGTAGTCATCAAAATGAAAGGCCCATAGGTAGTATTTGAAAGTAAAAATAATAGTTTTTACAAGTTCTGTAAAATAGAAGGTACTATGTGAAAGATGTAAAAGCACTAAAGCAAAAGAAATTTGCAGGGAATAATAGGAATAATTTTAGTGTTTTGGCTGGTATTTCTTATAATCTAACTTCTCACCTGTAATATATGTTTCATAATATTTAATATAATGAAAATTTAATATAATAACATTTCATAATGTTGAAATAATTTAAAGATCTTTACATTACAATTAAAAGGCTATATTATGCTGTTTATTGATTTAATATGCCTTGCTTTACAAATACACATCAGAAATGAACATTTTTGTCAATCAGAATGTTCACCATAATGGACACCATTTTTGGTTGTCATAGTAAGATTTTACAACTTTTTGAAATATTTGACAGGCTTTACAGGCAATTTGATAGGATCTTGCTGTCACATGACCATTAGGACAATTTAAATGGTTATTATTTGTATTATAGTAGTAGTACTACTATACTATACTACTACTACTACTACTACTACTACTACTAGTAGTAGTAGTAGTAGTAGTAGTAGTAGTCTGTTAAAGTGTGTCATAATAATACCTCAGACTAGATTGAATGAACAAATAGTCAATAATCAAGATGTTAACAATTCTCTGCATTGGTCGTATAGTGGTGAGCATAGATGCTTTTCAAGTTGGTAACAATTATGATTTTTTATGAGAACTCATTGGCTTGCAAATAATTGCCCTCTCTCTACTGTTTTCTGCAGTGATTATTTCTTATTATTATGCTGTCTGATCTCATTTCAGATAAGTGTACATTCATATTGGATTAGTATTCTCCATTAGATTTTCTTTCACCTTAATTAGGTCCCAGAGTCTTTATTTCCTGGACAATGGAGAGGTAGTATAGTGATAGGAAATTTTCTTTACACTCTGCCAACTGGGTTCAATCCCAGAGCCTAATAGGGTTCTCTGATCACTCAAAAGTGACCCAAAAGTGCATTCAAGAGTAAGCTCTGGCTTTGCCTGTTCAGTCCAAAAATAAAAATATAAATCAAGTCTAGTTTCAGATATTAATATATAACTCCATTCTAAGGCACTTGTAGTTAAGATATTGACACATACATTTGAAGTAAGCAACATTAAATCTGTAATATGAGTGAATGTTTCCTTTAAAATGCAAATTCTAGGATTGAAGAAATAGTATACAAATTAAAATCTTTGACTTGCACACAGCTGACAATGGTTCAATCCCTGCACCAAATATGCCAGATTAGTTTTCCTGAAGCACTTAGAGCAGACACCTCTGCACAAAGCCAAGGAGAGCAAACACTGAGAACCACCAGGTGTAGACTTAACACTACCTTCCCCCAAAATAAGCAAGAGAAAAAGAAGAGGCAAAAATATAATTTATAGAAGTCTTTCTTTTTCTCACAAGTTATTAAAATTGTAACTTTTGAAAGAAACTATGATTATTTGTTTATTTAATATTAACTCAATAGTTGTAAAAATGAACTTTATGACAAAAACCTTTCATTTATTACAAAAACCATTAGGTCAAACAGAATTTGCTGCAAATTTATTTCAATTATTTCCTTATAAAAATAGGTTTTCATAACTTTACTAAGTTTCTTCCTCACTGAAAAGTTGCTTTCTCTTTTAGTTTTCAATAAACATTTCTATTTAAAAATAGGTTTTCAATGGGTGACTATAAAACATTCTAAATTTAAACATTAAAATTATAACTTTAAGAAAGGGCGCTGTGCTAGTACTTAAATCATGTAAAATATAATTAAGTTTGTTTCTCCTATGATTTCGAATAAATTACTTAACATCATAATATATATAATTTTCTTTTTATTTTAAACTATTGTAAGTCTTGAAAATAAATTTATATAATTTATTATAACAGCTGGTGCTCTTCATTCCTTTCTATGGATTCAAATTATTTCTATCATAATTTTAACAACTTTTCCTTAAAAATGTCTTATTGTGTCAGAGAGAAAACTCAAGGTACCATAACTCATCCTGTATATATTAGACCTTAACTTTGATCCCATAAATACATGAACCATTAGATATCACTGGGTATATTCTTGAAGATCTTTAAACCTCACCTAGGTAAGCTGCATGACATTGCAAAATTGAATATGGAATACTTCTGCAATACATAAACAAGGAGAGTATCATTGGTCCCCCAACTCTTTAGTAGCACCTTTCCTTCCTACCTCGCACAAATAAATATCCTTAATATACAAGTGTGCTACTTGCCAATATTTTCATTAGTCCTATGGTCTTTATAATGTTGAATCTTGTCTCCTAGTTAAAATGAATTCACTCAGCTTTATAATATTATATATATTCCTTACAAGAAAATTAGCATTAATATGTAAGATGCAATATCTATAAATTATAGAAAGCTGGCCTATATCATAAAATACATTCAACATTTGAGTTTCATCAGCTGAGATCCTGGACCAAGTGATATGATAATTTTGGCATTTTACCTAGCAAAAGAAAGTTAAAAGAAATAAGAAATAACCCTCTCAAATTTCTGTGAACTGAAAATATCAATTTTGGTGAAGACTAAATGAACACATAATTCATATAAGGATGTATAATCTCCTTAAGAATTTTTTCATTGTTTTTGAGAGATAGTGCTGGAGGTAATTGCAGACCTTACAGGCAAACAACTTATGTTGGATCCCAATGCAATCTCTCCCAAACTCCAACAGGATTGACCCCCAGGAACACAACAGGATACTAAGCATCCACCCCTTAATTTTTACTCCTATATTCTAAACAATTAGAAACTAAATCTCTATCAGTATTTTATTAATAAATAAAATCTATTTTACTTTTCATATAAAGTGCCTTTTATTTCTGTAAATTAGATATTTAGTTATTTACATGTTATACTTATCACCAGATTTCTAGTGCATTTAACAAGAAATACTAAATTCCATAGAAGCTATTATAAGATCTCTGTAATTTTATCCTTAGTGAGTTATCTAATTTTATTTCAACCTGCTTTCTCACTTTAATCTATTTATATTAAATCCAGTCCTAATTCTCATTTTTCTTATCTCTTTACCACCTTAAAACAGGCTGTAACACTGAACCTTTTTCATAAACAATATTTTACCAAATTAGTAGAACATGTCTTTCTCTCTTTCAGATCTGTTTTTAAATCCTACTCTCAAAATAAATTCCTTGAATAACACCTGAAGGAACTATGTAGCTTCCTGAATATTTGCTTTGGCATGAAATCTCTATCTGAATATACTTTTAACACCATGCATTTGTATTTATTTCACACCTCTCAACTGAAATTTTGTTTTTAGTAATATACAATTTAAAATAAGTAAATAATATGTAATTAAGAAAGAGAATCAGCCAGTATGCCACACAATTTAAATAATGCCTCAAGGGTCCAAAGATATAGTACCAGAATAAGGTATTTGTCTTGCATGTAGCAGGCCCATACTCAATCCCATACCCCACCTGGTTCTCTGAGCAACAGAACCACAAATAAGTTCTGAGCACTTTCAGGTATATCCTCCAAGCAAACAAAACTATAAATCAATGTTTTAACACATATATAATCACAATAAGAGTCATCCTGAGACCAGCTCAGAGCTGAAGTCTGAACTGCTCACTTATCCATTTCAACAGATTCACAGGCAGGTATAAAGATCCTGATAAGTCAGAAACAAAGAGTCCATCAGACATTAAAGTCCCTTTCCTTACTTTTCTCCACTAATATACTTCAAGCTAAAAAACAATAAAGAATTATATGCAATTAGTTCTTCAAAGCAATTTTGAACACACTGTCTTTGGCCTAGTAGTATCTTACAATTTTTTAATATAGATCTTTGTTTTATTCATTTATTTATACTCTTATGCTGAGTGTATAAGTTTATTTTTTCACATGTGAAACTGTCCTTTCAAATACTTCCTTCAGAAAAGACATTTTGTGTGTGTGTGTGTGTGTTAGTGTGCATGCGTGTGTGCATGTGTGTGTGTGTGTGTGTGTGTGTGTGTGTGTGTGTGTGTGTGTGTGCGTGTGTGGTTTCTGGGCCACACCGGCAGCACTTAGGGGTTCCTCCTGGCTCTGTGCTCAGAAGTCGCTCCTGGCAGGCACAGGGGGTTATATGGACTACTGGGAGTTGAACTGTGGTCCGTCCTGGGTTTGTCCCATGCAAGAAAATGCCCTACCACTGAGTATTGGTTGGCCCCCACAAGGCACATTTTATTGTTTGTATTTTTTGTCAACAATATTCTGCAGTGAAAGACTTTCAGTAGAGCAGGTTGTAAATAGCAAAATCTACTCCTCAAAATAGCCATCTTAGTTGAATGGATGAGATTAGAGAGGCATGTTTTTAGGAAAGTAGTCCATAAATTTTATTTTAGGCTAGTATCCTGGAAAACACTCTTTTATTTAAAAATCTAGATGAAGTAAGGATTAGGCTTTGAGAAAAAATAAATGTCTTACTTTTCCTTATTTTTTTAAAATAATTGGACACAAATATAGTTACTTTTGTCTAATAATGATCACAGGCCTTGTTTATCAAACTCTGAATTATGTCTTTCACCCAAATCAGATGGCTGGGACAACTTCCTATGTAGTGTAGGTGCAGAGGATATTCCATATTGTTTGATGTTTTTTCTATCTTACAGTGTCTTGTGCTGACTTCACTAGCCTAGACCTTCCTTAGTACACATTTCACTGACATTGCCTTTATGCTGATAATTAGCAACATTACTTAACACTAAAACAATATGTTAACTATATATTTATCAACAATAATATACCTATGAACCAACCATAATACTACCATAAAATTAAACAGTTGGAATTTTAGGTTACTAAATTATTTTAGGTTATGAAATTATTTTTACATAGTAAGTATTGGAAGGAAAACTTCTTAATATTGTTAAATATAAATATAATTAAACCTTTGTATTATAATCTCCAGGTTGAATATCTAGGTGAAAAATATGTGTATGAAATTTTGAAAAAAAAATCAGATGACTTGTTTTGGACTAATTACAAATTAAATAACCATTATAAATTTTGGATCAGACTTGAACAGAAGTATTTTTGATACATTTAAGTGATAGAAATGACATTGTATCTAGAAAATTGTTTAAACCTTAAAAGAAGTCAGTTGTGGAAGGTGACGTTCATATTAATAAAAATTGGTCTGTAAATTTTCTCCTTAGATGTTTGTTAAGCGATTATAGGAACTCATGGGGAATCTTAATGTCATTAGCCTAAGGAGCAACTGGAGTGGTGAGAAATTTACACTGGTGAAATGTGTACCATGTATGACTGAAACTCAGTCATGAGCAAATTTGTGTTTATGAAAAATAGCGAGTATATAAAGAATAACTTTATAATCACAATGTGTAAATAAAGTCATATAAAACATATATTTGACTCATGTATGTATCATTGCTTGCTTGGTCTAGACCAGGGGTCTTCAAACTTTTTAAAGTGGAGGCTGGATTATGGCCCCTTAGAGAGCTGGAGGACCGAACTATATGAGCTACTAATTCTTACTCACACTGCACATATCTTATATAAATAAATGAAAACCATTTATAAATAAACAGATCACACACCAGTATTTCAATGGGAACTGTGGGCCTGCTTTTGGCTAATGAGATGGTCAATGTCTGGTTCCATATTTGTCACTGCCAGCCATAACAAGTGATGCAAGTTGGCATCAGTTAATCTTGGAGATTTCAGATGTTTCATTCTTGAAAAAGTCTGTTCACAGGCATAAGTGCTACCAAAGATGGTTACCATTTTGAGTGCATGGTTAATGATATTTGGATATGTCTCAGAGGGGAGATATGCATAGAAATTCAAAAGGTTACTTGACTTAAATGCGTCTTTCAGAGAGTCACAATTCTGCAGTTCAGCCAGTTCCATTTGGTAAATTGTAAGGACATTTTCAATTTCAACAGAAAATTGGTTATGAAAAAGCTGTATGTCCTGTTCATGGAGATGAAGCTCTTTGAATCTAAATTGAAACTCTTTTTGCAACAATTCTAGTGAAGCCAGACATTTTTTCTTTGGGAATGCAACCAATGGTTTGTCCGCTGATAGGTTTTGAGTTGTTGGGAGATGACTGAAGTTTTCCTCCTGTACTTGTTTGATGAGAAGGCCTAATTTTACTTCAAATGTTTTCACATGCAATGCCATATCACAGATGAGCTTCCCCTTGCCTTGAAGTTGAAGATTGAAACTGTTGAGTAGCTCTGTTATATCTGTCAGAAAGGCAAGGTGCCATTTCCATTCTGCAACATTGAGCTCTGGTACTTCTTGGTTTTTTGAAAGTAGAAAAGCTGTAATCTGCGGAAGTAAGTCATAGAAACATTTAAAACTCTCCCTCTACTTCTGTGTGGTACAGAACATCTTCATGGGCAACATTTACCTCAGATAGAAATTCCTGAAATTGTCTGTGGTTTAGTGCATGAGTTCTAATATAATTAACACAAGATACCACAATTTTCATAACAGTCCAACTTCATTGATTTACAACACAGCGCTTGTTGGTGGATGAGGTAGTGTATGGCAATTGGATGAGGATGGTTATGTTTGTCCATCTCTTGTGTAATGTGAGCAATTACTCCTCTCTTAGACCCCACCATGCTAGGAGCACCATCACTTGTTACACTGACTATTTTAACCCAGTTCAGCTTCAAAGCATTCACAGTTTGGCAAACCTTGTCAAATATATCCACTCCTGTGGTTGTACCTTTGATACTTTGCAGTGTAGCAAGCTCTTCTGTGACTTCAAAATACTCACTTGTCCCATGCATAGAAATAAGAAGTTGGGCAGAATCACGAACATCATTGCTTTTGTCGAGTGCCAAGGAAAAATAGCAAAGTTTCTTTGCAGAGTTTTGCAAATGGTGCAGCAAATTTTCTCCCATTTCTTCAATCCTTCATGTCATTGTAACTCCTGAAAGGCCCACTGTACTAAATAAATCGGCCTTCTCTGGACACATTTCTTTAGCAACAGAAATAAGGCATTCTTTAACAAATTCTCCCTCCACAAATGGTTTGCCATTGCGCGCTATTAGCTTGGCAACTTGAAAACTTGCCCGCAGTGAGGAAGTATTTAACTGCTTCTGCTTCACAAAAGTGTATTTTGCTGAGTCGTCAGTGTATGTTTCAGTTGTAATATTTTATATTTTCTCACTTCTCAAACCAAACAATCATATTTATCTTTATGTTGAGTTTGATAGTGGCGTTGCAAAATGTATTCTTTGAACACAGCAACTATATCTGGCATATTAGACACACAGCTTTTTCTTTGTACCGCATAAAAAAGTAATCGTAAGTCCACTGTTCTTTGAATATCCTACACTCACTGTCAATTTTTCTTTTTCTTGACATCATTGTTTCCTAGGGATTCCAACCTGATATTAGTGAATTATAAATATGTGTGTATATATACACACAGTGTATGACCCTCATTAGTCCCTGATGTGAACACTTATCCCTTGCAGGCTTTTCTAAGCAGACCAGCTTAGTCACTGATAGTTCAGTTATATCTCCCTATATAATGCCCAAATTGATATGTTCGGAATCAGCATGTGAACACTGAAAAGGAATTGCAAAATGCATATAAAATTTTCAATGTAACCCCTTTAAAATGCTTCAGCATCGAACCCCTAATTTTCCACATGGGCAATTCAGCACTGAACACCTAACCTCCCAACCACCTCCCACCCCTTAACTTTGATTTCAGCACTGAATGCCTCACCACCCCCAAAGGAGAATTTTTATATGAGTCACCCACAGCCCAATCAGGCAGAACCCCCCATCTGGCAAAAAATTTTTTCTATGGCACTTTTGACTGACCTTTGGCAGTGGAGGGAGTGGAGGAAAACCTCACTGACAGGCAGGCACAGCACACAAACACCACGTTGTTTGTGGGTGGAACAGGCACCTTTTTACATCATATAGTCACCCACATGTGGTACTTCTCGCCACATTGCGTCTGGTGGCACGCCAAGCACCAGGCGCAAGGACACATCAGTGTCCTCAACACCGCCCTCACGCCCACCCTCCCAGCACACAACATGCCATGGGTGGAGGTGGTTGACATCATCCCTGAGAAACCGTGACACTGAGTGTATATGCTGGCAGGTATCTTGGCAACTAAACAGCGCCCACTGCTGGTGGGCTGGATCAGACTCCTCTGCAGGCCGCATGTGGCCTGCGGGCCATAGTTTGAAGACCCCTGGTCTAGACTCTAAGGGAATCTTTGGGGCCCCTGAAGAAGGTGATTGCACAGATTCAGCAAAGAGATCAGAGACTTCAAAGTGGGTTCAAATTCTATTCCGTTTATTGAATGTTAAAGTTGAAATACTTATACTTAATTTCTTGGCAAGGAATCATAATTTCAGACATAACTCTTAGTTCTCACACTATATATCAAGGTAAAAACACAGGGCAAGTTGTTCAGAGCAAGATATTTGTTTATTTTTTTCTTAGGGCTACTTCAAGCTTTTATTCTGCTTTTGCTATCTGAAGTTTCACCTAACAATGGCAGGTTTTCAGAGGGTGGTATATTTTTAATATGTTTGGCCTTGTTCTAGTTCATACATTCTGAGCTGGGGCCTGAATATTAACCCTTAATATGACCGCATTTCAGCTAACAGCAAAGCTAGGTTTGAGGGAGGTTAATAATTTTGTAAGACTAATAAAGAATTGCTTAAGCATACACAATTGCTTGTGACAATGTGGGTTTACAGAAATCTGAATGTTTTTTGAGGGGCTCAAAGAAATGTCTTAGGATGCTAGTGAAGTTAGTTCTCAAATAATATTCATGCCACATCCCCTATCAGTGGACAGGTAGTCAAGATCTCTCAATGCCTAATGCCATACCTTGTGGGTACAGGCAGATTCTTGAGCCCAGTGCCTTTCCCTTGTGGGTACAGAAAAATAAGGCCTTTTGAGACCGGTGCCCTCCCTTGTGGGTTCAGGCAGTTAAGACCTCTTGGGCTTGGTGCCCTCCATCTCAGGTCAGTGTTCCTTACACGGGGGTGAACATCACATACATGTAAATATATATGGAGTTAGCAGTTTTACTTATAATGAAAAGTTGAATCAATGAGGTTTCCAGGTCCTGCATTCAGGAGTCTCCATCCTGTGTCTCAAATATTCAGATATAGTTTTAAAATAGTATGATTTTAGTGTGGTAAGTTGTTAAAAACCCAAATTCATCATGTTATTTAACACTTATATATATATTTTTTCCTCCTTGTGTGTGTTTTCTTTTTTCTTTTATTTCCTTCTCTGCCTTTCTCTTCCCTGCCTACCCTCCCTTCTCCCATCTCCCTCTCTTTCCTTCATAGCCCTATCCTTTCATTTTTCTTTTCTTTATTTTTCTCTTCCCCTTCATTTTTCTTTTCTCTCTTTATCTAACTTTCTTCCTTTTTTTGGGGGGGGGCACACCCGGTGGTGCTCAGGGGTTACTCCTGGCTGTCTGCTCAGAAATAGCTCCTGGCAGGCCTGGGGGACCAAATGGGTCACCGGGATTCGAACCAACCATCTTTGGTCCTGGATCGGCTGCTTGCAAGGCAAACGCTGCTGTGCTATCTCTCCGGGCCCTATTTTAACTTTCTTTATTTTAACACATAATGCAAACCTCTGGGGTCAAGGAGATGGATATGCCAAAGTCATAAACTTGATAAACTCAAGATTTTTCTTAAAACATCAAATCTACCAATATCTGTTCTATTTTAGTTCCACACATTTAATCTCCATTTTGCCACAATATTCATTCATATAACATTTTATTCTGAAATGACAGATAATCAAAAATTGAAAGTTTTTAAGTTAATTATGGCTGAGAATGTAGCTCAGTAGTATAGCACTCACTTTAACTTGCATGTGTGAGACCTATAATTTTAATCAGAAATTTTACTTTTATATTTTGTTGTTTTGTTTTTAGATCAAAATCAATGGTACTCAAAACTTACTCCTGTCATTTGTTATTAAGGATAACTCCTCATAGGAATCAAGGGACCTTATGAGTTGTGGGAGATTTAATTCTTGTTGGCCACATTCAAGGCAAGGACCCCACTTACTGCACTATAAATAGACAAAAATTTTACTTTTTTCTGAGTATTTTTATTACCATGCTTCAAATTTAATAAAAATGTTACATTTTGAAATCTTGGTAAAGCTAATATATATCTATAATACATGCATACATATATATAAGTGTATTATGAAAATGATTCAAATGCAATATAGTCAATCAATTGTAGAAAATCTGCTAGAAGAAAAATTCAATAGAAAATTTTTTTATTCTCTCATAGAATTTTTTTCAGTAAATATGTAGTAGTTGTCCATCAGAATTGCTTAATATATACAGACATTGGGGACATAAAGATAACACACAAGGAGCATGCATTGCACCTGGCTAATCTGGGTTTAGATCCCAAGCCTACCAGCAATAATTTATGAGCACATATTCAGGAATGACTTCTGAGTAACACTGGTTTGGCTCTCTGCTACATCCCCATAAAGTGGATTATACTTTATACATTATACTTTATACTGTATGCATTTATACTTTATACTTTATAAACTGTATATATTATACATTATACTTTATAAATTAATAAGGATATGTGATATATTTCAAACTATATGGGAATAAACGTATCAAAATATATTACTTTAGCTTTACTATTATTTATTACTAATATTATTCTGAGGTATCTATTACAAAAATATGTACATTATTTTTCTGAAAGATGCATTTGAGGTAACTTATATAAAGAGAAAAAATGCATATTATCTTTTGAGAAGGTGCAATTTATTAGTAAAAATGCCTAATGTTTGTTCTCAATTAGAAACAAACAATATTTTCTGACTATATAAAAGAAAATTAATTTATTATTAATAGAGTTTTTATGTAAACTTATATTCAGACACCAGTTTGTCCTCTTTAACTGTACCTCTGGGCTCCACATGGATTATTTATAAGCTGGTTAGATTTCTCATAATCATAAGATTACCTATTTACAAACTAAGCTTTGGCATATATAGATACACAAACACACTTTATACAAATTAATTTACATTCATGATAATCAATTTTTCATTAGTAAAATAATAAAGAGAAAATACTACCTTATTAATTAGGAAAAGATTTCTCAGATGACAAATAGATTTTAATCTTTTAACTGGGAGTTGTTTTGAATCATGATTGGTTCTAGAGTACATTAAGATAAAACATTGTAGAAGAGCTAAAATAAAAATTTGGAAAAGGATAAAATTAAGAGCTCAAAATATCTTATTTTATAAATATAAAAATATTAATATTAACCAGTTATGGGAGCTGGAGTGATAGGACAATTTGCCTTCCATACAGCCAACTCTAGATGGACTTGGGTTCAATTCCTAGCATCCCATATGGTCCCCTGAGCCTGCCAGAGAGATTTCTGAGTGCAGAGCAATGTGTAACCCCTAAGTGCTGCATGGTGTGGCCCAAAAACAAACAAACAAAAAAAAAATTAACCAATTAGCAACACAAATTTGATCATGACTATTATTTTCACAACCTTACAGAATATAGGAGAAAAGGAAATGCAACTTTGAAGTAGATAGTCTCAATTTAATAGTATAAAATTTGGTCAAATATTAATAAAATACTTTAAAATATATTGTTTGAATGATTTAAACTTAAAACATTTTATATAAAGTGAGTCATACCGGTACAAATATAAGCATCAAATCTAACTCTCTGCTCAGTTTATTCATAGTATCATATATTGTCTGTGATGTAATTTGGCACAATACAGTGCCACATCCCACTCAGGAGGAGCACACACCAAAGTGTAGTGCTCTCCTGAAAAGGAATTATTTACCAAAAAGGCCCGCTTAGAGCAGTCAAAATCACTTGACCCTTTGCGTGGATGGTTTGGCAATAATTCTTATATGTGGCTGTAACTATCTCTCTCTTTATTTTTAACCATTATTAGAAATCAGGCCTTAGTAAATTCTTTCTAAGGACAGCAATCAATCCAGCCAAAAATCTCCCACCTAACAGCTCCCTGTAATTTTTCCTACTCTGGCGCCAAGATCAGGCATTTTCCTAAAACTTAGCTCATAGTAAAACAATTTTCAGTTTTCCTCTGTTTTCTCAAAACAAAGTAATTTTCACTTTTCCCCCGAAACTCTGAAACATTCCTCACTCTTCCAACTTCCCCGATAATTACCTTTTCCTTCTGTAACCCAAAACAAGCTGCCTTTTCACCTTCAGTATCAGCTCTTTTAAATGCTAATTTAAGCCAAAGTCCTTCTTTCTTTCCCCAGTCTCTTTGATGCCTAGAATTTGCATCTGCCTTCCAAGCCTCTAACCTTTAAAAGTCAGCCAGCTCAAAAAATAAATTTGTCTTCGTTCTTTGAACGTGAGTCCCCATACTATCTGTGTGGTTTCATTCATTTTTACAATATATTTCCGTCTTTCGCCATTCCGCGTGCCCACCTTCTCCCCGTGGAATTTTTCCCGAACTCCACGAAGGACCTGTTTGCAGGTGCTGATGACTGCAAACAAAATTTGGCTCACAGCAATACAGTCCTGGTACTATTGCACAGCAATGATTTAATATTTGTTTCTGCCTGTTCCAAGTATGAGATATAACTTTATTACAAAAAATTATTGATAAATATTTAATTAAATCAATAGAATTAGCTTGTTCCTTCCCCAAACTTTTATATGTAATTTAATATTTCAGTAAAAACAAATTTGTATTTTTACTAATTACTTAGAAGTTTGTTATATTTTTAAAAATTCCAATAATATTTTTCAGTTGTAATTTTGCAAGATATTTTAGTGAATCTCATTAAAAAAATTGGGGGGGGTTGGGCCACACCCAGTGATGCTCAGTGGTTACTTCTGGCTATGCGCTCAGAAATTGCTCCTGTGTTGGGGGACCTAATGGGACGCCAGGGACCTAAACAAGGTCTCTCTTGGGTCAGCTGCATGCAAGGCAAAAGCCCTACCTCTGTGCTATAGCTCCTTCCCTCATTGAAAATGTTTAATGAAGAAATAGAAGCATTTAAAAGCATTAAATAGATTTACGGATTTTTAGTGAATCAAACAAACAAATTAAAGAAAACACATTAAATTGATACTTTATCAGTATAATATTTTGTTATTTGTCAGCCATATATGATGGAGCTCAGGACTTACTCCTGGCTCTACACTCATGGTTAATTTCTCTTGGGCTCAAGGGACTATATGGGATGGCTGGAATTGAACTAGTGCTGGTTTCATGCAAGACAAATATCCTACCAACTATACTTTCACTCCTATCCTGGAATATAATTTTCTTTTTTTTTTTTTTTGGTTTTTGGGCCACACCCGGTGACGCTCAGGGGTTACTCCTGGCTATGCGCTCAGAAGTTGCTCCTGGCTTGGGGGACCATATGGGATGCTGGGGGATCGAACCGCGGCCCGTCCTAGGCTAGTGCAGGTAAGGCAGGCACCTTACCTTTAGCGCCACTGCCCGGCCCGGAATATAATTTTCTATGTCGAATATTTTATATCATCTGTATATACTCTTGGAATTATAAAAAATGAATACATTTGACAATTACATATATTATTATGCTAAAAGCAATCACAGCTCTCTTTATATATAAATATTAACAAAAAATCCTATATACTTTTATTTGACAGGAAATTAAATATGCCATTATAATACTGAAGAAAATATAACTTTAATATCAGGTGTACAAATTTATAAGATCTTAAATAATGTATGGTTTCTGTGTTATTTAGTGTTCATAAAAGATGGAATGTTATTCACCAATAAAATATTTAAATCATCTAGAAAGGAATTGACATCTAAAATATATATGGGTTCATATATGATTCAAGTTTATGGATTACTCATAAACAAAACAGCCCCCTTGAATATGTGAGACTACAAATTTGATCCCAATTCAATCTATATGCACCATATCTGGTCCCTAAAACAATGTTATCTTCTATACTGAGCACTACCAAAGAATCTGTGATCATTGGCACTCTGTGGCCAAGTAGGTCAAGCACCAATCCTGAAGTGTGTGATCCCCTTAGTAAACACTTGAATTCTGCCAGCCTCCAAAAAGTGCTATAAACAGAACATGAATGAGCACCACAACTGAAAAGTACTATAGCAGGAAAGTGTCTTTGTGAAATTGCAATAAATGTGTATGACCACTGGGAAACCACAAGAGTGAACCACAGTCAAACTCGTTTGCTGTCCTTAGTTCTCACAAAAGCAGCAACAAAAAAGGGAAAAATGGGGGCTGGAAAGATAGCATGGAGATAAGGGATAAGGTGTTTGCCTTGCAAGCAGCAGATTCAGAACCTAAGGTGGTTGGTTCGAATCCTGATGTCTCATATGGTCCCCCGTGCCTGCCAGGAGCTATTTCTGAGCAGATAGCCAGGAGTAACCCCTGAGCACCACCCGGTGTGACCCAAAAACCAAAAAAAAAAGGGGGGGGTGAGGAATAGCATTAAAATAAAGTAGATATATACTCCATTGTTATATAACACAAGCTCTATCATCAATCAGTAATACTAGATAAGTCAAGTTTATAGTTAATGATTTCATATCAGAAATATACATGTACAAAAGAAAATATTATGGAATATGCCATCTACATGCATTAATATAAACTAAAATATTATTTGAAATAAGTTTCTTTTGCATTGCTTATTCCTAAGTTGCATTCTTATTTATATTTGTATAAGTGTACAGACTAAACCACCTAAAATATATGTTATGCTTTCACTGTTAAGATAGATTAAAAATTGCCTAGAAAGTGTAATTGGGTAGGTGCTTGATTGCTTGTTGCAGTTCAATCCACAGTATCCCATACAATTCCCTAAGAATTGCCAGAATAATTCCTGAGTGAAGATCCAGGAGTAACACTTGAGCCTTGCTGGATGTGGCCCCAAAGTAAAAACAATTATTAAAAAGATTTAATGTTTTTAATATTAATCAGTTCATGATTTAGAAATAGTATTTTTGTTTGTTTGTTTTTGGTTTTGGGGTCACACCCGGCAGCGCTCAGAGGTCACTTCTGGCTCCAGGCTCAAAAATCACTCTTGGCAGGCTCGGGGGACCATATGGGATGCTGGAATTTGAACCAAGGACCTTCTGCACGCAAGACAAACGCCTTATCTCCATGCTATCTCTCCGGTCCCTTGTTTGTTTTTTTGGGTTACACCCAGTGATGCTCAGGAGTTACTCCTGGTTATGTGCTCAGAAATAGCTCCAGGCTTGGGGGACCATATGGGATACTGGGGGATCAAACCAGGGTCTGTCCTAGGCTAGCACTGGCAAGGCAGATGTCTTACCACTCTGCACCACTTCTCCTGCCACTAGAAATGGTATTTTAAAATAATTTAGCTGTAATTAGTTATGCTCTTAAATTATCTAAATATTATATAAAAACATCCTACCACTCTGTTGTCAAAATGAGTGACTGTGATGGTTTATTGTCAAGAAAAGATTTCAATTGTTTACACATTAGTGTTTTCATTATGCATATACATGACATTTTGCATATTTGTCAGGTTTTTGTTTACTGCAAAATAAATAAGTTTTATTTTATTTAAATGTTATTATTCACCTACTTTTAAAACTAAAGATGGCTATGTTATATATATATATTCTAATCATAATAAGGTAAAACATCTACATATTTTATTTTACTCAAGTCTTAGTAAGGAGGTCACTGGGTTTTATAACATGGCATTCCTAAGAAGTAAAAGGGCAATGATTTTGATGTCAGGATTATATTTAATCAATAAACCTGTCAACCTCTTTCACTGTCACACTTTTATTTACATAGTTTTTTTTCTCATCACTGTCATCACCAAATTCAAATTTTTCATGGTTTTTTTTATTTAATTTTTTTTATTTTGAATTATGAGAACAAAAGATGCAAAGAAAGAGGACAAGGTAAAGTTACAGTGGAAGGACAATCACCCATAACATAATT
The DNA here is from genome assembly GCF_024139225.1 of Suncus etruscus. Lineage (NCBI taxonomy): Eukaryota > Metazoa > Chordata > Mammalia > Eulipotyphla > Soricidae > Suncus > Suncus etruscus. The sequence continues at coordinate 29,998,835 of NC_064863.1, forward strand.
CTCAGAAGAAATCCCCTAGCTGATATCTTAACTTTGAACTTTCAGCCAAGGAACGTTAAGATAAAATAAAACAGAATCCATGTGCGATTATTTTGTCCCTCGATTCCCCAGATTGTAGCACATTATAATATTTCTTAACAGCACGCAAGGCAATTTAAAGCCATCAAACTTACTTAACTCCTTTAACATTAGAGGCATAGTATGTTTTACATTTCCATGTACATGAATATTAGCTTAAGCAAATTTTAAGTGGGTGCATTTTAACGACTAGAGTCAAAGGAGCACAGTAAAAACGGTGTTAGAGTGGCAGTTGTTGTTTGCATAGGCCCATCAAAATATGAGAGGCATGGAAAGGAATAACCTTGGCCTAAATACTAAGAGATACTACCCCCGAAGTTTCCTGGCATAAGACCAGCTCTAGGCTTCAGGCAAGTTATCGTCCGATCCAAGACATTGTCCGTAGAGCCAACACACTTTTCACACAGTCTCTGTTGTTGGTATCATGTTTCTGTATTAAAGATTCTGGAATCTGCATGTTCTACATTGAAGTCATAATGTGGAGTGTCTTCTTGTTTCACCTCACCATGAAAAGGCAATGCAGGAAGCCCTTTACTGTAAGCAGGTTGTTGTTAAGTCTTCTCAGTGTTAAGGGAAGTCTTTTTTGAGCAGGACAATGTCTGAGCAGTGGTAGGGTCTTCCGTGGTAGAGGATTGCTTCCAGGTGATGTTATAGACAAACCTCACAATTAAGGGGCAATACAGCAAGCCCTGTCCAGTAAGCAGATCATTGTTCTTGTTGTCTTCTCAGTGTTAAGGGGTGTTTCTTTTGAGTAGATAGATGTCAGAGCAGCTGTAGGGTCTTTCCTGGTACAGGAATGCCACCAGGTGATGTTATATACAACCTTGGATGTTTTGTAAATGTCTTCTGTAGATCAAGGGGTGAATGGAGAATACCCATTCTTCTGAGGCTTGTGCCTGGTCTTTATGTCAATGTTCAGGGTGTAAGGTCTCATTGCACTACAAGATTTGTGTGTTCCCATATCTATTAGATGAGAACCTATTGGTATGTATAGTATTTTCCCATTTTAGTGTGCCTAATCAAACAAGAAATAAATCCACGTGGTGCTATCAGATATATGGGGACGTAAGAATATTTCCAACAAGACCCATGACTTGGTTCAAACATAAGTATTAAACTGAGGGATTCTTTCACACCAAATTCCATATTGAGCAGTTCACAAAGAGAAGATAAAAAACATGGGGGGGGGATCGTCACTGTATAAGGAAATATTCAGCAAAAGTTTATAGACGTCAAAGAAAACACCCATAAAATGTTGAAAACATATAAATGTCTTTTTATGCCTTTTAAAATAGTTGGGTGGGTGTTAACTCCAGGGTACCACTTTGGTCTGTGACTTAGGACTCTACAGTACTTAAGTTAGAAAGGGTAAATGAGGAGTAATGATGATAGGAATTAAAGAAATTAAAGAGAAATATGAACTTATGAAGGGATATGCAAAAGGGCAGAATACAAAATGGACATTCTGCATACATAAAAACATAATTCAATGATAATGAGTACTATTAATGTTTCTTGTGTGAGTACTATTAATGTTTCTTGTGTGAGTACAATTAATGTTTCTTGTGTGAGTACTATTAATGTTTCTTGTGCGCGGGGGCTATCGCCCCCACGCGATTCTGAAAATATAGACTGGACAGAGATTATCAGTGACTTCAAGAAGCTGGGAGGTCAGAAGTTAAGAGCCCCACCCAGACCCTCCCTAAGGAGCTGAATGGATAATGGGGGAAGGCCTAGGGTACCTTCAAGCTCCACCGGGACCCAACTCACCGGCTTGCCCAGGCATGTGGCCCGGGAAAGCCCTGGAGATCTGGAGCAAGGCGGTAGAGGGGTGCTGGGGTTACCCAAGTCCCGCACCCCCACTAAGCCTGGTCAAGCAGGCCTCCGGCATGGCGGGGGCCTGCCAAACCTCCTCTTGCTAGACTCCTGGCTCCAAGAAAGGAGAGATCCTTCAAGAAGCTGGGAGGCCAGAAGTTCAGAGCCCCACCCAGACCCACCCTAAGGAGCTGAATGGATAATGGGGGAAGGCCTAGGGTACCTTCAAGCTCCACCAAGGGACCCAACTCACCGGCTTGCCCAGGCATGTGGCCCGGGAAAGACCTGGAGATCTGGAACAAGGCGGTAGAGGGGTGCTGGGGTTACGCAAGTCCCGCACCCCCACTAGGCCTGGTCAAGCAGGCCTCCGGCATGGCGGGGGCCTGCCAAACCTCCTCCTGCTAGACTCCCGGCTCCAAGAAAAGAGAGCTTTTCATGGTTTTTAAGTAGATATCGGACAGTAAAATACTGTCTATGTTTTTATTTGTTTTTTCTTCTTTCACTTTGTTTTATTTTGTTCTGTTTTGTTCTGTTTTTTCTTCTTTTTTGGTACTTTTGTTATTACTGCACTATTGTTTTTATTTGCTTCTTTGTTTAGTTTGTTTTGCTTTGTTTTGTTACCTTTTCTTTTTTTATCCCTTTCTCCTTCTTTTTTTTTATTTAAACACCTTGATTACATACATGATTGTGTTTGGGTTTCAGTCATAAAAGGAACACCACCCATCACCAGTGCAACATTCCCATCACCCATGTCCCAAATCTCCCTCCTCCCCACTCGACCCCTGCCTGTACTCTAAACAGGCTCTGCATTTCCCTCATACATTCTCAATATTAGGACAGTTCAAAATGTAGTTATTTCTCAAACTAAACTCATCACTCTTTGTGGTGAGCTTCCTGAGGTGAGCTGGAACTTCCAGCTCTTTTCTCTTTTGTGTCTGAAATTTATTATTGCAAGAATGTCTTTCATTTTTCTTAAAACCCATAGATGAGTGAGAACATTCTGCGTTTTTCTCTCTCTTTCTGACTTATTTCACTCAGCATAATAGATTCTGTGTACATCCATGTATAGGAAAATTTCATGACTTCATCTCTCCTGACAGCTGCATAATATTCCATTGTGTATATGTACCACAGTTTCTTTAGCCATTCGTCTGTTGAAGGGCATCTTGGTTGTTTCCAGAGTCTTGCTATGGTAAATAGTGCTGCAATGAATATAGGTGTAAGGAAGGGATTTTTGTATTGTATTTTTGTGTTCTTAGGGTATATTCCTAGGAGTGGTATAGCTGGATCGTATGGGAGCTCGATTTCCAGTTTTTGGAGGAATCTCCATATTGCTTTCCATAAAGGTTGAACTAGAAGGCATTCCCACCAGCAGTGGATAAGGATTACTTTCTCTCCACATCCCCGCCAGCACTGTTTGTTCTCATTCTTTGTGATGTGTGCCATTCTCTGTGGTGTGAGGTGGTATCTCATTGTTGTTTTGATTTGCATCTCCCTGATGATTAGTGATGTGGAGCATTTCTTCATGTGTCTTTTGGCCATTTGTATTTCTTCTTTGTCAAAGTGTCTGTACATTTCTTCTCCCCATTTTTTGATGGGATTAGATGTTTTTTTCTTGTAAATTTCTGTCAGTGCCTTGTATATTTTAGAAATTAGCCCCTTATCTGATGGGTATTGGGTGAATAGTTTCTCCCACTCAGTGGGTGGCTCTTGTATCCTGGGCACTATTTCCTTTGAGGTGCAGAAGCTTCTCAGCTTAATATATTCCCATCTGTTAATCTCTGCTTTCACTTGCTTGGAGAGTGCAGTTTCCTCCATGAAGATGCCTGTAGTCTCAATGTCCTGGAGAGTTTTGCCTATGTGTTGTTCTATATATCTTATGGTTTGGGGTCGGATATCGAGGTCTTTAATCCATTTGGATTTTGCCTTCGTACATGATGTTAGCTGGGGGACTAAGTTTAATTTTTTGCAAGTGGCTAGCCAGTTGTGCCAACACCACTTGTTGAAGATGCTTTCTTTGCTCCGTTTAGTATTTCCTGCTCCTTTATCAAAAATTAGGTGATTGTATGTCTGGGGAACATTTTCTGAGTATTCAAGCCTATTCCACTGATCTGAGGGTCTGTCCTTATTCCAATATCATGCTGTTTTGATAACTATTGCTTTGTAGTAAAGTTTAAAGTTGGGGAAAGTAATTCCTCCCATATTCTTTTTCCCAATGACTGCTTTAGCTATTCTAGGGTGTTTATTGTTCCAAATGAATTTCAAAAGTGCCTGATCCACTTCTTTGAAGAATGTCATGGGTATCTTTAGAGGGATGGCATTAAATCTGTATAATGCCTTGGGGAGTATTGCCATTTTGATGATGTTTATCCTGCCAATCCACGAGCAGGGTATGTGTTTCCATTTCCGCGTGTCCTCCCTTATTTCTTGGAGCTGAGTTTTATCGTTTTCTTTGTATAGGTCCTTCACATTTTTAGTCAAGTTGATTCCAAGATATTTGAGTTTTTGTGGCACTATTGTGAATGGGGTTGTTTTCTTAATGTCCATTTCATCCTTATTACTATTGGTGTATAGAAAGGCCATTGATTTTTGTGCATTGATTTAGTAGCCTGCCACCTTGCTATATGAGTCTATTGTTTCTAGAAGCTTTTTGGTAGAGTCTTTAGGGTTTTCTAAGTAGAGCATCATGTCATCTGCAAACAGTGAGAGCTTGACTTCTTCCTTTCCTATCTGGATTCCCTTGATATCTTTTTCTTGCCTAATCGCTATAGCAAGTACTTCCAGTGCTATGTTGAATAGGAGTGGTGAGAGAGGACAGCCTTGTCTTGTGCCAGAATTTAGAGGGAAGGCTTTTAGTTTTTCTCCATTGAGGATAATATTTGCCACTGGCTTGTGGTAGATGGCCTTAACTATATTGAGAAAGATTCCTTCCATTCCCATCTTGCTGAGAGTTTTGATCAAGAATGGGTGTTGGACCTTATCAAATGCTTTCTCTACATCTATTGATATGATCATGTGGTTTTCATTTTTCTTGTTGTTGATGTTGTGTATTATGTTGATACACTTACGGATGTTAAACCATCCTTGCATTCCTGTGATGAAACCTACTTGATCGTAGTGGATGATCTTCTTAATGAGGTATTGAAACCTATATGCCAGGATTTTGTTGAGGATCTTTGCATCTGCATTCATCAGCGATATTAGTCTGTAATTTTCTTTTTTCGTAGCATCTCTGTCTGGTTTAGGTATTAAGGTGATGTTGGCTTCATAAAAGCTATTTGGGAGTGTTTCCACTTGTTCAATTTCATGAAAGAGTCTTGCCACGATTGGTAGTAGTTCCTCTTGGAAAGTTTGATAGAATTCATTATTGAATCCATCTGGGCCTGGGCTTTTGTTTTTGGGCAGACTTTTGATTACCATTTTTATTTCATCAATGGTGATGGGGGTGTTTAGATATGCTACATCCTCTTCTTTCAACCGTGGAAGATTATAACAGTCAAAGAATTTATCCATTTCTTCCAGGTTCTCATTTTTAGTGGCGTAGAGTTTTTCAAATTAGTTTCTGATTACCCTTTGAATCTCTGTCATATCAGTAGTGATCTCTCCATTTTCATTCCTAATACGTGTTATCAAGTTTCTCTCTCTCTCTTTCTTTGTTAGGTTTGCCAGTGGTCTATCAATCTTGTTTATTTTTTCAAAGAACCAACTTCTGCTTTCGTTGAACTTTCGGACTGTTTTTTGGGTTTCCACTTCGTTGATTTTTGCTCTCAGCTTTGTTATTTCTTTCTGTCTTCCTATTTTTGGGTCCTTTTGTTGAGTACTTTCTACTTGTATTAGCTGTGTCATTAAGCTACTCAGGTAAGCTCCTTCTTCCTTCCTGATGTGTGCTTGCAAAGCTATAAATTTTCCTCTCAGTACTGCTTTTGCTGTGTTCCATAGGTTCTGATAGTTTGTGTCTTTATTGTCATTTGTTTACAGGAACCTTTTGATTTCCTCCTTCATTTCATCCCGGACCCACTGGTTATTGAGTATGAGGTTGTTTAACTTCCAGGTGTTAAAGATTTTCTTCTGAGTCCCTTTGGAATTCACAAATAATTTCAGAGTCTTGTGGTCAGCGAAGGTAGTCTGCAAAATTTCTATTCTCTTGATCTTATGGAGGTATGTTTTATGTGCCAGCATGTAGTCTATCCTGGAGAATGTCCCATGTACATTGGAAACGAATGTGTATCCAGGTTTCTGGGGATGGAGTGTCCGATATATATCCACTAGGCCTCTTTCTTCCATTTCTCTCCTCAGGTCTAGTATATTCTTGTTGGGTTTCAGTCTGGTTGACCTATCCAGTGTTGACAAAGCTGTGTTGAGGTCCCCCACAATTATTGTGTTGTTATTGATATTGTTTTTCAGATTTGTCAACAGTAGTTTTAAATATTTTGCTGGCCCCTCATTTGGTGCATATATGTTTAGGAGAGTTATTTCTTCCTGCTATACATACCCCTTGATTAATATAAAATGTCCATCTTTCTCCCTTACAACCTTCCTGAGTATAAAGTTTGCATTATCTGATATTAGTATGGCCATTCCAGCTTTTTTATGGGTGTTGTTTGCTTGGATAATTTTTCTCCAGCCTTTTATTTTGAGTATATGTTTGTTCTGACTATTCAGGTACGTTTCTTGTAGGCAGCAGAAGGTTGGATTGAGTTTTTTGATCCATTTAGCCACTCTGTGTCTCTTAACTGGTGCATTTAGTCCATTGACGTTGAGAGAAAGAATTGTCCTGGGATTTAATGCCATCTTTATATCGAAATTTGTGTGTCTTTTGGTTAGTCTTGTTTTAAATTAGGTCTTTCAGTTTTTCTCTTAAGACTGGTTTTGAGTCTATAAAGTTTCTGAGCTGTTTTTTGTCTGTGAAACCATGTATTCTTCCATCAAACCGGAAAGTGAGTTTTGCTGGGTACAGTATTCTAGGTGAAGCATTCATTTCATTCAGTCTTGTCACAATATTCCACCTCTGCTTTCTGGCATTGAGTGTTTCTGGTGACAGGTCTGCTGTAAATCTCAAGGATGCTTGCTTGAATGTAATTTTCCCTTTTGATCTTGCTGTTTTCAGAATTCTGTCTCTATCTGTGGGATTTGTCATTGTGACTAGGATGTGTCTTGGGGTGGTTTTTCTTGGGTCTCTTTTGGTTGGTACTCTTCGAGCATGCAGGATTTGATCACATATATTCTTTAGCTCTGGGAGTTTCTCTTTAATGATGTTCTTGACCATCGATTCTTCCTGGAAATTTTCTTCCTGGGTCTCTGGGACTCCAATGATTCTTAAGTTGTTTCTGTTGATCTTATCATAGACTTCTATTTTCATCTGTTCCCATTCTTTGACTAATTTTTCCATTGTCTGTTCATTTGCTTTAAGTTTTTTTTTTCCAATCTCTCCTGCTGTATGGAATTGTTATGTATCTCATCTTCCACAGCACCAAGTCTATTCTCAGCTTCTGATACCTTGTCTTAGAGCTTATCCATTTTGTCATTCACTTCGTTTACTGATTTTTTTCAGGCCTGTTAGTTGACATGTTATTTCAGTTTGGAGTTTTGTGATTTCTGTCTTCATATTTCCTTGATTATTATTAGTGTTCTGTTCCACTCTATCCATGGTTTTTTTGAGGTCTTTGAGCATCTTCCATATTGCTACTCTAAAGTCCTTATCTGAGAGGTTGATTAGTTGGTTGGTCATTAACTGGTCATCAGAATTGTCATCTTCATTCTCTATGTCTGATGCTGGCCTGCGTTGTTTCCCCATTGTCACACTTGTATTGTGGGTTTTTCTACGTGTTTTGGTGGTATTCATTGGTTATATGATGCAGGCAGCACACTTCTCTGGCTCCGCCCTTTCTGGATGGGCCTGCTTGCCTCCAAGGTAGGGGATTCCTCCATGGATGAAGCATCACACAGGATCAAATCTTAGGCCCGAGCACGCAGCAGAGAAGACAGTCTGGAGAGAAGTTCTTGCTTCTGTGATCCAACACAGTTCTTAGTGTGTTTTGTTTTCTTCTTGTGATGGTGTTATTTTTTTTTAGAAAGAGTGCACGGCTGCGTAGCGAAGTGGAGCTAAGTGCCTTCTGGAGCCTCTTTTCAGCCCACTCTCAGGAGGTTCATGCAGCAGGATAGTAGAGAGACACACACAGGCAGCACTCACAGTTTTTCACAGTCGGGCCCCACTGGACAGGCGTAGTTTTCACTCGCTTGCTTGGCAGCTTCAGAATGCTGTATTTTTGGGGTCACTTCCCAAGACTCTGAGGAAAGTTGCTGGGTAGCTTCAGTTTTTGGGGGGTTTGCTTCCCAGGGCTCTGAAGTGAGCTTCCAGAGTTCAGGAAAGACAGAGAAGAGTAGAACATGGCTCCCTTCAGGTCCTCAGTTTCCTCAGAAGGAGCACAGCCGGGTGGAGACTCTGCAGGTAGAGCAATCAGCACTCTGCCTGGAAACCCCCACATCCAGCCATTTCTTACTCACTCACTTGCTGGGTAGCTTCAGTTTTTTTGGAGTTCGCTTCCCAGGGCTCTGAGGAGAGCTTCCAGAGTTCAGGAAAGAGAGAAGAGTAGGACAGGGCTCCCTTCAGGTCCTCAGTTTCCTCAGAAGGAGCACAGCTGGGTGGAGACTCTGCAGGTAGAGCAATCAGCACTCTGCCTGGAAACCCCCACATCCAGCCATTTCTTACTCACTCACTTGCTGGGTAGCTTCAGTTTTTTTGGAGTTCGCTTCCCAGGGCTCTGAGGAGAGCTTCCAGAGTTCAGGAAAGACAGAGAAGAGTAGGACAGGGCTCCCTTCAGGTCCTCAGTTTCCTCAGAAGAAGCACAGCTGGGTGGAGACTCTGCAGGTAGAGCAATCAGCACTCTGCCTGGAAACCCCCACATGCAGCCATTTCTTACTCACTCACTGGCTCGCTGGCTAGCTTCTGAATGTAGTTTTTTGGGGGTTCGCTTCCCAGGGCTCTGAGGAGAGCTTCCAGAGTTCAGGAAAGACAGAGAAGAGTAGGACAGGGCTCCCTTCAGGTCCTCAGTTTCCTCAGAAGGAGCACAGCCGGGTGGAGACTCTGCAGGTAGAGCAATCAGCACTCTGCCTGGAAACCCCCACATCCAGCCATTTCTTACTCACTCACTTGCTGGGTAGCTTCAGTTTTTTTGGAGTTCGCTTCCCAGGGCTCTGAGGAGAGCTTCCAGAGTTCAGGAAAGACAGAGAAGAGTAGGACAGGGCTCCCTTCAGGTCCTCAGTTTCCTCAGAAGAAGCACAGCTGGGTGGAGACTCTGCAGGTAGAGCAATCAGCACTCTGCCTGGAAACCCCCACATGCAGCCATTTCTTACTCACTCACTGGCTCGCTGGCTAGCTTCCGAATGTAGTTTTTTTGGGGTTCGCTTCCCAGGGCTCTGAGGAGAGCTTCCAGAGTTCAGGAAAGACAGAGAAGAGTAGGACAGGGCTCCCTTCAGGTCCTCAGTTTCCTCAGAAGGAGCACAGCCGGGTGGAGACTCTGCAGGTAGAGCAATCAGCACTCTGCCTGGAAACCCCCACATCCAGCCATTTCTTACTCACTCACTTGCTGGGTAGCTTCAGTTTTTTTGGAGTTCGCTTCCCAGGGCTCTGAGGAGAGCTTCCAGAGTTCAGGAAAGACAGAGAAGAGTAGGACAGGGCTCCCTTCAGGTCCTCAGTTTCCTCAGAAGAAGCACAGCTGGGTGGAGACTCTGCAGGTAGAGCAATCAGCACTCTGCCTGGAAACCCCCACATGCAGCCATTTCTTACTCACTCACTGGCTCGCTGGCTAGCTTCCGAATGTAGTTTTTTTGGGGTTCGCTTCCCAGGGCTCTGAGGAGAGCTTCCAGAGTTCAGGAAAGACAGAGAAGAGTAGGACAGGGCTCCCTTCAGGTCCTCAGTTTCCTCAGAAGGAGCACAGCCGGGTGGAGACTCTGCAGGTAGAGCAATCAGCACTCTGCCTGGAAACCCCCACATCCAGCCATTTCTTACTCACTCACTTGCTGGGTAACTTCAGTTTTTTTGGAGTTCGCTTCCCAGGGCTCTGAGGAGAGCTTCCAGAGTTCAGGAAAGACAGAGAAGAGTAGGATAGGGCTCCCTTCAGGTCCTCAGTTTCCTCAGAAGAAGCACAGCCGGGTGGAGACTCTGCAGGTAGAGCAATCAGCACTCTGCCTGGAAACCCCCACATGCAGCCATTTCTTACTCACTCACTCCCCTTTCTCCTTCTAAAGAGAAATTTATAACACATAGACAGACCCCTCTTAGTTCCTTTTTTTACCCTTTTGCTTTTGTTTTTGTTTATGTTTTTGTTTTCTTCTTCCTTATCTTTTACCGAATCACATTACTGGTAACAAAACATATGTTCATTTTTTGACTTCTGACTCCTAAGTCATTTCCATTTGTTTATTTTTCTCATACTGCATGAAATATGAGGTTTTAATTAGTTTATATTCATATAGTATTTTGTTTACTAATAATAATTAATTGCTCTCTATATTTTCTCTCAAAATAAACTTCAGTTGACCCTATTTTGTATACTATTTTTTTTGCTGATTTTAAATTATTTTCTACTATTATGTTTTTACAAATTTATCTGAATCCTACTATGTGTAACTACTGCTAGATTATTAAGAAATATTTCAGAATTTTGTTGCTCTTTTTAAATAGCAGTTTTATATTTTCTCTTTTTCAGCACTGCTTTCAGTTATACTTTCTGTTTCCTTTTTTCTCTGATTGTCATTGAGATTTAATACTAGTGTGAAGGTGTTTGTTTAATTTCTGCATGACAAATTCTCCAAATTGAAATATTGAAATATTTTTATCCTCATGCTGCTTTAGTTAATTCCAAACAAAGAGAGAACATATAAGTAAATATAAGTACACTGTATAGGACTATTTCTAAAAATGTAATACCTCTATATTTTTAATATTCTTATTTAAAGTACATCTGCAAAACACCATTTTAACATGACATTCATAAATGCCAATAATTTGAGCATAAACCTCTCTAGGACCCTTCCCACTAACTATATTCTGTATAACTAGCACTCATAGCAATTAACTCACAATCTAAGGCATATCTATTCTACATGTCCAGTCATAAGTGAATAAGAGATGTCTCAAACAGAATTTTACAGCAAAATTATATTAATAGTTATCTTCATCATTATCTCTTTATATTGTCTTGCAGAAAATATTTTTCCACCAGAGACTATTATCAATGAATCAGATAGATATAGAAAAAATGCTACATTAAATTGGAAAAAACTATCATTAATGATTAATTTTAATATGTTCTAATACTCAGAAGATTGTACAAGAACATCCTGAGTTAAAGAATATCCTATCAAAAATATCACAATATCATAGTTCAAAACTTTGTTATACAGCCACCTATTGTATTAGAAATAGACATATTATTCCAGAAGGAAGTAAACATAGTGTTATAGCAACATTAAATAACTATTATATAATAATTTATTTGAAAGCAAATTTATATAAAGAGGAGATTTTCTAAGTAAATAAAATTCGGGAGTGCAAGACTTCATTATTAATACGTATTTCTCAAATCTCTATCAGTGTTCACAACTATTATTCCCCAATTGCCTTACTAATATTTGGTAAAGACATATGTCCAAAAGGAAGTTGTGAACCAAATGTTACAAAATGATGAAGAGGATGATAAAGAGATTATAGAAACCATATTTAATTGAGAAGTTAAAACAAGGTAAGAAAGCAAAAATGTAGGTACTAAAAAATTATTATATCCCTTAGATTTAGATTGCCTTGTGTGCTGTTAAGAAATATAATGTGTTACAATCTGGAGACTTGAGGGACAAAGTAATTGTACATGCATTCTGTCTTATTTATCTTAATGATCTTTAGTTGAAATTTCAAAGTTAAGATATCAGCAAGGGGACGTCTGAGAATTATGTTATGGGTGATTGTCCTTCTACTGTAACTTTACCTTGTCCTCTTTCTTTGCATCTTCGTTCTCATAATTAAAAATAAAAAATAAAAAAAAGAAAACAACGCCATTCACAATAGTGCCACACAAACTCAAATATCTTGGAATCAACTTGGCTAAAAATGTGAAGGACCTATACAAAAAAACTATAAAACTCTGCTCCAAGAAATAAAAGAGGACACGTGGAAATGGAAGCATATACCCTGCTCATGAATTGGCAGGATTAACATCATTAAAATGGCAATACTCCCCAAAGCATTATACAGATTTAATGCGATCCCTCTAAAGATACCCATGACATTCTTCAAAGAAGTGGATCAGGCACTTTTGAAAATTATTTGGAACAATAAACACCCTCGAATAGCTAAAGCAATCATTAGGAAAAAGAATATGGGAAGCATTACTTTCCCCATCTTTAAACTGTACTACAAAGCAATAGTTATTAAAACAGCATGGTATTGGAATCAAGACAGGCCCTCAGATCAGTGGAATAGGCTTGAATACTCAGATGTTCACCAGACATACAATCACCTAATTTTTGATAAAGGAGCAAGAAATCCTAAATGGAGCAAAAAAAAAAGCCTCTTCAACAAGTGGTGTTGGCACAACTGGGTAGCCACTTGCAAAAAATTGAACTTAGACCCCCAGCTAACATCATGTATGAAGGTTAAATCCAAATAGATGAAAGACCTAGATATAAGACCCGAAACCATAAGATATATAGAACAACACATAGGTAAAACACTCCAGGACATTGAGACTACAGGCATCTTCAAGGAGGAAACTACACTCTCCAAGCAAGTGAAAGCAGAGATTAACAGATGGGAATATATTAAACTGAGAAGCTTGTGCGCCTCAAAAGAAATAGCGCCCAGGATACAAGAGCCCCCGACTGAGTGGGAGAAACTATTCACCCAATATCCATCAGATAAGGGGCTAATCTCCATAATATACAAGGAACTGACAGAACTTTACAAGAAAAAAAAAACATCTAATCCCATCAAAAACTGGGGAGAAGAAATGGACAGACACTTTGACAAAGAAATACATATGGCCAAAAGACACATGAAAAAATGCTCCACATCACTAATCATCAGGGAAATGCAAATCAAAACAACTATGAGGTACCACCTCAACCCCAGAGATTGGCACACATCACAAAGAATGAGAACAAGCAGTGTTGGTGGGGATGTGGAGAGAAAGGAACTCTGATCCACTGCTGGTGGGAATGCCGTCTAGTTCAACCTTTATGGAAAGCAATATGGAGATTCCTCCAAAAACTGGAAATCGAGCTCCCATACGATCCAGCTATACCACTCCGAGGAATATACCCTAGGAACACAAAAATACAATACAAAAATCCCTTCCTTACACCTATATTCATTGCAGCACTATTTACCATAGCAAGACTCTGGAAACAACCAAGATGCCCTTCAACAGACGAATGGCTAAAGACACTGTGGTACATATACACAATGGAATATTATGCAGCTGTCAGGAGGGATGAAGTCATGAAATTTTCCTATACATGGATGTACACAGAATCTATTATGCTGAGTGAAATAAGTCAGAGAGAGAGAAAAACACAAAATGGTCTCACTCATCTATGGGTTTTAAAAAAAGAAAGACATTTTTGCAATAATAATTTCAGGCACAAAAGAGAAAAATGCTGAAAGTTACAGCTCACCTCATGAAGCTCACCGCAAACAGGGATGAGTTTATTTAGAGAAATAACTATGTTTTGAACTATTCTAATAATGAGTATGTACGAGGGAAATAGAAAGCCTGTCTAGAGTACAGGCAGGGTGTGGGTGGGGAGGAGGGAGATTTAGGACATTGGTGATGGAAATGTTGCACTGGTGATGGGTGGTGTTCTTTACATGACTGAAACCCAAATACAATCATGTATGTAATAAGGTTGGTTAAATAATAAAAAAAGTTTTAAAAAATAAAATTATTATATCCCGTAGAAAACATTTGATTTCCATTTAATGAAGAACACGTAGACTGGTACAAAAGAAAATGAATAATAAAATACATTGAAATGAAAATGCAAATTTGAAACCTTCTATTTTACTTTATATTTACATTTCATCTTTTACTTTATGAAAATTCACTAATTTTCATAAATTACTATAATGCTTATTTATAAATATATTTAAATTATAAATTATTTTATGCATTATCTTATTCTACAAATATATTGAGATGGTTGACCAGTTAATATTTATATATTCCATCAGTTTCCATAAATTATAACTTGAACAAACAATTCTAAAAATATTTTTCTTCTTTTGTCTTTTGGGAGAAAATTTCCCAGCAATGCTCAGGGAAATTACTTCTGGCTTTGCTTTCATGACTAAGACTGTTTGGATGTCATATTTGATACCAGAGATCAAAACCAGGTCTATGCATGCAAGTTATATGTCCTACTTGATACCTTATCTCTGATTAAAGAAACTATTATATACAAGTAAATATTTATTAGTAAAATCTATTAAAATATATATCTATTTTATGGCCATTAGATTTAGGATAGAATTGATACATACATATCTGACTTACAAAAAGGTAAACAACTGAAGTAGACTTGTAGATAGAGATGAAAGTTGAAATGAGTGAATCTTTGTGTATTATTAGCATTTTGATGGAATTTACAATCAAGATAATAAAATAAATTATACAAAGAAAGGCTTATAAAAAGTTCCATATATTAGCTTACAATTTCTTTTGGGATCCCATGTATAAGATTTTCATATTAAAGTTAAAGTTCGTTCTAGGGATCAGAAAGTGTAAGGATGATTATTTAGACAATAACAATGTCGTACAAGGTACAAAGAGAAAAATTATTGAAAGATGGAATTTTAAACAGCAATAGAATTTCTCAGCATAATAAACACTAGAGAATACCTTTAGAAAAAATAGTTTTAGTGGAATAGAAGAAATTGAAGCTGTATTAATATATTTGACAGTGGGAGATGAAAAGTAAAGCTATCAAATGGCAGAATAATGTTTTAATACATGATTAAAAAAGAAATAAAGAAAAAAGGAATAAGAATGTTGAAAGACTATAAAAATACATTTTTGGCAAGAAATACAAATGATTCACATCAATAAAATAATTATAAAATGGATTGATCTTATTGGTGCATAAATAAAAATAATTTTATATTGATTCAACTTCTGTATTGTTAAGCTTTGCCAATTTCCTTCCCTTTGATGTTCTCTGAATCCCAAATTTTCAGTTTGCTTTACATGTGATTAATCTTATTTTTGTGATTGATCTTTATCTTTAACTTAGACAGTTCAGTAAAATCCTGAGTCAGAGTTTAATCATACAGAAAATAAATCTTTTTATTCTGGTATCATGCTAGAACCATGCCTAGTATCCATCCCAGAATAAAGGATGGCGATTTCATTATCTGTTTCTTGTATTCCTACCCTGAAAGTTATGCTTACTGTGTAGCTAAAACTGGCCAGGAACCAGCTCTGGGGATGCAAGTCTGAAGTATGAACACCATGAGGATTAGTAAAACAAGAAACCACAAAGAGTCGTGAGTACAGCTAGAAAATAACTTCACTAACAACTATCATTACAATGATAGTGAGTGAGAGATATATAGAATGCCTGTCTCAAATACAGGCAGGGGGTGGAGAAGGAGGAATATGGGGGGCATTGGTAGTGGGAAGGTTACACTGGTGAAGAGGGGTGCTCTTTTTATAACTGAAACCCAACTACAATTATGTATGTAACCATGGTGCTTAGACATATTATTATTTAAAAAAAAGAGTAAGAAACATGTGAGAAAACAAGTTGTTTTCTACAGCCTTGAGTATTGAGATCTCTGATTTTCTATTACATTCCATTATTTTTTTTCTTTAAAATAAACAATAGAAAGAACAAGGACAAAGGGTAAATATTGACATACATTTGTCTATTTTTGCTAATCTCATCAGGTTAAAGATTTACTTATCAAAGAGGGCTAGTGAAAGATGGTGTAGAAGTCTCTGGTGAGTATTTTACTCAAAGAAATCTACTCTAGGACAGGTAGAAGAAATAAAAGTTATTACAGGACACCAAAAGTGTTTTCCCTCTCTTGTGCCTACTTGTCAAGAAGGAAAGTTCCCATGGACTATATATCCAGCATCTCTTCCCAATCTTTCTTATTTTTTTTAAGTAAGTGTATGTATATTCAAAAAGTGAGTAGTGTAGAGATGGAAGGAGAAAAAGCATTTGCTTATAAAATAGCAACAGAAGTTATCTTGCATTAAAAGAGGCTTTTAATATGAGAGGAAACAGTTCAGATAAAATACCTTTCTAGTACTCATATATAAACTTTAAGTTTCTATAGATAATCTGAAACATCTTTCTTCTTAATATCTTGGAAAACTAAACAGTTTCTCCTTTTCCAAATTTTACTCAAGAATGTTTGACATAAATGACTTATCATAAATTATAAGTCTTTTAAAAAACATACTGCCAATGCCAGTTGTCTGTGTTAAGTATAGTAATTATATTATAGGTTTAGATGCGATTTATTAAAATGCAAATAAAATAATGAATATTATGGGCCGGAGTGGTAACATAGTGATAGGGTTTTTGTCTTGCACGTGGCTGATCCAGGATGTATGCAGGGTCTATCCCTGACATCTCATGTGGTCCTGAGCCAGAAGTGATTTCTAAGCACAGAGCCAGGAGTAACTCCTGAGCACCACCAGGTGTGAACAAAAAATAAATAAAAGAAAAATATTGAATTTTATTTCTCTGATAACAAATGTCATTAAGCATATTTCTATGTACCTATTGGCCAACTTTGTGCTTTTTTTTTTGGAAAAGTGTATATAGATCTGCTGAAATTTTGAGCTTGCTTATTTTTTTAAGGGAGTGAGTTGAAAACAAAAGTTATATATCTTATAAATACATCCTTTGAATTTGCATGATTGTAAATAAATTGTCCTATTTAACATTCTACATTTAATTTTGATAGTGGTTTTTATTTTATGCAGAAACATTTTTGATTAATGTTGTACCAATTATTTAGTTTTGTTTTTATTTCCTTTGTGATTTATATGGAATTCACATGGATGTTGTTAAGGGACAGATTAAAGAATTTTCCATGTTCTCTTCTATATAATTTATGGTTTCAGACTTTATAACCAGTACTTTAATCCAAAATGAGGTGTCACTGAGAAATTGGAGATCGTGAAAAGACAATGCAATTAGTAGTGTTAGATTACACCATGTTTTACTCAAAACAAAGATCATCTTTGTGTGTGTGTGTGTCTTACAACTAGATTTTTCCCAAAACAAGATCATAAGTTGTTCCATTGTATCTATTTATTTACAACTTGGTTTTACCCCAAAACAGAGATCATGAAAAGACAATGCAATTAGTAGTGTTTGATTACACCATGTTTTACTCAAAACAAAGATCATCTCTTTGTGTATGTGTGTGTGTGTGTGTGTGTGTCTTACAACTAGATTTTTCCCAAAACAAGATCATAAGTGGTTTCATTGTATTAATTATTTACAACTTGGTTTGATCCCAAAACAGAGATTGTCTTACATGTAAACTTGGGCAGGACTGGCTCAGTATAGTCTGAGCTATCTGTCCTTACTATACCCTTCCTGCCCCACCTGGGGGTCATCTCTGTACTCATAAAAACCATAGTTCTGGCAGGTAACTGCATATAATGTAGAATATTGCCAGACTATACATGTTTCACCTTCATCTTTAATTGGATTATTTCATGTGAGACCCTGATTCATATTTGTTCATGTGGGGTTGGAGGTATGGCAAATGGGAGGATTTTGCAAAGTAGCAGGGAGAATTTGAACAAAAGAGACAATACATATACAATTCCATCTAAAGCCCACATAGTCCCTACTACTATTATAGAAAGTTGTTTAAAGTGTCCTCAAGAGTTAATAAAACAAAATATAAATATTGCTATTCACTTCCTGGATATATTTTCAAAGAATGTGGAAAAATTTAATTGAAACATATATATACATATATTACATATATTGTCATCTACATTCTGATATTTTTAGTATTCAATACAGGAAACACCTTACACCCTTATTGATGGATAAACAAATAAAAATGTCTCATATAAAGACAATGAACTACATCTTGGGTTCTAAAAAACAAATAATGTGATTTACAACAAATATATGGACCTGAGGGTATTAGGTCAAGTGAAATACACAGGAAGAACAATCAATACCATATGATTTTATGCATCTAGAAAAGAAAAAAAAGAAAAAATTATCATCAAAATTAAAGAAATAGAAAAAAGTTCAACTTTTAAGATTAAATGATACTTATCAGAGATGTGAGAAGAAGATGGGTGAAAGAGACAAAGGCATAAATCGTATGATGTTGAATAAAAGTAGGCTTTTGATTATGCTGATAAGAATTCAGTATATGTGCATATAAGTATCTAAACTTTTATACATAAATATTATTCATATATAACATATATTTTATTTAATATTTTTAAATGACAGACAGTATTTTTTCACTAATTCCTGAAACACTCATATTATAGAAGAACAAGTAGTGTCAGAAAGGATGGAAGCGGTGTAAGAAATTTTATAAGAGAAAGCTTATATACTACTCTTCCCTGTTGCATGTCCTGGAGCCTAAAATCAAGTTAATCTGGATTTGGAGATTTAAATTCAAATGTGAGATTAATGGTTTAAATCAAATGAGACTGAAAATTATAATGCTTGAAAATACACATAAGTTATCAAATGAAACTGATATGATTACAGACTGAAGAACTAAATGCAGAATCATATTATCTAATCAAGTAAAATCAGTGATTTCACTAAATGTCATGCTTACTACATAATTTAAAAGATGTCAAATACCAAGCACAGTGATGCAAGAAGAGGACGAGGGAACTGAAATAGTTCCCCAGGCCCCACTTTACAACTGATACATGCATTTCTGGCACAGCAAAGATGAAATCCCTAATGAGGTTTTTAGGGGATTCACACTGTGTGGAAAATGCTCCAGTTCCCAATTCCAGTACATCTCATTTTTTATTAGAAATTTTCATAACGACCATAAAATTCTCCAGGGTGTTCTATCTCACAGAACCAACTATAGGATCTTTTGAGACAAAAGAGTTTTTATATGGGCCACTTGAACTTAATTACTTGTCTAGAAGATTCTCTCATCTTTCTATGCCATAAAATGTGATGAAATATTTAACAAATCACATGTGATTGAAGCATGCATGTGATTAACAAGAGAGAGTAAAAGCTAGTGTTAAACAAATGCAATTTAAACTTAAATGCCACTTGATACACTGAAAGATAACTAATAAAGTTAAAGAAGCTGTATAAAATTAAATATTGGTTAGGATGTGCGGTAATAGAAAGGATAATACAAAAGTTAGGAAGTTTGCTTGCACTCTGCAGATTCTGCCTCCATTCCCAGCACCACGTAAGTTCTAAGAACCACTAGAAATAATCCCTTAGTGCAAAGACAATAGTATGCCCTCAGCACAGCTTGGAGTGTTCAAACAAACTGAATTAATCACTCCAGAAAGCATTCCAGATTAATTCTGGAATAATTTTAATTAATATTGAGATAGTTTAGTATAGTTAGTAGAATTTATATATATGTATGACAACAGGCTTAGTGTGAATGTCTAGCATTCTAGTAGCAGTTTGGCAGGGGTGATTTCTGAGTGCATAACTCTCTGAGAGCTACCAGGTGTGCCCCAAAACAAAACAAAACAAAGAAATAAAAATGAAAAGCTCAAAATATCACTCTTCAATGTTAGTGTTGGTAAAAATTAAAAAAAAAAAAAGATACCTGTCAGAAAAAATAAGAATGCATAAAGCTATTCGTTTTTAAAGAGAGCATATGAACTACTACTTAAATCAAGAAAAATTTTAGAAAATTTTGTAGAAAGAAAAACTTGTAATAAGGAAATTGCACTCTCCACACAAGTGGAAGCAGAGATAAACAGATGGGACTATATTAAAATGAGAAAATTCTGCACCTCAAAGTAAACAGTGCCCAGGATACAAGAGCCACCCATTGAGTGGGAGAAATTATTACCAAATACCAATCAGACAAGGGACTAATCTCCAAAATATACAAGGCACTGACAGAACTTTACAAGAAAAAAAATTTAATCCCATCAAAAAAAATGGAAGAGAAGAAATAACAGACACTTTGATAAAGAAGAAATACAAATGGACAAAAGGTACGTGAAAAAATGCTCCACGTCACTAGTCATCAGGGAGGTGAAAATCAAAAGAACTATGAGGTACCATCACATGCCACAGAGATTGGTGCACATCACAAAGAATGAAAACAAAAAGTGCTGACAGGGATGTGGAGAGAAAGGAACTCTTATACACTGCTGGTGGGAATGCCATCTAGTCCATTCATCCAAAATCTAGAAATTGAGCTCCCATATGATCCATTTATACCACTCCTGAGGGTATACCAGGAAAAGAAAAATACAATACAAAAATCCTTTCCTCACACCTATATTAATTGCAGCTCTATTTATAACAGCCAGACTCTGGAAACAACCAAGATGCCCTTTAACAGATGAATGGCTAAAGAAACTGGGGTACATATACACAATGGAAAATTATGCAGCCGTCAGGTGAGATGAAAGCATGAAATTTTCCTATACATGGATGTACATGGAATCTATATGCTGAGTGAAATAAGTAAGAGGGAGAGAGATAGACGCAGAGTAGTCTCACTCATCTATGGGTTTTAAGAAAAATAAAAGACATTCTTGCAATAATTTTCAGAAACAATGATAGGAGGGCTGGAAGGTCCAGCTCACTACATGAAGCTCACCACAAAGTGGTGAGTGCAGTTAGAGAACGAACTACACTGAGAACCATCATAACAATGTGAATGAATTAGGAAAGTGGAAAGCCTGTCTAGAGTACAGGAGGCGGTGGATGGGAGGAGGGAGGTTTGGGACATTGGTGGTGGGAATGTTGCACTGGTGAAGGGGGGTGTTCTTTACATGACTGAAACCCAACTACAATCATATTTGTAATAAAGGCGCTTAAATAAAGATACTAAAAAAAGAAAAAAAAGAAAAAATTTAAAAGAAGGAACAAAATTAACAAATAAGGTAAATTTCAAAATTATAAACATATCTTTCTGATTATGGTCAAATTTTAAATGTTAACCTAAAAATAAGTCATTTTATATAATATAATTGTAATATAATATAATATGATTTATATGATGATATAATTTATCATATAACATATGATAAGATAATTAATGTAATTAATTACATAATGTAATCAAAACTAAGTGGGTTTAATATTTAATTATTTATACTTGAGGCATGAATTATATAATAAATATAGGAAAAGGACAAAACTTGTCATGAAATACAACAAACATAAATATCAGATTGATCGATTTATAAAAATCAAATAACAAAAGTAAAGTAAATTATTTTGTTTTTATTATTATAATATCTTTATTTAAGCACTTTGATTACACACATGATTGTATTTGGGTACCAGTCATATAAAGAACACCCCCCTTCACTAGTACATCACAATAATGTCAATGAGTGAGAGAAGTAGAAAGCATATCTCAAATATAGGCTGGTGTGGGGAACAGTGAATGGAGGGGTATTGGTAGTGGGGAAAAAAGTAAATTATTTTTAAAAAATTCAAAAACAAATGTCTAATTATTAAATATGTTGTATTGCAGCATAAATTTTTAAGGGTTTGTATATATTTGTGGAAAAAGTAATACATAAGAATACACAAGAGTTAGTTGACACTAATCATAATGAAATGATTTTTAAGATTTCTAAGATATTTTATTGCTAGAAAATTAAGTTGCAAATCATGATTTTTTAATGTTAAAAGGACAGCTAGCCTAAAACAACAGATAGAAATAATCACAAACAAAATTTGGGGCAATATAACTTAATTAGTTATGGTGAAATTAAAAACAAATTAACAAAAAAATAGGTCACATGTATGCTCCTCAAATAGCAATATGATTCATTGGAGAATCCCAATTTAGCAAAGAGGACTAATTTATCTTGTTATATTGAGAAACTTTGTATCAGGAAATTTAAATTTGTCATCTGAAGGACAAATGTGAATGGGCAATCTGAAGTCAGAACTGTAGCAAAAAATGTATAACGTATTGAATTAGAGAAAATGTATTGAATTAAAGAAAACATATTGAAGAAAAATATTGAATTAGAAAAAAAAGGAGACATAGAATGGGGTCAGTGTCATGAAATTATACAGGGAAGACAAAAACATTTAATTAGAAGATATTTTGACAAGATAGGGATAGAATACATAGATAAAAGGTTATATATTGTCATGGCAATTGGAATCTTTCCAAGTTCTATACAAAATCTGTAAGTATATGTATATTAAATGTCATTATAAAGCAACATCTGTAAACTTAATGGAATTATAGGAGAAATTGTAAGGTTACTTATTTTTCTCATGCTTTATATGATACCGATCTAGCTGGATCAACAACCAATGACCTAAATATATCAAAATATAGGTTATATTTGACACAAACTAACAATTTTATTTTAACCTAGAAAAGTTGCAGTGGCATTAATTTGAATATTTGTATATGTTTTACAAGTATAGTTTTATACCTCTTCAAAATATAGATTATCACATTACAAAGTCACTTTGAAGGACCAGTATGCATTTTCCACAGTCCACTAGTGAGAATATATTCACCACATTCAAAGACCCACAATACTCTCCCTCTCTGATAGCTTTCAATATTTGATTAAAACAAAAGATTGTTTCCTTGTTTTCACTAAACCCCATCTCATGTAATAAATAAATTGATTAAATTACTTTGATTTAATTTTATTTCTTTGTTGGTTTTAAAAATATTTCATATTTTGCTTTTCATCTGACTTACTTTTCTAACAATATATACTCCAAACCCAATCCATAATGTATCAAAATAAGTAATTAATATTTTATTATATTGTGTTATATTCTACCGTGTATATATACTACTTGTTCTTTATCCTTTTACCTGTCAGTTTGCACGTAGGTTGTTTCCATATCATTGCTATTGGAAATAGTATTAATATATACCTATATATATTCAAATGAATTTTTATTATTGTTTGGATAGTCATCTTGGAGTGGAATTATTGGGACTGGGTAAATAGGAGACCAATCTTTGAGAAATCTCCTAATTGTTTTTAATAAGACTTTAAGTTATTAATAATCCCATGATACTAAATGATATGTTTAGTGATATTAGTCACTGACATCAGTCAAAAAGAGGTACAAATACAGAATGATCTCTCTCATACTTGAGATGTAGAGAAACATAATAAAGGATTAGCAAATGCCTAAAGGTAATTGTGTAGAGAAGTGAATTTATCAAAGGAATGGCAAAATGACTGAAAGCATTATACAGATTTAATGTTATCCCTCTAAAGAAACCCATGACATCCTTCAAATAAGTGAATAAAACACTTTTGAAATTCATTTGGAACAATAAACATCCTCTAATAGCTAAAGCAATCCTTGGGAAAAAGAATATGGGAGGCATTACTTAACTTTCCTCAACTTTAAACATATTACAAAGCAATACTTATCAAAACAGCTTAGTATTGGAATAAAGACAGACCCTCAGATCAGTGGCATAGACTTGAGTATTCATAAAATATTCCTCAGAGATACAATCGTCTCATATTTGATAAAGGAGCAAGAAATCCTAAATGGGGCAGGGAAAGACTTTTCAACAAGTGGTATTTGCATACTGGTTAGCCATTGCAAAAAAGCGAACTCAGACCCCCAGCTAACATCATGTACGAAGGTAAAACCCAAATGGATTAAAGACCTAGAAATCATACCTGATACCATAAGGTATATAGGACAACACATAAGTAAAACACTCCATGACATTGAGACTAAAGGCATCTTCAAGGAGGAAACTGCACTTCCAAACAAGTGGAAACAGAGATAAACAAGTGGGAATATATTAAGCTGAGAAGCTTCTGTACCTCAAAGGAAAAAGTGCCCAGGATACAAGAGCCACCCAGTAAGTAAGAGAGAAAAACTAGTTACCCAATTCCCATAGATAAGGGACAGATATCCAAAATATATAAGGCACTGACAGAACTTTACAAGAAAAAAAAATCTAATCCCATCAAAAAATGGGGAGAAGAAATGGACAAACACTGACAAAAAATAAATACAAATGGATAAAGGGCACATGAAAAAATGCTGCACATCACTAATAATCAGGAATATGAAAATCACAAGTATGAGGGCCGTCTCATATCACATAGACCAGGGGTATCAAACTCAATTTACCTGGGGGCCGCAGGAGGCAAAGTCGAGGTGAGGCAGGGCCACATAAGGGATTTCACTTACCAAATATTCATGATAAAAAATCGCATTAGTAAGAAAAAGAATCACAAAAAAAATTGCATTAAACATTTGCATACCCCGAATGGAACTGCTTGGGGGTATGCAAATGTTTAATGCGATTTTTTTCTTACTAATGTGATTTTTATTGCGATTATTCGGTAAGTGAATAATCGCAAATACTGCGATATTTGAAGGCCGGCCATGGGCCACAAAATGTTGTACTGAGGGCCTCAAACGGCCGTGGGCCTTGAGTTTAAGACCCTTGACATAGACTGTCGCACATCACAAAGAATGAGAACAAACAGTGCTGGCCGGGATGTGGTGAGAAATGAACTCTTATCCACTATTGGTAGGAATGACGTCTAGTCCAACCAATATGGAAAGCAATATGGAGATTCCTCCAAAAACTGGAAATTGAACTCCATACAATCCAGCTATACCATTCCTGGGGATATACCGTAGGAACACAACAATACAAGACAAAAAGCCCTTCCTCACACCTATATTCATTGCAGCACTATTTACAATAGCCAGACTCTGGAAACAACCAAGATGCCCTTCAACAGATGAATGGCTAAAGAAATCCTGGTACATATACACAATGGAATATTATGCATCAGTCAGGAGAGATAAAAGCATGAAATTTTCCTATACATGGATGTACATGGAATCTATTATGCTGAGTGAAATAAGTCAGAGGGAGAGATATAGACTCAGAATAGTCTCACTCATCTATGAGTTTTAAGAAAAATAAAAGACATTCTTACAATAATTTTCAGAGAAAAGAGAGGAGGGCTAGAAGTTCCAGCTCACTACATGAAGCTCATCATAAAGAGTGATGAGTGCTATTAGAAAAATAACTACATTGAGAACTATCATAACAATGTGAATGAATAAGGGAAGTAGAAAGCCTGTCTAGAGTACTAGCAATGGTCAGTGGGAAGGAGGGAGATTTGGGACTTTGGTGATGGGAATGTTGCACTGGTTCTTGACTGAAACCAAACCAAAAACATGTTTGTAAACAAAGTGTTTAAATAAAGATATTAATTTTAAGAAAAGGAGTGTGGTGGAAGATAAATGGGAGTGGAGCATGGGATATTTATGAAGGATGTTGGCAGTACGGTGCTGGGTACAGTGTTAGTGTTAGAGCATTGTATGCATAAAACTTTATTAACAATGTGTAAAGCATTGTGCCTTGATTTAGATAAAACAATAATTTTCTTTAGTTTATTTAGTCAATGTGAATCTACCAAGAGTATATTTCTATTGGAAGTGTTGTTACATGATTGGTTCAATATACTCATGTGTTCAAAATGTAAGTGATCATTCAACATGTGTTCAGTTAGCTTTTTGTAGTAAATATTACACAATGAATTACTGACTGAATAATTTATGGAATTATCTGATCTACTGATTAAAATAAATATATTAAGAGTAAAACATAGAAGTAAGTGTATTAAAGGCTACCTCTAGTGTGTCATATTTAAATAGAGTAACTAGATTCATCTCTTCTTTAAAGACATCTACTTATTTTGTACTCCTTTTCTTGCTGAGTCTTTCTCACTAGTCATGCAAATATTTGATTATAAGAATCTTCAGAGATCACCTACTTTTATTACATCTAAAATATTTTTTATATTTATGAGGGCCACCTTGAAATATAATGGGGAAACTGTGCTGTGCCAGACACAGCAAATCTATCCTGGTGTGTTCTACAGCCCTTTGAGTTATTTCTCTAGCCCTACATACCAATTTTTAATCAAATTAATTTTTTCTACTTTAAAAATATATACCTTTAAATATTACCTTATCAAACTAAATTGCATCTACATCTAGTCATCTATCATTAATTCATCATAAATTTTTTATTTTGTGAAAGTTCTATCTTTTGAATTGCTTTTCTCCACTTTTGTGTTCTCCATCCATGAATTACTTACATTATTTAGCCTTTTTAAATATTGTGAAGAGATATTTTAAAATATTATCTTACTACCTTTACTTTCTATGTTTAAAGTAGGATACTTTTTATTTACTCACAGAATTATAATCTTTTAGCATATTAATGTCATGCAAATGTGCATAGATTGTCTAATGTGTAGGTTTTAATATTTTTCAAATTAAGACTTATTATTTTGATTTAATATTTATTTTCCCTCCCTTTTTATCATTAACACTAAGAATATATTAATTTCTTTCAATAATTTCTTGATAACTAAAAATAAAAGCACAAATCCCTGAGCATTACCTAAAAAATGCAAGAAATCCCAAATCCTAGTGCACAGAATCAAATCCATCTTCACAACATGTAAGGCATTTATTATATTACTGAGCCAAATTTCAAACCCAACCTGTTTTAAATCATTACTTTGTTATCTTCCTGATATTCCAGTCTTTCAAAGGTAAATGAATAATAAAGAAAAAAACTATCTTAGTAACATTATTTATTCTAAAAAAATTCTCTTAATTTATTTATATGTTTAGGCACTAATGTATTACTTATCATGTATGGTACATTACAACCGAAAGGAAGGACAAGAGGTTGGGGCTTGCTTACACTTTGCCAATTAAGGTACAATTCCATTGCCACATATATTTTTCCTAAGCCTGCCAGGAATGATCTCTGAACACAGAGGCAGGAGTAAGCTCTAAGCACCACCAGTTCACAGGGTGTGACTCAAGAAATAATAATTTTAAAACAAACAAAAAGTTTGACATGGGCAACAGAAATATACTAGCCTAAGAAAAAATATTATACATTCATATGTCAAATCATTTTTGTATATGAAATGTTAATTGCCTTATTTTTATTTGCTTATTTTGTGAAACTAAGAGTATAAATAACTAATATTTCATGTTGTCTTTCAGTTACAGACTATTAAAGTTTATTAGCCATAACTTGTTCCTCTAGTTGATTAGATGCTCAATTTAAATATCAAGTAGGACTATTCTAGAATCTAAATTAAACTCCAGAGAGGAAAAATGAGATAAAGGAAAAGTATAGAGGAGTCCTAATAAAAATCATGTTGATATCAAGAGATAGTAAAAGCTAAAAAAAAAAGATAAAACTTCCAAAATAATCATACAGTTGTTCATTTCTTTTAAATTAACTTTCTGCAATAATTTTCTATTAGAATGTCAGTCAATGTAAATACTTCTTGTATTCCCTTCTCTACTCTCTACCACTCAAGTGAAACTAACTTTTTGTCTTCAAAAAAATTTTAAATAAATAAATTCTAAGACACTACATAGAATTTTCCAGAACTACTGGAACATTTTAAGAAAGACTAAATGAATTGGCAATGTAGTCAACATAATTGAATCATCTTTTTTCTGTGCTTAATCCTTTTATAGCATTCAGGTTCTTGACAGAGTGAATGAAGTATATTTGAGGAATTCTCATGAATGTATGAAAGTGAATGAGGAATCCTCAGGAATGCACAGAAGTTTGTTATTTATTGTTTATTCCAGTGAAAAATACTTTATTTTACACAGTAGTTAAAACTATGTTGCTCACAGTTTATATATATATATATGTATATATATGTATTTTACATGTTGGCTCTTTTAAGATATAGTTCAAAATATAAAAACCAAATAAATGACACTAAACAGTGATTTCCATTAGAATTTTATATTAATTTGTACTTAGATAATAATTTTAAAAATACCAATAAAATTGAACAAGGATTCCTTATTACAGAGAATGTTCAACTTTTAATTCTTTTGGTTTGTGAACCACAACAATCAGTGCTCCTGGGTGACTCACAGGTCTGTGCTGAGGGTACCATGTCATGTTGGGGTCTGAACCTAGCTTTCTTCTATGCAAAGCATGTGCTTAGCTCACTGACCTATCTTTCAATATTACTGAAAAATTTAACACTAAAAGAGGAGCTTTAAGGAGTTTAGAATTAGGAAGTACAAACAAACATATTAAAAGTATGTGTAGTTTGAAGATACTGAATAAAAAAAATTAAGGATTTGGACAAGTTGATTTCAAATTCTGTAGAATATATGAGTAGGTACAGAAGTTGTTATCAAGAGAAAAAAGAATTTCAGAGGAGGCAATTTGGTGTTTAAGCACAGAAAAGTTCTGCCATGCCATAGGAGGTAGGCAGATGATAGCTTCAGTTTCTACTTAGATATACAATAACCAGATGGACCTTTCCTAGTGCAGCCACAAAATAGGTAGTCTATAACTTTTGAAATGTTGTCACTTGTATTACCAGCCACCCAGGCAGGGGGAGTGTGCCCTAAAATTAAATGCACAAGAAAGTTAGAGACAACTAAGCCAGGGTGGGTTTCCCAAAAATGCTTTAGGCAGAGTATACCTATTCATTAGTCTGTGTTAAATAACATATAGAAGCAGCATCAGAAAAATATGTCATCCTAATTCCACCCTAGCTATTGTTATTAAAAGAAAAATAACAGGAAACAAAACTAAAAATGAACCAGATTTAAAAAATAAATGTATACAGTATCCTTAAAACAGAGAGAGATTTGGTTTGGAGTTGCAGGATTAAAATTCAATGTTAGGCTCAGTTTTTAACACTAAATAAGTTTTCTTTAACTAGTGCATTAAGACTTTTTAAGACTTTTATGGAGAATGACTTTGTATTACTACATTATTCTACTATTTACTTTAACCTTTACATTGGACAAAAGAAAAAATTATGAGGCATGCTGGTGTTATTTCAAAATGTAAAGTTTAATGGCATTGTTTAATTTTAAATAAGAAATAAAAATGTAATTGATTTCAACAACATTTTTAATAAAAGGCTTAATCTGGCCAGTCTGGCACCTTACAATCAATTAAATCTGTGTACATGTAGTTTTAAATATATCTGACAATAAATATATATATTTTATAGAGAGATCATGAATATAATGTATAATGAACATTTTTTACACTTGATCTTAGCCAAAAGGCCTAGAAACGATTAATGAACTTTTTTAAAATATTATTTTAACCTCAATTTTAGTCTTGCTCACAGGACAGTAAAGCTACAAACATTAACTAAAACAATATTTCAAATGTTGCTCATTTAAATATATAAATATGTTATGCTGTCTTTTCAGAAACACTCATTTATGTATGAGTACATAAATATATATCTACAGATTTATTTGTTATTGATTTCTTGACTTTTTCTAATTATTTTATACATTTTTATTATAAAGAGTAAATGATAAATATTTTGTATAGCATATACCACAGCACTAACACCTAGTAAGTTTCCCCAGAATTTGTGTAACAAGAAGACATAATTTTTAAAGAATTACTTGAGAAATAATAAGTATTTTACTTTTATGGATGCAGTGATATAAGGAAAATATACCTCAAAACTCCACGATACATACAATTTTTACATAATATATACTTTTGTTTAGGGGTCACAATTGGAAATACTGGCTTTGCACTACAGACTACTATTTCAAAACCCCTCATAAAATAGTTTAATCTCAATAATATGAAAACTCAGAATTATTTTAAAATTTTCAAAAAAGTGTAACTGAATAAGAAAGCATTTGTTATATTAAAAAATTTTTAAAAGGACTTGCAATATGCCAGACTCATAATACAAATTTTAAAGGCAACCTATTATTACTTTAAAATATCTTTTCTAAAGATAGGGATTTTTTTACCTTACTTTTATATTACTATATAGATCTTAAGAGAATATATTTTCCCCTTTTTTATCTGATGCAGAACTGGCAGGAGAAAATTAAGACAGATAGCATAATACATCAGAGGCTCAAGAAATTACCTGGGATGTCTCTGCATGACCATGTGACAAATGCCAATAACCTCCCTTGCCACCTTAAAAATGTTTCTTTGTTTGATATAAATGACATAATAGTCACTATCTGAGGACAGACTATGACCAGAGGTTAAGCACATTAATGTAGGAGACATTTTATTCCTAGGATATATAATTTGATGCTTCTTAAAAAATTGCCATATTCTTCAGTGGACTTTAATTTGTCAGATTTCAGGGTCAGAAAACTTTCATAAAGTGAATAGGAACAATTTATTCTAAGTCATTGTACTGAACTTTAATGTACAGTTTCTGTTCCATGTATACCCACCCCAACAAAACTGAGGGTCAGTGCTGAGTATAGGAAAGTCATTGCAGTTACTGAAGGGTGAAGCAAATTGTCTACTAGAGTATACTGGAACTTATTTAATAATAAGTGCATTTAAATACAATTCTGATGGATAAATTAACTTTATATAAACACTATGATTTTCCATTTTCTATCAGAGGAACACTTTTATGCACTTGTAAGTATCACAGAATTATACAGCATCTAAGATCACTCTAATCAGAGACATAAATGCTAGGAACATAAAGTATATTGAATCAATGTAATTATAACCAATATTAAGGAAAATTTTAGAAAGAAGAGAGTCTTGTTCAACTTTATGGTTTTGTTTATCTTCCATTCTACATAGTGAGTAAAACCACAATACACTAGACATTGTGTCAATACTACAGGCTGCATCCTTGCATATATATATATATAATTATTCATAAAAATGTATGCCAAGACCTCTTTCTAATCCAACTGGTTATTAGAACCTTCAGAGTTCAAGCATTGAAAAGTATCTAAGTAAGACAAATAAGAGAAATATTTATTGGGCATGTCAAAGTAGTTATTTTATTTAAAATATGTTTTTTGATAGATCATAACTTTACGTTAAGTACTTCAACAGACACTGCATGATGAAAGTCGGTGCATTTTATTAATTTAATCTGAAATTTATTTAAACAAAGATTGTGAATATATATTAATTTTATGTATTATATTCTCTTCCAGGTGGATAAAAAAAAGCAAGCTACTTTTATCTAATATGTTCCAAACAAAAGGTGCAATAAAAATGGCATTGAAATATATGAGCTCTTTTGGCAACTATTTTAGTCACATATCAAACACTGACCCTCCTGTGGAAGGAACATTTAGTAAGCTGCTAAAAGGAGCTGGCATTTTGATAAGAAATAAGCCTCTTTAACATCAATCATCTTTTAACAGAGCTCTAATTTTTTGACAGAAGAGTTCCAGTGTGAAAGTCTATCCAAGAGCTGTGCTAATTATGCCATCTTTTCTGAAGAACTAGTGGCTTACTTCAAAGAGTTAATATTGGTATGCTTAATAGTCCAGAGACATTTAATTATCTATAAGAGGTCAATAAAAGGAAGTGAGATTGACTAAGTTATAGTCATATTATTTGTGCTAATGGATTACATCTGTATTACACTGGGCAAGTTGCCTTCATATTAACAAAGCTATTCTCAAGGCCCCTAACAGCTCAGGATTAGCCTTTGAATTTAGCTTTCTCAAATTTCTCAGCTATTAATCCTACTTTTAATCAAAAGATATGCCTTTTGGTTTTTATCTTAATTCTGAATGCAAAAAGTATTTAATTTAGTGACATGTGGACAACTGGGAATGATGTTGCTCCTCAGGTTTATATGTACTTTGAAGTACTTTTAATAGATTTGTTACTCATAAAAATTGATACTTATAATAAACTAGCAAGCAAAAACTAAGATTTATATCTTCTTATCTTAAAAAACTAAGATTTATATCTTCTGATCTTTTTAGTCAAGAGTATATAATACCTAAAATTAACTTATATTCACTATTTTCTTTTTTATTGAAACCATTGTGATTTACAAAGTTGACAGTTGGGTTTTTGACATAAAATGTTTCATGACCAATCCGACCACCACTGTTGATCTCCCTCCACCAATGTTCCCAGAGTGCATATCATGCCACCATCCCCTACCCCTAGCCTAACAACAATAGCAGGCCCATTTTGTTTTGGTTCTTAAATTTTTTATAATTTTTTGGTTTTTGGGCCACACCAGGTGACTATCAGGGGTTACTCCTAGCTATGCGCTTAGACTCACTCCTGGCTTGAGGGACCATCTGGGATGCTGGGAATCAAACCCAGGTTTGTCCTGGGTCAGCCAATTGCAAGGCAATCGCCCTACCTCTGTGCTATCGCTCTGGTCCCTGGTTGTTAAATTTTGAGTCTCATTATTTCATTATTGTGAACTCTGGCTTGAATATTTATTTCTGTCCTTTCTTAACACCTCAATGCATCTGAGACTTTATAATAAATCTTAATGTTCATTGATTTGGGTTTCTATATCGGGTTATGCTGAATGGGTTATTTTATTGATTTGAATTAATTTGATTATTTTGGTTTTTGTTGCTCAAGGCTTACTCCTAAAACTGCAGTCAGGAGTTTCTCCTGGCTGTTCTAGATGGATCATATCAGATGCCAGGGAATGAAAGCTTGGTTAGCAGCAGTCAAGACAAGATTTTCTCTTTGATCCAGATATGAGTGATTTAAAAGTATCTTTGGTCAATGAGTTTCTCTTATTGTCCCTTTGTTGGCTATAGTCTCGATGTCTAGTATTTTCTTTTCTTTTATTTAAATACCGTGATTACAAAGTTCTCCATGATTGAGTTTTAGTACACCACCCTTCATCCATGAACATTTCCTTACACCATGACAGCCTCCACCATCAGCTTCATGCCCCTGCAGGAACATACTGCTCAGTATCAGGCTGCCTAAGAAAAGCTAAAGTATTCATTAAAAAACTTGATGAAAATAATCTATTAATTTCTGTACATATCATTATAACTTTAATTTATTTTTAGAATTTTTATTTTGACCACAGTGGATTACATATCTTTCACAGTAATATTTTAGGTACATAGTGACATTGAATCAGGGGCATTCCCATCACCAATGTTGTCCTCCCTCCATCCCTCTTACCAGCATGCACCATATATCCTCATCCTTTGCCCCAGGACTAGTAGTATAAGTGGTTCCCTCTGTGTATAGCTTGTTGTAGATTGGCTATCGATTCTATTGTCATTGGCTTTGGATTTGGTGCTTAAGTCTGATTATTTTTTATTTCTACTCAATGTTCATACGACTGTTCGGTCTTGGTACCTTCCATTATTTCCCTCTCAATTTGTGAGGCAGAAAAAGATGGTTCGAGTTATGTGTTTCTCCTTAAAGGAAAGAAAAAAAGAAAAGAAAAAAAGCGGGGAGCAAAAATCAAACAAGCAAAAAGCAGGAGTCTTTTTAGAGGCTATAAATATCAATTTAAGAAAAGAAAGAGAAAAAGGAAGAAAAACAACAATATAAAAAAGAAATCAATCAAACAAAACAAAACAAAAACCCTAAAGGCACCACAGCAATAAAGACAACCAGACAATAACCACGGTCCCGAAATAAAAACAAAACAAAGCACAAAAACAAACCAAAAACAAAAACAAGCAACAACAATTACAAAAAAATTAATTGTGCTACTTTTTTTTTTCCATAGGCACAGTAAATATTGGGTATATTAGAAAGGGAATTCCCTTGGCCTAAGAGATATAGGGTTTCTCTGCCCTTGAAGTATACTGCCATGGTATAACTTTAATTTTTAAGTAGACATTTTTATTTTTACTGAGCCCTATCAAAATGTATATTGCTACACAGAATCTCACCAAAACCTCTCCTTTATCCACTCCCTCTACTTCCCTCCAGTTCCCTCCAGCTGTGCTCTTTGTCCAGTTATTTGTCTATGTGTCTTTGTATCCTTGGATCCCTTCTGTATATTGCATATGTAATGCTATTATGTGGTATCTGCATTTTTCCTACATCATAAATGATTTTGACTCATTTTTAATTAAAAACACTTTAGAGTTATGTAAAATTTTAAGCAGTAGAAGCTAGTAACTACATCTGTTATATTAAAAATGATTGAAAATGTATTGATAATTGGATTATAAATATATAATGTTGGAGCACCAATCCTACGACCAGTGACAATTTTCCTCCCCACCATTGTTCCTTTCTTACTTCTCAACACAACCCAAATACCAACCTCAAAAGCACATTTCATTTCAAAGGAAAAATATAGACGTATTTTTCTGCTCCAACTTGAACATATATTTTTAATGGCTTAATTAGATTCAGTTGTCTGATGCTCTGTCTGAGCAGCTTCTTTAAATTTCTTTGCTACATTTCATACCAATCACATGCTGAGTTAAAAGATCTATCATAGTCATCTTTATATCTAGCTTCATAAGTTCTGTAAAATAACTCCTTTTCTTTCAATGTGGTTTGTTAAATTAGGGTCAGACTAAATGCTGGTTTAGACCCAGGAAATAATCAAATATACTACAAGCAAATTGGTAAGAATGTCCTCATGAAAATTTTGATTGTTCTAAAAAAGATCTAATCTCACAAATTTGTTTCAAATGTATTTAATATATGTATATGTTCTATATATGACATATATGTATATATAGCAATATCCTTAGTTTCTTGTCAAATGTGGCATATGTAAATATTACACATAACATATAACATGTATAAATATTGATTTTTTTATAAAGATAACTTATAGGTCATTAGAGATAGGATTGGGGTTAGGGCATTTTTACCTTGCATGAGGCAAATTCAAGATTTGTCCTTTCTAGTACCATCAAAAAATAAAAATATAGAATACAGTTTACCTTTCTTAAAGTAACCAATACTACATGAAAAACTTTAAATTAAAAGTATGTGTGAACCATGATACATTGCACAATTAATTCCTTGCAATTATCTATATCTGAAAGCTAATAAAATGAAACCATGGAACTAATGAAATTCTTTCATTAGAAGTATAGATGCTCATCCATTTCCACTGTTACCAATAACTTATCAAGCTGCAAATAACAGAAACTCAATTAGCAGCAGGGGATCCCATAGTGTTTATGCACAAATTAATAACAAAAAGAAAAATGCAGCCTCTTCTAGGTAGACAATTCTATTTTATTTCCCAGGCTGTGCCATGTGAGAAAAACATTTTTAACGGTTTTTATTTTTTATCAGGAATGCTCTGATTGTGCATTTCTGGAACTTCCTTTATACCTAAGGTATATGTCAAATATGAATATGCTAAGAACACAGTCATTGTCTATACCTTTTTTCTTTTTCATTTCTGTTACAACCTGTGTGAAGAGATCATCTTTGAATATGTGTTTATGTATTTAAATGCCATTACTTAGATTTAAAGTTTTTTTGAGGAAATGCTTACAAATTATTGATCTTTACTAGTTTCTTCACTAAAATTGGAAATTAATTTAATCTTTCTTAGCCATTCTACTTTATGCTAGAATTTTGCATAAATATAAATTTATATTTATAAATATAAATTTTGCAAGTATAAAATAGCTCTTAAGAGAAATGTAATAGGGGCCGGAGAGATAGCATGGAGGTTAGGCGTTTGCCTTTTATGCAGAAGGTCATCGGTTCAAATCCTGGCATCCCATATGGTCCCCCGTGCCTGCCAGGAGCAATTTCTGAGCTTGGAGCCAGGAATAACCCCTGAGCACTCCTGGGTGTGACCCAAAAACTACAAAAAAGAAAAAAAAAGAGAGAAATGTAATAAACAGGACTATACTTGATAACCTAAGAATTGTCCAGTGAAAATTTGCTTGTCTTCCTTGCTTCCACTTTGTAAAGGTGATGTGAACATGACATCTAGGTCAATAGAACATAAAATTTCTGGTTAGAATAATTTTTCATTAAATGTCATATCAAGTTGTCATCCTTTAGTATATATCTTTTTCAGTATTTATATTACTTCAAATTGAGAATACAAATTAAAATTTATATTTTTTTATCAAAAATTTACTAAAATATAAACACAACATTTATTTAACTTCATCTTGGTCATTCCAAGTTAATGGAGGTTTTTCCTGGTCTCTTTTTCCTGGTCATTATTGTTATTATTAATTATTTTCATTTTGCTAGACTAGGTTTTACATAGTGCTTAGTTCTGAATCACCTATCATAAATCACTCATAGAGGGCTAAGGGGAATCAAACACATATATATATATATCATGTATATATATCAAACACATATATATCAAACATATATATATCATGTGTGTATTGAGAATCATATTGAGAATCAAACTTAGGTTAGCAGAAAGTAAAGCAAGAAATTTTCTTGATGTGTTACCTATTCAGGCCACTATTTTTTCTAGTTATCACTGTTGAAACATCTATGCATAAACTTTAGTAAAATTAATTTATCAATTTAAATAAATAACATTAAAATTAAATAAAGTCTTAGATTTTAAAAGTCAGGCTCTTTTTTTTTTTTTTTTTTTTTTTTTTGCATAGACACAGTAAGCATTGGGGAAGAAAGGAAATTCCCGTGGCCTAAGAGATTCAGGATTTCTCCATCCTTGAAGCATACCATCATGGGATCAACCCCTGGCTCCATATATACTCATTACCCCATCCCAAAGGCTTTGTTGTGATTCCAGGAAAGTTTCCTCTCGGTTGTGTGTGAGAAAATCAAGCCACTGTAGCTAGCAATCTTGGTATTTGTGCATGTTATAGGTCAGGGTCTAGGATAGAGTCTCTAGGTTTTAGCGGTTCCTATCCATCATTGTTGTTGTGTTCAGTCTTCTGTAACACTTGCTCCCTGTTTTCCTTCAGTCCCTAAGCCGAAGCCTAGGATATTATCCATCCAAAGGTTCTGCTCAGTCTCTGTAGTCCAAGTTGGACCTCTGCAATAAGACATCTTGTTGTTGTTGTTTATGTGTCCTGGGCTACAGCCTAGGGTAGGGTTTTCCTTATTAGTCCCAAGGTAGTTTCTGTTTAGTCATGATTGTTAAAGTCAGTTTTCTGTTGTTGGTACTCTTATTTTTCACAGTTCAAAGGACGATATCTCTTCTGATTTCCATTATTTCAGTTTCACCAGAAGCACTATTGATGAAAATGAAAAATTAAAAATTTTCCAAAACAAATAGATATCCAGAAACAAAAATTTAAATTATTCATGTCATACTTTACAGTTTTAAATAAGGAGGGGAAAAAGCTTCAAAAAAATTGAGTATCAGTATTTCAAAATATCTATGCAGGAACTAGAGAAACTGGGCAGACTCTTTTAAATATAGATATCATGATAGAAAATCAGTTATATTATTTCATGCCTTAAATGGGCATTTTCAGTAATTATTTTATTCCAGATTATCAATGTCTGTGTAGAGTATAAGAAAAACTAGGAAAAAAATTCATAGTTAGAAAGCCAGTAAAGGGGCCAGTGAGTTGGCGCTGGAGGTAAGGTGTCTGCCTTGTAAGCATTAGCCAAGGAAGGACCGCGGTTGGATCCCCCAGCGTCCCATATGGTCCCCCTAAGCCAGGGGCAATTTCTGAGTGCTTAGCCAGGAGTAAACCCTGAGAATCAAACGGGTATGGCCCAAAAAAACAAAAACAAAAAAAAGCCAGTAGAAATGATTGTTATTAGTAGAGTTAATTGTTGCCATTAAAATACACATTTTCCTTATTTTGAATCCTAAATTATGATCATCAATTTGTGAACATCAGTCAGAGTAGTATATTATTGATGGTTTGATCTCCAAATTATAAAAGATCAGAAACTGCTAATGGGTCATGTCATATGAATTTTTAGTAAATCTTAAATAAAGCAAAAAGTTTATTAATGCTTTACCTATAAACATAGAAAATTTAAAAGAAGGATTAGTATATGTTGCTTCAATTTCTCTAGTGACATCTAAAAAGGTCACTGAAAAGAATGAGGAAATATTAGAATATGAACAGATGGCAATAGTCTTGAATTTTAAGTAATTTGGTAAGATAAACTCATACCCAAATATGAAGAAATATAGTTTTACTTTGAAGAATCACTTCTAAATGAGTGCTTATGTATAGAATACTTGAAATATTTTCATAATACACACTATAAGTAAATATAAGCAGCAGAACACTAATCTTTATCTTGGGTGACTTTAAAATTTATAATAATTTCAGGGGTAAATTATTGCTCTTAAATGACCAATAGACAATTTTTCATAAATATTAGAACAAAATGATATATATATTATTTAATTCATATAAATCATTAAACTATTTTACATATCTGTAATTCTACTCTATTACTATTTAAAAATAAACTAGATATGTTCTGTAGGTCAGACTATAAAATGTAAAAAATATACATTATTATAATAAAATTTTATTATAGGAAAGGCATTACATATTGTGGAGATTGAGAAATCACACAACATGTGTTCTGAAAACCAGAATTCAATGCTATATTAAGTTGAAGTACAAATCCCTGCAGATTAGAAAATTTAGTATCTAATATGGTTCAGTTCAAACACTAAAATTAGCCCTTCCATATCTAATTAGTTCTAACAAAGCTCTAAGTGCAGTACATAGTGACCACCCACATTTTTGAGGGAAGTCTATAAGTAGTCTCTGAACTCAAATGTTAATCTCTTCCAGAAATAACCTCACTGACATACACAAAAATTTTTCACTACGTAGATATTTCTTATCTCAGTAACATAGATACATAAAATTAACTATCATGCTTGTGTGTCAGAATCTGAACTTTTAATTTGCATCATTCCAAATTGAGCAATATTCTATTACATACTACCTTTTTGATGCAGAGAAATTGGTTACAGTTCAATGTGTTACTTTAACATGATTGCAGTGATAACTTTTATAAAACAAAGAGAACAGAACTGAGAAGATAATATATAGGATAGTGCTTGCTTTGCATGTGGATGAACCATGTTTGATTCCCAGAACCCAGTATGGTCCTTTGAGCAAAGCCTAAAGTTAAATATAAGCATGAGAGATATAGTCCAAAAACTCCTCCAAAAGTTAATATAGAGGGCTGGATCAATAGAACAGCAGGTAGGACCTTGCATGCAGCCAATCCAGATTTAATCCCTGGCATCCGATATGGGCCCTGAGCCTGTCATGAGTATTTCTGAGCACAGAACCAGAAAATACTCCTGAGCGCTATTGGTGTCACCCAAAACAGTTAAAAAGGAAAAATAGTTAATATAGAAGCACATTTACAATGTCTGCACCCAGACAGCTCTATAGATTTACTCTGTTCTTGAAAGAGATGTTGTAAACAAAGTCATAAAAAATGATGGGTACCTTAACTACGCATCTAAAAGCTGGCAATAATAAGAAGAGAGGGATGGCAAAGTCCCCACACTGCTAAAACCATCACCCACAACTTCTGCTGATAGCACTATGGTTTTTTGTAGTGAGTGCAGGCATCCTACATTCTTTTACTTCTGGAATCCCTGCAGACTAAAACATGACCCATAAAAGCCTCAGTAACAGAAATAGTGCTTGGAATTCCTGGACCATGTGGCAGCAAAAAATGTTTAATACTGTAATCCCCAAAGGAACTCAAAAACTTTAGACACCAATATTTCTTGGAGCCATCTAACGTTCACTAACAAATAAAATAAGAGAATGGTTAACTAGCAACAAGAGCTTACTACATCTTCTGACAATGACTAATGACCTCATTGTAGATACAAATTTTCACAAATTTGCCTGTTGTAATCTTTTTTTCTTCTTTCTTTTTATTTCTTTCTTTTTCTTTCTTTCTTTTTCTTTCTCTTCCTTCCTTCCTTCCTTCCTTCCTTCCTTCCTTCCTTCCTTCCTTCCTTCCTTCCTTCCTTCCTTCCTTCCTTCCTTCCTTCCTTTCTTTCTTTTCTTTCTTTCTTTCTTTCTTTCTTTCTTTCTTTCTTTCTTTCTTTCTTTCTTTCTTTCTTTCTTTCTTTCTTTCTTTCTTTCTTTCTTTCTTTCTTTCTTCTGTTTCTTTATTTCTTTCTTTCTTCTGTTTCTTTCTTTCCTTTCTTAAGTAATTTCTCTCCCGCTTACTTGGAAACAAATGTTATGATAGCCTCTGTCAACCATGTTGTAGCTAACCACACAGAACACACACATAACCTGTTTTCTCCTAATACCCTAAACACACAAAGCTCACACTCTACTTTCCCCTAACCTGATTACCTGAAGTATATTATAAATATCTCACTCTCACCAAAATAAACCAAGTAATCTCCCCAAAGTGGCTCCCAGATGGTTTGATATTTCTTGTCCTCTGCTGTCCCCAACTCCCTACACTAAGCCACACAAAGGTCAAGAACTTGTCTGGGATCTGACATCACTAACCTCATCTACACTATGCAATACATGTACTTTAAATAAATTAAAATAAATAATGTATGAATAAAGCCACAAAATAGTCTTAATAGGGCCCGGAGAGATAGCACAGTGGTGTTTGCCTTGGAAGCAGCTGATCCAGGACCAAAGATGGTTGGTTCAAATCCCAGTGTCCCGTATGGTCCCCCGGGCCTGCAACGAGCTATTTCTGAGCAGACAGCCAGGAGTAACCCCTGAGCACTGGTGGGTGTGACCCAAAAACCAAAAAAAAAAAAAAAGTCTTAATAATGAGTAAAATGTATAGTTGCTAAATTATTATAAAAAATCATATCTAGAAAGTTGTTGGGAAATTTTGACTTATTATATTTCAGAGAAAATTGACCAATTAACAGAGTCTGTCATGAATACAGAAAAACAAGGGGTAAGTACTATGGATTTGCCACCCCCATTCTCCAAAACTTTATTCATAGTATTGTATTAGTTTATAATATAAAAACTGTTTTAAGTGATTTTCAATATTTAATATAAATTGTTTAGTAAAATGTATGTAAACAGAGTCAAAAACATGTCATGAAGTGTCAAGAATTACTTGCTCTCAAACCTGGACATTAAAATAGTTACACATTATGTCCTAAAAATGTGCAATGATTTATTACTTAATTAGCGCAAAGGCTGCTATAGAAAGGAGAAATAAAGAAGAGATGTGGAGGAAGGTCTCCTATGCCTTCTTTACAAGTACATATATTTTTCATGTAATTAAAAATATTTTTTATTACTAGGCTATTTTTCAAAAAGATAAATACAATCATACTGAACCTAAGACAAATATAAAAATACTACAGGATTATGTTTCATTTCATGTGCATTGATATGAAGAAATACTTGTAAAAATATTTATAAATGGGACCAGAGAGAAAGAGAGAGTACCTAGGCATGGTGCTCAGCTTACACAGGGCCAGCCAAATTCTATCATTGTTACTTAATATGGCACCACTTCACTTCTAGGAGTGATCCCTGTGAGCAGTAGTAAGTGCTGCCATGTGTCTTCCCTCAAAAAGTTACAAATATACATGCTGTCTTTATTTATCACTTCTATTTGGTTAAGCTAGTGCTAAGAACAAAAATGTAAATAAATAAAATAGTCTTCATATTTAAAACACATTTACCAATTTGTCCAATTTGCAATCCTGTTATGTATTTTCTAATTAATTTACCAGTAATGTTAATATTTATTATGTAATTTAAATAACTAATATATAATTTGGAATTAAAATAGATTTGACTTTAAAACCTAACTTTAGGAGCAGAGGAATAATATAGGTATTAAGGATCTTCCTAGTAAGCAACTATCTCTTATTGGGAATATGGACTACATATATATACCCTGATCACTGCTAGGAGGGATTCATACACACAGAGCCATAAATAAAACCTGAGTACTGTTAGGTATGGTCCAAACATAAAAATAATAACAAATAGCTTTACAGTCCAAAGTTTTACAAATATATCTCTGAATATCCAAGGTCTGTTGACACTGAATTTAGAGGTGATAAATATGGTAAAAGTTTTCAGAATCCAATGGAACTCTACAAATAAAAGCATTCATTTTGGAGATTCTGTGAATTTTAATTTATTTTCATAGATGTGCTTTAAACTTTAAAGGGATTATGATTAAATAGGATTTTACCAAGACGCATCTCATCTCTTAACTTCAAAAGTCAGAATGAAAATATTCTTTGCTGCCAAAGTCAATTGTCATTACTGAACAATGGTTTCACTTTCAATATTCTAATTTCACTGTTCAGGAAAACAGATGACACAAATATTCTATATTAGAACAAAAATGACATATCTAAAATGTATTACCCAACTCTGTGCAAAAAACAGATTGACCTGGATTTTAATACCAGAAAAAAACTTCCTTGAACAAATACATTTAGGAAATTCTAAGTAAACAAATTAATTTGAACTGCTTTGCTGCTTTAATCAGATGAATAAAATTTGTAAAGGGAGTGGGCAAAGTATGATATATTTTCTAAATTAAATCTCTGAACCAGATAAGTGTGATATAATAGGGCATAAAATCTCTAGTGATGTTTGACTTTGAAATTCAAGTCTGACAATTCACCTGCCAATGTAGTGCTGATCAGGTAGCAGTGCTCAGGATAAACCCAGTAACATGAAGAGTGAACAAGCTTCTATCATATTTCAAATGTTAAATTCTACCAAAAATGAAAAATGTTTGACATGAAAGAATGAACTTTAGGTCAACCAAATTGGTCAAACCTTGTAGGTTATTTTCTTGTTTGCATAATAAAGTAAGCCTTCAGAAATTGATACTCTAAGCTTAATTAGTAAGAGAAAATGTGGCTACTTAGTAAAAGTTAGACAAGGAATACAGAACCCTCCATTTATCAACCTTAGCATATGCCCACTACACAGAGAAAAATAAGAATGAAATATACTTCCAACAATTTTGAATCTGTTACAATAGAGTCAGTTTTTGCCTTTTCAGATCATAAAGAATGTTTATCGAGGTCTGTGGGCGCTTTGGGGTGAGACACTAAATCTGAGAGAAAGGTGTCAGGGACATAATAAAAATTTGGGCTTTAATGATATCTTCCAGTGCAACATTGGTGATATAACTCAGAACCCTTATGTAGCCATTGGAATATCAGGTGTGTTCCATAATAATTTCTAACTGCCTAGAAGACCATTGTGGTATTTGCAGTGAGTAGTCCCCATAGTTGCACTTATTTGGACATGTTTTTACTTATCCATAATGCAAAAGAAAATATTATCAGTGGTATGCAGCAAACAATTAAGTATTCAATTATTATAATTAGACATTTTAAACTAAGGTTTTATTATACTAGTTTCCAAACTTATATATGCAGATATTTATTACAAAAGCAATTACAGTGAATTTGACTAAGATGGCAGAAAATTTATTAATTTCATTAACCATTATAATTTTTTATTTGTTTTGATTTGCTGTGTGCAGGATGGAACTGAGGTTATACATGCAATGTATTTGTTTTATTTACTATTAAGTCATATCCTCAAACTGATGTTGAATTACCTTAAAAATTTCAAAAATTGGAAAAATGAATTCTTATTTCTCTTCCCCCAGAAATAGTTCAGAATTTAGAAATTTAATGAATAGCATTTATAGATCATAGGCACGATAATAGTCAAAACATTGAGAATGAATATGGCATTATATTTAGTGACACTGATGAACAAATGCAAACATAATAAACTGTAATTTTAAAAAATGTGATATGATTTCACAATTCACTATGTAAACTCATCATAAAGAAATAATAGTTTTTAAGTGAAGTTCATGCATAGTTTATATTTCCTCTATAAGAGTCTTGTAAAAGAGTAGGGACTGGAGAAATGGAAAAGTATATAAGGCACTTTCCTTGCATGTGGTGGACACCAGTTTGAATCCCTAGAACT
Source organism: Suncus etruscus (assembly GCF_024139225.1). Lineage (NCBI taxonomy): Eukaryota > Metazoa > Chordata > Mammalia > Eulipotyphla > Soricidae > Suncus > Suncus etruscus. Next base: position 30,042,605 of record NC_064863.1, read on the forward strand.
ACATCTGATCCCCTGAACACCAAAAGGAGAGATTCCTGAACACAGAGCTAGGATTCAGCTCCCGAGAAAGACTGGATGTGACCAAATCCATTTCTATATAAGAAATAAAAGCTAAGGTATTATAAATAAAGATAAAATATTTTACATCAATTTCCTTTTCTTTTATTACTGTACCTTTCTTACTCATTAAAAATTTGCTAATGGGACCAGAGCATAGTACAGCAGGTAGAGCTTTTCCTTTGCATGCCATTGACCAAGATTCTATCCCTAGTATCCCAGACATTCCCCAGAGCACCACCAGGAGTAATTCCATAGTGCAAAGCCAGAAGTAATCCTAAATAATACTGGGCCTAGACCAAAACACAGAAAAAAATTGCTAATTATACAAATTATATATTTTATTTATATGCTTTATTCAGAATTATTGTGTAATTTTATTTGGTGCATAAAGTTTAGGGGGATGGAGAGATAGCACAGTGATAGGGCATTTGTCTTGTATGCAGAAGAACAGTGGTTTGAATCCCTGCATCCCATATAGTCCCCAGAGACTGCCAAGAGCAATTTCTGAGCTTATAGCCAGGGGTAACCCCTGAGCACTCCCTGGTGTGACCCAAAAAAAACAAACAAACAAAAGTTTATTCCACAGATACAAACATGCTATATGTGTAGTCATTATCTTAAGACTAACTTTTTGTTTGTTGGTTTCTTTTTTACTGGTTTTTGGGCCACATCTGACTGTGTTCAGGGATTACTACCGATTCTATGTTCAGGCTTACTCATGATGCTAGAATCGTATCTAGATGGGCATTGTACAAAGTAAGCACCTTATGTATAGTACTATTTCCAGACCGATTGATTTTTTTTAATGTCATACATAAGCTCAATTTAAATATCAACGTTAGTACATTTTACTAATGATTGAGGAACTCACAATATAATCATCACTCTTTTTATGGCTTAAGCAAAAATATAAAAAAGAAAAAGAAAGCATCATTGTTTTATTTAGCTCTTAAAACTGGAGAAAAGTAATTGGAAACCAAACTAAAAATAGCAAACTACAGTTGGCTTAGATGATTTATAACAAAAAAAATTCTTTCTTCGACTTGTTCTTGTAAAAGACTAAACAAAGGAAATAATAGTGATGTACCATTAATAGCAATGATTCAGTGACCAGCCAACCAGGAACTTCATTGATCACCCTGATTAATATATCCCCATTTTCATTTCCCAAAAATGTTCTTTTCAGTTTTCTTCCCAGTTATTCTCGTGCATAACTGTCTTTTTGTGACCATGGAGGCAGTTTTGTTTTCTAAGATATGCATTTGCCATCTTCCAACATGCTGACTTTGTTATGTTGTTATATTATCTCTTTATTGAAAGGCTTCCTCTAGCAGCAGTGAAACTTACCTTACAGGCTCTCTGTAACCAACAAGCTTGGAAAAATAAAAGACTCAACACATCACTATGAAAACTTTGCTAGTTTCCATCAAGGTAATGATAGAAATATTATAGAATATGAATTGATTAAGTTTGCAGTTGTGTGACTTGAGTTTTATTTTCTAGAATAGATACCTCAAGATCAGAATCATGAGTTAAGCCTTGAGTATTGTTCAATATGCCCAAAACCTCTTATTATAGAGAGCAAATAGATAATATGTGAGTATTGTGAATCTGATTTAGAAGCCATCAAAACTATGTTATCGTTTTTTCTTTAAAACATACATAATCCAAGATATACTACTCAATTAAAATTTTTTTCTTAAATTGAAACTATTCCATATGAAAGAAGCTTAAGTACAGATTGTTCCAAGTGTATTTCATATTTCCTACAGAAACACAGATTAACAACTAAATATATAACGAGCCAGCTTCAAATGTTAGAGAATTTTTCAAAAGAGGGATTACATACAAATACTTTTACCCTTAACAATGACAACTGTCGGGCCCGGAGAGATAGCACAGTGGTGTGGTGTTTGCCTTGCAAGCAGCCAATCCAGGACCAAAGGTGGTTGGTTCAAATCCCAGTGTCTCATATGGTCCCCCGTGCCTGCCAGGAGCTATTTCTGAGCAGACAGCCAGGAGTAACCCCTGAGCAATGCCGGGTGTGGCCCAAAAACAAACAAACAAACAAAAAACAAAGACAACTGTCCTCAGAATAGATTGAAAGTTTATTACTATAGCCAATTATAAGAACAAAAAACTAGATAAAAATTAGAAACTACTGTTACCCTGTGTATGACCTCAATATTATATATGGTGTGTCTAACATAATCCATTTATATATTCATAAAGTTTAAAAGTGCATATTTAATATCAAACCAAAATATACTCTCACTTTTACAAGTAAAAGTACCATGAGCTATGTTCTGAATGATAGATAGTACTGTGGGTAAGGTATTTGACTTACAAACACTTATTAGAGCTCCATCTTTGGCATCCTATTATGGCCCCCAAACACCACCAGTAGTAATTCTCCTGAATGGAGAGTCAGCCAGGAATAACATCTGAGCCTATCCATTATTTTTATAAAGGAATGTAACTTTATACTATTAAAAATATGACATATATGCTATAACTGAGACCCAACTACAAAAATGTTTGTAATCATAGTGCTTAATAAAGATATGGTAAAAATATATATGCTTTTAAAAATATATATGTAAAGTTTATAGTTACAACAAATAATTAAAAAGTATACCCAAAGGAAACTATGTAAGTATACCTAAATCAAGCTAGTTATACAAGCTAGACTATATATATATATATGATGATCTTGATTTACATAAAACTAGATACATCTTTTGAAAAAGCATAGTTTTTTGATTGGTAGAGATGTACATATATACATATAATTAAAATTATTCATCACTATGGATAATAGGCACTTTATTTAAATTACATATAGAAAACATTTACATTAATTATTTTAATACTTTGGTTTAAGAGCAATATGTCATGTAGTATTTGTATTTTCAGATACATAGGGAAAAAGCTTACTTAGAAAAAAATCTTAGAATCATTAGAATATTTAAATGTTATTGTAAATAATTTAGATACTGAAGTATTATAAAAGCTACCATATTCTTTGAATTAAGTTAATTCATCATTGCTGATCTGTACACTTTATTGTCACTTTCACTTTTTAAGTTCTATTTGTACAGAGTCCTGTGGGTACTGGACTGCTTTTTCTGCAAATCTGGTTGCTGCTCATAAAACGTTTTTCTTTTGGTTCACTGACAGCTCATCAACCAACAAAATTCGGTAGTGACAAACTCTAATGATTGAAGCACATATCTTGATTTCTTTCCAAATCTCAATGTATTTATGATTCAATACTGACTTTACTGTTATTAGCTCATCCCATCTCTTATTGTCTCCTTTCATTCATCAAGAATAAACTACATGTCAGTGCTATAATCATCTGAACCAGAGAAGAAAATAATTTCAGTTCACCATAACCTTGATACATTTTAGCTTGCTTTGGGTATACTTTTTAACAAATTTGTACAATTACATATTATTTTCAGTTTTTAATAAATTCCTCAAATTGAAATTATTTATCATAACCACTATATCCTTTTCAGCTTTATTTGACTTGTCTCAAGTCAACAAATTTGTGAATTCTATGTGCTAAAAAATTATTTTATATGTATGGTGATACTGATTTATATAAACTAGATAGATCTTTTGAAGTATCATGGTTTTTCAATTGGCAGAGGTGTGCATTATGTCTTTGTCATCAGCCATGTTTGTTCAAGAATATTTAATTTCATTATAAAATAATTTCTTTTACTTATCATCAAACAATCTATGCCTAACCTTTCAGAAAACTTATAAAGTCTAAATAAATTCAGTGAGGAATTTATATTAATATGTATATAAATGGCTTTGTATATATAAGTATTTATAGCTATAATGTAAATAGTACTGTAACATGCACCTGAAAGATACATGTATATATTTATACATATAAAATAATTTTACATACGTATATATAAATTTAAAGTAAAAATTCAATTTTAAAGCAAAGAGCAGTTTGCAACAAAAAAGGAGCTATGGCGAAATCACAGGTGGGATTTTATCAATAATATAATTAATCTAGGAAAAAAGTCATTATAGAATAATAATTTTCCATTTAAAACTTTATCAATTGTGTGTATATACACCAAGCAGAATGACATCTCCTGCTCAACCCCAACCACAGCAAAGACAACTAAATTGTAATCTCCCCAATCTGCAAATAGATTACTTTTAAGTGGCAAAGGGCAGGGGCAATTAAGATCCCTGATAGAATGAGGTTGCTAATTATATGACTTTTAAAATAAGTAGATTAACCCATGTGTTCCCAAGGGGGTCTAATGTAATTAGAAAAATTCTTAACAGTAAAAAGTCAAAAGATTGATCTTGAGATTGGATTAAGCCTTTTCTGATATGCTGGAAAGATGGAAAAGGAGGATCAGGAGCCAAAAATTTCTAAGTGCCCCTGGAATTTTAGAAAGGCAAGGACACAGATTCATCCCGAGAGATTCCAGAAGGCATACATCTTTTCCAATACCTCCATTGTAGCATAGTAAATTATGTTTGGACATAAAACCTAATGAGATACAGAATACCAAACTATGTGGTTCCAAGGAACAAAATCTGTAATATTTTGTCATAGTAATAAAAAGAAAATTGTACATGTTTTCCAATAAAATAAGTATGCTTATGTATTAAATGCTTTTGTTTTAATTATATCAAGGACTTAATCAATTTTTGTAGTTAATAAATATATAGAATACATATACAAATATGCCAGCAAATTAAAGATAGTCCTATTTTTATTCAACCTCCTTAATAAATAAATTAGGTATAGATACATTAACTAAAAACTTTTGTGGTGATTTCTGTAAATAGAAAACTAAAGTAGTTTCCAAAATGTGCTATCAGTAAATATGGGAAAATTTCTGACAAGGTTGTGCAACCATACAATACTTCCTTTATACATCCAGTAACTGATAAATAATAAACAATTCAGTAAGTAATGTATTGAGAAGCCACTTACTGGTGAAACAAAAATGTTCATAATTTCAGCATTCCTGATGGAAAAATTCAATATACTATTGGAGAAAAATATAATTTAGAATGAAAGAAAAATCTATCTGGCAGTATGGGATGTATTAAAAATGAAAAGTAATTTGGCATTGACTTGACGTACCCATAAGAAGGTGCTGAAGGATTTGAACTATCTGACTGAGACAACTTATCTAAAGGGTTGATGATGATGAGTAGTAGAATGTGATCAGAATCATTAATTTCTTTCTTTGTTTGTTTGTTTGTTTGTTTTCGGGCCACACCCGTTTGATGCTCAGGGTTACTCCTGACTAAGCACTCAGGAGTTGCCCCTGGCTTAGGGGGACCATATGGGACCCCGGGGGATCGAACCGCGGTTCTTCCTTGGCTAGCGCTTGCAAGGCAGACACCTTACTTCTAGGGCCACCTCGTTGGCCCCTGAATCATTAATTTCTATTACACCTCACCAGTACCAGTAGTATTGCAAAAGGAATTACTGCATACGAAGAAAGACATTTACTAAGAAAAAGCAGCATATAAAAATCAATAAGCCCAATCATTTATATTTGAATATATTAGTCATTAAAAAACTAAAAATAGGGGCCGGAGAGATAGCATGGAGGTAAGGCATTTGCCTTTCATGTAGAAGGTCGATGGTTCGAATCCCGGATCCAATATGGTCCCCTGTGCCTGCCAGAGGGGATTTCTGAGCATAAAGCCAGGAATAACCCCTGAGCGCTGCTAGGTGTGACCCAAAAAACAAAACAAACAAACAAAAAAAAACTAAAAATAAAATAAACTATCACTCATAGTAGTATCAAAAGAGACCAAGTGCTTAGGAGTTAATTTCAATAAAAGTAAAAAGCATAAACAATAAAATTAACATGACTGGTGAAATAAATAGAAGAAAATAGTAAAAGGGCATTGGGTGAAATATATAAATGAACAGTTCTCACTCAAAGATAGAAGAATTAATGCTATTAATATGTCTGTGGTATGAATTCCATCTATGGGGCCGAATTAATAATACAACAGTGAGGGCATTTATCTTGCATACAGCCAATCACAGTTCAAACCCCAACATCACATATGGTCCCCCGAGCCCTCCAGAAGTGATTCCTGAGTGCAGACCCTGAAGTAACCCTGGAGCACAGCCAGGTGTTCACTGTAGGAATCACTGTAGTCTATCAAGATTCTACTGTCATCTTCCATATAAAAAAATAGTCCTAAAACTTTCATGGAGCTATAAAAATTTTCAAACAACCAAAGTAATCAAGAGGAGAAAGATATAACAAGATGTAGCGACTTATTTCAAATAGCACAAAAGCATAAAATTATTAAAACAATAGGATATAAAAAAGATATATGGGGCAAGAGAAATAATTCAATTATATTAGAACACATACCTACAATGTGCAAAAATCTGAGTACTATGCCTAAGTACTCTTGTTCCCTTAAGTACTAATGAGGTAGCCCTTGGGGCACCTATAATCAAAACAACTAATTTGGGGATCCGGATATTGCTGGATAAAATAGCATTGTATAGGTAGCCAAAGCACTGAACTGTGGTTTGAGCCACAACACAGAGCATTGCTGGGAGTTGCTCTTGGTTGAACAAGGTCCAATTAATATGGCCCCTATAAGAATATATTTGAAGGTTAGAATTAAACCCTGTATAGAAGTCCAACTACTAGATGATAATCAAGCTAAAAACACAATTAAAAAGAAGGAACAGTGTCTTCAAAAACTGATAATAAGAAATCTTGATAACCAAAGTACAGAAAATTAAAACCTATTTCTACCTGACATGAATTACAAAAAAACTAAACTCAAATTGAATCAAACTTAAATACAGACCTTGAAATCACAAATCTCCCTTAATAAAACCTAGGAATAAAATTCTTTAACAATAGTCTTGATAGTATTTTGATCATATTTTGATATGGCATTAAAGACCAAATAAAAGAAAAATTCACAAGTAGTATTACATTAAGATTAAAGTATCTATGTGCAAAAGAAAAAATACTGAGAAGGCATACTACCGAATGAGAATTTTTTTGTTTCTTTGTTTTGGTTTGGTTTTTGGGTCATACCCTGCGGCACTCAGGAGTTAATCTAACTGCTCTGTGCTGAGAAGTTGCTCCCGGCAGGTTCTGAGGACCATATGGGATGCCGGATTCAGACCACTGTCCATCCTGGTCCTGTATTGGCCACAAGCAAGGCAAACGTCTTACAGTTTTGCTATCTCTCTTCCCCCTAGAGAACTTTTTAACTATGTGGCAGAAAAGGAATTAGTATCAAAACATTTTGAAAAACTTGGGTTGGAGTGATAGTATAGCAGGAAGGATGCTTGACTTACTTGCAGCTGCTGATGAAAATTTAGCATCTCTTAAATTCTGCTGAGTTCTGCCTGGAATATGACTTGAGCATGATCAAATGTGGCTTCAAAAAAAAAAACATAAAGAACTTATACAATTCAAATCTAAAATCTATTGCTATGAAACTAAATAATATTTTATTTCAGGGGAAGTGGCTACAGCCAGCAATACTCAGGACTTAATTCGAGTTCTGTGCTAAGAAAACACTCATGGAGAGCTTCGAGGAGCACATGGGATTCAGCAGATTGAATCTAGGTCAGCTGCATGCAAGACAAGCTATTTTATGTACTTTGTCTTTGGCCCCTAAAAAGAAAATTTGTAAAAGGATAATTGATACATGAAAAACTTCTCAAAAGTACTAAATAGTTCTTAGAATTCAGTGAGAGACACTATATAATTGAGTGTATATATAAAATATTTAATTTGCTTTATTTAATCTATTTTATATATTTATTACATTCATATTTAGTGTATTTTAACTTAACCCAACATATCTATGCTTTTATTGGATTTTAATTTAAATTACTTTATTTAATTTTATTATCTAATAGTTTCTTATTACATAGAAGTATAAATGTTTTTCATTGTTCTTGTAACATAAAGAGTTATCAACTTAAAATGTTAGACTTTATCATTTTAATGACTGAAGTATACATTATGCAATAAAAATATTGTTTATATTTAAAGACAATTTAAAGTTTTTCTTTCAAAATTATACTTCATTAATCTTTATTTTGCAGAACTTAATAGTATCTTTAGCTGTCTATGACCTAAATACATTGTTGAAATGAGATTTTATTACTTAATACTTAATATTACAGTAAAAATTTAATATTTCATTATACTGTCCAATTTTATCAACATATTTTACAAAGATTTTCTTTGTTGAATTAAGTAAATTCCCTTAGCTTTAGTCAGTTAAAATTTCAGATATGAATATATTTAATAGAGCTAATGCTTTTAGAAGCAACAAAATTGTCACTTATTCATATAGCTAATCTGGTAAATTTCAAATAATTACATTTTTAATATTTTCTTACCATTTCTTTTTAGAATAAACTACTTTCTATTCTAAGGTAAATACCAAGAGAATATTCTGGCCTTTCAAATTATATCATAAGTATTCATACTTCTTACATTTTATTTTTAATATGCTTATGATATGTTCAAGGATGTTTATGATCTATGAGTAAGGGACTTTAGTAAAACAAGTACATATATAGATCATTCCTAGTTTTTCTTCAAAATATTTAGGACTCTAAAATACTAATGTTAGATTGGTGATGCTTGTGTGATAATAAGAAAAAAGGTATGGTTTGGTACTATGTATAATATAACTGGACAATAAAATCTTATAATATTATTCATTTGGAAAAAGAAGACAAAAATAAATAAATCAGATAGCTACAGACAACTGTGTCATATTAAAAGTTATAGTCAGAATTAAATCCTAGTAAAACAAGAAAAGAAAAACAAGTTTTATATATATCTGTGTGTATATGTATATATGTATACATATATATATAGCTAATCACCAATCCCATATCAGTTATCACTGTTGCATCAGAATTTTAAAACCCTCAGTTCATATCTAAACTTCATGTGAAACTTTCTATAAGGATAGTTATGAAGTGCCGGAGCAGTGGCGCAAGCAGTAGGTCGGACTGCGGTTCGATCCCCTGACATCCCATATGGTCATCAAGCCAGTAGCAACTTCTGAATGCATAGTCAGGAGTAACCCCTGAGCATCTCTGGGTGTGGCCCAGAAAACAAACAAAAAAAGTTATGAGAGGAGAAAAAGGAAACCATAGTACCTACCTTGGTTATAATTGGGGTCAAAAATTAAGTTGTACCTTTGTCAAAAAGAATTTTAATACTGGGGCCGGCGAAGTGGCCCTAGAGGTTAGGTGTATGCCTTGCAAGCGCTAGCCAAGGAAGGACTGCAGTTTGATCCACTGGCATCCCATATGGTCCCCCCAAGCCAGGGGCAATTTCTGAGCGCTTAGCCAGGAGTAACCTCTGAGCATCAAACGGGTGTGGCCTGAAAAACAAAACAAAACAAAAAAAAGAATTTTAATATTGTAAAATCCCAATCTCAAAAAAACAAAGACGTTGACCAAAAGACAGAGATTTGAATAGATCTGGTAACTGTTGTATTTCGTTTGCTTGTCTGGTTGGTTGGTTGGTTTATATGGGCAAAGAAATATCATCTCAAACAACGATATAACTGGATTTCTGGGCACTGGTAAATTAACTGAACTGAATTTTATTAATAATTTTAGGAAAGAGACCTAATCTAAATGAGTATCTATTATGAACTGTGCAAGTGGACACACATGTGAGAATCACAATAGTAATAATGTTCTCCAGGGAGGACTATTATTTTCAAGTGTATGATATGTTGATGAATTTATAAAAGCAGATCTCACACACACACACACACACACAGACAATGGAGATCTATCAGAAAGGTTAAATTTGAAGGACTATCTTTAGGAATGAGTCAGAGCTCTTAAAAAATGAGGCTGGTGTATATTTCTGAATGTGTGTAAATAATGAACTTCTCTATGCTTGTCTAATCTGAATTGTATATAATCCCTACCTATATTGTATATAGTTCATATTATATGATATCCTTCCTCCCCACTCCCATCTACCACCATACAAATCCTCTTCTATCCTCTCATCCCCTCAACCCTATTCCTCTATCACCCCCTATTTTCCCTCTTCACAATCATTTCTTAACTCTTCAGGGATTGGAAACTTTGCCCTACCCCAGCAAGCTGCCAGTTGACTCCCAAAGTGAAATGACACTCTCCCAGAACCCTATGTCTCTCTACAAAAGAACCTGCAGACAATGCTTCCGCAGATCTATTCTATGCGGCCCTTTTTCTCCCACCTCCCCCCTCTGTAGACATGCTTACTACAGTATTTGGCTCCTGAGAGACCCTCGAAGACACTACCTGATATTTGATTTCTCTGAACCATTTCTCAGACTTCACAAGAACAGGGGACAGGATGAAGCTGTGCTCTGGATTCTACACCCCTCTCAAAAGACTTAAAGCTCACGTGTCTTACCTTTAACCTCCAGGTAAAACAGTAGACTAATGTAAAAGAAATAGCACACACCGACTAATAACTATATCAATATCAGTTAATGTCAGATCTTATGGTAACCCTACAGTCTATTGTAAGTAGTTGCAGAAGCTTTACATAGGTTTAGCAGTTTGCTTTGCTCTTTCCAATACTTTTCAGCTTGTTGAAACTTCTGAATATTTGATTAAGAGACAAGGGAAACACTAACTCTAAATATGACATCGTGATTTTAAAGGATGTCTTCCCTGGGGCTAGATAGAAAATACAGTAGGTAGAGTGCTTGCTTTGCAAAAGAGCCCGACCTAGGCTGATCTCCTGCGACTCTCCTGGTGCCTTGAGCCTCAAAAAGACAGACCCCTGAGTGCAGAATCAGAAGTAATTCCTGAGTGCAGCTGGGCTTGGCCCAGAATCCAAACAAACACAAAGAAGTCCCTTTTATCAGTTTGTTGCAAAAAAAAAAAAGTAATAATAATAATAATAACCACTGGCTAAAACTAAGTTGTTTTGAACAACTTGCTTTTATCAACACAGGTTTCTATAGAGTGGCTGGACTCAGCTGGGTTCTTTGCAAGGAGTTCACAAAGCTCAAAACAAGTTAACTAACAGATTCATCTTTTTTGAGAAGTATAAAGGAAGAAGGAAGATTTATGTTTAAACTCAGGCAAAGATTAGAATTCAGCTCCCCAGTGTAGGAATCAAACCTTTTATTGGCTTGCTGTCAGCCAAGGGTGGATACTGGTACTTAGAGTTTGGTCTTAGGTCTTTGCACATTCTTTTTTTTTTAAATTTAAATAAATTATTTAAACGCCGTGATTATGAACATAATTTAGTTGTGTTTCAGTCATAACAAGAATACCCCCCTTCGCCCATACAACCTTCTCATCACTAATGCCCCATCTCTTCCATCCTCCAACCCCCTGCCTGTATTCGAGACAGGCTTTCTACATCCCTCACTCACTGACATTGTTATGATAGTTCTCAGCATAGTTATTTTTCTAACTGTACTCACCACTCTGTGGTGAGCTTCATATCTTGAGCCGGTCCTTCTAGCCCTCAACTCTGAGAATTATTTTAATGTCTTTAATTTTTCTTAAAACTCATAAATGAGTGAAACTATTAAAAGTTTCATGACTTCATCTCTCCTGATGGCTGCATAATATTCCATTATGTATATGTACCACAGTTTCTTTAGCCATTCATCTGTTGAAAGGCACCATGATTGTTTCCAGAGTCTTGCTATTGTAAAAAGTGCTTCGGTTAATATAGGTGCGAGGAAGGGATTTTTGTATTGCATTTTTGTGTTCCTACGGAATAGCCTGATCAACTGGGAGCTCAATTTCCAATTTTTTGAGAAATTTTTATATTGTTTTCCATAAGGGCTGGACTAGATGACATTCCCACCAGCAGTAAATGAGAGTTCTTTTCTCTCCACATCCTCATCAGCACTGAGTTTTCTTGTTCTTTGTGACGTGTGCCTGTCTCTGTGGTGTGAAATGGTACCTCATTGTAGTTTTGATTTGCATCTTCCTGATGACTAGTGATGTGGAGCATTTTTTCATGTGCCTTTGGCAATTTTTATTTCTTCTTTAAGAAATAGTCTGTTCATTTCTTCTCTCCATTGTTTGATGGGGTTAAATAATTTTTTTTTCTTGTTAAATTCTGTCAGAATCTTGTATATCTTAGTTATTAGCCCCTTATCTGATGGGTATTGGGTGAATAGCTTCTCCCATTCTTTTGGTGGCTTTTGTATCATAGACATTATTTTCTTTGAGGCCTTGCACATTCTTGAACTTCATTTTTTCCTATTACCATAAAGGATAGGATTTTTAGTAAAATTCATGTAATCTCTTTTTTTTTAAAGTTTTTTATTGAAACCAACATGAATTACAAGTTTTCAAAGTTGTATTCCAGGCACATAGTGACAATGAATTAGAGTCATTTCCATCACCAGTGTTGACTTCCTCAACCATTTCCCATACCTTCATCCTTAGCCTGTAGGACTGCTACTTTAGTTTTGTTTTTTTTTTTTTTTAACTACATATCATCTATAGAAAGCTAGTATGGAAACACAAGTGCCAGTGCTTCAAAGGTCCATGTAGTACCTGTTCTAATATTCTCATTGTGGGAGAAACAATTGCTAAGACAGTCCAGGGTTATTTTTCCTTTTAAAACAAGTGTGGGCTTTTCTTGTTGTTGTTTGTTTTGATTTAATTATAGTATAGAAAACATGGTTTCAAGTTTTTCTGGTAACTCTTTTGCAGTTTGCATGTGAAAACTCTTTCAAAGCATTTACATAATTCACTGATACCTAAGTGATATTCCATGTGATGAACTGAAAGTCAATCAACAGGTGGATGTAAGATGATTTTGATCAGTGAAAATTAATTACATAGTTAGCTAAGTTATAATAATATTTTCCTAAGGAATTTATTTTTCCATCAAATGTTATATAATCCAAGACTTGATATCTCATAATATTCATTATCGTGGGAATTTTGAAGACATTTTGGGGAGTCATTTAAGAATTATTATTTCCACAGAGAATAAGCATTCACTTGTGAATAATAAATTATATAAAGCTTTCCACTCTGAAGGGAGTAATTATTTATGAATACAATTGCTAGGTCTCCTGGGTGTGGTTTGTTTTTTTGCTACCTGTAGCACTTTGACAGCTTCATTATCATAGAGTGTGAGATTTATTGACATGAACTCCAAAAAAAAAAAAAACCCTCTATGAACTAAAAAAATCAATGTGTCACCAAGTAAAATTTGATAATAAACATGTAATTAGGGATCTGTAGTTCTCACCGAATACTAAATTTCTGAGAAGCACTGGCAGCCTAATGAAGCATCAATTGAGCTAAGGAACTATTAGAGATGACATAAGATATAGGTGAATGGGCTGGATTTCTGGTGATTTTTCACCCATAATTAGTTTATATGGATCTTGCTTGAAAGCAAGCTTAACTTTCAGAGACAAAATTCTGAAGAATTTGTACTTTAGTCTTCAGCAGTATAGATTGTACATCCTGCTTTCTATATTTTACTTATTTGTTTATTTGTTTGTTTGTTTTAGATCCCCCCTCTCTTTGATTAGGGTTTTTTCCTGGCTCTTCATTCAGGGATCATTCCTGATGGGCTCTAGGGACCACATGGGTTGTTACAGATGGAACCCAGATTGGCCTAGTGTAAGAAAAGCACCTTATCCTGTCTAGTATCACTCAGGCCAAGATAGCATGCTTTCTAGAGAGAGATTAGTCCTGAGACAGTAATTTTCTCAGTTCACTGTGAATTTTTATTTCTTGTGCATATCAATTATGAAGCAAATAAAGAAGAATGTATACATACTGTCAGGGCTATTATACTATTATATTATGCAACTATTTTATATATACATTACTATATGCATATAATTATCTATGTGACAAATTATGTGACATAATCATAATTTATTTTTCAAAAATGTATCTCTTCTAAATGAGGCTCAAATATATCATTGATATAATGTAACTTAGGTAATAAATGTAATGATTTAAATACTATATTAAAAATTATTGGGTATACTAGAGTCAGTGTAGAAATAAAAAGTAGGCATGAAGTTAAACTAGAAAAAGTAAAAAATGTTTTTGGTCAGAAGTTACATAATAGAAGAAGAAGAGAAGAGACAGAGAGGAAAAACAGAAAGAACAAAAGTAAGGGACAGACATTATTTCTAATATATACCTGAAAGAGAGAGTATAAATTATAGTTCTTCAGTAAATACGTTTATTATGTGTATACAATGTTTCTTCATTAAAGTCACTATTTTCCGAGAAGTCACTATCATGAAATTAGCTTAGTTATTTTTACATAGAATCTCCACTCAGCACCTAGAAGAAAGAATTTATTTTCATTTCAAAGAAGAAAATTGAAACAATATATTAGTTAAATCACAGTGATTCAGCTAATAAGTGTGAAAACAATATAACAATGTGAATATGTATGAAGTTAATAAATTCTTAATTTAAATATCAGGCATTTTGTGGAAATAAATTCACTGACAATTTGTTGTAGTAGACCACAAATTTACTGAATAAAATTTGTTAAAAAATTTTTAGGTAAAGCAAATTGGTTGCAAAAAATGTTGTTTCTTATGTTAATTTATATGAAAACAAACAGGTCCTTTATATTGAATATATTTATAATCTATTAGTCCAATTCTCAGACTTGCAAACATTTTAGTCAGTTTTGATTAAACATTTTTCATTCTATACCTGAGATAAACTTTTTCTCTTTTATATGATCAATGCTTTTTATGCTTAGTCCCTTCGAATTGTAATAATAGAAAATGAGTAAAACTATAATATTTAGTGTAAGCATATATAACCATGCATATATATTTTTGGTTTGGCATCCATATCCAGTTTTATTCAGGTCTTACTACTGACTCTTTATAAGTTTCTGACAGGGAGGAACAGAAGAGAAACTGGGTGGCAGGGATTGAGTCCAGGTTGGCTGTAGATAAATGTCTTAACCACCTTTCCATCTCTGTCCTATATACAGTTTTTTTTTTGATCTGCATAAAATCTTATAGAATAATATGGTTGAACTCTAAATCTTCTCTATTTTTAATTCTAAAATAAAACATTAAAATAAATCTCCCATGAAAGCATTGTTATCTTGATATATAATAAATCCTACCTTGCAATTAGATCTTTGATTCCTTTATTTTTTAAATTGCGATGACTATATATTATTCATGATTTAATGAAGATATTTATAAAGATGTACTTTCCTAGAAATGAAATTTAGAAATAAGGCTTTACATTCAGTATACATATTTTTGTATCCTTATGGGGTTCTTGATTTTATTATTAAGGATTATGCTAACAATTATGGTGTATTATCTAACCCAAAGATGTCAAAATAAATTTCTGAAATATTAAATCTATAAAGCATGGAACAGAAAATTAAAATCTGAGAAACACAAAATTCTGCCAAATGTAGTGTGACACAAAATCTCATACACTTTATTCTATTTGCATGTGTATTTAAATAATAAAAATATTAATGCTAGGGTATTTCTAAATAATTGTACCATATAAATGCTATTATATTGAGTATATTTGATAATAATAATTTTTAATTTCTTAATATATTTTTACTTTGAAGAATGCATATCTCCCAAAGTTCTTGTTGAGTATCTTGCCTGCTCCGTACTACTCTTGGAACAAATCATTTATATTTTGCCTGAAATTTATATTTAAAGTTAATGCTTCCTAAAGGTCACATCCATGAATATATTACAGTATGAACACTGATGCAAAATACAAGTCAACTATTATATCCAGAGATTTATTATTCCCATAACCATGCCTGACAAGAAACAGTTTCTCAAACATTAATAACAGTCACAGAAGTAAGATCTTAATTTGAGGTATCTCAATTTCCTCATAACGTAAGGTCAGGTAAGCATTGTTTTCTAGATCTGTGAGACAGTCCATAGCTTGGAGAAGCCAACCTGAAAAGATACTCTCCTTAGATTATTTTTGTCCCTCAGAAGTGCTTCAAGAGATGGGCATTATTAATGCTTTCACAGTAGATTTATGTTTCTCAAAACTATTATTCTCTCTCATAACATAATTAATAGCTCTACTTAGTTGCTTCATATTCAACATTAGATGAGCTAATATTATGCAGGGTGTGTACCGAACATCTCACTTCCAATAAAAGTAGCTTCCTAAGTTCCATGACTTATAATACATATACATATATATGCACACACAACCTATACAACATTACAACATATACAATAGTTGTAAATTAATGTAGGAATTGGAGAGAAGGTTGAGATTTATCTGAACAACTCTAGTTCAATGACATAGCATAACACCAGGTGCAGCTCTGGAGTGCCTATGCACTTCCTGGGAGGTCTGGATAATATCTTTTCATACACTGTGTCATCATACAGAATAATAGACTTAGTTGTTTGGGAATATATTATAAGAGCCCCAATATCTCCTAAGAATTTCTTGTAATGAGGAGAGAAAGGAAGAAAAGGAAAAGGAAGGTAATGAGGAAATAAAAAGAAGGGAGAAAGAATAAAGAAAAAAGAACAAGATTATATTTGCTAAACTCTGTATGCAGGAAGTAAATTCACTCATATTTTGATTTCAACACTTAGCTCATGCTTAGTTTTACAAACTACCCTAATTATTATTTTTCTCTTTTTTAGAGATTGCACAGCATAGCATTAAAATATGAACCATGAATATACATCTATATATCACTTGACAGTTTAAAGAAGTGTTTTTACATAAATGCCTATATAAAACACATATAAATAACGTCCTTACTTGTAGATTAAAGGACAATGCATAAAATTTTATGAAATATAAAAAATACTATTACAGGGCTGGAAGGATAATAAAAGGTGTTGACCTTGCAAGTGTCCAACTCAAGTTTGATCCCCGGCATACCCATGTACTGCCAGAAGTAATTTCTCAGTGCAGAGTCAGTATTATTCTAAGTAGTAACTTAGTAAAAATAGATGTGGTCCAAAAAGCAAAAAAGTAAAACAAAAACCACATAAAATTATGAATATGAAACTTTCAATTTTTGGCAAAATGCATTGTTTTCTTGGTTTAAAATTTGATGGAATAAAATTAAGTTTATTTAATGACACACATCTTATATGCATGAGCAGAATATTTATCTTATTGAAATAAATTTCTGACTGGGTCTTAGTGGAGAATTGCAATGGAATGTTTTCTTGACTGTCTTAATGATGATTGTTAGAAATATGCAGCCATAAATATTCATAGGAAAGAGTAATATAAATATTTATAAGGAATTGAAATATTCCTAAATTATGGGATTTATATCTTGGAATTAACAATAGCAACTAGTACATTTCTTTCACCATTTTCTCTTGTTAAGCACTCTAAAGATTTCAAGAAACTCTAGGCAAAATACTTACAAAGATGTTAAATGTTAATTGCTTTTAATTTTTTTAAAATAAAATATTTGAAACGTTTTTTGTGGTGCTTAAAGTAAAATATAATGAAATTAATGAATGTATGTAAATGATTTTAATCTCAAATATACATACATTTTAGAGCTTAGAAATAACCAAATCTATTTAATCCAATTGGAACAGTGAACTTTCATTAAGAATGAACTGTTGAAAAGTCTGTAAATATTTATTGCATTTTAATTTTAAGGGATACATAATTAAATTTTTTTTTTTTTTGGTTTTTGGGCCACACCCGGCGGTGCTCAGGGGTTACTCCTAGCTGTCTGCTCAGAAATAGCTCCTGGCAGGCACGGGGGACCATATGGGACACCAGGATTCGAACCAACCACCTTTGGTTCTGGATCGGCTGCTTGCAAGGCAAACGCCGCTGTGCTATCTCTCGGGCCCACATAATTAAATTTTTATATTTAAAATCAAAAGTTATGCTCAAATATACAATACTTCTAAGCAAAAAATATTTCCTGGAAACAATAAATCTTTTCCTATAATGTCATATATCCCATATCTGTGTTTATATCAAATCTATCTAAAACTCACATTAAATATTGAAGCCAGATCTAGATATTGGAACTTTAGTTAGAAAGACACAACATTTTATTGGGGTTGAGTATGCCTGATTTAATCTTTATTTTCAAAACCAATGGTCCAAAAAATTGGTACTTAGCAGATATCATCTTTTGATGTTCCTTCAATTGATCTTATTTATAGTTCATTAATTTTTTTGTTTAATAACAATAATGACAATGATAACTAACATCTGTGGAAAACTTACCTAGTCTCAGGCACTTATGTGAGCACCTTTACAAAGAACAGTTCTTATTTTTCACATTTTATATTGGAAAAAATTGAGACTGGAAATACTTGAACAGCTTGACAAAAAATGTCTCAGCAAATTGGTATCTTGAGTAGAGATTCAAACCCCTGCTTTCGAATTGGCTTGACTCCACGGGTCTGTTCATTTCAGTTCTTCCTTATAATATGTACAGATGGCACCTCTGGGGGGGAAGTGATAATACAGACAAGAAACAAAAGGAAATAAGAAAGACATATTTCTAAGTGA
Source organism: Suncus etruscus (assembly GCF_024139225.1). NCBI lineage: Eukaryota > Metazoa > Chordata > Mammalia > Eulipotyphla > Soricidae > Suncus > Suncus etruscus. The sequence continues at coordinate 30,061,206 of NC_064863.1, forward strand.
AAACTAGATGGAAAATATTTGCAGAAAGACCAAATGTTCACACAATGTCTATTTATTTATACTTTTCCCAGAGACTTTTAAATCTGGCAAGCTTACATGCCTGGGCATAAAATATATTGATTAAAATATTTATTTGATACAATTATGTGAGCACATGGAAGTACTGCACAGTGTAACAGAGAACATCTTAAACTAATACTAGAACACTTCAAGTAAAAACTCTTAGCTTTTTTTGCTCTCCTTTTCTCTCTCTCTCTCTCTCTCTATATATATATATATATATAGTATAAACACATAGTTTTTGTATAAGTATATATATATATACATATATATATATAAGTTTTTAAGACCTAACTAGTATTTTCACTCTTAACTGCTAGCTGCAGTTATATATAATATAAGCAGCCACTTATAGAAATATAGATCTTCTTTCAGGGCAATAACTCTGAACCTTTAACCTTCACTGCAGTGGGGAACAAAAATTTATGGATAGTCATTTAATGTATTTAATTGTTCTTGTGATAATAAAAATTCATTTCAAAAAATCAAAATCTAAACAAACTACTATAGAACCACTAGAAACTGAATTGCGGTTGTTTTTAAAAAACTATTAAATGTCGTCTAGTTCAACCTTTATGGGAAGTGATATGGAGATTCCTCCAAAAACTGGAAATCGAGCTCCCATAAGATCCAACTATACCACTCCTAGGAATATACCCTAGGAACACAAAAATACAATACAAAAACCCCTTCCTTACACCTATATTCATTGCAGCACTATTTACTATACCAAGACTCTGGAAACAACCAAAATGCCCTTCAACAGACGAATGGCTAAAGAAACTGTGGTACATATACACAATGGAATATTATGCAGCTGTCAGGAGAGATGAAGTCATGAAATTTTCCTATACATGGATGTACACGGAATCTATTACGCTGAGTGAAATAAGTCAGAGAGAGAGAGAGAAAAATGCAGAATGGTCTCACTCATCTATGGGTTTTAAGAAAAGTGAAAGACATTCTTGCAATAATAATTTTCAGACACAAAAGAGAAAAGAGCTGTAAGTTCCAGCTCACCTCAGGAAGCTCACCACAAAGAGTGATGAGTTTAGTTAGAGAAATAACTATATTTTGAACTGTCCTAATATTGAGAATGTATGAGGAAAATGGAGAGCCTGTTTAGAGTACAGGCGGGGGTTAGGTGGGGAGGAGGGAGATTTGGGACATTAGTGATGGGAATGTTGCACTGGTGATGGGTGGTGTTCTTTACATGACTGAAACCCAAACACAATCATGTATGTAATCAAGGTGTTCAAATAAAAAAAAACAACTATTAAATTAGAATTTTTATAGAATATAAAATTAAGGGACACATAATATCTTAATATAAAATTAAGATAGCACAGCAGTAAGGCATTTGTCTTGCATGCAGAAGAACAGTGGTTCAAATCCCAGAGTCCCATATTGTCCCTAAGCCTGCCCGGGCAATTTCTGAGCATAGAGCCAGGAATAGCCTCTGAGCGCTGCCGGGTGTTACCCAAAAACCAAAAAAAAAAAAAAAAAATAATAATGTACATGTATATAAAGTTAAAATCATTACAGAAAGTAAAACAACCTTACATTATCAACTTAGAACAGATTTCACAGTTTTATTCTGGTGGTAATTTTAATAATTATCATAAAGAAAAATTATTAGGATATAAAATTTTGACTGATATTAATGTTTACATGTAGCAATACTTTAAAAATATTAATTCATATGATTGCTGGAATCTTTCAAATTAAAGCTAACTTAAATACTAAAACCTTTAATTAATATTTACTGCTTTAAGTACAATACACTGTAAACATTCCACTTGATTTTGTAGTAGAAGGATTTAATTTTTTTATTAAGTGGGTTGTTGGGGCCATACCTTTCAGTGCTCCGCCATTATTCCTGGCTTTGTGCTTTCTGTTGCTCAATGCAGTGGTCAAGAGGACCCTATCATTTATGATCCAAGACTCATGATCCTGTCATGAACCTGTTTCTCACATGAAAATTATGCACTCTACACATTGATCTACCTTTATGGATCAAGGTCCAAGATTTTTTTCTACTGTAGAATTTCTAGATATTTGAACACTCACAAACACACACAAACACGCATGCATGCACACACACACAAACACACACACATACCTCTTTAAGGCATCCAGGTTGGGTTGTCTACTAGAATATTTTTTTTCTACTAGAATCTTTTATACATTGTTTATATATATTTAGAAGCTTTTGTGGGGGTTGTTTTAGGACCACACCCAGGGACAATCATGGATTATGCCTGACTCTGTACTGAAAAGTTACTCCTGGCAAGCCTTGTGGACCATATGTGATGTCTGGGATCAAACATGGGTTGAAAGCACACACTACCTATTGTACTCTGGCCTCATAGAATTATTTTTAATGTATATGTATTATTTTCTGCATCTCTTCGAGAGGTCCTTTGAGTACAAGTTGGTCAAGCATGTCACCTAGCAGTAATGTTTTATATATATATATATATATATATATATATATATATATATATATATATATATATATATATATATATAATATATATATTAAGCATTACCCACTTCAGTATGACAGCAAATACCATCAAAGCTTTGATGTTTCTACTTATCAAACAATCTTATGGAAGGCACATATAATATGAGATCCAACATGATCTAGGATGTATTCGCCGCTGGAAAATATTAAGTAAACTTCTAAAACAGATAAAAAATCTAGAAAATCATACAAAGTAAAGCCTATGAATAAAATTTAAGCATTAAAATTAATTTTAGGAATAAGAATTAATCAGTAGAGAAATTATAGTATTTCAATGACAATTGTAGTTCAATTTGTGTCTGTTAAGAGCAAGTCGGATAAAAATAAAATTTGATTTTAAATGAGAAATATTAAATTACAAAAGTTAAAAAGAGCTGGAGAGATGGTATAGTGGGTGATGTATGTCGCCAAACTAGGATTGATCTTCCTAAGCACATAAGTTCTCTTGTGACATGACAGTGTCCTGTGGCCATTAAGCCAGGAGCAAGCCTGAACACAGCCAATATGATCAAAAATTAATACATACATACACTATAAATAAAAAAAAACACTTTAAAATTAATAATAAAACAAGAAAAAGAGTGTTTACCTTTAAATGAGAAAAAAATCAAATATATTTGAAACTGAATATATAATTATAAAAATATTGCCTGAATTTATTAAAAGCTACACTTTTTTTTAAAGCCACACTTTTGTTAAGGAAAGCTACTTTCCATATATTTTATATTATACATATATTCCCCAAATAAAATCTCTAAATATAGGCTTTAAGGAAAATAAAAAATAAAAGACAAAAATCAACTGCACATATAATATAAAAGTCACCATAAATTCATGTTGAGATAAAAAGAGTCTTTAAAAGTTCTATAATTTATAGTTCTTTATTAGCTCTGTCATTGGTAAGTAAATTTGATTACCATATATTCATAATTTAAAATCTTTCTTTAGTCTATACATTTTATTTTTAGAAAACTATTCTAAAAGTAGTATGATGAAAGTAGTTTGTATTCATCTTTGTTCATTTACATTTAGTTGGACTAATAATACATTTTTTTGTCTATGATTTTGGGTCAAACCAATTATCCAGACTTAATACTGGCTTTACACTCAGGAATCACTCCTACAGATCCTGAGGTGGGCAGTTGGGTTTTGAGGAATCAAATATGGGTCAGTCACATGCAACATAACCAATGCTATCACCCTGCTCCCTAAAATAATGCGACTTCAAATAACTATTGTTATCAGCATAAGCTATTAAATTTTATGCCACTTAATTATTACTAATTAATAATTCATTGTTCACAATTAATACTTATATTACTTATTAATATTAAGTGCAGCTACATTGACCCATATAGGGTGTCATGTTAAGTGACAAAAATATCAAATAACAACTTAAAAATATTATTAAGCAAAGCAGAGTGGCAGTACAGTCAGTAAACATTTGCTTTGCCTGCAGATTAAACAGTTTTAGCTTCCCAGTATAACATGGTTCACCTGAGCATTATCAGGACGAATCCCAGAGTACAAAGACAAAAGTAAGCACTGAGCCCGGTTTGACCAGAAACTAAAATCAAACAAAGAAGAAAAAAAATGAATAATTAGAGCTACATTAATTTCACATATTACCTCACAAAATATGTTTACATGTTTAATATGTATTCTTTTTGTATTAAAATTATTGGATATTTTTCTCATTTTCAGATAATCATAATTTTAAAATATAAAATTAAATTATTTACATAAATTAAGGTAGTTCAAGTTTTCAAGAAGATTTTTTTCAAAAAAATCTAAAAATATATCAAATAAAAATTTAAATTACCTACTGATGAACAAATACTTAAGTAATAACAATTTCCTTCAATACAGAAAAATAATAGAAAATACAATTATAGGTAAAAAAAAGTGGTTGGAAACAAATCAAATAACATATATGACTAGAGGGGTTTTTTTTGTGCCAAAAAACTCAGCTTATACTTGAGTATATAGGTTAATGAAGGAAATCAGAACATACATATTATGATATTGTAACAGAAGAAATCATTTCGTAAATCTGAAAATAGGATCAATATGTGTCTATCTACTTAAAAAATCAACTGTTATGAAAGAAAATAAGTATCAATGTTCATAAAAAATATGCAAAAGATTTTATGGCAGAGAGATAACATAGGATTAAATTGCTTTCTGCTGATTAATCTATCCCTGGTATCTCCTATGGTCCTTTGGGCAGGCATTGTTGAGCACAGAGCCAAAAGTATGAACACTGTTGTATGCATTCCCCCAAAAAATATAACAAAGTAAAGTAAATAAAATTAAGACTGTCTTGGATACAAAATAACTAATAAATTATCTCTCTTATCAGGAACACTTTAGAACTCACATGTCTAGAATACTGAAAAATAAAGGTTACAAATTATTGGAAATTCATGTCTATGTCTTCTTTTTTATATCTACATAAGTGCAATCTATCTGTATATATTAAAAGAATATACTAGAAAAACAACCAATTAAAAGTAGCAATAAAATAGAATTTTAGATGCATTTGACAAAGATTTACAACAGGTTATATTATATATCCTGGGTCCTCTGAGAACTGTTTAGGAACAGATCAAATTATATAACAGAAAGGAGAGATTTATAGAGATTCAATAAATAAAAGAGAAAAGACTCTCAAGAATTGCTCAGGAACTCTGGTCTCACCACTGGCCAGCAAGCTCAATTTCTGTGTTCCAGTATCACCAGAGCCATCCTGGCCATGCTCAGTTGCCACCAGGCTCACACAAAGGTGCTGGACAAGGAGAATAAGGTGGTGGGAGTCCAACCTAGTTTCCTGTGCCCAAGAAAAATAGTTTATATAGTAAAAATATAAAATCCTCCTAATTCATTCAAATCCAAGGTAACCAATTACTCACCATGAGGACTTTAATTACATTTTAAATTTGAATAAAACAGTTGCAGTGATTATCCAAAACATAGGACAGCTGGTCAGAAAAGAACACAAGAAAACAACTTATAAGGAATTATATCTATTCAACACAAACTGTGTAATATACTTTTGAAAGGATAAGTTAGTTGGGGATGATGCAATAGTCTATACATATTCAATAGTTTTTCAGTGGAAATATTGCATATTTATGTGGTGAAAGATAAGAATACACAATTACAAAACACCCAGTATATGTACATAATAATACATTACATATATATAAATGACAGCAAATATGAGGTAACATGGCAGGAACAAGGGCCATGGACATATGGTGATGCAGAGCTATAATATATAATATACACATATATGTATATATATACCTGAACCACAGAACCAACAAAACTAAAAGCATGAAACCCAAAGTTCAATAATCAAAAATTTTAATGTGTTTATCAAAGATATTACAGTGAGTAGGGAACTTGCCTTGCTCTTGGTAGTTCTAAATTTAATCCTGATACCCAAGTACCCTATTCAGCCCTCCAAGCATCACCAGGAGTAATCCCTGTGCACAGAACCATCATAAGCCCTGAAAAACATGCCTATCAAGGAGGCAGGCAGGTAGGTAGGAGGGAAATCGTAGATATTGGTAGAGGGACTTTAACACTCAACTATAAATAACTTTGAAAAAATCACTGCCTTAATAAAAAAGTTTTCTTTTGAATGGCATTTGTTAGTTTCCAGAGATATATTCTCTATCTGATACCAAGAAAACAGTGATTATCAGTCAAGGTGAATCTTTTCAGCCAACTGGTTTCTTTGTTCTTTTTTAGGGTATTTGTAAGATTTTTTCATTTCAGTTAGAGTTGAAATAATGTGTTAGTGTAGTTATTTTCAGGAAGGAATTATCACATTACCCATATCATGAACCCAGGTCAGGTTGTTTTTGCTTTCTTTGCTCCAGAGTGAGGTTCTGTTAAGAAAAAAAGAAAAGGCTTAGGATCTGGGGGGACTTGTTACACAAGGCTTTGACCATAGATGTCAGTAATGAGAATGTCTAGTGCTCATCTTTCTCTATAAACATTAATGTGAAAACTGATGTCTTCACAATAGAATTCTGAGTAAAGGATTAAATTACCTAATAAAATACGGGAAGGAAAGACATGCCAAGGAGGCTAAGAAATTTAGAGCCATACTAATCTCATGCTCAATGCCCTGATACACAATTTGGAGAGAAAAATTGTCTATAAAGGACAGTGAAGAGTCAACTTCATTGTGGACTAAAGAGCTGACCAGTCACAGCATCATGTTGCATTGTGCTGCATGGCTCCTATGGGTTGTGTGAATTCAAAATCCAGGATACCTGATTACTAACTACAGTGTGCTCTCACAAATGCACGTCTAAATTTTTTTTAACTTTATTTAAATTCCAAGGTTTACAAAGTTGTTCATAATCCAATTGGTTCAAGTATTCAATATTTCAACACCTGTCCCATCACCAGTATAAACTTCCTTTCTTCTCTAGCATCAGTTTTTTACCTACTCCCAAGCCTACCTCCTTAGCAGACACAAAATAATTTTATATTGCTCATTATAGCAATATAAATATAGCAAAATGACTAAAGGAATTTTATCAAAAAATATCTCAGTAAAGTAACAACTTTAAAAACTGTATATCTCCAAGACTATACTTTCAGGGATCATTTCTATAGTATGTGACCAGAGAAGTTCTCTGATCTTGTAGAGCAACCGAAGCCACGAGGAGGAGTTAGACCTAGACCATCCTCTCCTGAGCGTGATCGTTCCTCCCTTCCTTTGTACGAGGTAGAGGGAGGGAGAGGATGCAGTCTGAGTGGTTAAAAAAAAATAAAAATAAAAAATAAAAAATAAACTGTTACATCTCACAATGGGAGTTGTGAAAATCATTGAGGATTTACTGAGTTGTTTGTTGCTTGGTGAGACTTCTGTGCATTGGTTTTGTTTATTGAGTTGGTTTAGTTGCTGCTCCATTTTTACCCATAAATCAGTAGTCCCAGATATCTTCCATCATTTTGAGTAAATTCTTTGACTCCTGCTTCTAGACCACCTACAATCCAATCCCTAGGTTACAATGGTTTAGAGATAGGATTAAGATTAGGACTAGGAATAGAGTTAGAAAAAAAAACCCACAAAATTAGAATTCAAATTTATAGGGTTATATAACCTAATGGTAAGTAATGGCTTATGAAAGTGTTTTCTGGCTTTTAATTTCACTTATTTTTAAGTTAGTTTTCCATGATCAAAAGTATATAATATGTAGAACACTATTATATTAGTATATTAACATACATTAACATAGACCATATAAAAAGATCATATTGTAGGTAATAGAATATCATGAGGCTATATGAAAATTCTCAGTTTAAAACCATCTTCACTGACTGACAAAACATAACAAAATCATTATTAACCTATTGGGAATTATCACAGAATGCCCTGGCTCTAGTTTATAATTAACAAATTAGAATGACAATAGTACGTTAAAATATTTACAAGGACAAAATAATTTTAAAAACCTTGATTAATTGCAGAGCAGGAAGGTCTACCAAATTCAGAGAAATACACAAAATGAACATTCCAGATGAAAATTTATTATTCATAGTAAATGACAGACTAAAATGCAGATGGTAATTATAAAAAATAACTATAGTACATTTTAGAGTAAATGTCCTACTCTACAATGAAGGGTCAAATTTCCTACAAGAATTTTGACGCAAAACCATTGATAGGCTTTTGTGAGAATGACCCGAGCAAAAGCATAATAGTAATAAAATATTTAACTTGATAGCATTTCATAACAGTAGAGTTTTCCCTTATGGATTATCAACATAATTTGACTAGTTTTATACATTTAGGAATTCTGTTGCCACTCATTCTGTTTTATTCTTGTTAATTTAAAAGACTTAAACACATTACATGTTTTGATATTAATAATATGGAATAATTAAATATGAAACCAAGATTTTAACTTTAGAATTATCTATGCTTGAGTTTTCTCTCTAATTCTTGAAATCTTATGCCAGTATAAACATAAATCCGTTTAAAATTACATTTCAGAGTGAATATTTTCAATAAATTGGGAGTGTGAGTTATATTTTAATTGTGAATTAAAATGTATACTTCTCTCCAATAATAAGTCCATTAGCTGAACTTCAGTATGAAATATCCTTAATGAACTATTATTACCAATGAACTGTGTCTGTAGAGATTTTGTATGACTTCAAATTCAAGGATTTAAAGGTCCTTGAAGTTTCTACTCCTGCTCTTTCTGAACTCTTGCAAGAATCTCAGGACAGAATGTTTCAGAATCAATGTAATGAAGAGAGATTATGTGGAGAAAGAAGATCAATTGTCATGACCTTGCCAGCAATTAGAGTTAAGAACTCACACATGTGGCATGTCGAGACCAAACAACTCACATTGATACAATCAATACAACTAGTGTCTAAAGGCTGCATGAGTTCAGTTCGTAGGATGCCCAGCACAAAATAGCTGTCCAGTTTGAAGGGTAACCACATCAAAAACCTATATAACCATGAAGGAACAGTTATTGTTTCAAGCCACTGAATTTTGGGGTAGGCAATATATATAACTATAACTGATGGTAAAGCCTTTTTAGACCATCATGATTTCAGACTTTCTAGCAGAAAGATTTATATGAAGGAAAAAATACAGTCTGTTCTCATTATAAGACAGTTTAGTGATCTACTAAAAATAAATCTTTATTATTCCTAAGTGAATTTTAAGTGGATAAATGCTCAGTTGGGCAATGAATTATATATGATGCTAATGCACAATTTTTACATGTATGCAATCTATAGTTATTAAATATTACTCATTAGGTAATTTGTGGTTAAGAACATTAATATATTTATAGGTATATAATAAAAATAAATAATATTTCTATTATCATCAATACAAAATAATGACATAATAGTGGTATCAAATTAATAAGTCATAGTCAGAACTATCACAATAATAAATCTATAAACTTGGTTAAATGGCCAATGAAAAAATACTAAAGAATCACTGTATATAAGTATTTTATATAAGTATTGTATTTATTTTCTTGCTTTCCTATGAAAATAAGATATATAAGGTGTATAAGTATTTTATATAAGTATTTTATTTATTTTCTTGCTTTCCTATGAAAATAAGGTAAAGTATAATAGAATTGTTAAATTGTTAAATTATCTAAATATGGGTAGAAGAATATTTATTTATGCTCATGATACATATATACAGCAACAGAGGCAGTTTCTCAAAGGCAAAATATCAATATATATTTATTTGGTCAACATGCTCTTAAAACTTAATTGTTTCTTGTATAAAATTAATACTTATATACAAATTGTATCAATATTAAATACCTTGAAATCTACCAAACTTTACAACTTTCAAAAAGAATCTATGAGGTCATCATGGTGTTTATTTACATTTTTCTGTTAATTTATTGTTTTTGTGGCATGTCATTTAATTTAATTTTAATAGCAAAATAATAAAACAAGATATATATTTAGTTTCAAGGTTTCTCCAAAACTTTGCTATTTCTATACACTTTAATACAATGCAGTCTAAAAGAGAAAAAATATTAGCAGAAATTAATTAAATATTAGACTATATTTTGCTCTCCTGGCCATACAATGAGTTTCAGCCTATAATGAAATTTTCTCATGCCCATTATTTTCTCTACAATACTTCAGTTTGATATGTCCAAAAGAAATTACTTGAATTAGTAGCCCAGATTTTCTATTTAGGGATATTTAACTCTTGTCTCATTTTTTAAACATATAAAATACTGATAAAATCACAGATAAAATAATAAAATTTTGTCAAGAATAAATATGTAAACATTGTTAAAAAAACATCAGTTGCATCTAAGAGTGTAATTTCTTTTCTCATCTTTATTATATATACACCAATATATTGATGTGCTATTACTCTACCTTTTATTGGATTGTTTTTTTTTTATTTTTCTGATTATTTCCAAGCTCTTATTTTACATCATAGCTACATAAAACGATAATATTCTTAAATCAGATAGTCAAGTAAATTTTGAATTACTAAATAAATACAAGGTAAAATGTTCATTTTACTTTTAATTTATAATACTGATGAAGTTATAAGAAAGAAATTTTTATTTATAAATTATAAATTTGAAAAATGAAATAATTTTGTATATGCCTTGTAAATAAAATGCATATGATTTTAGTACCTTTTCATAAACAGGGTAAAAGTTGTCATCTAAATGAAATTGAGATATATTATAACTAATACTAATAGTTATATATAAAACTATATCTTAGTTGCATATTGCCTTACTTGTAATAACTTCCAACGCATCATTAAGTTCAACAAGAAATTTAAAAGCAATGTTAAATTAAAAGGGTAATAAAACTATGTAGATTCTATAAAGATTATTGAGATTTTTTTTGTTTTTGTTTTTGGGTCACACCTGGCAGCACTCAGGTATTACTCCTAGCCCTGCACTCAGAAATCGTGCCTGGCAGGCTCAAGAGACCATATGGGATGCCGGATTCAAACCACCATTTGTCCTGAATCTGCTACGTGCAAGGCAAATGTCCTACTGCTGTGCTATCTCTCTGACCCAAGGATTATATTTTTTAAATCAATATAACTTTAAATATTTTCAACTATTATTTGAAAATGGAAGTATTCATACTTAAGTAGAAGCAGAATGTGGTTATCATTAATAAACATGTATCTGTGTTCATGTGTATGTACATATACATACTTGATGTGTACATGTACATACTTGTAGTGATAATGCTATGGTAATATATTTTGAAAGCGTCTGCTAGAGTTATTCTTTTTTATTTTATTTTATTGAAACTATTGTGAATTACAATGTCTTTCACAATTGAGTTTCAGACATACAATGAATCAGGGCCAGTTCCACCACCAATGTCCACCTCCCTATACCAGTGTTTTCCAAGTGCATTCCCTACCATTCCCCCGACCTCCAGCCTGCCTGCATAACAGGCCCATTTTAAGTTTAGATTTTTAATTTGGGCATCTTGATTCCATTATGGTTGCTTTTTAGTAGGATATTTAGTTCTGTCCTTTTTAACTAACAATTCAGCTGAGACCAATTAGCCCATGGTACCCATCCTTTCATATTGTGTTTTTCCTATTCCACTTAGTTTCTTTCCTTCTCCTCTCTATACTCACTATACTCTGGGACCAAGGGTGTTTGAGACAACTCCATTAAGACCATTGCATCTCTTCATGCAATTATTCTAAATACCACTTTTAAATGATTAAATTCTGTATTTATCCCTCTCCTAGCTTACTTCATTTAACATATCTTCTAGTTCCATCCATCCATGTACAGCTATGTAGTATTTCATTATGTGTGTGTGTGTGTGTGTGTGTGTGTGTGTGTACCACATCGTCATGATACACTCATCTATTGTTGGAAATCTAAGTTGATTCCAAGACTTGGCTATTGTACTGAGTGCTGCAATGTATAGCGGTGTGCATACATCCTTTTGGATGAATGTGTTTCTGTCATGAGGATAGATATTCTAAAGAGAATTGCTGGGTCATATGGCAGCTCAATTTTGAGTTTAAAGAAAACCTTCTGTACTTTTTTCATAGGATTTGAATCAGGCAACATTACCATCAACAGTGGATCAGAGTTCTTTTCTCACCACATCTCCACCAACAGAGATTGTTCCCATTATTTTTGACATGTGCCATCTTCACTAGTGTAAAATGTTATCTCATTGTTGTCTTGATTTGAATTTCTCTAATGACAAGTGATGATGAACATATTTTTATGTGTCCATTGACCATTTGTTGGTCTTCTTCAAAAGAAGTGTCTATTCATTTTCTATACCATTTTTGATGGAATTTTTAGGTTTAGTGGAGTTAATCTATGTGAATACTTTGTATATCATAGATATCAAACTTTTATCTGATGTTTTGAGTGCAAAAATTTTCTCCCATTTAGTTAGCTATCTTCTAATTTTATCTTGCATTTCTTTTGCTATAAACGTTTTAGTTTGATATAGTCTCATTTATTCAGGTTTGATGCTATATAGCCTTTGCCATTGGAATCCTATCATCAAAGACTTCTTTAAGGCCTAAGTCTTTGAGTGTTCTGCTTATGTTTTTATCAATGAATTTTATGGACTCCAGTCTAATCTTAAGGTTTTTGATCTACTTTGGGTTGATTTTTGTGTAAAGTGTGAGATATGGGTCAATCTTTAATTTCTTATTCATTGATATCCAATTGTTCCAACACCGTTTTTTGAAGAGACTGTCTTTATTTCATTTCAAGTTCTTGGCTTTTATGTCAAAGATTAATTTACTATATAGTTGGAGGCTTATCACTCTATATTCTATCTGTTCCATTAGTCTGAAAGTTTATCTTTACTCCAATACCATGCTATTTTGGTCACTATGGTTTAGTAGTAGAACTCCACATTAGGTAATGAGATGTCTCCCAGGTTTTCTTTTCCAATATGGATTTGGCTATACTAGGTCTTTTATGATTTCACACAAACTTTATAATTGATTGTTCTAAATCCTTGAAGAAAGATGTCTGAATTTGAATAGAGATTTCATTGAATCTATATAGTTTTTTATGTAGATAGTCATTTTTATGATCTGATGCTTCCAATTCATGAAGATGAAATGTTCTTCAATTTCCTTACGTTTTCAATTTCTCAGTGTCTTGAAGTTTCCATGGTATAGGTCTCTCAAATATCTTGATAGGTTGATTCTTAAGTACTTGATAGTTTGGGGCACCAATCTTTTTTAATTGGGGCCATACCTGGCAGGACTCAGAGATTACTCTTGGCTCTGCACTCAGAAATTGCTTCTTTTCTGGGGACCATATGGGATGTTGAGGTTTGAACCCGCTTCCACATTGGGTTAACCACATGCAAGGCAAATGCCCTACTGTGCTACTACTCCAGCCCCAACCTTGACTTTTTTTTTTTTTTTTTTTTGGTTTTTGGGCCATACCCGGTGACGCTCAGGGGTTACTCCTGGCTATGAGTTCAGAAATCGCACCTGGCTTGGGGGACCATATGGGACACTGGGGGAACGAACGTCCATCCGTCCTAGGCTAGTGCAGGCAAGGCAGGCACCTTACCTCTAGCTCCACCACGCCGGCCAACCTTGATTTTTTTTAATCTACTGAATAATACATGAAACATAAAATGTAAACTCTGAATCACTTTAAGTATTCATTTCAGGGGCATTATGTACATATGTTATTGTATAATAATACCACCATCTATTCCAAAATTTCCTTACATCTTGCAAAGGAAAAACTTCCATACTCATTAAACTACAACTAGTCTCTCTTTCTCCAATATATAAGAGCTATCATTCTAATATCTATTTTTATGATTTTGACTAGCCAATTCATATAAGAAGAATCAAACAATATTTGTCATTTTCATGAGTTTTTTAATTTTTTTTGATATTTTTGTGTTTCATTTTAGGACACACCAAACAATGTTCAAAGTTTACGACTGCTTTTCTGCTTATGGAATCTTCTTCTGCATGATAAAGAAAAAGAACCTGGGTCATTTACATGCAAAACAACCACTTTAAATTCTGTACTTTCTAGCAGCAATATATTTTCTTTTTTAAACTATTAATTACTTTATTTAAAGTCTTTGATTTACATTGTTTCTGTCACTCCTTGCTCCACAAAAATTCTGATGTACAATTCCCTCCCAATTGTTTCCAAATTCTCACCCATTCCAAAAACTGTCCTCTTGGAAGACACTAAGTAATACATTTTATATTACTTATTTATTTTTAAGTGGTAATAAAATTATTTTCTAAAATATATCAAAAAGAATATAAGTAATAATTATTAAATCTAACAATGAGGTCATTAAGTCAATGCCAGAAGTTTTACTAAGCTACTTGTTACTAGTTGATCTTTTTATTGTGTTTTATTTCTGAACATGGTGATATGAATCCATGTTGACATTTTAATTGTTATATTTCCACAAGGATGGCAATATTGAAAAGCTGGGCATGTTTTCAGCTTCCAGGCCTTCTGGAGTTACAGGAAGGCTAGAGGAAAGGTGTTGGCATTCACTCCAATGACATCCTGGTGATGTCAGCCCAAATACCAGTATAACTGGAGTTTTGATCATTTTGGATGCTCTGCAGAGATCAATTGTTATGTGGTGAAGTTGAACCATTAAAAAAATAACAATTGGGGGTAATGGGTGCAGCTGGTGAGGCTGTAGGATGTCAGGGACTTGCCTGCTTTTTCTCCTAATAACCAATTTCAACTGTAAGGTCAATGTATCCATGCTTTTTCACAGCTTGATTTACATCTTTTGAGACTATATTTTGTGCTGGACAAATGCAGACATGGTAATGGTGTTTTTGGGGTGCAATTTTTCATGGAATTATTTTCACTAATTCAGAATGTGGTTTATGTTAGTGACTATTTCTCTATGTACTCTGGATAACAATATGTCAGCAACTTTGGAAAAAAGATGTCTCTACATGTGTCTGTCAGACCCGCATCCTTGATTTCTTCCTTCATTTCTTTTCCTACCGTACAATGACTACTACCCTGATCATAAATTTTTTAGAAAACACATACAAAATATAGTTGAAATGTATATAGAATTATAAAACTCTAGTTCACAGTAGTCTCATGAAAGAAAAAAATAGGAAGATTCACTTTCCTCAATCTTAAATTGTATTATGAAATCATAGCAACCAAAAATTTGACTGTAATAAAGATTTTTGTTCCAATGGAGCTACAACTGAATTAAAAATTCACCCCATATGGGCCAGAGAGAGCACAGCGGTATGGTGCTTATCTTTAATGCAGCCAAACCAGGACAAATGGTGATTCAAATCCCGGCATCCCATATGGTCCCCATGCCTGCAAGGAATGATTTCTAAGCACAAAGCCAGGAGCAAACCCTGAGCGCCACTGGGTCTAACTCAAACAAACAAACAAAAAAATTCACCCCAAAGACTGAAAGAAAATATTTTCCTACTATTTAATTGAAAAGGTGCTAATGTATAAAATATGTAGTGGACTTTTTTTATTTTAATCAAAGTGGATTACCTATCTTTCACAGTAATATTATAAGTACATAGTGATACTGAGTCAGGGGTATTCCTACCACCAATGTTGTCTTCCCTCTACCCCTGTTCCCAGCATGCATCCCATATCCTATGTAATGCACTTTAAAATGTAGAAACAAAGTAAAAGTATTCATAAAAAGTGAATAAGTGAAAAAAAATTAAATAATACAAAAAAGGAAAAATTATTATATCAAAAGAAAACTAGATCTTTCTAATCTGCACTGTACCTTTTTTGGATGCCTTTCATTAGGTACTCTATTTTTCAGGTACTCCTATTCACTGTATTCACTACTTAAGGCAAATAAACAGTTTCACTGTTGCTGTCATTTATTTTGAAAAACAGCAAACTTTCAGAATTTTTAAAAATGAACTAATAAAATATTCAGGAGAGATAATATATCTAGTAAGGTTTTTGCCTTGCACTCAGCTGACCCAAACTCAATCCAAGCATCGCACATGGTCCCTTGTACACTGCCAGGAGTAATTCCTGAGTGAAAGCCAGGAGTAACACGAGCATCAACAGGTATGACCCCAAAATAAAACAAAACAAAACAAATGGAATATGATCTCAGACAATATGACTCTCTCACTATCACCTAAATTTTGAATAACAGTATTAAGAGAAAATTTTTGATAGTAAAAGTATCTGTGTGTTTCTCTGTGTGTGTGTGTGTGTGTGTGTGTGTGTGTGTGTGTGTCCAAGTTTTCTCAAAGATTAGTAAATGCCCTACTTTTCATTGGGGCAAATAGCAGCACTTTATTTTGTGTATTTAATGTCTCATTTAAACATACAAATGTTAAAGTTTGTTCAGAGATGTTAGGTGTGAATTCTTCAAAACTCACAGCATACATGGGAAAGTATTGAAATTTAAACCTAGATCAAAGCAACCCTCAATATCCTAATAGCTTTTGTGTCTGTGATATATATTAATAGCTGTGATCAATAGATTACTAAAAGGTTCTTGACCAAGAGTTCTAAGATGATTTGACAATAGGGAAATCAAATGGAGGAATGAGAGAAATTCATGATGAGAATTGAATCAGTGCAGCTAAACAAATGATAGTCCTAAAGCAATCATTCCTGATGTTCTCATACCAAGAAAGATATTTGATTGTGCTCTCTTTCTTTCAACCACTTCTTTTCTCTCATAGATTACTACCATTTCCTGCTTTCCTTTAACTGAACATTAAGAGTATGCCATTGTGAATGTATGAAAGTAATTTCTAAGTTTTATCAGTAACTTATACAGCACATACAGTTCGGACCCTGGCATATGCCCTGAAATTTTTTGTCATAAGACTAGTATCAAGGGGCCCGGAAAGATAGCACAGCGGCGTTTGCCTTGCAAGCAGCCAATCCAGGACCAAAGGTGGTTGGTTCAAATCCCGGTGTCCAATATGGTCCCCCGTGCCTGCCAGGAGCTATTTCTGAGCAGACAGCCAGGAGTAACCCCTGAGCACCGCCGGGTGTGGCCCAAAAACAAAAAACAAAACAAAACAAAAAAAGACTAGGATCAGATTAATATTATCTAATAAGCATATCAGCTAAGCTCATGCTGACCCATATTTCTTTTTGAGGACTATATAACTGAGACACAGTGCTTTTATGACAAGTTATGGATTTGGTATCTCTTGTTCTGCTTGGAGTTCCTTTAAAATACAGAATATCAATTTAACAGACTTTCAATTTCTCATAGAATCATTGAGAGAATTAAATGATTAAATAATATGGTGTTAATTTAATCAATAGATCATAATAAACATTAAATAATTTCATGCTATTTTCATGTTTAACCAAGCACTTTTTTATTTAGCCTCTATTCTTACAAACACACCCTTTGGACCACTCTGGTATTTGTTCTCCTGTCAAAGATCCTATTTGACATGGCCTGAGAGAGGATTCAGCTTGGATAATTAATACATGTCATGATAGACACACAAATGCATATCTAGATGTATTAGAAATAAAATGTGAATCCATGAATAAACAATACTCAGGATAATGTCAAAATCACAACTTGCATTTAAAAATTACTGCTAATTATGGTGATCATTTATATTTTTATAAAGTATACTTTTTTATTATAATTTAAATTCTTGTAAAATGCACAATATTCTCTTTTGATTTTTTTCACTATATTTGATGTCCGACAATAAACATGTTAATTCCACTGAACTTATTGTTGAGTGATTAGTTGTGCTTTTGAACACTGTCTTTCTTAGTGTTGTAATAAGCATAGTATATATGTGCACCTCTTTGACTCATCACAAGCATTTATACTGTGTAGAACTCAGAAATTCCTTATAAATATTATATATATATTATTGATTCCTAAAGTCATATTATATAGACATTGAATAAATGTAATGTTTTAACTAGAATGTGATGGCTTTTATTCTTCATTCCTCTTTATTATAAAATTTTATTAGAAGGAATTTTGATTCTGGCACTTTCATAGTTAAACTTGATGGATTTAGTACAGATTGTCCAAGTCATTTTATCTTTACTTACAAAGGAAACCTACTGGGTGATGGAACGATGCTTCACAACACTAACAGTGTACTTCATTTGTAGTTATTAAACACTCAGCAGGCTTCTCACCACTCTGACATTTGTTCCTCAGTCAAAACTCCTGTTTGACATGGCCCCACTGTGTAAGGTGCCATTTACTGAAAATGAGAATTCAGCTTGGATAATTAATAAATGCCATGATGGACTCACACAAATGCATAACTTGATATATTAGAAGCAAAATGTTCAATCAAAGGATAAACAATATGAGCTCTCTTGCTTGGCACTTAGTTTTTAAAAGCTTAAAAGGAAATGTGCTTGTCTTGTTCTCTGTACAATTAGCCACTCTGGGAGAATCATAATGGTGAGATGACATAGATTTGGATTAGTTTACAGAGGAATATCAACCCACATTCATCCAAGGATATAAAAAAAAAAAAAGCTTTCTACTTCTGACTGGCTACATTACCTTGAAAATACTACCTGATCTGTAATTATATTTTTACATTATAAGATAAACTTCTAAGAAATAGTAAAGACAAATCAGGCAGCTTGTTGCCATTTGACTAGAATTGAAATTGTCCCTACTTAGTAAAGTTATCCAGGAGAAAAATAGATACAGAAGGTTGTGTCATGTGGGAAAAAGAGATATATTAAGAACAAATCAAAGGCAGCAGAATCTGAAAACTGGTTTAAATAGAGAAACTTAGGTGGCCAGGGTTAGGTGGTAGAAGGAAATGGGGTAAGATAGGAAGAGGAAACTAGGACTATGGTGGGAAAGAGAATAAGGATTGGTAAAAGTGTGATACTATATTATTATATTTAAAAAAAAACCTACAAATAATAGAATTGTAAATTACTGTTTAAATTTTAAAAATAATAAAAAATTAAAATTCATCTAAATTTGTAATGAATATGAGCCTCCTTTTGAACTTTCTAAACTTTTAAACTTTCTAAAAATATTATATCTTGTTTGTATGAACTAAACTACTATATATTGTACTATATATATATACTGTATATATTGTAAAATAATAATATATATTAATTAAAATATAGGTTATGAAAAAGTGTGTATTGATGACTACAATTTTAAAGAAATTATTTGTCATAAGTACTTGGTAATATTTCTGAAATGGCAAAAATAAATAATACAAGATTCTGAGAGGAATATGTTTCTGTCTTTAAGCCAGGTCATTAGAAGTTTCTCCCTATTGGTTTCCTTAAATGTTTTCTTTCAGTTAACTGTGCCCTTCAATAACCTTATTCTTGTTCTTCAATGTCAGTTATGTTGGAATGGAGCATGCCTGACTAGTGAGCAATGACCATCAGTGATTTCTCATTTTTGTAGTCCTTAATCACTTTATATTTAATTTCCAGGTCCATCACTCAAAGTGACCTCCTGCTGGCAATATTAGCAATGAAATCATATGCTTCGGGACTATGATGAATGAGACACAGCAAGATTAAATAAAGGATACGAGAAAATGATGCTCTCAAGAGATGCAGTAAATACAAAATGCAGCAAATGCAGTATCTAAGAGACCTCTGCAGTCCTAGGCCACGAAGACTTTATGACAGCTACCAATAGCTTCAGTAGTTGATAGTATTTAGAGACTATGAATAATTCCATAGCCTTTCACTGACCAAATGTTTTTAAATGTTTTTATTTTGTGCATAAAATAGTGATGGCAGTAGTAGTAAGATGGTAATATAAAGATATCAAACAAATCTATTTCAAAGTTGTTTTTGTTATTTTACTTTAAATCTACACATTCACTGTTCCTTTGAAAGGAAAAAAACATTTGTATAGAATAAAAAAGTTAAAGGGCTATATTTTAAACATTTAAGTCCTTCACATATCTGATTATTATCATTGCTACCCTGACAGCAACTTTGAATTTCTGAACCCCAAAATTGTCAAGTTTTTCTGTCCAGAAATTTAATGGACATTTAACTAGCAGATCTAGTGCAACTAAACAGTATAACTAAAATACTAAGTTTTATCTTTCTTTCGTATAAATACTTTACTTCAAGGCTATATATTTTTCTGCATTCAAAGATGTCACTGAGTATATACAAAGACAAGAGAGAGGGGAAAGTGGTTGTGCAAATCACAAATAACAGACTTAGTGACACTATTGCCTCAGTAAAATTACACAAATTTTACTGGAAAAGTAACTATCCCATTTTAAGAAAAAAGTTCAACACTAGACTGTTATAATAAATAAAATAAATTCACATTTTGAAAATAATACAAAAATTACTCAGTAAAATATTTCCCTTTAAGTTCAATTTCTTTACAAACAATACAATTTTATTTTTTTAATAAATGTGTTTATACTTATAGAAAATGCATAATTTAAATAAAGTTACATTTGGTTTGGAAATAATTTCCATAGATATAAAGAAAACAATTGTAATTAAAATTATATTTTATAAAAGTACTTAAAATATGCAAAACAAATCATATTAAAATCACATTAAAAGTAAAATTACATTAAAGTGTAAAAAATATTTAGCATTTATTTAATTAAATCGCATGACTTTTAATGTGGAGCTTTTCCCCTTTCTTACTGAGTCAGCAAGCAATTTTGTTTGTTTGTTTTGGGTTTGGAGCACACCCAGCAGGACTCAGATGTTACTACTGGCTCAGCTTTCAGAAATCGCTCCTGGCAGGCTTAGGACAACCAAATGGGATGCTGGAGATTGAACTTGGATCAGCCACATGCAAGGCAACCACCTCTACGCCCTGTGTTATTGCTCCAGCCTCACAATTTTTGCTTTCATTTTCAGACAGCTGTCTTTTCATTATTTTCCACTCATCTTTTTCCAGTTTGGGTGGTTTTCTGATAGGCAAAAGAAATAATTTAATTATCTAAAGTATACTTTTGTATGCCTGTAGAATAAAGTCTTGCATCGTGTTATATGACATTGATGTGACAGTTCCTTATTATTTTTATTAATGTCTTCTGTATCCTCCTTTTTTCTATAATTTCAAAAACATTCAGAAAGATAACTGAGACTTTATTTTTGATGTTAACTTCTCTATGCTAAATTTTCATCCATCTGATGTAAATTATATATGATATATGCCACAAACATTTTTTGTAACTGTACAGTAAATTAGAAAGAAATATATAGGGGCCGGGCGGTGGCGCTGGAGGTAAGGTGCCTGCCTTGCCTGCGCTAGCCTAGGATGGACCGCGGTTCGATCCCCCGGCGTCCCATATGGTCCCCCAAGAAGCCAGGAGCAACTTCTGAGCGCATAGCCAGGAGTAACCCCTGAGCGTCACAGGGTGTGGCCCAAAAACCAAAAAAAAAAAAAAAAAGAAAGAAATATATAAATGTTCAATATTAATACATAAATATGTCTATTGCTTCAGTTTTTCCTATTTTATCTATTGTGAAATATTTCTAATATTTAGGTGATTTTTATTTGTTATATAAAACCATTAAGATTTTTCCTCTAAGGTTTGACTCTTGAAACTATATTTACCAGTTCAACTTTCTAAAACTGTAGGTCATTAAGTTTCCAAAGAACCATAAGCAACTGTCATGAGTCTTCCTTTAAGAGTGGATTAAATCAATTTTTTAAAAGGAACACACTTAACAATAGGAACTATATTTTCTATGTAATATACTATACAAGATAAAAACCCAAGAATATCACTTAAAAGAAAAAACAGGAGGAAAAATTAATATCAAAGATAAGCCATATTAAAAATATTTAACCACTCCTAGTTTCTGCTGACTTAGAGAGGAAAGACACATATATAATTTAAGAAAAGCAGGCAGAATTTATAAGCTAAGTGGAGACATGAGAACATATTCCCCTTTAGACACCAGGAAGAATGCAATATGACTGGCACTGATTTTAACCAAATAAGAACTATATCAGATACCTCTATCTTGAATTGTATGATAAGAAATATGTTTATTAATTCTCTGATATTGTGGTCACTGTATACCAATAGCAAAGAAAAACTAATCTGCAAAGAATTTTATTTATGCATTGTGTATAATTCATAAAATAATGCTTATTTCTTATGTTTTGAACTTTATACTCCTGCTTCTTATAATACATAGTTGAAGAAATGTGGTAAATGTTTTCTTATGGGCTGACATTTTATTGGATCGGAGGCAGGCAAATTTGAAGCTTAACTATCGTCTTCAGAAGCCAAATGATCTTTTACTGTTTCTCTGAATTAATATAGAAATGAAATATCTCCCAACCTGAAATGTACAAGTTGCAGTTAAGAAAAAAATAATATGTTTGACAGAAGAAAAATAGTTTAAATGTTTCTGAAATCTACTCAGCATCTCCTATTAATCACATAATCACAATTACATATCAAATTCTTCCTTATAAGGCTTAGAGATAGTATCTTGCCTTGCTTGTGACCAATCCGAGTTTAATTCTAGACTCACCATATGGTTTCCTGAGCAATTCGAGGAGTGATCCCTAAATGAAGATTTGGGAGAAAGCTCTGAGCAATATAGGAACACAAACAAACAAACAAATAAATAAGAACTCCTGGGGCTGGAGCAGTGACACAAGATGTAAGGTGTTTGCCTTTGCCTGTGTTAGCCTAGAACTAACTGAGGTTCAATCCCTTGGTGTCCCATATGGTCCCCCAATAAAGGAGCGATTTCTGAGTGCATAGCCAGGAGTAACCCCTGAGCATCACCCAGTGTGGCCCAAAAATCAAAAACCAAAACCCAAAAAAGAAAATAAAGAAACTCCTCTTACTTATATACACTAGCTTTTGTTTTTATTTCTACTAAGATGGGTAACAGAGGTTATAGAAAAAATAACTTTAAAAATAGTACCTGATATGTGTTTATTATGATTAATTAAATTAATATATATTTGTTGTTATTAAATGAACTTATTTCTTTTTTTTTTATATTGCATGTCACCAGTTTTATAAGCAACTCTAGTAGAAACAACTGTATGCCCATCTGAGTACTCATTGTTTAAGGATTCTTTTGCATTTGAACAAAATGAACAAATTTAAAGTGACCAATGGGTGAATCGTCTTTAGGAAAATTCTAATCATTTGATTATGTAGATTTTACCCACCCCTAATCTAGAAAGTATTTCATATTTATTTCTTTTTTTTTTTTATGGTGGTGTTCTTTACATGACTGAAACCCAAACATATATATATATATATATATATATATTTGGGTTTCAGTCATGTAATATATATATTATATTATATTATATTATATTATATTATATTATATTATATTATATTATATTATATTATATTATATTATATTATATATTATATGTTATATATATGTAATATATATATGTTATATATATATATATATATAAGATTTATTTTCTGGTGCAAAGGTTACATTCCAAGGTGTTAGCATCCATGTTGCCTTATTTATGAGTAGCAGGTTGATCACTCATTTTTCTTTTTTTTTTTTTTTCAATCCTAAATTGTAGTGCATCTTTTATACTTTTTCTTTTTTTTTTTAACACCACCCATCACCAGTGCAACATTCCCATCACCAATGTCCCAAGTCTCCCTCCTCCCCACCCGACCCCCGCCTGTACTCTAAACAGGTTCTCAATTTCCCTCATACATTCTCATTATTAGGACAGTTCAAAATGTAGTTATTTATCCAACTAAACTCATCACTCTTTGTGATGAGCTTCCTGAGGTGAGCTGGAACTTCCAGCTCTTTACTCTTTTGTGTCTGAAAGTTATTATTGCAAGAATGTCTTTCATTTTTCTTAAAACCCATAAATGTGTGAGACCATTCTGCGTTTTTCTCTCTCTCTGACTTATTTCACTCAGCATAATAGATTCCGTGTACATCCATGTATAGGAAAATTTCATGACTTCATCTCTCCTGACAGCTGCATAATATTCCATTGTGTATATGTACCACAGTTTCTTTAGCCATTCGTCTGTTGAAGGGCATCTTGGTTGTTTCCAGAGTCTTGCTATGGTAAATAGAGCTGCAATGAATATAGGTGTAATGAAGGGGTTTTTGTATTGTATTTTTGTGTTCCTAGGGTATATTCCTAGGAGTGGTATAGCTAGATCGTATGGGAGCTCGATTTCCAGTTTTTGGAGGAATCTCCATATCGCTTTCCATAAAGGTTGAACTAGACGGCATTCCCACCAGCAGTGGATAAGAGTTCCTTTCTCCCCACATCCCCGCCAACACTGTTTATTCTCATTCTTTGTGATGTGTGCCATTCTCTGGGGTGTGAGGTGGTATCTCATTGTTGTTTTGATTTGCATCTCCCTGATGATTAGTGATGTGGAGCACTTTTTCATGTATCTTTTGGCCATCTGTATTTCTTCTTTGTCAAAGTGTCTGTTCATTTCTTCTCCCCATTTTTTGATGGGATTAGATGTTTTTTTCTTGTAAAGTTCTGTCAGTGCCTTATATATTTTGGAGATTAGCCCCTTATCTGATGGGTATTGGGTGAATAGTTTCTCCCACTCAGTGGGTGGCTCTTGTATCTTGGGCACTATTTCCTTTGAGGTGCAGAAGCTTCTCAGCTTAATATATTCCCATCTGTTAATTTCTGCTTTCACTTGCTTGGAAAGTGCAGTTTCTTCCTTGAAGATGCCTTTAGCCTCAATGTCCTGGAGTGTTTTACCTACGTATTGTTCTATATATCTTATGGTTTTGGGGCTGATATCAAGGTCTTTAATCCATTTGGATTTTACCTTCGTACATGATGTTAGCTGGGGGTCTAAGTTCAATTTTTTGCAAGTGGCTACCCAGTTTTGCCAACACCACTTGTTGAAGAGGCTTTCTTTGTTCCATTTAGGATTTTTTGCTCCTTTATCAAAAATTAGATGATTGTATGTCTGGGGAACATTCTCTGAGTATTCAAGCTTATTCCACTGATCTGAGGGCCTGTTTTATTCCAATACCATGCTGTTTTGATAACTATTGCTTTGTAGTAAAGTTTAAAGTTGGGGAAAGTAATTCCTCCCATATTCTTTTTCCCAATGATTGCTTTAGCTATTCGAGGGTGTTTATTGTTCCAAATAAATTTCAAAAGTGCCTGGTCCACTTCTTTGAAGAATGTCATGGGTATCTTTAGGGGGATCGCATTAAATCTGTACAGTGCTTTGGGGAGTATTGCCATTTTAATGATGTTAATCCTGCCAATCCATGAGCAGGGTATATGCTTCCATTTCCGTGTGTCCTCTCTTATTTCTTGGAGCAGAGTTTTATAGTTTTCCTTGTATAGGTCCTTCACATTTTTAGTCAAGTTGATTCCAAGATATTTGAGTTTGTGTGACACTATAGTGAATGGAGTTGTTATCTTAATGTCCATTTCTTCCTTATTAGTATTGGTGTATAGGAAGGCCATTGATTTTTGTGTGTTAATTTTGTAGCCTGCCACCTTGCTATATGAGTCTATTGTTTCTAGAAGCTTTTTGATAGAGTCTTTGGGGTTTTCTAAGTAGAGTATCATGTCATCTGCAAACAGTGAGAGCTTGACTTCTTCCTTTCCTATCTGGATTCCCTTGATATCCTTTTCTTGCCTAATCGCTATAGCGAGTACTTCCAGTGCTATGTTGAATAGGAGTGGTGAGAGAGGACAGCATTGTCTTGTGCCAGAATTTAGAGGAAAGGCTTTCAGTTTTTCTCCATTGAGGACAATATTTGCCTCTGGCTTGTGGTAGATGGCCTTTACTATATTGAGAAAGGTTCCCTCCATTCCCATCTTGCTGAGAGTTTTGATCAAGAATGGGTGTTGGACCTTGTCAAATGCTTTCTCTGTGTCGATTGATATGATCATGTGATTTTTATTTTTCTTGCTGTTGATGTTGTGTATTATGTTGATAGATTTACGGATGTTAAACCAGCCTTGCATTCCTGGAATGAAACCTACTTGATCGTAGTGGATGATCTTCTTAATGAGGCATTGAATCCTATTTGCCAGGATTTTGTTGAAGATCTTTGCATCTGCATTCATCAGCGATATTGGTCTGTAATTTTCTTTTTTCGTAGCATCTCTGTCTGGTTTAGGTATCAAGGTAATGTTGGCTTCATAAAAGCTATTTGGAAGTTTTCCTGTTTTTTCAATTTCATGAAAGAGTCTTGCCAGGATTGGTAGTAGTTCCTCTTGAAAGGTTTGAAAGAATTCATTAGTAAATCCATCTGGGCCTGGGCTTTTGTTTTTGGGCAGACATTTGATTACTTTCTTAATTTCCTCAATAGTAATGGGTGTGTTTAGATATGCTACATCCTCTTCATTCAATCGTGGAAGATTATAAGATTCCAAAAATTTATCCATTTCTGCCAGGTTTTCATTTTTAGTGGCATAGAGTTTCTCAAAGTAGTTTCTGATTACCCTTTGAATCTCTACCATATCAGTAGTGATCTCTCCTTTTTCATTCCTAATACGAGTTATCAAGTTTCTCTCTCTTTCTTTCTTTGTTAGTTTTGCCAGTGGTCTATCAATCTTGTTTATTTTTTCAAAGAACCAACTTCTGCTTTCGTTGATCTTTTGGATGGTTTTTCTGGTTTCCACTTCATTGATTTCTGCTCTCAGCTTTGTTATTTCCTTCTGCCTCCCTATTTTTGGATCCTTTTGTTGAGCACTTTCTAATTCTATGAGCTGCGTCATTAAGCTATTCAGGTATGCCCCTTCTTCTTTCCTGATGTGTGCTTGCAAAGCTATAAATTTTCCTCTCAGTACTGCTTTTGCTGTGTCCCATAGGTTCTGATAAATTGTTTCTCCATTGTCATTTGTTTTCAGGAAGGTTTTGATTTCCTCTTTGATTTCATCTCGGACCCACCGATTATTCAGTATGAGGCTATTTAACTTCCAGGTGTTAAAATTTTTCTTCTGTGTCCCTTTGTAGTTTATATATAATTTCAGGGCTTTGTGGTCAGCAAAGGCAGCCTGCAAAATTTCTATCCTCTTGATATTATGGAGATATGTTTTGTGTGCTAACATGTAGTCTATCCTAGAGAATGTCCCATGTACATTAGAGAAAAATGTGTATCCAGGCCTCTGGGGGTGGAGTGTCCTGTATATATCTACTAGGCCTCTTACTTCCATTTCTCTCCTCAGGTCTAGTATATTCTTGTTGGGTTTCAGTCTGGTTGACCTGTCTAGTGTTGACAATGCCGTGTTGAGGTCTCCCACAATTATTGTGTTGTTATTGATATTATTTTTCAGATTTGTCAACAGTTGTATTAAATATTTTGCTGGCCTTTCATTCGGTGCATATATGTTTAGGAGGGTGATTTCTTCCTGCTGTACATATCCCTTGATTAATACAAAATGTCCATCTTTGTCCCTTACTACTTTCCTAAGTATAAAGTTTGCATCATCTGATATTAATATGGCCACTCCTGCTTTTTTTTTGGGCGTTGTTTGCTTGGATGATTTTCCTCCAGCCTTTTATTTTGAGTCTATGTTTGTTCTGACTATTCAGGTGCGTTTCTTGTAGGCAGCAGAAGGTTGGATTGAGTTTTTTGATCCATTTAGCCACTCTGTGTCTCTTAACTGGTGCATTTAGTCCATTGACATTGAGAGAAAGAATTGTCCTGGGAGTTAGTGCCATCTTTATATTAAAGTTTGGTGTGTCTGTTGGTAAGCCTTGTCTTAAAGTATGCCGTTCAGTTTTTCTTTTAAGAATGGTTTTGAGTCTGTGAAGTTTTTGAGCTGTTGTTTGTCTGTGAAACTATGTATTGTTCCTTCAAACCTAAAAGTGAGTTTTGCTGGGTGCAGTATTCTAGGCGAAGCATTTATTTCATTGAGTTTTGTCACTATGTCCCACCACTGCCTTCTGGCCTTGAGTGTTTCTGGTGACAGGTCTGCAGTAAATCTCAAAGATGTTCCCTTAAATGTAATTTCTCTTTTCGATCTTGCTGCTTTCAGAATTCTGTCTCTATCTATGGGATTCGTCATTGTGACTAGGATGTGTCTTGGGGTGTTTTTTCTGGGGTCTCTTTTAGTTGGCACTCTTCGGGCATGCAGGATTTGATCACATGTATTCATTATCTCTGGTAGTTTCTCTTTAATGATGTTCTTGACTGTTGATTCTTCCCGGAGATTTTCTTCCTGAGTCTCTGGGACTCCAATGATTCTTAAGTTGTTTCTGTTGAGCTTATCATAGACTTCTATTTTCATCTGTTCCCATTCTTTGAGTAATTTTTCCATTGTTTGATCATTTGCTTTGAGGCTTTTTTCCAATTTCTTCTGCTGTATGTAATTGTTATGTATCTCATCTTCCAGTGTACTGATTCTATCCTCAGCTGCTGTTAACCTGTGGGAAATCTCAAACATGTTTTTCTTCAATTCATCTACTGAGTTTCTCAGACCTGTTATTTGATCTGAAATTTCCGTTTGGAGTTTTCTCATTTCTATCTTCATATTCTCCTGATTCTTTTTAGTTTTCTCTTCTATACTTTGTTTGAGTTCTTTGAACATGTTCCATATTGCAACTCTAAACTCCTTATCTGAGAGACTGACTAGGTGGTTGATCATGTTCAAGTCATCAGAGTTGCCATCTTCATTCTCTATGTCTGGCACTGGCCCATGTTGTTTCCCCATTGTCACACTAGTACTGCGTGTTTTTCTACGTGTTGTGATTGTATTCATTGGCTAAATGCTGTGCACCGTTGCGAAGGGGAGCGGAGCAACCGTGCTCCTCTGGCTTCTCCCTTTCTGGGCGTGTCGACTCACCTCCACGGAAGGCTCACAGGAAGGCAGGCTGGCAGATGGGCCGCACCCAGGATAAAATCAGGCCAAAAATGCAGGACAGCAGAGTAGAGAGGCAGAAGGGTGCTTGCATCTGAGATCCAGCGAAGTTCAGTGACTCCTCCCTTTCTGGGCCTGTCGACTCACCTCCACGGAAGGCTCACGGGAAGGCAGACTCCCCGGAAAGTTCACAGGAAGGCAGGCTGGCTGATGAGCCGCACCAAGGGTGAAATCAGGCCGAAAATGCAGGACAGCAGAGTAGAGAGGCAGAAGGGTGCTGGCATCTGAGATCCAGCGAAGTTCAGTGGCTCCTCCCTTTCTGGGCGTGTCGACTCACCTCCATGGAAGGCTCACGGGAAGGCAGACTCCCCGGAAAGCTCACAGGAAAGCAGGCTGGCTGATGGGCCGCACCAAGGGTGAAATCAGGCCGAAAATCAAATGAACTTATTTCAATGTTGCATTACCATTAAATACTAATACCAATGCATATTAATAATGAGATTTATGAAGTCACATCTCCTTGTTTTTAAAAATATGGGCCAAGTGTATCTATATTGTAATAAAAATAAAGAATACTGAGTTTATTTCTTAAATACTGTTTAATCAATTTAAACATTTATTGCTGATGATTTGATTAAGTGATTCTATATTGAGAACTAAAAAGTGACGAAACTTTATCCTGAGTCATTATATTATGGGCCTTATTCTAGTTCGTCAGCAGCCCTCACAATTAATGGGAATTCAATTTTAAGTACATCTAATTTTTCATTGATTTGTCATTTTATTTTTCATGTGTCCTAAAAATTGTTTGAAAATGTATACCATTCAATATGTAGAGATACATATGATAGGAACATGTCTGATAGAATATGTTTATAAATATGGGAATAGCCATCAAAAAGGTCAACAATGGTGCCTGAGCACAGCAGGTAGAGCACCTTGGCAACCTGATTGATCTCTAGCATCCCAAATGGTCCAGAGAGTGAACCAAGAGCTATTTCTGAGAGCAGAGCCATGAATAATCCCTGAGTGCCACCTGATGTGGCCCCAAAAACCAAACAAACAAAAAAGTTAACAGCGTGTGATGTATTTCTCTCCATTCACACAACTACAAGCAGCATTTGAAAATAATTCATTCATTATATAGATTCTTCTAGTCGATTTAAAATTTCTAAATGGAACTAGAAAACCCCCAAAAATGGGAGGACACAAAAGTAGGTTTCCCTATTTAAGCATTTTCCATCTAAGAGGACACTTTTTTTAACTGAAAAGATAATTATATAAAATTATTCTATTATATAAAATTATAGATAAGTTGAAAAAATCCTGCTGAAACTCTTCAAATAGATGTCTGATTTCTTGCTAATCTTCTCTGTATCGTTCCAATTTTAATATATGTGCTGCCAAAGTGAGCACCGATGTCTGATTTCTTAATTGTTGAAGTAAAATAGCTTTAGATAGAGAATTGAAGAGAGAGAGAGAGATGGAGACAGAGGCAAAGAGACACAGAATGACAGAGACAGGGAGACTGAGACAGAGAACCATCTTCTTGGGAGAACCTGAGCTCAGAGGTAACATAATACCAATTTTTTGGTTAAGGTTTTTCTCTTTTAATAGATGTTTGATTCTTCATATAAAATGAGTGAAAGTTTTCCTAGTGATAATACATTCTTATTTTCCTTTTTATACTCACAATATATATTTAATGAATTCTGGTTAAGGAAACACTGAACATTTCTGTGGAATAAAGAGACAAACCAATCTTTGCAGTACTGATATACTGGACATGTAGATTAATGTACTGGATTTGCTCTAAAAAGTTACCGATGTCTGAGAGAAATTTGGAATTTTCCATCCCACCTCTCTTGAGGAATCTGAAAGAAGTTTATATTTGGAGTTATTGCCAAAATATTTTTCCAAACCTGGCAGAAGAAAGTCTTCAATCTGGTATTGTGTATAGGAGCAGCTATACTAATCAGCAAATTATAGTTCGTAGAATAGAATTATACAGCAAATATACAGACTGAGACAATATTGATGTACTGTGTGGGGAAAATAGATAATAAATAAAGAGAGGGATAGTACTACTCTACTGAAAGTGCAGTGAATAAATTTTGTGAGCAGAAGAGAGTCAATAGTCAATGTAACTTCTATTTAAAGTTATGAAACATTACGTGGGGATATTAAAAATTTCAAAATTTTGAAATAAATAAGTGAATAAACAAAGGACTCAAAGTAAATATTTTCTTATTAATTATATTTATAGTATCAAAATATTTAATTAATGCACAGTTATTACTACAATGGCTAACTAGTATAGAATTGATGTAGTACCATACTTTCTGTTGTAAAGAAAAAACATTCACAATGGGGCCAGAGCGGTGGCACAGGCAGTAGGGCATTTGCCTAACACACAATAACCTAGAATAGACTATGGTTTGATCCCCTTGGTGGACCATATGAACCCCCAAGCCAAGAGTGAGTGCATAGCCAGGAGTAGACCCTGAGCATTACCAGGTGTGGCAAAAAAAAAAATTCACAACAAAGAATCAATTTCTCCGCTATTCTTTCTCTCATATTTTATAAAATATATTTCAGAGTACTATAGCATATATGACTTTGAAACTATGATGAACTATTGTAAAATTAGGACAATTACCTTGAGTATGAGTTTGAAATTACTACAATTTGTTGTATTTCTCTTATATAGTATTCTATACATACATTTCATAACCTGAATCATCTCTATAGAAACTATGGTTTTCTTTCTTCTATATTGTAATATAAATATTTTATATTACTAAATATAAAGCTCAGAAGATAATATTCACTGATGATAAGATACAATACCTTTATTAGATCTTTATAATATTTCTTGAAATTTTTTAGGATGCTTTGTGATAAGCAGTCTCTTTGGATTTTCAGGAAAATGACATCACTTTTCTTTTCTACTAATAGAAAGGAGAAGGGTTGGAATTTATTGGAATTTATTTTTTCCACCTTGAAAATATATAAGTTGATTCCATAATGAATGTTATTTCAATAACATGACATTTAGTAGTATTAGATACATAAAAGTATAAAATTAACATAACCATTATTGTTTCAATATGCTTAATTTGACAGTCAATAGTTTCTAGCTACTTTTTCAATGTTCCCTTATACTAAGACAGTTTTTTTTTTCCAGAGTTGGCATATGTTAGTCAGTATTTTGGAAATCGCCCAAACTCTGAAGAAAATGATTAACTATCTGATCTCTATAAATCTTTGAATATTTCTGATAACTTTTTGGCACACAACCAGAATCAGCTGCTAACTTGGCTATCTCATTTTAATGGAGTGTGTCCTATGATACTAACACAATTAATTTACTTTTATGAGATTCTACATATTCCTTTACTCAGTTCAAAAAAGTCAAGTTGAATTTGACATAGTCATCCAAAAGTATAAAAGTCATTCTACTATGAAAAAAAGAATCCTGGCCTTGTTTTTTAAAACAAAGTAAAATGAAAACAATATTTAATGAAATGATATTTGTCCCTCTAATATTTATTAAAATTAAGTTTCATAACAATTATTTCATCTCATCTATTAATATATATAGCCCAATGCTTTCATTTTGTTTTTCATCTTAACATTACTCAAGAAAGAATAAAAAGAAGAAAGAATTTAGGAACATTTCAATTAAGATAATTTGCATGCATTTTTTATTATTAAACTCACTCCGATCTATTAGATTTAGTACATCCACAATGTGATAGAGTGAATTTATACCACAGTCAGAAGTTTAACCAACTCATGTGGTCATGGCACTTACAATTCAAAAAATTTTTAGAATATCTTTGTTCTAGGAGTTGGAACCATACCATAACAGAAGGGTGTTTGCTTGCATGTTTGATCCTGGCATTCCATATGTGCTCATCAGCCTACCAGGAGTAATTTTTGAGCACAGAGCCAGGAGTAGCCCCTGAGCACTCCCGGGCACAGCCCCCAAAACATAGAACAACAAAAAATCTTACTTAAAAGAGATAATGAAGAAAATTTTTATTATTAACTGTAACTAAAAATATTTCATTTTTTTTGAAATGTTCCAAAATTGAGGGCTTAAATACACTAACAATAAAAATAGCTTCTATTTAAGATCTCTTTCCCAATGAAATATTGTCGCCATATCTTTTCAAATATATCACATGTTAATTTACTTTGCATAAAGAAATATCTTTAAGAAATCATAACCTAGATCAAATAAATGCTATATTTAAATAAAAATAACTGAATACATTTGTAAAAATTATATTTTAAACATGTGTTTGAAGGTTAAATCCAATATAGAATTATTTTTTTTTAATTTATTTAAACACCTTAATTACATACATGATTGTGTTTGGGTTTCAGTCATGTAAAGAACACCACCCATCACCAGTGCAACATTCCCATCACCAATGTCCCAAGTCTCCCTCCTCCCCACCCGACCCCCGCCTGTACTCTAGACAGGCTCTCCATTTTCCTCATACATTCTCGTTATTAGGACAGTTCAAAATGTAGTTATTTCCCTAACTAAACTCATCGCTATTTGTGGTGAGCTTCCTGAGGTGAGCTGGAACTTCCAGCTCTTTTCTCTTTTGTGTCTGAAAATTATTATTACAAGGGTGTCTTTCATTTTTCTTAAAACCCATAGATGAGTGAGACCATTCTGCGTTTTTCTCTCTCTCTCTGACTTATTTCACTCAGCATAATAGATTCCGTGTACATTCATGTATAGGAAAATTTCATGACTTCATCTCTCCTGACAGGAACTCTTATCCACTGCTGGTGGGAATGCCGTCTAGTTCAACCTTTATGGAAAGCGATATGGAGATTCCTCCAAAAACTGGAAATCGAGCTCCCATACGATCCAGCTATACCACTCCTAGGAATATAACCTAGGAACACAAAAATACAATACAAAAACCCCTTCCTTACACCTATATTCATTGCAGCACTATTTACCATAGCAAGACTCTGGAAACAACCAAGATGCCCTTCAACAGACAAATGGCTGAAGAAACTGTGGTACATATACACAATGGAATATTATGCAGCTGCCAATATAGAATTATTAATTTTTCCTAAATTGCTACTAAATTGACTAAATTACCACTTCTACATAAAGTGTAATCTTTCCCTTTTAAATTGAAGAAAAATATACAAATCTTCCCTAAATTAGAGAAAATTTATAGAAAATGGAATTGTGGCAGAGAATTGTTTACTTTGTTGCTGATGGTGCAAAGTATCATTGCAAGTATGAAATTAAAACTATTGAAAACTGGGCCTGGAGAGATAGCACAGCAGCGTTTGCCTTGCAAGCAGCTGATCCAGGACCAAAGGTGGTTGGTTCGAATCCCGGTGTCCCATATGGTCCCCCGTGCCTGCCAGGAGCTATTTCTGAGCAGACAGCCAGGAGTAACCCCTGAGCAACGCCGGGTATGGCCCAAAAACCAAAAACCAAAAAAAAAAAAAAAAAAAAAACCTATTGAAAACCATGTTATCTCAATAAAAATGAGGCGGTAGGGGCCATAATGAGAGCACAATGGTAGGGCCTTTGCCTTGCACACAACTGATCCAGGACGGACCTTGGTTGGATTCCAGGAGTCCCAGATGATCCCCCAAACCAGGAGCGATTTCTGAGTGCATAGGCAGGAGTAACCCCTAAGTGTCATCAGGTGTGGCTAAATCCCCCATCCAAATGAAGGCAATAAGGTACCAGACTTATATTCTAAATCAATATGTTATGTATGTACTCCCTTTGCTTAATATATGCTAATAATAATTTTAGTGGTACATAAACTAAACTTACATAATATTGAAATGCAATGTCATTTGAATAAAATATTGAAAATAGGAGATCTCTAGAGTACATATATGAATGTTTTATGCAATTGCTAAATTTGTATCTTCTGTCCAAAAGATTAATTAAAATTCATTTTAATTTGTTCTCTAAAATTAAGAATTATGCTAAATAATTATACAGAAATATTTTTTAATAATTTTATATAAAAGTGATATGACTGAACACTCACTAGTTTCTAAAATAATTTTAAAATAAATGTAGTAATATACATGTAATTATATGTTTTTATTCTACCATTTAATATCATTTTAAGTCATACAAATTTTTTACATTTAAAAATTATCATTTTTGATAGGTTTTTACAGTTATTTATAAGATAATATATTATCTTTAATTATGGTGTATTCTATATTACTTTTAATTCTTATTTAATTCTGCAATACTTTTATTATTATTTTGAACTCTAACTACATATTAATCCTTAGGTAGTATTTTTAAAATAAAATTTATACTATATATTATAGTAATTTAATTAACTAGTTGATAGTGGGTATTAGTAATTTCAAGTTCCAGTTGATAACAAATGTAACAAGATCAAAAAATGACTTCTGTCAAAGTCACTTTGACATAGGATTGGTGCAAAAAAAAGGTTACTAATTACAGAAGCCTGACTGTGAAAACTGGATTGAGCAGAGCTATTCCTGGGACAATGAAGAAAGACTTTGGTTTTAGACAGTTTAGTATGCCCAGAACCTATAGTTCTGGTAGGACAACCTACCTATAGTTATGGTAGGATGCCTCTTGGGTAGTGACACTCCATTTTTTTTTAGTCCAAAGGTTTTTCCTTTCTATTTTCCCCAACTTTTGCTGTACCTATGCAAAACAAAACAAAACAAAACAAAAACTGTCATTCTTTTTCTATCTTTTAGATAGATTCTTCGGATTTTATAGAGCCTTGGGACATGATTACTTTATATTTCTGCAGTTTTCTATAAGATTGGGAAGAAGAAGAAGAAGAAGAAGAAGAAGAAGAAGAAGAAGAAGAAGAAGAAGAAGAAGAAGAAGAAGAAGAAGAAGAAGAAGAAGAAGAAGAAGAAGAAGAAGAAGAAGAAGAAGAAGAAGAAGAAGAAGAAGAAGAAGAAGAAGAAGAAGAAGAAGAAGAAGAAGAAGAAGAAGAACAAGAACAAAAGAAGAAGAAGAAGAACAAAACAACAAGAAGAAGAAAAGAAGAAGAAGAAGAAGAAGAAGAAGAAGAAGAAGAAGAAGAAGAAGAAGAAGAAGAAGGGAAGGAAGGAAGGAAGGAAGGAAGGAAGGAAGGAAGGAAGGAAGGAAGGAAGGAAGGAAGGAAGGAAGGAAGGAAGGAAGGAAGGGTTGGGGGCAGGAGCCAAGTGGTCTCAGGTGCATTGGTGGAGATTAAAAAAAAAACTAAATATACAAGCCAAATTCAATGACAATAGAATCAAGAGACCTAAACTATAAGAATTTAAACTTAAAATGAGCCTGCTATACTGTCAGGCCAGAGGGCAAATGGTGGTGGCACACGGTGCACTCTGAGCACTCTGAGAATATTGGTTGAGGGAGGTCGACACTAGTGGTAGGATTCATTGTATATCTGAAATACAACTATGAAGGACTTTATAAATCACAATGGTTTCAATAAAATAAAATAAATCACTTTTTCAGGAAGCTATTGAAACATTTTATCATGGGAAATTTAAGCTTGTTACAAAAGACATACAACAAAATAATAAAGCCTAAGTTTTTATTTTCAAGCTCTGGTTGTGCTCAGAGAAAAATGGTTTTCATGTAATAAAATTGGAAGACTCTGAGGGAACTAAGACAATTTATATTTCAGCAATTTCAAAGATAAAAGAGGAAGATCAAATTATTTATCTTTTCAAATTATTTTATCTTTTCACATGAACTAAAAAGTTGAAGACAGCAACGTAACCTCTAGCATCCCTAAAATTCTTGCCATATGCTGATCATATAATTGCTAATGGAGAACGAATCTGACAAGTGGTTAATATCAAATATATATTTTTATTAATATTGAATTTATATATATATATATATATATATATATATATATATATATATATATATATATATATATATATATATATATATCTTTTAGGAAACTCCACTACATCTAGATATCCCTCTGAGAGCAGAACCAGGATAAGGGTGGAGTGCACATTATGGACAGTATATAAAAGCCAGTATGGGCATGTGGGCATGTGTGGAGAACAAGCAGAGGTGGATTATAGCAGTGGGGGCAGGGAGGGTTAACTGGGTCAGACCAGCAGATCAAGTGAGTTTTGCAGATGCAATCCTTGTGTGAGAAGAGGAGAGAGGTGAACTCTGATGATTAAAAGGATTGGAGAATTAGTGGGAAGATTCATACCTATTTTTGTGATTCTGATTAGATGTCATTGCAATCAGTTTAACCTTAACACTGATCCTACCTCTAAGCATGCTGGAAGTAAAAACTTCACACCAAAGTATTAACTAAGGACCTTCAAAATCTTTCAAGTACTATTCTGTGGAATCTGCAAGAACACAGATCAACTTTGTGTTCAGTATATAAAAGCTCAACCCGCTTGCTTATACACAATCAATCTTGATAACTTAGCTACCCAACTGAGCTTGCTCGCCAAGAATTGCCTGTTGGATCACAACTAAATTTATTTCCCCAAGGTACCAAGCCATTGTATTTTCTAAAAGTCAAAACAATCAAGAAAGCAAGTTCACAGGTCAGATCCAGACATACTAACAACTTAACCCCTACATTGACCAGTCACTACTACCCTACCAAAACAAAAATTAAATAAAGAATTCATTTTTTCCTTATTTAAACATCTTGATTACATATAAGATTGTGAATAGGTTTCAGTCATGTAAAGAACACCCCCATCTCCAGTGCAACATTCCCACCACCAATGTCCCAAATCTCCCTCCATCCCACCCCACCCCAGTCTGTACTCCAGACAGGCTTTCCAGTTCCCTCATTCATTCAATTGATTATGGTAGTTCTCTGTGTAGTTATTTCTATAACTGCACACACCACTCTCTGTGGTGAGCTTCATGAAGTGAGCTGGAAGTTTCAGCCCTCCTCTCATTGTCTCTGAGGAATGTTGCAAAAATGACTTTTATTTTTCTTAAAACCCATAGATGAGTGAGACTATTCTGCGTCTCTCTCTCTCTCTCTCCCTCTGACTTATTTCACTCAACATGATAGATTCCATGTACATCCATGTGTAGGAAAATTTCATGACTTCACCTCTCCTAATGGCTGCATAATATTACATTGTGTATATGTACCACAGTTTCTTTAGCCATTCATCTGTTGAAGGGCATCTTGATTGTTTCCAGAGCCTGGCTATTGTGAATAGTGCTGCAATAAATATAGGTGTGAGGAAGGGGTTTTCGTATTGTATTTTTGTGTTCTTAGGGAATATCCCCAGGAGTGGAATAGCTGGGTTGAATGGGAGCTCAATTTCCAGATTTTGAAGGAATCTCCATATCGCTTTCCATAAAGGTTGTACTACACGGCATTCCCACCAGCAGTGAAAAAGAGTTCCTTTCTCTCCACATCCCCTCCAGCACTGATAGTTCTCATTCTTTGTGATGTGTGCCATTCTCTGGGGTGTGAGGTGGTAACTCATCATTGTTTTGATTTGCATCTCCCTGATGATTAGGGATGAGGAGCATTTTTTCATGTCCCTTTTGGCCATTTGTATTTCTTTTTTATCAAAGTGTCTGTTCATTTCTTATCCCCATTTTTGATGGGATTAGATGTTTTTTTCTTGTAAAGTTCTGTCAGTGCCCTGTATATTTTGGATATTAGCCCCTTATCTAATGGGTGTTGGGTGAATAGTTTCTCACACATGGTGGGTGACTCCTGTATCCTGGGCACTATTTCTTTTGAGGTGCAGAAACTTCTCAGTTTAATGTATTCCCATCTGTTGATCTCTGCTTTCACTTGTTTGGAAAGTACAGTTTCCTCCTTGAAGATGCCTTTAGTCTCAATGTAATGGAGTGTTTTAATGACGTGCTGTTCTATATACCTTATGGTATCAAGTCTGATATCAAGGTCTTTAATCCATTTGGATTTTTACCTTCGTACTTGATGTTAACAGGGGATCTATGTTCGCTTTTTTGCAAGTGGCTAACCAGTTCTGCCAGGACCACTTGTTGAAGAGTTTTTCCCTGCTCCACTTAGTATTTGTTGCTCCTTTGTCAAAAATTAGGTAACTGTATGTCAGTCGGACAATGTCTCAGAACTCAAGCTTATTCCACTGATCTGAGGGTCTGTCTTTATTCCAATACCATGGCGTTTTAATAACTATTGCTTTGTAGTACAGTTTAAAGTTGGGGAAAGTAATGCCTCTCATTTTCCTTTTCCCTAGGAGTGCTTTAGCTATTCGAGGGTGTTTATTGTTCCAGATGAATTTTATAAGTGTTCGATCCACTTCTTTGAAGAATGTCATGGGTATTTTTAAGGGGATTGCATTAAATCTGTATAATGCTTTGGGGAGTATTGCCATTTTAATTATGTTAATCCTGCCAATCCATGAGCAGGGTATGTGTTTCCATTTACGTGTGTCCTCTCTTATTTCTTGGAGCAGAGCTTTATAGTTTTCTTTGTATAGGTCCTTCACGTCTTTGGTCAAGTTGACTCCAAGATAGTTGAGTTTGTGGGGCACTATTGTGAATGGGATTGCTTCTTGACTTCCTTCTCTTCCTTATTATTATTGGTGTATAAAAAGGCCATTGATTTCTGTGTGTTAATTTTGTCGCCTGCCACCTTGCTATAATAGTCCATTGTTTCTAGAAACTTTTTGGTAGAATCTTTAGGGTTTTTTAAATAGAGTATCATGTCATCTACAAACAATGAGAGCTTGAAGTCTTCCTTTCCTAACTGGATTCCCTTGATATCTTTTTTTGCTTGATCGCTATAGCAAGAACTTCCAGTATAATGTTTTAAGAGGAGTGGTGAGAGCGGACGGCCTTGTCTTGTACCACAATTTAGAGGAAAAGCTTTTAGGTTTTCTCCATTGAGGATAATATTTGCCATTGGCTTGTGGTAGATGGCTTCAACTAGATTGAGAAAAGTTTTTTCCATTCCCATCTTGCTGAGAGTTTTGATCAAAAATGGGTGTTGGACCTTATCAAATGTTTTCTCTGTGTCTATTGATATGATCACGTGATTTTTATTTTTCTTGTTGTTGATGTTATGTATGATGTTGATAGATTTATGGATGTTAAACCATTCTTGCATTCCTGGGATGAAACCTACTTGGTTGTGGTGTATGATCTTCTTGATGATGTATTGGATCCTATTTGCCAGAATTTTGTTGAAGATCTTTGCATCAGCATTCATTGGGGATATTGGTCTGTAATTTTCTTTTTTAGCAGCATCTCTGTCTGGTTTTGGTATCAAAGTGATGTTGGCTTCATAAAAGCTGTTTGGGAGTGTTCCAGTTTTTTTTTTCAATTTCATGGAAGAGTCTGGCTAGGATTGGTAGTAGCTCCTCTTGAAAGATTTGAAAAAATTCATTAGAAAATCCATCTGGGCCTGGACTTTTTTTTTTGGGCAGATGTTTGATTACAGTTTCAATTTTCTCAGTACTGATGGGGCATTTAGATAAGCTACATTCTCCTTACTTAAATGTGGAAGGTTATAATTGTCGAAGAATTTTTCCATTTCTTCTAGGTTCTCATGTTTAGTAGCATTAAGTTTCTCAAAGTGGTCTCTGATTACCCTTTGGATCTCTGCAATATCTATCGTGATCTCCTCCTTTTCTTTCTAATATGGGTTATCAGATTTCTCTCTCTATCTTTGTGAGTTTTGCCAATGGTCTATCAATCTTGTTTTT
Source organism: Suncus etruscus (assembly GCF_024139225.1). Classification (NCBI taxonomy): domain Eukaryota; kingdom Metazoa; phylum Chordata; class Mammalia; order Eulipotyphla; family Soricidae; genus Suncus; species Suncus etruscus. Next base: position 30,101,806 of record NC_064863.1, read on the forward strand.
TGTTTGTTTTTTTGTTTGTTTGTTTTTCCCAAAGAACCAGCTTCTGCTTTCGTTCATCTTTCAGGTTGTTTTTTGGTTTTCCACTCCATTGATTTTTGCTTTCAGGTTTGTTATTTCCTTCTGTCTCCCTATTTTTGGTTCATTTTGTTGGTCATTTTCTAATTTTTTGAGCTGTATCATTATGTTATTCAGGTATGCCCCTTCATCCTTCCTAATGTGTGCTTGTAGAGCTATAAATTTTCCTCTCAGGACCTCTTTTTCTGTGTCCCATAAATTCTGGCAGTTTGTAACTTCATTATCATTTGTTTCCAGGAAAGTTTTGATTTTCCTTTTTTATTTCATCTCGGACCCACTGGTTGTTCAGTAGCAGGGTGTCTAATTTCCAATTCTTGAAGTTTTTCTTCTCTGTGGCTTGGTAGTTCACATCTAATTTCAGAGCCTTGTGGTCAGCAAAGGTAGCCTGCATTATTTCTATGCTCTTGATTTTATGTATGTATGTATGTATGTATGTATGTATGTATGTATGTATGTATGTGTCAGCATGAAGTCTATCCTGGAGTGTGACCCATGTACATTGGAGAAGAAAGTGTATCCAGGTTTTTTTGGGATGAAGATTTGTATATATACTAGTTCTCTTTCTTCCATTACTCTTTTCAGGGTTAGTATGTTTTTGTTGGGTTTCAGTCTGGTTGATCTACCAGTGTGTTGACATGGCCGTGTTGAAGTCTCCCACTATTTTTGTGTTATTATTGATGTTTTCTTTCATATTTTTCAGTAACTGTATTAGATAATTTGCTGGTCTCTCATTGGGTGCATATATGTTTAATAGTCTGATTTCTTCCTGTTGCACATATCCTTTGACTAGTACATACTGTCCATCTTTGTCCCTTACCACTTTTCTGAGTATAAAGTTGGTGTCATCAGATATTTATATGGCCACCCGAGCTTTTTATAGAGTGTTGTTTGTTTTGATGATTTTGCTCCAGCCTTTGATTTTGAGTTTATGTTTGTTCAGAATATTCAGATGTGTTTCTTTTAGGCTGCAGAAGGTTGAATTCATCTTTTTGACCCATTTTGCCACTCTATGTCTTTTAATTGGTTAATTTAGTCCATTGACATTGAGGAAGATGATTGTCATAGGATTTCATGTCATCTTTGTAGATAAGTTTGCTGTGTTTGTTGGTCTTTCTTGTCTTAAAGTAGACCTGTCAGTTTTTTCTTTGAGGCTGGTTTATCATCTGTGAAGTTTCTGAGCTGTTGTTTATCCATGAAGCTATGTATCCTTCCTTCAAACCTGAACTGAGTCTGGCTGGGTGCAGTATTCTCAGTCAGGCATTCATTTCATTCAGTCTTGTCACAATATCCCACCACTCTCTCTGGCCTTGAGAGTTCCTTGTGACATGTCTGCGGTAAGTCTTAGAGATGGTCCTTTGAATGTAATTTCCCTTTTTGATCTTGCTGATTTCAGTATTCTATCTCTATCTGTGGGATTTGTCATTGTAATGACAATGTGTCTTGAGGTGTTTTTCTTTGGGTCTCTTTTAGCTGGTACTATTCAGGCATGCAGGATTTGATTGCATGTAGTCTTTAACTCTGGGAGTATCTCTTTGATGATGTCTTTGACAGTTGATTCTTCATGGAGATCTCCTACCTGGGTCTCTGGGACTCCAAATTCTTGTGTTGTTTCTGTTGAGTTTATCAAAGACTTCTATTTTCATCTGTTCGCATTCCTTTGTACTTTTTCATTGCCTGTTTGTTTGTCTTAATGTTCTTTTCCAATTTATTCTGTTGTGTTGAGTTTTTCTGCATCACATCTTCCAGTTCTCCGATTCTCTCCTCAGCTGCTAATACCCTGGTGGCGAGGCCATCCATTGAGGTTTTCAGTTGACCTATCGTGTTTTTCAGATCTGTTTTTTCAGTTTGGAGTTTTCTGATTTCTGTCTTTGTGTTCTGTTCAAAGCGATCTATGCTTTCTTTGATTTCTTCAAACATCTTCCATATTGCTATTTTAAGTTTCTTATCCAAGAGGTTAATCAGGTGGTTGGAATTTATTAGGTCATCTGAGCTTTCATCTTCATTTTCTTTGCATGGTGTTTGCCTGCTAGTTTTCCCCATTTTCACGCTTGTAGTGTGGTTTTCCCTGCGCATTGTGGTGGGGTTCATTGGTTAGAAATAGTGTGTGGCCGCGTAGTAAAGCTGTTCTTCTGCTGCCTTTGTTGACAGTTTTATGGCAGTGCACTCCCTTGACCTCTGAGGGGACCTTCAGGGATTCAGAAACACAGGCAGACAGAGTGAACAAAGGCACAGCAGGGCCAGCGAGTTCAGCTTATTGGACGGCGACCACCACAGCCAGAATTTACTCACTGGGCAGCTTCAAAATGTATTTTTTGGGGGTGCGCTCCCTAGGCCTCTGAGGAGATTTTCAGGAATTCAGAAACACAGGCAGACTGCAAATAAAGAATTTTTAAAAGCTAGCAAAGACACTTGTTATTGGTGACATCAGTCTAAAAGGATGACTTAATAAGAGCAGAACTGCCATTCAGATGATCCAATATATGGAATCTAGTACCTGGGTTATTTCTATCTGGAACCCAGTCAACCTTTAAAAAACTTGACTCAGAGCCATCCTTTGTCACACAAAATCCCAACTGTATGGTAGATCAGATCTTTTCATTTCTTTCAAAAGTTACCAAAGAACAGGTTTTTTTTCAACTCCAACATACCATGAGACATCACCAATATGACATCATATTTTGTGGTTGTGATGTCAGAATGAACATTTTATGCATCATTGTGACATCATAATTCATCATTGTGGAGTCAGAATGGTCATTATTATGCACATCACTGTGACATCATGATTTTTGATTGTTAACATTATGGTGCTCACCATTTTGACATCATAATGCATGGGTCTGACATCAGAGTGAGGTGAATATTCACGATTGTGATGTCACAATGGAACTAAGATGCACAGTGTGACACGATCATATTTTATGATTGTGACATCACAAAATACAATTATAATGAGCCTAGACAATGACGTCACAGTTGAAATTATGACTCACAGTATTTGACATCATATTTCTTGATTGTCACACAACAATATTTTGCACACCACTGTGACATCATAAATCATGATTTTGAAGTTAGGATAAACATTATGGTGCTCACCATTGTGACATAATGACAATGAACATAATGACATACACTATTGTGATGACAAAATTCGTGGTTGTGACATCAGAGTGAGGTGAAAATTCAGGATTGTGATGTCACAATGGAACTTAGATGCATACCATGACGAGGTCACAATTTATGATTGTGAACTTACACAATCTAATTTTGGCACACATAAACAATGAAGTCACAGTGAACATTATGTCCTGCAGCATAATGATGTCATATTTTGTGGTGGCAACACAACAATGGACATTAATTTGGGCACCAATGTGATATCATAATTCATGATTGTGGACTCAGAATGGACATTACGGCACTCACCATTGTGACATTATTCATGATCTTCATGTCCCAGTGGACTTTTTGTCATGCACAATTATGACATTATAACCCATGAGTGTGATGTCATAATGTGTTGTTCTAACATTAAAGTGAGGTGAAAATTCAGAATTGTGATGTCACAGGGAACTAAAATGCACCACACAATGAAGTCAACATTCATGATTGTGATGTCACATATTCCAATTATGTTGTGCCTGAACAATGAAGTCACAGTGGACATTATGATGTGTTCTATTGTGTCATCATAATTTAGGATTGTGACATCACAATGAACATTATGACATGCAGCATTGTGATGCTAAATTTAGTGTTAGTGATGTCAGAGAAGACATTACTTTGCACACCACTGTGACATCACAATTCATGATCATTAAATCAGAATGGACTTTGTGGTGCTCAACATTGTGAAATCACCTAAAATTTTTCAGAAATGTTTAGACAGGGCCCGGAGAGCACAGTGGTGTTTGCCTTGCAAGCAGCCGATCCAGGACCAAACGTGGTTGGTTCGAATCCTGGTGTCCCATATGGTCCCCATGCCTGCCAGGAGCTATTTCTGAGCAGACAGCCAGGAATAACCCCTAACCATCACCGGGTGTGGCCAAAAAAAAAACAAACAAAAAAAAAGAGAAATGTTTAGACAATACCAGGCATAAGGGAACATGAATTAATTTTTCCTCAAGAGGTCCACCTCATATCGGGTGCACAAGGCTACCAGAAAACAACTGATTGCAAATTCCACTGATTTCCAAAGCAGTTGAACTGGAATATATAATGATTTCCTGGAAATGTGTGTGTATTTTAGGGCTGAAACCCAATTACAAACATATTTGTAACCATGATGATTAAAGAAATAATTTATATAAAAATACAATCTCCACATCATAGAAATATAAGAAGAGGAAAAATAAGTCTTACTGCTTAATAACCCAGTTCTTAATAGCCAAGAACTATTATTTGAACTTACTACCAATTTCAGTGGAACTCTGTCAATGGAAATGTTTTAATTCATGATACCTGGATATAAAAATCTAAAAAAAAAAAGAAAAAAGAAAAGAAAGACAAACCACTAAGAGAAAAAGATTCCATTTGGCTTTGCAATTGTATATTGACAAATTCTTATCTATCAAAATGAAACTTAAAATGCAAACAAAAATCCGGGTTCGTCTGATACACCAAGTATATTCTGAAAAATGTTTCAATATGCCACTAAACGAAAATTTCTGAATATTGCCACAAAACGAATTTTCCAACTCAATCCTGCACCAATCACTGCAAGGCTGCTCAGACTGCCTCTCTAACTCAGCCAATCCATGCAGGCTTTTTATGCATGCAAATTAGACAATGTTCTGTACCGAATCTACATTGTCAAAAGCCTTCTCAGATTGGCCAGAGTCAGAGAGAAAGTCTATTACAGTATAACCTCTTTCTTGCTGTGATTGGCTCACTGTGGTACATACAGTTGCAGCACAGGAATGTTCTGTTTTATACAGTGAATAGAGGCCTAAACCTATATTTTAACTGTAAAATTAGGAGGTCGTCTTATACTCCCTGTCGTCTTATACGCTGGAGAGTACGGTAGGTATATAGCTTAAGCCCCCCCCCCCCAAAAAAAAAAACCACACACAATGACGGAAAAAAACTCTGTTTTCCTATGTTCATTCGAGCACTACTTACAATAACTGGAATCTGGAAACAGTCGAAGTGCCTGAGAAATGAGAATTCACTAGAGAAAATTTGGTATACCTACACAATGAAATACTATGTAGCTGTTAGGAAAAATAAAGTCATGAAATTTGCTTATACATGGGTACAAATGGATATTATTGTGCTGAGTGAAATGAATTAGATTGAGAGGGTTAGACATAGAACAATCTCAATTCATTTTGTGATATAAGAAAATAAAATCTAGTATGATGACAATATCCAGGGACAATGAATATGAGGGCCAGTCCATAGCAGAAAGTTTGCTACCAAGTGACAGGATTGCAGTTAGGACAGACAAGGGTCCACTATGACAATGATAGAACTGATCACTCTGGACAAAATAACTGGCTGTTGAAAGGGAATAAATTGGTACCCCTTCATTAACAATAATTCAAATCACAGTGTCAAAAACGGAAATAAAAGGAAGAGAGAGAAAGAGTAGTCAAATATCGGCCAAGAAGCAAGCACAAGGGAGTGTGGAGGTAAATTGGAGATATTATTAACAGGAAATGTGCACTGGAGAAAGGTGGTTTACATTCTTTGAAAGTCTATCATATACAACTTTGTAACCCTGTGCTTAAATAAAGTAATTATAATTAAAATGGAGTAACAGATGAACATGCTTCTTCTCAGAGAAGACATACAGATGACCAATAGGTGTGTGAGAATAAAATGATCTTTATTACTTATCATCAGGAAATTGCAGGTCAAGATCACACTATAATAGCATCATAGATCATTGATATTGATACAAATAAAAACAAGAACAATCAATGCTGTCACAGATGTGCAAAAACTTCTCTAATTTACTGTTGGTAGCAATGTTCACTGCATTACCCTCTAAAAATAGCATAAAATTTTCTCAAATAAATTAAGAATTAAGAAACCAAACAACCCTAAAATCCTACTTCTTGACTTTTACCCAAGGGTTAAAAACAATATTTCAAAAAGACATTCATGTTCCTATATTTATCACAACACTATTCACAATAGCCAAGATCTGAAAACAATTGATGAGTCCAGAACTGATGAGAAGATAAAAAAATATTGAGCTTATATATGTAAGGGAATTCTATTCTGCTATAAGAAAAAGATTATCTTGCAATTCGCTTGTATGTGACAGAGCTAGAGGCTATCACGCTGAGGGAAATCAGTCAAAATAAAAGGGACAAATACATTAAATATCTCTCATATTTGGGACATAAACATGGTAAGGGAATAACAATGGCCAATGACAATAGAACCTGAATGTCAGTTTACAGAGACCAGTTTGCGAAAGATAAGTTTGAAGAATGTTAGAAGGGGACTTTAGGATATTGGTGGGCAGATATTGACACTCTAGTGGTGGCTGTAATATAGAGAAAAGGAAATGAAACCATAATTAAACGCGGGAGCTAGAATGATAGCACAGCAGTAGGGCATTTGCATTGCATGCAGGCGACCTGGAACGGGCCCAGGTTCAATACACAGCATTCCATATCTTCAGCCTACCAGGAGCAATTTCTGAGCACAGAGCAAGAAGTAACTCCTGAGTGCCACCAGGTGTGGCCCAAAAGCAAAAAGAAAACAAAAAAAAAAAAACATGGTAAATCAGTGACTTAAATTTTCATGAAAAATTTTGACTAGACTATATTTGATCACGACTAAAGACACCTGTGAATTCCGCAGACAAATTCCACACAGGTTATACTATTTATAAGATCCCTTTGCATGCTGTTCGCCCCATTTTGAACACCCAGAGATGACCAAACCTGGAGAAAGGAGTAGCCTCTGAACATTGCTGAGTCTTTTCCACCATGTCCCCACATTTTAGTGGGGACAACAAAAACTAAAATGAAATAAGGGGGATTTTGTCAGTTGAATGCATGAAACTTCTTTACTGAGATCATCTTGAAGCCATTCGCTGCAACTCACTGTAAACAAGAAACAGTGGGTTATTTATAGAAATAAATTTTGTTATGAAATTACAATATCTCAAATTAAAGTGTGGTTTTCAAAATTTCAGGGCCCATATAAATATGTCTAATAGAAAACAGCATCCTTATAGGGTTGAAACAATTGAATAGCAAGGTGCTTTCTTGAATACAAACTGCTAGGGTTAAATCTTTGGCATCCCGTATGATCCTCCAAACTCATCAGGAGTGATTTCTAAGTGCAGAGCCATGAAAAGCCCCTGTGCCCTGCTGTATTTGCCCCTAACCACCCTCCACAATAAAGCAAATGCAACATTACTATTAAAGAGTTAATACATGCTCAGTAAGAATGGGAATGTTTCTAATGTTTCCCTATTACAAAAACATTCATGTTTTGTTCTGATGTCACATTAAATTATGCAACATTTTCTTTGTCAAATCAATATTGCACTTTTTAAATATCTGAATAATAAAAATGTTATGAAAGTGTGTTTGACTAACAATAGTTAAGTCAATAGATATAGAGAGTAAAAAATAGAAACAGAAAACAAAGACTCATGTTTTTACTCCTTTTTATCTTTCTTAAATTTTAGTCTTATTTTTTATTCTATTTAAATGTTTTATTTTACAAAATTAATAATAGATAATTTTAAGATACAGTTCTATAAAGAAACACTTTATTAGGTTTATTGTGCCATATTTGAAAGGGTTACAGGGCAACAGATTGTAAGCACTTAACTCATAATATGAATCTATAACAACACATTATTTTTAACATTATAATTAACTTAACAGTTCATATTGCAAATAATACCCAAGTAGGTACTTTAAAATAAAAAAAGAAATGGACAAATATAGGAAATAAAATTGACTTAGTCGTCCCCTGAGATTGATCATTTCCTTAGACATTTAATTCTCCAGAAAATGCTTGTCAATTTTATAGCCTGAAGATCAATTTCAGATCATTCTCTACTGATGAAAAAATTCAATTATGCAAGGTCTTTTGGGTCTATAAAAATTCTCCCTTGAATCTTTCTTCTCTGTGGTTCCATTTCCAACCTTTTATTCCAGCAGATGACAGGTAATTGCTTAAATAGATAACTTCTATAAAGATCCCAATATGCTCTTCAATTTACAATTTGGTTACAAAGTTTTCATTCTATCTGTGGACCTAAAAAGAAATTTAAACCATTTCTTAAGGCATTTATTTACTAGGAACTTACAATGAATAATTACATAATGAAAATACATATTGAATTGAGAACATACATATGTATTATATACTAACTCCAAATATCTTATGTTACTGAGCTCTCAATTCTACAGCAATAATTGTCATTCATTGTGTACTATATGAGGAAAATTTTAATACTTTTATGTTAATTTAAGATTGCAATTTGGACTTATATATAGCTCATTCACTTATTAATTGTATAATTATATTGAATCCAAAACTAAGGTATGAATCAACTGTCTTGAAATAACTTCATTTAATATGCAGTAAATTTCTTTATTTGTAGGTAGGAAAATATAAGATGTGACCTTTTATCTATTTGATTCCAAATGTATTTTTCAGAGTAAACTTCCTACATAAATATATTTTAAATAGATCTAATAAAAATAATACAGCACGGCAAACAAATATAATATAGCCTCATTATTTGCAAGGGCTTATATTTATGTCACCCTTAGAAGGAAAAACATATACGTTTTTCTTAGCAATCGCACCAAGAGAATATGTATCTAGATTATCAGCATCTATCTTCTATCTGCCTTTTTTCCTAATTCACTGGTGACAATCCTAGGAGATCCACTAGATTTATTGTTTCTATAGTTCTTATGACTGTATATCATTATTATATAACACCAAATCGTTACATGTTCTTTCTAGAAAGCCTGGTAGCTATCAAATATTCTTTCTGATTAAAATAGGGTGGAGTCACTATGTTACGTGCTATACTTCTCATTAGCTTATTATATCACTTATGTTTATATCACATGTTATTTAAATCACATGAACTATATGTAGTGATATATATATATATATATACATGGGTAGAAATAAATCCATGGACAAACCTAAATCCATTGGACAACAAATTAATGACATAATTGATATTTTATTCCACTTGCATTTTCTGAGGAGAACTACATCTGACAGTTCCTTAAGCTAATCCTACTTCAGTGCCAGGGTCTTGCTCCCAAGAGTTTTGAGTATACAATGCTATGTTGAAAAATGGACCCAGATCACCCAAAAACATTCAGTTAGTTTTGGGTTTATTCTGGTTCTTATTGATTTTTTTATACTGGAATACAGCTACTATTAAAAATGTGTTTATAATATCCCAAAGAGTCTTAATTCTTAAAGAATATAAAAGGAAACTAGCCATTTCTATCTCACCTATGTATCACACCTTTATCACATTCTTACATTTTTGAAAATATTTTCCCACATTAATACAGACATTCATTAATATTTTAAAGAAATAAACATGTTGCTATATTAATAAAAATCAGAGGGTTAAAACACCATTTTTATGAAAATAAAAGATTATGTAATTTTGAGACAAAAATTCTTAGTGTCTTAGTTTTTTATTACAACAAAAATTAAAATTCTTGGAACCGGAGTGATATCACAGCAGTAGGGCGTTTGCCTTGCATGTGGCCAATCCAGGATGGAACTTGGTTCAATCCCCTGTTTCCCTTATGGTTCCCTGAGCCAGAGAGATTTCTGTTTGAGTAGTCAGGAGTAACCCCCGGATGTGGCCCCCCAAAAAAAACAAAAACAAAAAAATTGAAAAATAAAAATTCTTCATGAAATTTTTCAGTACCTTAATAAACACAAAATGTATTATATTAAACTTCAGGAAATCAGAAAACATGGTTAAATCAGGATATCAGCACAATGCCATCCAATATGAAGCCTCTAGGAAGAGTCCCAGCTACATGTTTACTCAGTAACTGGCAGAAATCAATTAAATCCAAGTGATTATCCTGAAGTCTTCTTTCCCTTGTCTATTCTCCCTTATACACTAGAATCGTTTCTCATCTTGGTACTTGCTACTTCTGAGAAACAGCAACAGGGTAAATTATCTTCCTCTTGTCTCAACTTCTAATGTGGATTCTCTCTGATCTTCAGCTGGCTTCCTCTCCCACTTTTAAAGACCTATAAGGCATCACTGAATGTGCTTGAATAATCAAGATCCTTTCTGTATATAATGGTCAACTGAGAAACAGTGGTAAACTCACTTGCCCATAAGTCCTATTTTCTGCATAATGATAACTTATTCACAGCATTAACAATGAGAATTAGAACTTTGGGAGGGTTGTTTTGTGTACACAATGAAATTTCCAGTTTTATGTTAAACTTAAATTTACTTTGATAAAGAGTTGGCGGGAGGAGTTTAGGGCCACATCTGATGCTCAGGGCTTACTCCTGGATCTGCACTCGTGTAAATCCTGTGAGTTTCAGTATACCATATGGGATTCTGGAGATCAAACACAGGTCAGCCTCATGTAAGGTACATGACTGACTCACTATACTATCACTGAGATAATGTTTAGTAAGGAAAATGAAAATAATAGGGAATATAAGAGAAGATAAATTCATAATTAAATGTAAACTTACATATATTGGCTCTTGAAATATAATGGTGCATTCAGACATAGACACTTCTGCTATCTTATTTAAGTGCATCACCTCTTTATTGGTAAGAAATAGTTTTTTAACCCAGTATTCAGTTAATTTATATTGAAACTAATTCTTTCACCTGAGTCTGATTAAAAAAATCTCAACCTTTAAAATTAAACTCAAGCATTAGCAATTTTATCTGAGGATATTATAATGTATGATAAAAGCAAGTTTCATTCTTATAACCTATGTTTTTAATAATTTTATACTTAATTTATCTATGAGAAGTTGAACCACACTCAGCAGGCCTCGTGGCTTTGTGCTCAGGAGTTAATCCTGGCAGTACTTGGTAAACATATGTGATTTGCTGTATGCAAAGAAAGGTCCATACCTCCTGTACTAACTCTTAGGTCTTGTAATCTCGTTTTTATCAAGATTGTTTTCACCTTGGCAAGGACATAACATTATATATATTTTGACCTATTCTAATGAACTTTTTAGTTTCAATATTTAAGCAGTAATATTTAGTATTTTATTATTGTTGCAAAATATATAATTTGTGTTTGATATGTAAAGTATATAGGTAAAGTGTATAACATACTATATTTATTGAGTTAAGCTGGCATTTATTTTATTTGTAGAATATTATTAAGTATAATAGAGTATAAATGGTAATTTTATACTATATTTAACGTACTTCTTACATGGCAATAAAGAATAATGGCCTTCTCTGTGTGGTGTTACTGTTCAAATCCAGAGCCTCAAATATGCAAAAATATGACCCCTACCACTGATCAAAAGAACTGGCTTTAAAAGCCTGGTTTTAAGAGCCTGAGTTGAGTCCCATATTCCTGATACCCTCTTTCTTAAAGTCTCATGTCGTTTTAAAAATTTCTGTACCTTAATTTTTTTCATTAGAAATAGACTAGTTATATATTCCAAGATAGAGGACTGTTGGATATTATAAAAAAATAAACAAAAAAATAAAATAATTGTGCATAAATTCAATGTATATAATGGCATTATTCATTTTTGTTCTTTAACTTAGGTTTCATTTTATGTTTAAGTATAAAGATTTGGAATATAAACCATAATTCAACTGGGACTACTGGTACAAACATGTCTACACTAGTCATTTCATTTCAACCTAGAAATAATTTTCAAACACAATAAAGTAGGTTTTAAATATAAAAATTTAGTGAACAGCTTTTCTTTATACATTCTTTATAAACTGACTTCAGAAAGATATTTTACCAAATAAGAAGGTTATTCTAAAATCAATAATCTCAAAGAAGAAAACAAATAATTAAGTTATTTATCATTTGCGGGCCGGTTTATTGCTTAGAGTCGGAAACATTTCTGAAAAAAATTTTATATTAACACTGTGGGAGAAAATAGTAACAATACACATTTTATAAACTACTTTTTATTTAAATTTAAAATAAATCCTTGTTTGTTGCTTGGATTTTTTTTTTAATGTTCAAGTCTACTACTCAGAATGCTACAAACCTACTGGGTAGGGATCTTGGGACAAGAGAGTAAATGCAGGCTAAGCAATTTAATTTTAGTTTTCAAGTAAAGGGGCATAAAATCCCAGGATATAATAAATCAAAAATAAATGAGGGAATTAATATGGACTTAAGGAAACAGACCTTAACTAAATCTCCCTAGGATTCTGAGTTTCATTTATTAAATCTAGGGAAATTAATCTTGACTTTCCTAAGAAAGTATAGAAACTAATTATTTCTTAAAGCTTTGAAAAACACCAATTGTAAGTTTGCTATTGAAATCATACATATATCTAAGCAAACCCACAGCTTCATATTAATTATTGTCAAACATTTAAATAGACAGAAAAAATAAATCATGTGAATATGAATTTAATACCGTATTTGCAGGCGTATAAGACAACCGGGTGTATAAGACGACCCCCTAATTCTGCAGTTAATATATAGGTTTAGGCCTATATTTGCTGTATAAACAAAACAGAACATTCCTGTGCTGCAGGTGCTGCATGTGTTCCTGTGCTCATATACCACAGTGAGCCAATCACAACAAGCAAAGGTTCAAAGGTTATACTGTAATAAACTTCCTCTCTGACTCTGGCCAATCTGAGCAAGCTTTTGACAGTGTAGATTCTGGTCCAGAACATTGTCTAATTTGCATGCATAAAAAGCCTGCTTGGATTGGCTGAGTTAGAGAGGCGGTCCAAGCAGCCTGGCAGTGATTGGTGGAGGATCTAGTTGGAAAATTCGTTTTGTGGCAATATTCAGACAATTTTCGTTTAGTGGCATATTGAAACATTTTGGGGGATATACTCAGCATATAAGACAACCCCCGATTTTCGGTTGACTTTTTTTGTTTCAAAGGTCATCTTATACGGTAGTTGCAGAAGTGTCAATCAAATATTTAACATTTTATTATATACCCCAATAAACATTTCATATATTCACATTTTCGTTGTTATTTTGTTTTGCTTTGTTTTGGGGCCAGACCCCAAAACACACTCAGACTATACACTCAGAAATCGCTCCTGCCTTGGGGAACCATAGGGACACTGGGGATTGAACCCAGGTCATTAGGGTCAGCCACTTGCAATGCAAACGTGCTACTGCAAGTGCTCAGACCCCATAAATTCACATCTTTGATATAACATATATATGTTTATATAATTCAAACTCAAATTTATCTAAAGTTTTCTCTAAAGACTAAAATAGAGCATGAGCTTAATAGTCATTTATTCTATATTCATATTTTATACACACAAACCTTATAGAATTTACTCATTGTTTCTAAAATATATTAATTTCTTCTGCCACATTTCATACCCTATATCTAAAATGTGTACTTTTAACAAATTTCTATGCCTCAATTTCAGAGGGATAAGAATGACATTTGAATTACTTTCTATGCTAATAAAATTGAAGGTGCAAAGAATTTGTAGTATTGAGCAAGATTGAGTAATGGATGGACATTGTACTTCCTATGTATATTTCCTAAGTTGTGGATATGGTTCATGTGGAGTCTTGCAAATGTGAGACACTAGATTCCATTCCAATACCAATTGCCCTAGATATAGCCACATATATATATACCCCCACCATGGATATGGCCCTTTAACAATATAAGCACCATCAACCATCATGTCTTAACTCCTTTGAAATACATCATTTTACAAAACAAATTATTGAATTATTTGAATTAATATTGTGTGGTTTATTCATAAACTTGATAGAAAAATACAACTATGTTTTTGTTTGGCAGAATGACTTTGTAGGTTTTATTATGTTAAAAATAATTCTTTAGGTGATTTAAATATTTTTTCTGTTTTTCTTTTATATTTTTTCATTTTTTTTATTTAAATACTTTGACTACATACATGATTGTGTTTGGGTTTCAGTCTTGTAAAGAACACCACCCATCACCAGTGCAACATTCCCATCACCAATGTCCCAAATCTCCCTCCTCCCCACCTAACCCCCATCTGTACTCTACACAGGCTTTCTATTTCCCTTGTACATTCTCATTATTAGGATAGTTCAAAATGTAGTTATTTCTCTAACTAAACTCATCACTCTTTGTGGTGAGCTTCCTGAGGTGAGCTGTTACTTCCAGCCCTACTGTCTTTTGTGTCTGAAAATTATTATTGCAAGAATGTCTTTCATTTTTCTTACAACCCATAGATGAGCGAGACCATTCTGTGTTTTGCTCTCTCTCTCTCTCTCTCTCTGACTTCTTTCACTTGGCATAATAGATTCAATGTACATCCATGTATAGGAAAATTTCATTACTTCAACTCTCCTGACAGCTGCATAATATTCCATTGTGTATATGTACCACAGTTTCTTTTTTTTTAATTATCTTTATTTAAACACCGTGATTACAAATATAATTGTAGTTGCATGATAACAGTCTTGTAAAGAACACCCCCCTTCACCAGTGCAGGATTCCCACCAACAATTTCCCAGATCTCCCTCCTCCCTACCCCACCCACACCTGTACTCAAGACAGGCTTTCTTTTTTTATTCTCTTTATTTGAATATCTTGATTACATAAATGATTGTGATTAGGTTTCAGTCATGTAAAGAACACCCCCCTTCACCAGTGCAACATTCCCGCCACTAATGTCCCAAATCTCCCTCCATTACACCCCACCCCCACCTGTACTCCAGACAGGCTTTCCAGTTCCCTCATTCATTCACTTGATTATGGTAGTTCTCTGTGTAGTTATTTCTATAGCTGTACTCACTACTCTTTGTGGTGAGCTTCATGGAGTGAGCTGGTGTTCCAGCCCTCCTCTCATTGTCTCTGAGGATTGTTACCAAAAATGAATTTTATTTTTCTTAAAACCCATAGATGAGTGAGACTATTCTACGTCTCCCTCTCTCCTTCTGACTTATTTCACTGAGCATGATAGATTCCATGTACATCCATGTATAGGAAAATTTCATGACTTCATCTCTCCTGACGGCTGCATAATATTCCATTGCGTATATGTACCACAGTTTCTTTAGTATTCATCTGCTGAAGGGCATCTTGGTTGTTTCCAGAGTCTTGCTATGGTAAATAGTGCTGCAATAAATATAGGTGTAAGGAAAGGGTTTTTGTATTGTATTTTTTGTGTTCCTAGGGTATATTCCTAGGAGTAGTATAGCTGGGTCGTATGGGAGCTCAATTTCCAGTTTTTGGAGGAATCTCCATATTGCTTTCCATAAAGGTTGAACTAGATGGCATTCCCACCAGCAGTGGATAAGAGTTCCTTTCTTTCCACATCCCCGGCAACACTGTTCTCATTCTTTGTGATGTGTGCCAATCTCTGGGATGTGAGGTGGTATGTCATAGTTGTTTTGATTTGCTAAGATTTGATCCTATGTGAGGCTCCATCCACAGAGGGATTTAATTATTTTTAAAAGAAAAATTGCTATGTCTCAGTCAGTAAAAACATCAACTTTAACAGTAAAATTTTATAATTCACAATAGTATAGCTTGAAATAACAGCTCTCACAGTAACTGATTATTTGCTTAATTAGTATTTAATATTTCATGACTTATATTCTATGGGAATATCGTGATTTTTAATTACTTTTAATAGTTCAAACTAAGTGTGTGTAATATTGCCTTTATATGATCTATGAAAGAAGTAAAAACCATAGAAGAACCTTTGTATGGATGTAGAAAACACTGAATAGGCAATCAAAGAAATTGGAAATAGCTTGCAGAGAGGTATCAGATAAAAAATAAGAATGTGATCTTATGAAATTAAGATATAAAAAGTTTCATTATAAGAAAAAAATAAGATATAGGAGCCAGAATAAATAACTCAATGACTGAGTGTATATGCGTACAAGATGCCAAGATTCAATCCTGGACAACAAAAGGTCCCCTAAGCACTTCAGGAGTATCCCCTGAGCATAATCAGGAGCTATCATTAGAGCATGGAAGCAATGTAGCTCCTAAACACTGCTGAGTGTGCAGCCCAAAACAAAAATTAACATAAAAAAGATTAGTCTCTTGGGGCTGAGGTGGGGCTAGAGGTAAGGTGTGTCTGCATTGCAAGCGCTAGCCAAGGAAAGACCGTGGTTGGATCCCCTGGCTCCCATATGGTCCCCCCAAGCCAGGGGCAATTTCTGAGCCCTTAGCCAGGAGTAACCCCTGAGCATCAAATGGGTGTGGCCCAAACAACAACAGCAACAACAACAAAAAAACCCTCAAAAAAAAAAAAGATTGCCCTTGGGGACAGAGTGGTGGGGCAAAGCCATAAGGCATCTGCCTTGCAGGCACTACCCTAAGAAGGATTCCCCCAACGTCCCATATGGTCCAACAAGCCAGGAGCGATTTCTGAGCATATAGCCAGGACGCCTAGCGTCACTGGGTGTGGCCTCCTCAAAAAATAAATAAATAATAAATAAATAAAAATAAAAAGTTGCCCAAATTTTATTTAAAACATGGGTCTCCTGCAAATGTTCCTTCTTAGCACCTTTAACATTAAAAAGTTAAAAAGTAAATTTAAATTTTTTTAATTAATTAATAAATCATATAATGCATTGTAAAATGGCATTGCACCATGTGGTATTTCTTTTCAAGGATGCATATTAATTTATAGTATAATAGTATTTTGATTAGCAATTATAAAATAAAGCAGGCAGAGAAATAATAGAGGAGTTAAGGAGCTAACACCCGATGTTTATATTTATGTTAAATTTCACTCTGGTGAAATTTGCTGACTTTTTATATATTTTGTTGTTGTTGTTTTGTTTTATATTTTTGGGCTACAGCCGGTAGCATTCAGGGGTTACTCCTGTATCTGCAGTCAGTAATTGCTCCTGGTAGGCACTAAAGACCATATGGGATGCCAGGATTCGAACCACTGTCTGTCTTGGATAGGCTGTATGGAAGGCAAACGCCCTACTGCTGTGCTATCTCTCCAGCCCATGCTGACCTTTTCTATCCCTGACTTTGTAACCCTGCATGTAGTCCAATTTCTCTCTCTTAATAATAAGCATTATTAGCATGGAATAATCTCCTTGGACCTAGTCATCAGCTGGGGTAATATCCTTGGTCCCAAATGCACCAGGAGGATGGAAGTTGACCCTCCACTTGTTGATTAGGTTGACACGATATTATGTTCATATATTTTAAACATAAGGAAATAGTCTATTTGAAAATACTTATATAAAAATATTCTTGTAGAGGTGATAAATTGTGAAAAGGAGAATGAAAAACTACAAAATTCTGAGAAATTTGCAGATGGGATGAAAGTACAATTTGGAAAATTATTGAATTAAATTAAACAGTTTTCTTCATGGCAAATAAATTCTGCTAAAAAAGGGAAAGAGCAGCGCCTGGGTATGGTTGCATAATTTGTAGATGGAGGTTTATTTTTCATAATTTTCAAATGGAGTTCCTTCATCTTTGAAGAAGGAGCTAAGTAGGTAGAACATATATTCTACAGAAATATTTTGATCAAGAAGATTAGAAATATTAATAGATAGAAAAGTGTTAAAAACATCTTATAAAATAATTTGGATTAGTGTTTCTGTTCTTAAATTAAAGGAATATACATTATTATTAATAGGAATTCAAAATATCTTAATGTCTCTATTTATTAATTTGTAAATGTATATTCTCACAAACTTAAGTGCATATCAATAATAAAATATTAAATATGCAAACATCCGAAAGAACTAGTTTGTTTCCAACAATAATCTATTTGCTAATTAATTCACTGATGCATGGGACTCTTGAGTAGCATTTCATGTCTGAATTTGGAAAGGACTATATAACTTTATGTGCAATGTAGCTGTTCATAGCCATTTAGATATACTAATGCTAATTAGTCTTCATGCTTCAGGGTAGGTTGAGAGCCAGCATGCTTTTACTGTAATCGAATCTGGTAAGTGCTCTGGTATTCAAGTATCACCTAAAACTAGCAGTAAGACCATCAAAAGGAAGGCCTAGGGGAAAAATCCATTTAGACATTTTTATTATGTGTATATTATCAATAAAAACAGCATTTCCTAGATATATTTTCTACTGGTTTAGATTCATTCTTTCCAAACAAGAAAAATAAATATTTCATAATTCAAGAGAGTATTAAGTCAATGGTATAATGTCCTATGACTATTAAGATTAACAGAAATGATGGTGCTTAAAATCTAATGAAGGCAAATTAATTGATATATCTATTTATTTTTATATTTGGATTTAATTAAACAGTTCACTATTCTTCAAAGGCATATATTTTAAAATTCACAATTTTCATTGTTAATGCTATCAGAGAACAAGTAATGTAATATTAAAGAAAGTTATATAATTGCTTGTCAACAGTTTTATAAAAATGAAAATGTGAAGTTTTATAAAGATGATTATAATTAAAGCTTCAAAAATCAATTAATGTCTATGTAAAAGACTTTAATTTTATAGTGTACCTATAAATTCTATAAATTTTAATTCAATATGTTGAATTAAAATCCCACAGATGGTCTTTGGTTCAAAATATCTACCAGTAATATAAACTTCATAATCCAACCATCTGCATATAATCCAGTTAAACCACTGTGCCTTTTAGTGCTTTGAATGTATTTAAAAAGTTGCTTGATACAAAGAAATAATATAAGTATGCTATTTTATAAAGTACAAATTATAATAAACTTTCTATAAAGAAATTTCTATAAAGAAATTTCTATAAAGAAATACTTGTTTGTAGTCAATATGTTCAGAGTTATTAAATATTACTCAATACCATTAACCCGCATGTATAATGTTCAATAACATCACTGTTAATTAAAAGTTCTGTTATTAATATACTATATTTGCATTCTCTTTTATGACAAGTAAAATATAAAATTTTATTTTGCTTACATCATTTTGTAGTGAAGATTACAATATTTGTACTGATAGACACTGGAGAAATAACCCGATAAATTTAAATTGAATGCTAAAAATCAATAAAGATTAAAATCCTTTTTTAAAGAACACATCTTTTACGTTGAACTTAATTTCAAAATGTATATACCTGTATGAGACTAAAGATTTCTGTATTTTCTTCTTTATATATGCTAATAAAACTACTTAAAGATAAATATATTCCTTTATTAACATATACTTATATATCTAAAACATCATCCTAAACTATGTTTTATGTGATACATATACATGTATTAATCTCTACATATTAATATTCATAAAATCATATATTCAGTTTCATTCTAAAAAGATCATCAAATTTTTTCTGAGTTAAAAATGTAAGTAGGAAGAACTGCATATTTCAATGTACAAGAGAGTCAAAATTATACTTGTTAGAAACCAACAAACTAATACTCAATTTGAAATGAGAATAGATGAGTTCTTCAGTTCCATTCTTTCTAATCTTCAGCATCATTTGCCACATTCATAGACTCCAGGGGCAATTTTGTAAATTAAGAGCAGAAATAAGTTTTATATTAGGGTTGTAACATGGAAGACCAGAGGCATATTACATAAAGTCAGAGATCTGGAATTGCCTATGGCTTTCAGAATATGAGCACATGGACATTTGCAGAAATCTTGGCAAAATGCATGATACATTATGCATATATAGATATACATATGTATTTCTTTTCCGCTCTTCATGTTGGACACTTGAGTTTTTATTTTTTTAGATCTAGACTATTGTAAATAGTGCTACTTAGAATATACTTGTGCACATGTCCTTTGAGTTTATCCTTTTGTGTACTTGGGATAGGTGTTCAGGAATAAAATTGTAATATCACATCAAAATGTTATTAAGTTTTAGACACATGCCTGAACAATTTTCCAAAGACGCTGAACTAAGCAGCTGTACCATCAGCAATTAACAAGATTTTCTTTCTTTTATATTCTACCAGCACTTACTCTATATTCACAAAATTTGTCATGGACAATTCTCACTAGCATGATGTGATATCTCACTCTCATTTTGACTTGTTTTTCTCTGATAATCAGTAATAATCGTTTTCGCTATCTTTCAGCCATATTTATAATTGTTTATGAATATTTTCTCAAAATTTTATGTTTTATTTTTATTGCAGTTGTATACCAGAAGTGCTTTGCAATCTAAATATTAATTTAGGAAATGTCTTAAGAAATCTGTAAACTTTCTCTCAGTATTTTCATTGGAAATAATAAATACAGATATTTCTTTAAAATAATTTATAATTATCATCATAAATGACATTGTCATTCTCATATGATTAATTACATTTTTGTTACTTTGAAGATTTGAAAATGTCTCCAAGGAGACTTTAGTAGAAGTTGCTTGGTGCATAGATTGTTCTCTTTATTAAGTTTTGCTTGATTTGCGGGGGGTCACACTAGCAGGCTAACTTCAGATTGTAAATTACTACCAGACTACTCCCAGCTCGGCTCCTGAAATTTGCTACCTGTGGTGTTTGGGTCACCCACATGCAAAGAATGTACATAGTCTTTAATGCTATCTCTCTAGTCTCTATCTAAGTATATTCTTTTATTTTGATTTGTTTTACTGCACTCCTAAAAGTGTTCAAAATTTTTTCTGCCTCTTCAAACTCAGTGCACTCTATACTCCTGGTAGAGCTCTGGGTACCAAATGAGATGCCAGGGATTAAGCTTTACACACAGTACTATCACCCTAGCCCTTGGATGTATGCAATCTTGAAGATAGTTATTATTCAATCCATAAGGAAATATTTATTTTGATATAAATTCTTTTGGTATGCAGTCAAATATAGCACCTGAAATACTTATGGTAAATATTCACATAATTAGACATGAATAAAATACATTTTATTTAAAATTTAAATATTTTTGGTATTTTTTTATTTATTTAAACTTCTTGATTAAATATATGATTGTGATTAGGTTTCAGTCATGTAAAGAACACCCCCCTTCACCAGTACAACATTCCCACCACAAAAATCCCAAAGCTCCCTCCATCCCACCACACCCCCACCTGTACTCCAGACAGGCTTTCCAGTTCCTTCATTCATTCTCATGATTATGGTAGTTCTCTGTGTAGTTATTTCTGTAACTGCACGCTCCACTCTCTGTGGTGAGCTTCATGAAGTGAGCTGGAAGTTCCATCCCTTCTATCATTGTCTCTGATGATTGTTGCAAAAATGACTTTTATTTTTCTTAAAATCCATAGATGAGTGAGACTATTCTGTGTGTGTCTCTCTCTCCCTCTGACTTATTTCACTCAGCATGATAGATTCCATGTACATCCATGTATAGGAAAATTTCATGACTTCATCTCTCCTGACAGCTGCATAATATTCCATTGTGTATATGTACCACAGTTTCTTTAGCCATTCGTCTGTTGAAGGGCATCTTGGTTGTTTCCAGAGCCTGGCTATTGTGAATACCGCTACAATAAATATAGGTGTGAGGAAGGGGTTTTTGTGTTATATTCTTGTGTTTATATATATATATATATATATATATATATATATATATATATATATATATTCTAGAAGTGGAATCGCTGGGTCGAATGGGAGCTCAATTTCCAGATTTTGGAGGAATCTTCATATCGCTTTCCATAGAGGTTGGACTAGACGGCATTCCCACCAGCAGTGGATAAGAGTTTCTTTCCACATCACTGCCAACACTGCTTGTTCTCATTCTTTGTGATGTATGCCAATATCTGTGTGTGAGATGGTATCTCATTGTTGTTTTGATTTGAATCTCCCTGATGATTAGTGATGAGGAGCATTTTTTTTTTTTTTTTTTTGGTTTTTGGGCCACACCCGGCGGTGCTCAGGGGTTATTCCTGGCTGTCTGCTCAGAAATAGCTCCTGGCAGGCACGGGGACCATATGGGACACAGGGATTCGAGCCAACCACTTTTGGTCCTGGAAAGGCTGCTTGCAAGGCAAATGCCGCTGTGCTATCTCTCCGGGCCGATGAGGAGCATTTTTTCATGTGCTTTTGGCCACTTGAATTTCTTTTTTATCAAAGTGTCTATTCATTTCTTCTCCCCATTTTTTGATGCGATTAGATTTTTTTTCTTGTAAAGTTCTGTCAGTGCCCTATATATTTTGGATAGTAGCCCCTTATCTGATGTGTGTTGGATGAATATTTTCTCCCACACGGTGGGTGGCTCTTATATCCTGGGCACTATTTCTTTTGAGGTGCAGAAGCTTCTCAGCTTAATGTATTCCCATTGTTGATCTCTGCTACCAATTGTTTGGAAAGTGCAGTTTCCCCCTTGAAGATGCCTTTAGTCTCAATGTAATGGAGTGTTTTACCGACGTGTTGTTCTATATACCTTACGGTATCAGGTATGATATCAAGGTCTTTAATCCATTTGGATTTTTACCTTCGTACATGATGTTAACTGGGGGTCTATGTTCGCTTTTTTGCAAGTGGCTAACCAGTTCCAGCACCACTTGTTGAAGAGGTTTTCCATGCTCCTTTGTCAAAAATTAGGTGACTGTATGACTGTGGAACATTGTCTGAGAACTCAAGCCTATTCCACTGATTTGAGGGGTCTGTATTTATTCCAATACCATGCTTTTTTGATAAATATTGCTTTGTAGTACAGTTTAAAGTTGGGGAAAGTAATGCCTCCCATTTTCTTTTTCCCTAGGAGTGCTTTATCTATTTGAGGGTGTTTATTTTTCCAGATAAATTTCATAAGTGTTTGATCCACTTCTTTGAAGAATGTCATAAGTGTTTGATCCACTTTTTTGAAGAATGTAATGGATATTTTTAAGGAGATCACATTAAATCTGTATAGTGCTTTGGGGAGTATTGCCATTTTAATGAGGTTAATCCTGCCAATACATGAGCAGGGTATGTGTTTCCATTTCCGTGTGTCCTCTCTTATTTCTTGGAGCAAGCCTTTATAGTTTTCTTTATATAGGTCCTTCACATCTTTAGTCAAGTTGACTCCAAGGTATTTGAGTTTGTGTGGCACTAATATGAATGAATTGCCTTCTTGACGTCCATCTCTTCCTTATCATTATTGGTGTATAAAAAGGCCACTGATTTCTGTGTGTTAATTTTGTAGCCTGCTACCTTGCTCTATGAGTCTATTGTTTCTAGAAGCTTTTTGGTAGAGTCTTTAAAGTTTTCTAATTAGAGTATCATGTCATCTGCAAACAGTGAGAACTTGACTTCTTCCTTTGCTATGTGGATTCCCTTGATATCTTTTTCTTGCCTAATTGCTATAACAAGAACTTTCAGTACTATGTTGAAGTGGAGTGGTGAGAGTGGACAGCCTTGTCTTGTACCAGAATTTAGAGGAAAGGCTTTTAGTTTTACTCTATTGAGGATAAAATTTGCCATTGGCTTGTGATAGATGGCTTAAATTAGATTGAAAGGTTTCTTTCATTCCCATCTTGCTGAGAGTTTTTTTAATCAAAAATGGGTGTTGAACCTTATCAAATGCTTTCTCTGCATCTATTGATATGATCATGTGATTTTTATTTTTCTTCTTGTTGATGTTGTGTATGATGTTGATAGATTTATGGATTTAAACTATCCTTGCATTCCTGAAATGAAACCTACTTGGTCGTAGTAAATGATATTCTTGATGATGGATTGGATCCTATTTGCCAGGATTTTGTTGAAGATCTTTGCATCAGCATTCATCAGGGATATTGGTCTATAATTTTCTTTTATGGCAGCATCTCTGTCTGCTTTTTGTAACAAGGTGATTTTGGCTTCATAAAAGCTGTTTGGGAGTGTTCCTGGTTTTTCAATTTTATGGAAGAGCCTGGCTAGGATTGGTAGTAGCTCCACTTGAAAAATTTGAAAGAATTCATTAGGAAATCCATCTGGGCCTGGGTTTTTCTTTTTAGGCAGATGTTTGATTACTTCTAGGTTCTCATTTTTAGTAGCATATAGTTTCTCAAAGTAGTCTCTGATTACCCTTTGGATCTCTGCAATACCTGTCGTGATCTTCCCCCTTTTCATTTATAATACGGGTTATCAGATTTTTCTCTCTTTTTCTTTGTGAGTTTTGCCAATGATCTATCAATCTTGTTTATTTTTTCAAAGAACCAACTGCTGCTTTTCTTGATCTTTCGGATTGTTTTTTAGTTTTCCACTTCATTAATTTCTGCTTTCAGCTTTGTTATTTTCTTCTGTCTCCCTCTTCTTGGTTCCTTTTGTTGGTCATTTTCTAATTTTTTGAGCTGCGTCATTAAGTTATTCAGGTATGCCCCTTCTTTCTTCCTGATGTGTGCTTGTAGAGCTATAAATTTTCCTTTCAGGACTACTTTTGCTGTGTCCCATAGATTCTGGCAGTTTGTATCTTCATTGTCATTTGTTTCTAGAAAAGTTTTGATTTCCTCTTTGATTTTATCATGGACCCACTGGTTGTTCAGTAGCAGGGTGTCTAATTTCCAATTGTTAAAGTTTTTCTTTTGTGTGCCTTTGTAGTTCACATCTAATTTCAGAGCCTTGTGGTCAGCAAATGTAGTCTGCAAGATTTCTATCCTCTTGATTTTATGGAGGTATGTTTTATGTGTCAGCATGTAGTCTTTACCTAGATAATGACCCATGTACATTGGAGAAGAATGAGTATCCAGGTTTTTTGGGATGGAGTGTCCTATATATATCTACTAGTCATCTTTCTTTCATTTCTTTTTTCAGGGCTAGGATGTTTTTGTTGGGTTTCAGTCTGGTTGAACTATCAAGTGTTGATAGGGCCGTGTTGAGGTCTCCCACAATTATTGTGTTATTATTGATGTCTTCTTTCAGATTTGTCAGTAACTGTATTAGATAATTTGCTAATCTCTCATTGGGTGCATATATGTTTAATAATCTGATTTCTTCCTGTTGCATATATCCCTTGATTAGTGTATACTGTCCATCTTTGTCCCTTACCACTTTTCTGAGTATAAAGTTGGTGTCATCAGATATTAATATGGCCACCCCAGCTTTTTTAAGGGTGTTGTTTGCTTGGATGGTTTTCCTCTAGCCTTTGATTTTGAGTCTATGTTTGTTCTGGCTATTCAGGTGTGTTTCTTGTAGGCAGCAGAAGGTTGTATTCATCTTTTTGATCCATTTTGCCACTCTATGTCTTTTAATTGGTGAATTTAGTCCATTGACATTTAGGGAGATGATTGTTATAGGATTTAATGTCATCTTTAAAGATAAGTTTATTGTGTTTGTTGATCTCTCTTGTCTTAAAGTAGACCTGTCAGTTTTTCCTTTAAGGCTGGTTTTTTTTTTATCTGTGAAGTTTCTGATATGTTGTTTATCCAAGAAGCTATGTATCCTTCCTTCAAACCTAAACATGAGTCACGCTGGGTGCAGTGTTCTTGGTGAGGCATTTATTTCATTCAGTCTTGTCACAATATCCCACCACTGTCTCCCGGTCTTGAGATTTTCTTGTGACATGTCTGCTGTAAGTCTTAGGGATGCTCCTTTGAATATAATTTCCCTTTTTGATCTTGCTGCTTTCAGTATTTTATCTCTATCTGTGGGACTTGTCATTATCATGAGGATGTGTCTTGTGTTTTTCTTTGGGTTTCTTTTAGCTGGTACTCTTTGGGCATGCAGGATTTGATTACATGTAGTCTTTAACTCTGTGAGTTTCTCTTTGATCATGTCTTTGACAGTTGATTCTTCCTGGAGGTCGCCTACCTGGGCCTCTGGGACTCAGATGATTCTTATGTTGTTTCTGTTGAGTTTATCAAAGACTTCTATTTTCATCTGTTTGCATTCCTTGAGTACTTTTTCTATTGCCTGATCATTTGCCAATTTCTTTTGCTGTGTTGAATTTTTCTGCATCTCATCTTCCAGTACACCAATTCTGTCTCAGCTGCTGTTACCCTGCTGTCGAGGCTATCCACTGATGTTTTCAGTTTAGCTATCGTGTTTTTCAGATCTGCTATTTCAGTTTGGAGTTTTCTGACTTTTGTCTTTGTGTTCTGTTCAGATCGATCTATGCTTTCTTTGAGTTCTATAAACATCTTCCATATTTCTATTTTAAGTTTCTTATCCAAGAGGTTAATCAGATGGTTGGAATCTTTTAGGCCATCCAAGCTATCGTATTCATTCTCTGTGCATGGTGTTTGCCTGCGAGTTTCCCCATTGTCACACTAGTAGTGTGGTTTTTCCTGCATGTTGTGGTGGGGTTTATTGGTTAGAAAGAGTGCATGGCCACAAAGCAAAGTAGAGCTTCAAGAATTCAGGAAAGATAGAGAAGCACAGGACAGAGCTCCCTTCAGGTCCTCGGTTTCCTCAGAAGAAGCACAGCAGTGTGGAGTCTCCGCAGGTAGAGCAATCAGCACTCCCCTGGCAACCCCCATAGCCAGCCAGTTCTTACTCACTCACTCGCTCGCTGGGCAGCTTCAGAATGCAGTTTTTTTGGGGGGTTCACTTCCCAGTGCTCTGAGGAGAGCTTCAAGAATTCAGGAAAGACAGAGAAGCACTGGACAGACCTCCCTTCAGGTCCTCAGTTTCCTCAGAATATTATAATCTATAATCAAAATATTATAATCTATATTATTAAAAACTATGATGGGGTCAGAGAGGTAGCAGAGAAGTAGAGCATTTACCTTGGATGCAGCCAATCCAAGGGGGAAGGGGGTTCAAATCCCGACATCTCATATGTTTTTCTGTGCCTACCAGGAGCAATTTCTTTGCACAAATCTAGGGGTAACCCCTGAGTGCCACTGGCTGTGATCTCAAAACCAAAGAAAAATAAAAAACAAACCTATGAATGTTATACATAATTCCTAAACTCTCAAAATTACTGTCAGAGTGAGAAAATGTTTAAAGGGTGATTAATAAATTATTTTCAATATTATACATGCTGAAACCTTTCTATACACAATCAATTTCAAGAATCTTCAAAGCAATGAACAAATAATTCACTTTTTAAAAATGAAATAGAAAAATCTGAGTGTAAATACTTAAATATTCCCCCAATTAAAATTTCCTTAAACTCTATGTTAATCCTTAATATATTTTGGAGCAAAAGTTTTACAACGAGGTTTCCTGAATGGCCTTCTTTACTTGCCAAAGGGATTACAAAGGAAAAGTATATTTTTCTCCTTGGACAGGTTATGAAACTATTTTATAAAAATCTTCCTTTGGTTTTCTAAAAACAACCGGGCCGATTTTATGTCAAAAAACAATGAAAAATCATATAAGACTACCAGACTTTGAACCAGCTGGACTACCCACAACTTTCCTTAACAAGTGGGCCAATTCCGCCTGGAAACAGAATGAACACAAGATATAAAAAGATCAAAATTGTTGGAATCAGCAGCTGTTCTACCTGCAGCAGTTAATCTTTCTTGGCAATCTGTGAGGGCAAGCTTTCTCAGGCTAACTGGACTAAGAACCCTTTAGCTGAGTGTTGTACCACTGGAGATGTCTCTTAACAGCTCTCCACTTCCACCACAGAGGCAAACAGAAAATTATCTCAATTTGGAGGTAAAAAATGTGAATATTAATGGTCAGCTTCACTAATGAATTCAAGCCCATTTGCTGATTCTTTCAATTTCACAAATTTATCAAGTTTTCTAAAGTGCACTATCAATAACTCACACCAACACAGGCTCTCCATGTAAAATTGATAGGAATTTTAAAATCAAAGACAGATACTTATGTGTATATATAGATGGCCCACAAGTCTGCTTATTGTGTCAGCCACAGTTCAAAGAGATGGACAGGTATTAATTCATGTCAGCAAATATTTAAGGCAGAATAATCATAAAGACCAGGAAGAACAGCATTGAGAAGTAAATTAACTGATGCTATTACTACATAATTTAGAATCAGAAAAAGGATTCAAACACGTTGCATCTGGGTGCAGAGTTTTGGTCCTGATAAAAGTACAATGCAAAAAAGGAAATAAAAACCCACTAAATTTCCTTTAAATAAATGTAGACTAATTATATGTACATGAATTTCTTGAGTCTCCTATTGTTTAAAATATATAACCTATATCTTCTATAACAAATTTTATCATTCAATTGGTTTGATTTATCCAGCTTTAAAAATAATACAAGTTTGAGTATGTTTAAGAGATTACTGGTATGAAATAGTACTCTAAACAGAGTCAGTGTCCAAGGAGTTTTTTTGATATCTTTTTTTTTTTTTATCCATTTCTTCCAGGCTTTCATTTTTATTTATTTATTTTTTTGGAAGTTAATGCTATTGTTATTTTATTGTGTTTTTTTTATAATTTTTTATTATGAATTATGACAACAAAAGATGCAAAGAAAGAGGATAAGGTAAAGTTACAGTGGAAGGACAATCACCCATAACATAATTATCAGAAGAAGTCCCCTTGCTGATATCTTAACTTTGAATTTTCACCAAAGAAAGTTAAGATAAATAAAACAGAATCCATGTGCAATTACTTTTTCCCTCAAGTCCCCAGATTGTAGCACATTATAATATTTCTTAACAGCACACAAGGCAATCTAAAGCCATCAAACTTACGTAACTCCTTAAACATTAGAGGCATAGTATTTTTTACATTTCCATGTACATGCATATTAGCTTAAGTTAACCTCGAATTTTAAGTGGGTGTGTTTTAAGGATTAGAGTCAAAGGAGCACAGTAAAAACGGTGTTAGAGTGGCAATTGTTGTTTTCATAGGCCCACCAAAATATGAGAGGCATGGAAAGGAATAGCCTTGGCCTAAATACAAAGAGATCCTACCCCTGAAGTTTCCTGGCATAAGACCAGCTCTAGGCCTCAGGAAAGTTATCGTTCGCTCCAAGACATTGTCCGTAGCGCCAACACACTTATCACACAGTCTCTGTTGTTGGTCTCATGTTTCTGTATTAAAGATTCTGGAATCTGCATGTCCTACATTGAAGTCATGATGTGGAGTGCCTTTTCGTTTCACCTCACCATGAAAGGGGAATGCAGGAAGCCCTGTCCTGTAAGCAGGTTGTTGTTGTTAAGTCTTCTCAGTGTTAAGGGAAGTCTCTTTTGAGCAGGACGATGTCTGAGCAGTGGTAGGGTCTTCCCTGGTAGAGGATTGCTTCCAGGTGATGTTATAGACAAACCTCACCATAAAGGGGCAATACAGCAAGCCCTGTCCAGTAAACAGGTCATTGTTCTTGTTGTCTTCTCAGTGTTAAGGGATGTCTCTTTTGAGTAGATCGATGTCTGAGCAGCTGTAGGGTCGTCCCTGGTACAGGAATGCCTCCGGGTGATGTTATATACAACCTTGGATGTTTTGTAAATGTCTTCTGTAGATCAAGGGGTAAATGGAGAATGCCCATTCTTCTGAGGCCTGTGCCAGGTCTTTATGTCAATGTTCAGGGTGTAAGGTCTCATTGCACTACAAGATTTGTGAGTTCCCATTTCTATTAGATAAGAACTTATTGGTATGTATAGTATTTTCCTATGTTATTGTGCCTACGCAAACAAGATATAAAGCCACGTGGTGCTATCAGATATATGGGGGCATAAGAACATTTCCAACAAGACCCATGACTTGGTTCAAACATTAATATTAATATTAAACTGAGGGATTCTTTCACACCAAATTCCATATTGAGCAGTTCATAAAGAGAAGATAAAAAACATGGGGGGGTGGATCATCACTGTATAAGAAAGTATTTAGCAAAAGTTATAGCCGTCAAAGAAAACACCCATAAAATGTTGAAAAGATATGTGTCCTTTTTATGCCTTTTAAAATAGTTGGGTGGGTGTTAACTCTAGGGCACCACTTTGGTCTGTGAATTAGGACTCAACAGTACTTAAGTTAGAAAGGGTAAAAAAGGAGTAATGATGATAGAAGTTAAAGAAGTTAAAGAGAAATATGAACTTATGAAGGGGTATGCAAAAGGGCAGAGTACAAAATGGACATTCTGCATACATAAAAACATAATTCAATGATAGTGAGTACTATTAATGTTTCTTGTGATTTTGAAAATGTAGACTGGACAGAGATTACCAGTGTCAGCCAAACCTCCTCCTGCTAGACTCCCGGCTCCCAGGAAGGAGAGATCCTTCAAGAAGCTGGGAGAACAGAAGTTCAGAGCCCCACCCAGACCCTCCCTAAGGAGCCGCATGGATAGTGGGGGAAGGCCTAGGGTACCTTCAAACTCCACCAAGGGACCCAACTCACCGGCTTGCCCAGGGGTGTGGCCCGGGGAAGCCCTGGAGATCTGGAGCAAGGCGGCAGAGGGGTGCTGGGGTTACCCAAATCCCGCACCCCCCCTAGGCCTGGCCAAGCAGGCCTCCGGCATGGCGTGGGCCTGCCAAACCTCTTCCTGCTAGACTCCCGGCTCCCAGGAAGGAGAGATCCTTCAAGAAGCTGGGAGAACAGAAGTTCAGAGCCCCACCCAGACCCTCCCTAAGGAGCCGCATGGATAGTGGGGGAAGGCCTAGGGTACCTTCAAACTCCACCAAGGAACCCAACTCACCGGCTTGCCCAGGGGTGTGGCCCGGGGAAGCCCTGGAGATCTGGAGCAAGGCGGCAGAGGGGTGCTGGGGTTACCCAAATCCCGCACCCCCCCCCCAGGCCTGGCCAAGCAGGCCTCTGGCATGGCGTGGGCCTGCCAAACCTCTTCCTGCTAGACTCCCTTTTTTGATATCTTAAGTGCAGTATTAAATTAGCCACATATTGTTACTCCTTTGCATTTTAATTGTCAAGAGGCAGTGTGTTGTGTTAATAATATGTATAAGTAACCTAGTGAGAGTATACTCAAATTTTAAATATAGTTTTTATTATTTAATATTACCAAACAATATTTTACAAAGTACCATGGAAACAGTTATCTAAAAGAATTTCTAACTTTAAAAGGCAAGTAATTTATATAACAAAACCGAGGTATGTATCTTGATTACTTATAGTTGCAAACATGTCTTTTAATAAAAATTAAGTGTTGTGGCAGTATAAAAAATGAATCCAAATATTGTGGAAATAACAATTCTGACAAAATACTCTCATTTTATGTTAGTAGTATTATTTTCTAGTTTGGGATGAATATGAGTTATAATAAAACAATAGTATTAGCATAGTTCATATGAATATTTAGGCCACAACAAAACTTCAAGTCACCTGACTTTTTATTAGTTCACCTTTACTTATTTATTCCTTTAGCTTTAGGACTTCTCCCAAAGTGTCAGGGCACACTCATGGCACTGTATTTCAGGAATCACTTTTATTTGGACATCAGGGCACATATGGGATGTCAGGGACCAAACCCAAGTTAGCTAACTGGCTGTATTACTGCTCTATTGCTCAGCCTCTTCACTGTTGCTTTAATTTGTATTTCCTGATAACCACTGATGATGAATATTTTTTAAAAGTCTGACCATGCTTATGTCACCATTGAGGAAGTGTCTGTTTACCTCTTTTCCCAATATTTTGATGGATTTTGTTTTATATTTTGTTGAGTTTCAAAGTGTTTTATATATCTCAATAGAGAGAAAAGCATGTACATCATTTATCAGAAAACCTGATAGGCCTCATGGAAAGAAAGTAATCTTCAGGCAGAGAAGTAGTATATTAATTTTTATTAGTTTTCTAGAGTTATTATTCTAAAATACTGTAAATTTAAGAGGGCTTTTTTGGGTAGTAGTCTTTGGTTTTGGAGCCACACTTGGCAGTGTTATCAGGTTACTTCTGGCTCTCCTCTCAATTACTCCTGGCGGGCTCAGGGCACCATATGGAATGCAGGAAATCAAACCTGGGTTGGCAATTTGCAAGGCAAACACCTTACCCACTGTTCTATTTCTCTTGTTCCTTAAAGGGGTTTTATACAAAAACAGGGAATTTTTTATTCCGTGATGAAAGTTCGGAATCTGAAATCAAAATATCAGTCAGGCAATAGTCTATCTAGAGACTAAAAGAGAACTCTTTCTTTTTGTATTCCATTACTGGATATTGTCCAGCATTTCACTTGCCACAACATAACTTCAATATCTGACTTTGTTTCCTAATGACATTCTATTTGTCTTCATGGGTTTATCTGTTTAAGAGACAACAATCTTATCAGATTAGAGACCCACCGTATTCTGAAACAGCATCATTGTCGCTAATTATATATCAGAGTCACATTCTTAAGTACTGAAGTTTAGATCTTTGACATACCATTTGCTAAAAGCTAGCTTGATTATAAGTGGATAAAATAGCCCTTTGTCCCTTTTAAGAGAAAGGAGTTTACAGAGAGATTTGAAGAAGACCAGAAAGAAGTCATGTGCATGGTTTAGATAAAGATAATTAGTGTCTTTTTCTTCTTTAGTAGTAAAGTTCAGTACAAGATTATACAGGGGGAGTGAACTAGATTTGATTATTAATGAAATGTGAATATTGAGCAAAGAAAGAGTCAATTATAATTCTGGTATTTTTAATGATATCAACTAGGAAAAATATCAATCCTGATTTAACTAAAATTAATAAAATAAACAAAATTTGGTAGGCTGTGTTTATGTGTGTGTATAAATTGTGTAAAGTGAGGCACCAGAGGGATAACATGGAGGTAGGGTGTTTGTTGTGCATGCAGAAGGACATTGGTTTGAATCCCGGCATCCCATTGATCACCAGAGCCTGCCAGGAGCGATTTCTGAGCATAGAGCCAGGAGTGATCCCTGAGCGCTGCAGGATGTGACCCCCCCAAAAAAATAAAATAAAATAAAATAAAATAAAATAATTAAATGAATTGTGTAAAGTGGTTAAGCATAGCAGATTTTCTAGATAAGGTAAGTCACATGCAGCTGAATTTCAAGGAGAGGATGTATATAAATCAGTATTTCAGTGACATATTGACGATATTTGTCACTGAGGGTCAAATAAAAAAAATCACAAGGAAGAAAATCAAATGCAGATATTTCAATATCTGAAAAAAGTTCTCATACACAAATTTTTCTAAAGCATGTCAGAATAAACCTTGAAATAATATAGTTACTAAAATACATAAATTCATAACAGAGTGTAGATTCTTGAATTTTAAGAAATATATAATGTATTAGTACAAGGGCATATATGCACATATATATATTTGTAGTATTAGGGTATTATGAATATTATAATATAAAGAAGCCTAATATGAATAGATGATAGTGTCTTGTTATTAAGTATTGGGTATATATAAATGTGTATTCAAGTGACACTTTATCCCTTTTAATAATTAAAGAAAATCTCGTAATCTGTAGTTGGTGGGTTTTCTCAGGAACATCATAGGAACAGATGACATTTTAATACTGCAATTTACAATATTTATAAGTGTTTCATGCATATATGGCTCCAAAGCCATGCCTGGCAACACAATGCATGCTTCCTTCTACCAGTAATATGACAGTTAATCTCCTTGAAAATGATCGAATAATTGTCTCTACTGGTAATAGACTAGTCAAATTTTTAGAAGAAAGAGTAATATCTATGTAATATTTTGGCTACTAGTAAGTGTACCAGGGGTCCTCAAACTTTTTAAACAAGGGGCCAGCTCACTGTCCCTCAGACCATTGGAGGGTCTGAATATAGTAAAAACAAAACTTATGAATGAATTCTTATGCACACTGCATATATCTTATTTTGCTATGAAGAAACAAAACAGATATAAATACAATATGTGGCCCATGGGCCATAGTTTGAGGACCACTGCTAGACTATTATTTTGTGTATTAAATTAAAATATTTCATAAAATATTCAAAGATGTGCCAAGTACTATTCACATTCTCTACTTGAATGCCCTGTATTCTGACTCGAATACAAATTTGACCAAAAAAAGGAAATGTTTAGCAAAATATCCTCAGTGTATCTGTCTTCTGTTTGTATATTAAGACATTTCATTGTTAGCATACTTGGAATTATTAGCAAAGTGATAAAATGTATTATTAGTATGAATATGATAATAGACATTGTATTTTATGTTGGGAAGTAACTATACATATTCCAGACCTTTGCTCCCTCCTATAGGATTTTTATTCAGATGTTTTTAAAGGATTTAGTTGAGTGAAATTGGTCCAAGAAACAAAAAACTATCACACAGACTTCCTAACTTTCAAAGATGTTTACTATTTCTTTGAGCCAGAAAAATAATACCTATAGAATAATTAGTCAGTTGAAATAATGGTCTTGGAGAAAGTTTCATTGTTCATCTATGCTATTTTATAGTACTTACTATTATAGAAATTCAAGTACTTATTGGACAGAATTCAGTGTAGATTTACTACAACTGTAATTATTGTTTAAGAAGCAAAATTTAAGGTGTTAAGAAAAGTTAAATACTGTCCAATATTTGTTTTCCTGTTGTATCCTAGATAAATTCAAATTTCATTGTGTTTCAATGAAGATGAATAATAAAACAGCACACCTTACATTGACTATTTATGCAACTAAAATATCCAGTATAAAAAGTTATATTTTAATGGCATAATTATTGACTTAAATTATAGCATTCATTAAATAAGTTCTTCCCCCTTTTTCCTGTCTTTAATCTTATTCAGCATCACCTGAAGTTTCAACCACTTTAAACAGTTTGGAGATACAGCCTCCACAGACCTTTAGACAATAAAAATAAAAACATATAACCTTTGATATTTGGCTAAGGTCATTTTCTTTCATCAATAATACAAATATTTTGGTGTGTATCTGGTATGAATGAATCTGGTGTGATGTGAATCAATCACAGAATATTATAGTATAAGCTTCCAAGTAACAGTAAACATTTTATGTTCACACCCATACCTTCAAAATTCCTACTTAACTTGCTTTCTGCTATTATTTCGTCTGGGATGAACAGAATAGGAATCTGTATTTACTCACCTTTAGACATATGCTAAAGTCTACCAAATATTAATATAGTGTTATTATAATTTAATACAATAATTACTTTAAAAAGTGAATAAAAATTATTATTTTCTTTTATGCCATCTTCAATAAAGTTCTATTTCTTCAAGTCCAGGGAAATTGTATTTTATTTTTCAACCTTTTATCACTTTTGTAAGACTTGGAGTGCTTGCCCTTGGGGTGCCAACAAACTAACATGTCCTCTCCAAGACAAAAAGTCAAGTTGTTTTTTTCTATTTCATCCCACCGAAACACCATAAGGCCTTTCTGTCTTAACATCCAGTCTATTGAAAAAAATTATAGAATAAATATTCAGCTGTGAAACTGGTTAAATAAAATTAATATTTCTTAGCACACACACATACACAAAACATCCAGTTTCTTAAAGACATATTACATACCCTTTATCTTTAAATTAACAAGAAAAATGGTTCTAAATTTCTGTTCTTCAGATGGAAAAGGAAAAGAGAGAATAAGAGACTCCTAAGATCACTGATAATTGCTTTTAACCTATTAATTAATAGACGATTATATGTATCCATGAACATTTCAATTGGGGAACAGATTTTTTCTCACTGTAAATACTTATACTTATCAAAACTAGTCTAAAATATTTATCTTTATTATAGCTGATCTTTCAACAACACCAGTTTAAGATTTAATTAATCCATCTAAACAGATTCTGCAAATAGATGCTATAAGCTTACTATGTGTAT
Source organism: Suncus etruscus (assembly GCF_024139225.1). Classification (NCBI taxonomy): domain Eukaryota; kingdom Metazoa; phylum Chordata; class Mammalia; order Eulipotyphla; family Soricidae; genus Suncus; species Suncus etruscus. The sequence continues at coordinate 30,137,515 of NC_064863.1, forward strand.
TAATTGTATTTTATATTATCTTATTTTAAATAATTTCTTGTATCACAATGTTTAACAAAGTTAGAAAAATCATTCATGATTGCATTTAAGGGATACCATAGTTAAAAAACAATACCTGAGCCAATATTGACTTCTTTCCATCAATATCCCCAAAAAAACCCCATAATACCAGAGCATGTCTCTCTAACAGGTACTTTATTTTGTTTCTTCCAGAAATGGTGGCATACTATTATAATGTTCTGATAGGTTGCTTCTTTTCAGAACCCATCCTAGGTAGCCACTTTCTTCTGGCATTAATTTAGAGAACCCTTCACAGATTTATCCTTTTCTCCACTCATAGTGGCAAACTTCCTATTAAGATCCATTCTCCTATCCTTAGTTTCCATAATCTTTGTGCACTAGTTATTTCCCTACTATATTTATATCTTTTAAATGCATGAAATTATTCTGAGTTGGTCCCTCTCCCTTTGACTTATTTCACTCAGCATGGTGAGTGACATATACATCTTGCTTAGACATTCTTAATAACATGTCTTCATATCTAGCTTATTTTATTGAAAAAATTCATCATCTGATATATACCCTGTACAAAATAGATGTACACTGATGATGGTATTAGTTAATCTTCCAGTCAGCAGGACACTTAACTTGTAAAGTTTGTGCATTGTAGGCCATGTGTACTTGATTCAAAGCATGTTTTTCAACTTCACTGTATTACATATAATTTATAAATACATTATATAAAAATTAGGTCACCATTTTGATATTTAGATAAAGAAAATTTATCATAGAACTGTCTATTGACATTTATAAGTTTATTATACTTGTAAGAGGAAAAACCTGATTTAAAACCAGTGTCTGTTTCAAAGTTTACATAGAATTCTTCCATATCACATAAAAACTATAGAATTGGATAGATTCTTTATAACTTGGTTTTTAATATACCCTTATTAAAATATATATATGTAATTGCTTTTTTTTCAGTTGAACTGTATTTCTTGTTATCTTAACAAAAATTTTTTCTTCCTTATGAATTATCTTCTATTTTATCTCTAGAGCTCTCAATATTCTTGGTTCCTTTTTTTATTTCCCTGATCTTTTTTTCACTTATTTATTTGATCACTTGCCCAAAATACTTGGCATATTAAGTGTAGGTGTGCTGACAAATAAAAGCCACATGCTCCTGATCATGATTTTCCATAGCAGATGGTTTCCTCAGTGGAAGTTCTCTAGGAACTTTGGTTTTTTTGAGAAAATAATCTTTTAAGAACCCCAATTTGGTTTTATACAAAATTGTACTAGAAAAATGATATTTTACTGCATAAATTCTTTGTGTAATATGGTGAAACATTTATTTGGCCACAAATTAGTTGTTATAATCTAAGCAAGAAACCTGATATCGTATCATAGATTACTTGGTATTATGAGAGTTTTACAGTTGCAAACAATAGCTTTTTAAATTCTTGCTCAAAGGTAGTAATTTTTGTTGTACTGTGTTTCTTTTTTGAGAGACTGGTTTACAGTTATAGATATAAGCAGTCTCATGTGTTTGAGTTTGCCCCAATAGCTAATCATAACAAATACTATAGCAAAAGCTTTATCAAGCTTCCAAAGTTGTTAAAGCAATGGAAACACTGCTCTGAGCAAACAAATATAATTCACTTCCTGGATTCAGCAGCTGAAATTACACAATGATCAGTTCATTTGAATTTCACATAAGAAAAAAAAAAGAAATGGATATTTATCCTGGCATTGGGAGCACAAAATATGGATTACCTTGCTTCAATGACCACATCAAAGGAGATACAAGCCAGTGCAAAATAGAGCTTAAGAGTTCATAAGTGTCTTGAATTTGAAATGCTTAGTAAAGATGTAAATATTTGGAAACAAAGTTTAAAAACTTCATAGAAATCTTTGTAAACATTCTATTCTAGGTAAAACCAATCAAATGTAGAATATTTTATTCAGGGCATCAGAAGCATTATAGAACTATATTTGTTGCATTAAATTCTGAGTTGTTGATTCATTGGCTTTCTAAAGTATCCACAAAATCACCAAATATATAACATTTCCAAGTTTTTATTTTTTAGATATTTCATTCAGTTTCAAGACGACAACTACAAAGGAACTAATTAACCTTAAAATCCTGTCATGTGAGCATATGCTCAAGAAGTTCTGAATCTATAATGACTAGTTCTTTTGCTTGAAGTAATAATAATCTATTAAGAAGGATCTTACTATTGAAGTTGGATTTCTGGGTCTTAGCAAATCTAAAGCAACATTTGTGACCAAATCTTGGAAATAACTAGTAAGGAATAAAATTAAAAAAATAATTTCCATGTAATATATAAAGTATATGCACAATTTGTAACTGTTAAAGAATTCAAAATGAAAACAATATCTACAGAAGAGAATAAGAATGCAAGGGCAGTAACTGCATTTCTAAATTTTGTGAGTAGTTGAATCTTTAATGTTTTCTACTTTATTCAGAGTAAATAATATATAGATTTTTTTCTCCTAGAAAGATTTCATATTCAATGAGTCTACATACTTTTCAGGGACCGGTGAAAAGCCAATTAGCATTTTGGTGAGACAAAACCATTTTTCCTGACAATTATTTCTTTGTTTATTTACCAGTTACTTTATACCATTAGATATATTGAGGTATATGTGTGTATTCCTGTGTGTTTATGTATGTGGTATTGAGAGACACTTTAAAAAAAACTATGGTTAGAATGCTGAGAATATAATTCTAAATTGTAATTGAGATGATTTTTTGGTGTATCTAATTTTGGAAGCATGTACTTAGTGCTAAACCATTATTGAACATTTTACAGATTTCTGACATTTTAAGATAAATAAAGTTAGGGAAATATTTAATGTTAAACTAATACAACATCAAAGACCTGAAATTACTAACCTATTCTAGTTAAGAATAGATCACTCTCTAACTTTTAAAAGACCAACATTGAGAGTTTTCTTCTTTGTGCGAGGAAAGAAAAATGAGAAGTAGGATGAATTTTGAGGGAATTAGTATACTAAGTTTTAGATTAAAGCAAGAGAATTAAACCCTGAAGTTTCTGTTTTTCAAAATTTTTTAATGATTTTACTTTCAAAATTGAGATTTTACTAATTCTTTAGATTTTATATAGGAAATTAATAGCATAGTAAAACATGTGGCATCTCAGAGTATATGACCCTTAAGTGTTGACTTATTAATAGTACTTGTGTAAGATTACTATTGAAAATATTAGAATTTATCTATTGTTTTGTTTTATAACAGATAATAGAAGACAATACAAAGCAAAGTTATATAAATAGAATAAACAAATATTGACATGGAAATGCATAGGGTTTTTGCCTTGAGCACAGCTGACTAGTTTTCAATCTCTAGCAACTCTTACGGTCTCCTAATTCGACTAGGAGTGATTCTCAGCAACCTATAATGCCGAGTTCTACTCTGAGTGATACCTGAGTAACAAACAGGAGTAAGCTTTGAGAAACACCAGATATATACCCAAAACAAAAATTAAATAAAGAAAAGATGTATAACTTTAATCTTGTTTGTGGAAGAATATCCTGAAGACATCATAGAAGAACAATTATTAGCTCATGAAATTAACTAAAGAAGATGGAGTGTTGGAGTCATTATCATCTGATCCTTGAAAACCATAACAACACCAAATTCAAAGATACACTTGTGGTTAACCTAATAGGCAAAAAGAAGTGAAAGTGACCTTGAATTTTTCTGTTCCCAACTTTCTCCTTACTGTCTACAGTGGCATATCTATAGAATTAGGGGTTAAATTAAATAATTTTTAAAAACCACTTTACATTGGCTTGTAAGTGACTTCTTGAAATGTCAAAATAAATGCCATAGACTTTCACTATGAATTCTTGTTTGAATTCTCAGTCATTTCATAACTTTCAAGAGGATTTTTATTTCCTCTACATACACATAATCACATTAATAGGTAGAATCCGCAATATCTAAAAAATTATGTAGAAAAGGAAAGAAAAGTTATATTTTTTTATTTTTAATTAATTAGCCTTTCCTTATTGTTCAAACATACTTTTCTCAGAAAGTGATCTCTGATCTGGCAAATAGTAGTAATTCACATAGCACCAAACTATTATCACCTTTATTTCAATCCATCCCTAATGAACATTGAAAGAATGAGTATTTCCAGAAATGTTATCACATTAACCCACGGTTTGAAGGCCTTTGGGTAAGATAAAGTTAACATTCCTCATTCATATAAAGGTCTAATGTCTATTCATTGCCCATATTTCAACCTTACAATTTACATTGTCTCCCTTGGTTTTTCTGCTATTGCTTTTGCACTCATCAAAGACATACTTCAGAAAATTATTAACCTGAATTAATCTGAAGACAACAAACTGAATATAGTTATTTCCATTTTCAGCACTGAAAAATCCCACCATTTCCATAATCTAAATTTAATATAACTCAGCATCTCTATTATCTTTCCTTTCCTCTGTGTCACTTTTTATTTGCTTTTATTTGACAATTATGATTCAACTACACTCAAAGCATAAAGTATAACCAGTGACACATTATTAAAAAGTAGTTATCGAGGGGCCAGAGAGGTGGTGCTAGAGGTAAGGTGTCTGCTTTGCAAGCGCTAGCCAAGGAAGGACCACGGTTTGATCCCCCGGCGTCCCATATGGTCCCCCCAAGCCAGGGGCAATTTCTGAGCACTTAGCCAGGAGTCACCCCTGAGCATCAAACGGGTGTGCCCCGAGCCAAAGTAGTTATAGAATGAAAAACAGCCTAGTAACTAAGGTGCTTGCTTACCTTATATCAAGAGGATTCCAGGTCAAACCTTAATGCCACATATAATTCCTTGAGAGTTTCCAGGAGTGATGATTGCTGTGCATGCACCCAAAGACTACTGATGTGTCCCAAACCTTCCACCCCCAAGTTCTTTCATTAACATTTGCCTAATTAATTTTGTATTGATAGTATATCAGTCTTCAAGATCATGTATGTTTCTTTTCTGTTTTGGGGGGGGCCACACCGGCAACACTCAGGGTTACTCCTGGTTATGCTCTCAGAAATTGCTCCTGGCTCTGGGGACCAGATGGGATCTCGGGGATCAAACCGCTGTCTGTCCTAAGCTAGATTATGTATATTTTAAGGAGATCAATTTTATGCACCGCTTGAGAAATGTGTAACCACACCACACCAATCACAAAAATATCATTAATCTTTCTCCATAAACATTTTAATACCCCACTGTTTAAAACCACAGTCTCCCCCCCACACACACACACAGCAGTAACCTCAGTTCTGTACAAGGAGAATAAAAGTCTGTTTTTAATTTAACTTGTCCCTTCCTTTGATTAGGTTCCATATATTCCTCACATGAGTGGATCATCTGATATCTTGCTTTTCTCCCCCTGACTTATAACTTATTTTGCTTATTGGAAGCTCATCAAAACCATACATCTTGATGCAAAAGCAAGATTTTATCTTTTCCTTATGTGTGTGCAGGTATGAATTTATCTATTGTTTTTTAGGATAATTTGACACTTTAAATTAAATCAATATTTTATATTTCAATTACTTTAAACATAATGGTTACAAAATTTATTATGATTTATTTCTGTCATAGAAAGTACACCACTCTTCAGCAGTGCACATTCCCCATCACCAATGTATCTTTTTTAAATATATTTATTTAAACACCTTGATTACAAACATGCTTATGGTTGGGTTTCAGTCATGTAAAGAACACCCCCTTTCACCAGTGCAACATTCCCATCACCAATGTCCCAAATCTCCCTCCCCGCCACCCTACCTCAGCCTGTACTCTAGACAGGCTTCCTACTTCCCTCTTCATTCTCATTATTACAATAGATCTCAATGTAGTTATTTCTCTAACTACACTCATTAGTCTTTGTGGTGAGCTTCATGAAGTGAGCTGGAACATCTTTTGTCTCTGAAACTTATTGCAAGAATGTCTTTCGTTTTTCTTGTAACCCATAGATGAGTGATACTGCGTCTTTCTCCCTCTGACTTATTTCACTCAGCATGATGGAGTCCATGTATATCCATGTATGGGAAAATTTCATGACTTCATCTCTCCTGACAGCTGCATAATATTTCATTGTGTATATGTACCACAGTTTCTTTAGCCATTCATCTGTTGGAGGGCATCTTGGTTGTTTCCAGAGTCTTGCCAAGGTAAAATAGTGCTGCAATGAATATAGGTGTAAGGAAGGGATTTTTGTATTGTATTTTTTGTTCCTAGGTTATATTCCTAGGAGTGGTATAGCTGGATCATATGCATATCACAAAGAATGATAACAAGCAGTGTTGGAAGGGATGTGGAGAAAAAGAAACTCTTATCCACTGCTGGTAGGAATGCCATCTAGTTCAACCTTTATGGAAAGCGATATGGAGATTCCTCCAAAAACTGGAAATTGAGCTCTCACTAATGTTTCTTTCCCAAACACCCCTGTCTGACTCGGAATAGGCATTTTACTTCTCCACACTTTCCTTTATGACAATGTTTCTTGCACTATTATTAATGAAGGGATAACATGCACTTCACATTATCCCCTTTCAGCACCAAGTTATTTTCCAGAGTGATCAGTTCCAACTGATCATAGTGAAATAGTCGTAGTGAACTCTGATTTATCCTAATTGCTCTGCTCCACTATTTGTGGAAAGCCTTCTCCCAGCCTAGTTCTTCTGGCCCTCATCTTTATTGTCTCTAGATATTATTACCATACTATGTTATGTTTTATATTCTACACATAATAGAGATTATTCTATGCCTATCCCTCTTCCTTTGACTCATATCCCTCAGAAAAATAATCTCCATATTTATCCAGGTATAAAAAAATTTCATGAGTTATTTTTTTATCATCTGGATAATATTCCATTGTGTAGCTGTGCCACATTTATTATAGCCATTCATCTATTCTTCGGCACTTGGGTTTTTTCCAGATTCTGGCTATTGTAAACAGTGCTGCGATGAACATAGAAATGCAGAGGAATTTTGTGCAAAGTGTTTGGTTCCTAAGGCATATCCTAGGATTGATATTGCTGAATCATATGGAAGCTCAATTTCTACTTTTTTTTTTGAGAAATACCCATATTATTTTCCAGAAAGACTGGACTAGTCAGTTTTTCCACCAACAGTGAATGAGAACCTGTTTCTCCCTGCACACACACATTTGTTCTTTGTGATGTGTGACAGTCTCTATGTTGTAAGATGATATATCATGCTGTTTTGCCTTGCATCTCCCTGATGATTAGTGATGTGGAGCTTTTGTGTCTGTGTTTCTTTTTCATGTGCCTTTTGGCCATCTGTATTTCTTCTTTGAGTAAGTTTTTTTTTTTCAATCGTGTATGCAAATATGCATTTTTTTGTAAGCAAGTTTCATGACTTTATTTTTTCTTTTTTTCCCATTTTTTTAATTTATTTAAACACCTTAATTACATACATGATTGTGTTTGGGTTTCAGTCATGTAAAGAACAGCACCCATCACCAGTGCAACATTCCCATCACCAATGTCCCAAGTCTCCCTCCTCCCCACCCGACCCCCGCCTGTACTCTAGACAGGCTCTCCATTTTCCTCATACATTCTCGTTATTAGGACAGTTCAAAATGTAGTTATTTCCCTAACTAAACTCATCACTATTTGTGGTGAGCTTCCTGAGGTGAGCTGGAACTTCCAGCTCTTTTCTCTTTTGTGTCTGAAAATTATTATTACAAGGGTGTCTTTCATTTTTCTTAAAACCCATAGATGAGTGAGACCATTCTGCGTTTTTCTCTCTCTCTCTGACTTATTTCACTCAGCATAATAGATTCCATGTACATCCATGTATAGGAAAATTTCATGACTTCATCTCTCCTGACAGCTGCATAATATTCCATTGTGTATATGTACCACAGTTTCTTTAGCCATTCGTCTATTGAAGGGCATCTTGGTTGTTTCCAGAGTCTTGTTATGGTAAATAGTGCTGCAATGAATATAGGTGTAAGGAAGGGATTTTTGTATTGTATTTTTGTGTTCTTAGGGTATATTCCTAGGAGTGGTATAGCTGGATCGTATGGGAGCTCGATTTCCAGTTTTTGGAGGAATCTTCATATCGCTTTCCATAAAGGTTGAACTAGACGGCATTCCCACCAGCAGTGGATAAGAGTTCCTTTCTCTCCACATCCCCGCCAACACTGTTTATTCTCATTCTTTGTGATGTGTGCCATTCTCTGGGGTGTGAGGTGGTGTTGGGGACTGTGACTTGTTTGAGGCCATTTTGCTGTTCTTTCTGCCATAATCCAGCCTTTCACCTAAAGGCTACATGCAGTCTTGCTGTAAGTTCTTGGGCCAAAGAGAAAGGAAAATGCAGCTGCAGGAGATAATTAATCTTGTAGCCCGGAGGAGAGCAACACGGCCCAGTACCATTCCCAGAAATGAGGCCTTACTCCCTTAACCATATCCCTGAGTTAACAAGGCAGTTATTATGTGTATATGTTACATTGTCTGTACAAAATTATTTCTGTAAGAACATTGCCCCCACCTTATATCTGTTAAAAGTTTAGAAATGCAGCTAGAAGGTCACAAGAAATTTCCATGGAAACAGCATGTTCATCATGACTTGCAGGTAATCCTGCCTCCTAGCCCACTGCCCATTTCCTTATTTGGAGAATGATTTACTTTCTTTGTTCCTTGTAACCTGATATGTATTCTTGCCTTGTATGGACCTTCGCACCAAAAGTGTGATTGACATTATCTTTGTACTGCCCCCTTCTCCTTCACTATATAAGAAGGAGCTGTAGTCAAATAAAGTTGCCCTTGAGCAGTGAGACATTGCCTTGGGTCTTTATTATTAACCTCTCTCAGATTTTTACAGGTGTGGTTGTTCTTCTACCCAGCAAAATAGGAGTGCGGTTGTCTGAGAAGTCTTCCCAGCTAATTCCTGCTGGCCGGGCCCCCCTGGGGGGCCTCAGGACCCCGCATTTTGGCGCCCAACGCTGGGCTCGAAGACCACCGCCACACCCCGAACGACTACAGGTCGGCGAGTCCGGAGCTGTTTCGTAAATCGCAGGAAATACCTCATCAGGGTAGGCGTTGAAACGAGTTAGCCTTAATCAAAAATTTAAACTGCAGTTTTTCCAGTCGTTCTGATCGCCGCCCCTGATTGGCTTTTGGGGCTTCACCCATAGGATCCGCTACCATGGGTGCCGCATTGAGTACTGAGCTTAAATTCATTCGAGATATACAGTCTGAATTGAAACGCAGACATATAGAGGTTACCAAAAAAGATATTTGTAATTTTTTAATGTTTGTTCATGATGTTTGCCAAAAATCTAGTGTTCCTGGGCTCCCTCTCGCTCTGACTCTGTCTCTCAGTTTCCTTCCTCTTCTGACCCTTCATCTTTACTTCTGCCGCTGCACCCTCTGTGCAAAATCCTAAACAGCCCTTCACTTCCCTAGCCTCAGCTCCGTCCCTGTTCCACCAAAACCTTTACTCCCCTCACCACCCTCCCCTCCTTAGCCAGCAATTGCAACAAAGCCTTTAATTGGAAAAGCCTCAAAGAGCCATTTCAAGCCGTAACCTCCTATGGCCCCCAAGCCCCTTACACGCTCTCCTGCTTAGAATCTAATAGCTGAACTCTTTGTCTCTTGGGAAGTTAACTTTTTTTTTCATTGCAAAGCCCTTGTAGATAGGCAAGAATCCTGATCTCTAAGCTCTTATAGCTGGCCTCGCCTCTTTTCATACCTTAAAGGTACAGCACACACTTTCCAGGTCCCAGCTTGCCAACATGGCTCTTGCTGCCCTCTATGCCTGGAAGTCGCTCCCCAGAGCCAGCATTCCAGCAGCTCCCCCACACGCGGCAACAAACTGTTGCTGCTTTCTCCCTAATGGAGAAAGTCTTTCCCCGCCTGCTCAGCAGCCTCCACCGCGGAGAACGCTCAGTCCCTAACCATGGCAGATTCCCTCCTCTCACCGCTCCCCCTCTTAAAGCTATAGAAATGAAACTACTTGGCCAAATTGAAAATCTTAAACAAATCTTAAGCCTTCAAAAACAGGCTGCTTCTCTTAATTCACAGGTTTCTGCCCTTCAGGCGTTTCCCCCCCCTCCTAAATCTATAGTTGTCTGTCCTCTGCCCACTGAATTCTACGGCCAGGCCCCCCCTCTTGAGAATTCAAAGGAACAAACTAATAAAAGTCAGGCTGAGTGCCATAAAACAGAAACTGCTGCAGTGCCTACAAAAAATTCTAAGGGCACAGTGAGCAGGATAATTACAAAGTATCATCTGCTAAGCCATAAAACCTTGTGATATCTACACTTTGCTGTTAAAACTTCTGAGCCTAATGTACCTTTTACTCAGTACATTTTGCTCAAACCAGTCCTCAGCCTCCTTCAGCCTCTTTCCTGCCAGCCTTGGGAAACAGCCAGCTCAGGCCCTGCCACTCCCACTTTAAGCCTTCCAATTCACCTTGAAATACCCAATCTTTGTTATTCAAAAGAAATCTGAAAAGTGGCATCTCTTGCATATTCTCAAATCAATTAATAAAACCATGATCCCCATGGTGCTTTTGCAACCCAGACTCCCCTCTTCGGTTGCCATTCCCTCTAATTCCAATAAATTAGTAATTAATCTTAAAATATTGCTTTTTTTTCCTCTATATCATTACACCCTGCGGACTGTAAATAATTTGCCTCTAGCCTTCCTGCTGTTAACTGTGCTGGCCCCTCCCCAAGTTATCAGTGAAAGACTCTGCTTCACCTTGTCAGCCCTACACTTCATCAGATATGTGTTATTACGTTTAGTGCATTAAGTGGTGTAAAGTAATTATTAAAACATTAAAAAGCAACAGAAAAATAACGGCAATAAACTTTTTTTTCATGCCTCTCAGAAAATTTTACAGCAAGGTCATAATTCTGTCACTTTACAGATAACAAAATGTTGGTAAAAGAAAAACTTCTTTGTGTTTTAAAATCCAAACGAACACAAAAGTGTTAAATTTAAGTCTTATATTTCTATTAAAAGTTTTATTTTAATTTTTAAAGTATTTACAAAATTATGTGAAAAATAATGTGGTTAGCCTTTTTAAACAATTTAGTTAATTTAATGCACAGTGAACACCTAGGTGTGCTTTATAGTACACTTAGTTTTAACTTTGTGCTACAGCAATGGTTGTTCTTTATTTCTGCATTGAAAGAACTATTATTTTAAGTGCATTCAAAATATCAGCACATTATACAAATCTGTATATTTGTGTCGCAGTGAAAAAATAATATAAATGAAAAATATATTATATATAATTTTATAAGTAATATATAAAAGTAACTAAACTTTATAAGCAAATTAACTAGTATTAAATACAATTTTAGTCTTAAGTTCTAAGTGTGTAAATACATCAGATGTCTTTAACTATATTTTATAATAATCTAAGCATTTAGTTAATTTAGTATATAATATTTTTTACAAATTATTCACTTAAAGTCTTCATAGTAAAAACAGTTGTTTATTTTTTAAAATCAGTTTTTATACCTTTAATAATCATAGTACATGCTATTGTGTTTAATCATAAAAATTTTAACACTTTATTGCAGCTGTCTTACTGTTCTACTGCAAAACCAATTTAAAGAAAACCTATTCATTTACAGCAAATCATTTTATACTTCCAAGTAGAGACTCCTTCTACAGTGCTCATTAACCATTTTACTTAATGTTTTAAACTTCAAATTAAAATTGTTTTAAAAATGTTTTGTGTTAAATCTAAACCTTAAAATTTATTTTCAGCAAAGTTCCACTCCATCTACATTAAGTACTTCTCAAAACTAAAAAAGTTTTTCTACAAAAAAATTTTTTTTCTTCTCACAAACATGCTAGCTAAATATTTAAAAGCGCTTGTCAATTTTTTATAAATAAGTCTTAAATCAATCCTTTTGTCTGTTTATGTGTCTGTTGTGATGAATGAAAGTGGCCACAAGTGTAAAATGTTGTGTTTAGTGTTGTTTTGTTTTGTCTGTTTATTTGTTATCTCTACATTTTATAATAATACAATTTTTAAAGCCTTATCCATTTTTCAAATTTCAATTAATTTTTTCAACCTGGTTCAGTCTGGTCAGTTCACAGACTGGCATCTTGCAACTAAAAATCATGTGTTAAAAATTATGTATTAAGCTAGCTTTGTCCTTCTAAGAACATGGCGGAAGGTGTGGGGATGGCAAACCCCAGATTTCTCAATGGCCATCGGGGATAACTTTTCCCTGGAGAATTTCTGGACTTTGCAGTCACCCGGCTTTCCTGCTATGTGTAAGTTCAGGCCTATAGAATATGTATTTATGGCTAAAAAATAGCATCCAGCTTTAACATAATAACTAGAAGTTTAAGAAAAATCCTTTATATTCAGTTTAAAAAAATTTTTTTAATTAGCAATTGTTAATTATAAATTTTCTTTTATGCCAAAGTCTAACAGAGGTCAAATAACATTCCCGTGGTATTCAAAAATAACTAGTGTAATGTAAATTGCTAATGTTTTCTGCCTGTAAACCCAAGCCAAAGGACTAAGTAAATTCTTAATTTTTATATAAAGTAACCATTTTGCCTCCTGCCAAGCTGTTTTCTTATAAACCTCCTGCTAGCCGCCATTCCTGCAAACCTGTTTCTAACTGACTCCACCTTTGACAATGCTGAATTGGGCACTCTGCCTAGCTGCCTTGGATGCCCACCACTGCCACCAACAACCCCAACTGCAAACAAGTCACAGTCGTGGAACTTTGCTTGCTCAAACCATATATGTGCCCGCCTGTTCAACAATCAAACATTTGCAATCAAACCATTATTGTTAACAACTCTTCCATCTTCATTGAAGCCCCCAACTCCACTTATTTTGTTTGTTCCACTGGATTTTCCCCCCATATTGTTACTGAAATGTTTCTTGCTTATCATGATTGTTATGTTTTAGCTTTGTTAATGCCTAGAATAACCATCAAACCTGTTGGTCGGTTTCCACCTCGAACCTCATCCTGCAAATGGTCAATGCCTCTGCTCTAGCCCTCACAGACCCAGATTATGAACGCTGTTAGCTTAGCTTCTCTCCTCAACCCCTACTCTTATCCTTCCGTCTTTCAACGACGTCGCGAGCCCTTTACAACTGTTAACCTAGCAGTCCTCCTTGCTGTTGGCGCCACTACTGGTGCTGGCATAGAAATTTACTCCCTTGTTTCCACTCAGTCCAATTTTCGCATTCTCAGGCTGTAAAACGAAACATTAATGAAATCAAACATAGCTTACAATTTCTCACTGATACTGTTAGTTCCCTTGCATATGTTGTGCTTCAAAATCGTCGTGGTTTAGATCTCGCCCTTATGAAAGAGGGGGGAGTCTGTGTAGCCCTTAAGGAACAATGTTGTATTTTCAAAGACAAAACTGGATTAGTTAGGAATAGCGTTCAACACATTGGTGACGGTATAAAAGACTTCCAAAAACATTTCGATGAAGAACAAGGTTGGTAACAGGGTTGGTTTTTCTCTTCTCCTTGGATACATACATTACTGTCCACTATTTTGGGCCCTCTTATTAGCCTCATGCTGCTCCTTTCCTTTGACCCATGGGCTTTCCGCAAACTTACTGCCCTTGTTAAAAACCAGGTAGATGAGACGGCAAAAACCTCTGTTCAAGTTCACTACCAACAGTTAACCCAACGTGACTCCTGTGAAAACTTGGCTTTTGTCACCAAGCCGCCCTTCCAGCCACTAAGTTTTCAGGAGATAGAGCGCAAAGCTAACAAACGGAGCTCGCTCCGGTACTTGTGCTCTCGGCTGTGGAGACACCTACGACGGGATTAGCAAGGTCCCAGTTAGGACACGGCCCTAAAAAGCTACAACGCATAATTCAAATCTCTGTGCACACCCACAGCGCCTGTAGCCATCTTTTAAATGCGGCTTTGGCCGTGTCCGACCTGGTCAAACCTTGTAGCCTAAGACACGGTTCTTCCACCTGCTCACGACTTTCCTTCTTTTATTAGAAGAGAAAGGGGGAGATGTTGGGGACTGTGACTTGTTTGAGGCCATTTTGCTGTTCTTTCTGCCATAATCCAGCCTTTCACCTAAAGGCTACATGCAGTCTTGCTGTAAGTTCTTGGGCCAAAGAGAAAGGAAAATGCAGCTGCAGGAGATAATTAATCTTGTAGCCCGGAGGAGAGCAACACGGCCCAGTACCATTCCCAGAAATGAGGCCTTACTCCCTTAACCATATCCCTGAGTTAACAAGGCAGTTATTATGTGTATATGTTACATTGTCTGTACAAAATTATTTCTGTAAGAACATTGCCCCCACCTTATATCTGTTAAAAGTTTAGAAATGCAGCTAGAAGGTCACAAGAAATTTCCATGGAAACAGCACGTTCATCATGACTTGCAGGTAATCCTGCCTCCTAGCCCACTGCCCATTTCCTTATTTGGAGAATGATTTACTTTCTTTGTTCCTTGTAACCTGATATGTATTCTTGCCTTGTATGGACCTTCGCACCAAAAGTGTGATTGACATTATCTTTGTACTGCCCCCTTCTCCTTCACTATATAAGAAGGAGCTGTAGTCAAATAAAGTTGCCCTTGAGCAGTGAGACATTGCCTTGGGTCTTTATTATTAACCTCTCTCAGATTTTTACAGGTGTGGTTGTTCTTCTACCCAGCAAAATAGGAGTGCGGTTGTCTGAGAAATCTTCCCAGCTAATTCCTGCTGGCCGGGCCCCCCTGGGGGGCTTCAGGACCCCGCAAGGTGGTATCTCATCGTTGTTTTGATTTGCATCTCCCTGATGATTAGTGATGTGGAACATTTTTTCATGTGTCTTTTGGCCATGTGTATTTCTTCTTTGTCAAAGTGTCTGTTCATTTCTTCTCCCCATTTTTTGATGGGGTTAGATGTTTTTTTCTTGTAAAGTTCTGTCAGTGCCCTGTATATTTTGGAGATTAGCCCCTTATATGATGGGTATTGGGTGAATAGTTTCTCCCACTCAGTGGGTGGCTCTTGTATCCTGGGCACTATTTCCTTTGAGGTGCAGAAGCTTCTCAGCTTAATATATTCCCATCTGTTAATCTCTGCTTTCACTTGCTTGGAGAGTGCAGTTTCCTCCTTGAAGATGCCTGTAAAGTCCTGGAGTGTTTTGCCTATGTGCTGTTCTATATATCTTATGGTTTTGGGGCTGATATCGAGGTCTTTAATCCATTTGGATTTTACCTTCGTACATGATGTTAGCTGGGGGTCTAAGTTCAATATTTTGCAAGTGGCTATCCAATTGTGCCAACACCACTTGTTGAAGAGGCTTTCCCTGCTCCATTTAGGATTTCCTGCTCCTTTATCAAAAATTAGGTGATTGTATGTCTGGGGAACATTTTCTGAGTATTCAAGCCTATTCCACTGATCTGAGGTCCTGTCCTTATTCCAATACCATGCTGTTTTGATAACTATTGCTTTGTAGTACAGTTTAAAGTTGGGGAAAGTAATTCCTACCATATTCTTTTTCCCAATGATTGCTTTAGCTATTCGAGGGTGTTTATTGTTCCAAATGAATTTCAAAAGTGTCTGATCCACTTCTTTGAAGAATGTCATGGGTACCTTTAGAGGGATGGCATTAAATCTGTATAATGCCTTAGGGAGTATTTCCATTTTGATGATATTAATCCTGCCAATCCATGAGCAGGGTATGTGTTTCCATTTCCGTGTGTCCTCTCTTATTTCTTGGAGCAGAGTTTTATAGTTTTCCTTGTATAGGTCCTTCACATATTTAGTCAAGTTGATTCCAAGATATTTGAGTTTGTGTGGAACTATTGTGAATGGGGCTCTTTTCTTAATGTCCATTTCATCCTTATTACTATTGGTGTAGAGAAAGGCCATTGATTTTTGTGTGTTAATTTTGTGGCCTGCCACCTGGCTATATGAGTCTATTGTTTCTAGAAGCTTTTTGATAGAGTCTTTAGGGTTTTCTAAGTAGAGTATCATGTCATCTGCAAACAGTGAGAGCTTCACTTCTTCCTTTCCTATCTGGATTCCCTTGATATCCTTTTCTTGCCTAATCGCTATAGCAAGTACTTCCAGTGCTGTTTTGAATAGGAGTGGTGAGAGAGGACAGCCTTGTTTTGTGCCAGAATTTAAAGGGAAGGCTTTTAGGTTTTCTCCATTGAGGATAATATTTTCCACTGGCTTGTGGTAGATGGCCTTCACTATATTGAGAAAGGTTCCCTCCATTCCCATCTTGCTGAGAGTTTTGATCAAGAATGGGTGTTGGACCTTAACAAATGCTTTCTCTGCATCTATTGATATGATCATGTATTTTTTTTATTTTTCTTGTTATTGATGTTGTGTATTATGTTGATAGATTTATGGATGTTAAACCAGCCTTGCATTCCTGGGATGAAACCTACTTGATCGTACTGGATGATCTTCTTAACGAGGCATTGAATCCTATTTGCCAGGATTTTGTTGAGGATCTTTGCATCTGCATTCATCAGTGATATTGGTCTGTAATTTTCTTTTTTTGTAGCATCTCTGTCTGGTTTAGGTATCAAGGTGATGTTGGCTTCATAAAAGCTATTTGGAAGTGTTTCTGATTGTTCAATTTCATGAAAGAGTCTTGCCAAGATTGGCAGTAGTTCCTCTTGGAAAGTTTGATAGAATTCATTAGTGAATCCATCTGGACCTGGGCTTTTATTTTTTGGCAGACATTTGATTACAGTTTTAATTTCATCAATGGTGATGGCGGTGTTTAGATATGCTACATCCTCTTCCTTCAACCGTGGAAGATTATAAGAGTCCAAGAATTTATCCATTTCTTCCAGGTTCTCATTTTTAGTGGCGTAGAGTTTTTCAAAGTAGTTTCTGATTACCCTTTGAATCTCTGTCATATCAGTAGTGATCTCTCCTTTTTCATTCCTAATACGAGTTATCAAGTTTCTCTCTCTCTCTTTCTTTGTTAGGTTTGCCAGTGGTCTATCAATCTTGTTTATTTTTTCAAAGAACCAACTTCTGCTTTCGTTGATCTTTCGGATTGTTTTTTGGGTTTCCACTTTGTTGATTTCTGCTCTCAGCTTTGTTATTTCCTTCTGTCTTCCTATTCTTGGGTCCTTTTGTTGAGCATTTTCTAGTTCTATTAGCTGTGCCATTAAGCTACTCAGGTAAGCTCCTTCTTCCTTCCTGATGTGGGCTTGCAAAGCTATAAATTTTCCTCTCAGTACTGCTTTTGCTGTGTCCCATAAGTTCTGATAGTTTGTGTATTTATTGTCATTTGTTTCCAGGAACCTTTTTATTTCCTCCTTGATTTCATCTCGGACCCACTGGTTATTGAGCATGAGGCTGTTTAACTTCCAGGTGTTAAAGTGTTTCTTCTGAGTCCCTTTGGAGTTCACAAAAAATTTCAGAGCCTTTTGGTCAGCGAAGGTGGTCTGCAAAATTTCTATCCTCTTGATCTTATGGAGGTATGTTTTATGTGCCAGCATGTAGTCTATCCTAGAGAATGTCCCATGTACATTGGAGAAGAATGTGTATCCAGGTTTCTGGGGATGGAGTGTCCTATACATATCCACTAGGCCTCTTTCTTCCATTTCTCTCCTCAGGTCTAGTATATTCTTGTTGGGTTTCAGTCTGGTTGACCTATCCAGTGTTGACAAAGCCATGTTAAGGTCCTCCACAATTATTGTGTTGTTGTTGATATTATTTTTCAGATTTGTCAACAGTTGTATTAAATATTTTTTCTGGCCCCTCATTCGGTGCATATATGTTTAGGAGAGTGAATTCTTCCTGCTCTACATACCCCTTGATTTATATAAAATGTCCATCTTTGTCCCTTACAACCTTCCTGAGTATAAAGTTTGCATTATCTGATATTAGTATGGCCACTCCAGCTTTTTATGGGTGTTGTTTGCTTGGATAATTTTTCTCCAGCCTTTTATTTTGAGTCTATGTTTGTTCTGACTATTCAGGTGCATTTCTTGTAGGCAGCAGAAGGTTGGATTGAGTTTTTTGATCCATTTAGCCACTCTGTGTCTCTTAACTGGTGCATTTAGTCCATTGACGTTGAGAGAAAGAATTGTCCTGGGATTTAACGCCATCTTTATTTCGAAATTTGGTGTGTCTTTTGGGTAGTCTTGTCTTAGATTAGATCTTTCAGTTTTTCTCTTAAGACTGGTTTTGTGTCTGTGAAGTTTCTGAGCTGTTTTTTGTCTGTGAAACCATGTATTCTTCCGTCAAACCGGAAAGTGAGTTTTGCTGGGTATAGTATTGTGGGTGAAGCATTCATTTCATTCAGTCTTGTCACAATATCCCACCACTGCTTTCTGGCATTGAGTGTTTCTGGTGACAGGTCTGCTGTAAATCTCAGGGAAGCTTGCTTGAACGTGATTTCCCCTTTTGATCTTGCTGTTTTCAGAATTCTGTCTCTATCTGTGGGATTTGTCATTGTGACTAGGATGTGTCTTGGGGTGGTTTTTCTGGGGTCTCTTTTGGTTGGTACTCTTCGGGCATGCAGGATTTGATCACATATATTCTTTAGCTCTGGGAGTTTCTCTTTAATGATGTTCTTGACCTTTGATTCTTCCTGGAAATTTTCTTCCTGGGTCTCTGGGACTCCAATGATTCTTAAGTTGTTTCTGTTGATCTTATCATAGACTTCTATTTTCATCTGTTCCCATTCTTTGACTAATTTTTCCATTGTCTGCTCATTTGCTTTAAGTTTTTTGTCCAATCTCTCCTGCTGTATGGAATTGTTATGTATCTCATCTTCCACAGCACCAAGTCTATTCTCAGCTTCTGATACCCTGTCCCAGAGCTTATCCATTTTGTCATTCACTTCGTTTACTGACTTTTTCAGTCCTGTTAGTTGACATCTAATTTCAGTTTGGAGTTTTGTGATTTCTGTCTTCATATTTTCTTGGTTCTTATTAGTGTTCTGTTCAACTCAATCCATGGTTTCTTGGAGTCCGTTGAGCATCTTCCATATTGCTTGTCTAAAGTCCTTATCTGAGAGGTTGATTAGTTGGTTGGTCATTATCTGGTCATCAGAATTGTCATCTTCATTCTCTATGTCTGATGCTGGCCTGCGTTGTTTCCCCATTGTCACACTTGTATTGTGGGTTTTTCTACGTGTTGTGGTGGTATTCATTGTCTATATGATGCAGGCAGCACACTCCTCTGGCTCCTCCCTTTCTGGATGTGCTGACTTGCCTCTAAGGGAGGGGAGTCCTCCGTGGATGAAGCCTCACACTGGGTCAAATATTAGGCCCGAGCATGCAACAGAGAAGACAGTCCGGAGAGAAATGTTTGCTTCTGTGATATAGCGCCGTTCTTAGTGTGATTTTTCCTTCTTGTTGCAATGGTGTTCTTTCCTTAGAAAGAGTGCACGGCCGCATAGTGAAGCGGAGCGGCCGTGCTCCGCTGGAGCCTCTTTTTGCCCCACTCGCAAGAGTTTCACACAAGAGGACAGTAGACAGACATATACAGGTCAAACTCACAGTTTTTCACAGTTGGGCCCCACTGGGCCGGTGTACTTTCGTGGGTTTTCCCCGCCTGGTGTCACACACAGGGAGCCAGCTTTTGCAAAGTCTTGCCGGTTTTCATGCTCTGTCATTGAGTAAGTTTTTGTACATCTCTTCTTTCCATTATTTGGATGGGGTAAGATGTTTATTCCTTGCTAAATTATACCATTACCTTGTATATCATAGATACCATATTTTCGGCGTATAAGACGACCGGGCGTATAAAACGACCCCCTAATTTTATAGTTAAAACATAGGTTTAGGCCTATATTCACTGTATAAGACAGAATGTTCCTTTGCTGCAACTGCATGTACTACAGTGAGCCAATCACAACAAGCAAAGGTTCAGAGGTTATACTGTAATAGACTTCCTCTCTGACTCTGGCCAATCTGAGCAGGCTTTTGACAGTATAGATACGGGTACAGAACATTGTCTAATGTACATGCATAAAAAGCCTGCTTGGATTGGCTGAGTTAGAGAGGCAGTTTGAGCAGCCTGGCAGTGATTGGTGCAGGATCGAGTTGGAAAATTCGTTTTGTGGCAATATTCAGACAATTTTCGTTTAATGGCATATTGAAACATTTCTCGAGATATACTCCAAGTATAAGACGACCCCAGATTTTCAGTTGACTTTTTTTGGAAAATATGTTATTAACAACGTATCAAATGAGTACCATGTGAATAGTTTCTCCATTTCTATAGGGATTTTATCTTTTCTTGAAGTTGAATAGTATTCCACATGTGTAACAGCTCATCTGTCACTGCAACTTGAGTTGTTTCTGTTTTCATGCTACAAAAAAAATCTCTTCAGTGAGCATAGGTGTGCTCTTTCTTCAAATTAATATTTTTTCTGTCCTTTGGATAGATGCTTAGCTGAGAAATTGTGCCACCCTATTGCCTGCCATTATAAACTTTATGTCTCATGGTCTAAGAATGTGAAACTTTGCAGTGTCCTCAGAGACAAAAATGTAACTTCTAATCTCTGAGCTTTTTTCTCATACATGATATTGGCTTTAAAATGTCATATCTTTCTTTTTTATACACTTTTCCAATTTTTAAATATCAACCTAGATTCTCTTTTCCAAAATCTAAGAAAAGTGTGAAGTCACTTCCAGCATGTTGATAGATTCTATATTTATTTTAATTATTTGATATTTGAACTCTCACATTAGATTTTGACTTTCTGATGACAGTGACTTAATTATATGATTACTTATCCATTGCCTGAAGAATAATAGAAGATATTTAAGAAGTATATATGTTAGATTGAACAAAATATTACATTAAATAGTTGTTATATATTTAGTATAATATAAAGAGAATTACTGAAGTCTTAATGCTCTTTTTAATTTATATTATTTATATTTAGACTATTATTATGTAAATTAATGTTATACATTTTATAATACAATTTATAATATTCATAGTGTATATTCACACTTTATAATATTCATGTTTATTTTCATATAAATTTCCTCAATTCTGCCTTTTCAATGTTATAAAATATTATAATATAAAAAGTATATTGTTCTATATAATATGATTCAATATTTATATAATGCATTTAAAATATCTTCATGTCTCGGAGAGATAGCACAGTAGTAGTGAGTTTGCCTTACACGCAGCCGATCCAGGATGGACAGAGGTTTGAATCCTGGCATCCCATATAGTCCACCATGCCTGCCAGCAGCAATTTCTGAGTGCAGAGCCAGGAGTAACTCCTGAGTACTGCCTGATGTGACCCAAACAAACAAACAAAAAAAAATAAATTCATTCTTGGGGCCAGAGTGGATGTACAGAGCAATAAGGTACTAGCCTAGGAGGGATGGTATTTCAATCCCCTGGTGTCCCATATTGTCCCTCAATCCAGGAGTGATTTCTGAACACATAGCCCTAAAAAAATAAATAAATAAAAATAAAATAATAAAATAAAAATAAAAAATAAAATAAAATATCTTCATGTTGTTCATTAAGAACAATTCCTTAGAAATTATTCCCCATTTTCAATTCCCATTTTTTCCCTTTACTATTTGATCAGTCCAACCAATAAACAAAAGTGATATATACATTCCTAATATAAGACAATTAAGGGCTCCCTGTGTGTGACACCAGGCGGGGAAAATCCGCAAAAGTACACCGGCCCAGTGGGGCTCAGCTGTGAAAGACTGTGAGTGTGACCTGTCTATGTCTGTCTACTGTCCTCTTGCGTGAAACTCTTGCGAGTGCGGCCGTGCACTCTTTCTAAGGAAAGAACACCATTGCAACAAGAAGGAAAAATCACACTAAGAACGGCGCTATATCACAGAAGCAAACATTTCTCTCCGGACTGTCTTCTCTGTTGCATGCTCGGGCCTAAGATTTGACCCAGTGTGAGGCTTCATCCACGGAGGACTCCCCTCCCTTAGAGGCAAGTCAGCCCATCCAGAAAGGGAGGAGCCAGAGGAGTGTGCTGCCTACATCATATAGACAATGAATACCACTACAACACGTAGAAAAACCCACAATACAAGTGTGACAATGGGGAAACAACGCAGGCCAGCATCAGACATAGAGAATGAAGATGACAATTCTGAGGACCAGATAATGACTGAACAACTAATCAACCTCTCAGATAAGGACTTTAGACTAGCAATATGGAAGGTGCTCAACAGACTCCAAGAAACCATGGATCGAGTTGAAAAGAACACTAATAAGAACCAAGAAAATATGAAGGCAGAAATGACAAAACTCCAAACTGAAATAACATGTCAACTAACAGGACTGAAAAAGTCAGTAAACGAAGTGAATGACAAAATGGATAAGCTCTGGGACAGGGTATCAGAAGCTGAGAATAGACTTGGTGCTGTGGAAGATGAGATACATAACAATTCCATACAGCAGGAGAGATTGGACAAAAAACTTAAAGCAAATGAGCAGACAATGGAAAAATTAGTCAAAGAATGGGAACAGATGAAAATAGAAGTCTATGATAAGATCAACAGAAACAACTTAAGAATCATTGGAGTCCCAGAGACCCAGGAAGAAAATTTCCAGGAAGAATCAATGGTCAAGAACATCATTAAAGAGAAACTTCCAGAGCTAAAGAATATATGTGATCAAATCCTGCATGCCTGAAGAGTACCAACCAAAAGAGACACCAGAAAAACCACCCCAAGACACATCCTAGTCACAATGACAAATCCCACAGATAGAGACAGAATTCTGAAAACAGCAAGATCAAAAGGGGAAATCATGTTCAAGCAAGCTTCCCTGAGATTTACAGCAGACCTGTCACCAGAAACGCTCAATGCCAGAAAGCAGTGGTGGGATATTGTGACAAGACTGAATGAAATGAATGCTTCACCCAGAATACTATACCCAGCAAAACTCACTTTCCGGTTTGATGGAAGAATACATGGTTTCACAGACAAAAAACAGCTCAGAAACTTCACAGACACAAAACCAGTCTTAAGAGAAAAACTGAAAGACCTAATCTAAGACAAGACTACCCAAAAGACACACCAAATTTTGAAATAAAGATGGCGTTAAATCCCAGGACAATTCTTTCTCTCAACGTCAATGGACTAAATGCACCAGTTAAGAGACACAGAGTGGCTAAATGGATCAAAAAACTCAATCCAACCTTCTGCTGCCTACAAGAAACGCACCTGAATAGTCAGAACAAACATAGACTCAAAATAAAAGGCTGGAGAAAAGTTATCCAAGCAAACAACACCCATAAAAAAGCTGGAGTGGCCATACTAATATCAGATAATGCAAACTTTATACTCAGGAAGGTTGTAAGGGACAAAGACGGACATTTTATATTAATCAAGGGGTACGTAGAGCAGGAAGAATTCACTCTCCTAAACATATATGCACCGAATGAGGGGCCAGCAAATTATTTAATACAACTGTTGACAAATCTGAAAAATAATATCAACAACAACACAATAATTGTGGGGGACCTTAACACGGCTTTGTCAACACTGGACAGGTCAACCAGACTGAAACCCAACAAGAATATACTAGACCTGAGGAGAGAAATGGAAGAAAGAGGCCTAGTGGATATATATAGGACACTCCATCCCCAGAAACCTGGATACACATTCTTCTCCAATGTACATGGGACATTCTCCAGGATAGACTACATGCTGGCACATAAAACATACCTCCATAAGATCAAGAGGATAGAAATTTTGCAGACTACCTTCGCTGACCACAAGGCTCTGAAATTATTTGTGAACTCCAAAGGGACTCAGAAGAAACACTTTAACACCTGGAAGTTAAACAGCCTCATGCTCAATAACCAGTGGGTCCGAGATGAAATCAAGGAGGAAATAAAAAGGTTCCTGGAAACAAATGACAATAAAGACACAAACTATCAGAACTTATGGGACACAGCAAAAGCAGTACTGAGAGGAAAATTTATAGCTTTGCAAGCACACATCAGGAAGGAAGAAGGAGCTTACCTGAGTAGCTTAATGACACAGCTAATAGAACTAGAAAATGCTCAACAAAAGGACCCAAGAATAGGAAGACAGAAGGAAATAACAAAGGTGAGAGCAGAAATCAACGAAGTGGAAACTCAAAAAAAAATCCGAAAGATCAACGAAAGCAGAAGTTGGTTCTTTGAAAAAATAAACAAGATTGATAGACCACTGGCAAACCTAACAAAGAAAGAGAGAGAGAGAAACTTGATAACTCGTATCAGGAATGAAAAAGGAGAGATCACTACCGATATGACAGAGATTCAAAGGGTAATCAGAAACTACTTTGAAAAACTCTACGCCACTAAAATTGAGAACCTGGAAGAAATGGATAAATTCTTGGACTCTTATAATCTTCCACGGTTGAAGGAAGAGGATGTAGCATATCTAAACACCCCCATCACCATTGATGAAATTAAAACAGTAATCAAATGTCTGCCGAAAAACAAAAGCCCAGGTCCAGATGGATTCACTAATGAATTCTATCAAACTTTCCAAGAGGAACTACTGCCAATCTTGGCAAGACTCTTTCATGAAATTGAACAAACAGAAACACTTCCAAATAGCTTTTATGAAGCCAACATCACCTTGATACCTAAACCAGACAGAGACGCTACCAAAAAAGAAAATTACAGACCAATATCACTGATGAATGCAGATGCAAAGATCCTCAACAAAATC
This sequence comes from Suncus etruscus, assembly GCF_024139225.1. Taxonomy (NCBI): domain Eukaryota; kingdom Metazoa; phylum Chordata; class Mammalia; order Eulipotyphla; family Soricidae; genus Suncus; species Suncus etruscus. Next base: position 30,162,190 of record NC_064863.1, read on the forward strand.
CTGGCAAATAGGATTCAATGCCTCGTTAAGAAAATCATCCAGTACGATCAAGTAGGTTTCATCCCAGGAATGCAAGGCTGGTTTAACATCCGTAAATCTATCAACATAATACACAACATCAATAACAAGAAAAATAAAAACCACATGATCATATCAATAGATGCAGAGAAAGCATTTGATAAGGTCCAACACCCATTCTTGATCAAAACTCTCAGCAAGATGGGAATGGAGGGAACCTTTCTCAATATAGTGAAGGCCATCTACCACAAGCCAGTGGCAAATATTATCCTCAATGGAGAAAAACTGAAAGCCTTCCCTCTAAATTCTGGCACAAGACAAGGCTGTCCTCTCTCACCACTCCTATTCAACATAGCACTGGAAATACTTGCTATAGCGATTAGGCAAGAAAAGGATATCAAGGGAATCCAGATAGGAAAGGAAGAAATCAAGCTCTCACTGTTTGCAGATGACATGATACTCTACTTAGAAAACCCTAAAGACTCTATCAAAAAGCTTCTAGAAACAATAGACTCATATAGCAAGGTGGCAGGCTACAAAATTAACACACAAAAATCAATGGCCTTTCTATATACCAATAGTAATAAGGATGAAATGGACATTAAGAAAACAACCCCATTCACAATAGTACCACGCAAACTCAAATATCTTGGAATCAACTTGACTAAATATGTGAAGGACCTATACAAAGAAAAGTATAAAACTCTGCTCCAAGAAATAAGAGAGGACACACGGAAATGGAAACACATACCCTGCTCATGGATTGGCAGGATTAATATCATCAAAATGTCAATACTCCCCAAGGCATTATACAGATTTAATGCCATCCCTCTAAAGATACCCATGACATTCTTCAAAGAAGTGGATCAGACACTTTTGAAATTCATTTGGAACAATAAACACCCTCGAATAGCTAAAGCAATCATTGGGAAAAAGAATATGGGAGGAATTATTTTTCCCAACTTTAAACTGTACTACAAAGCAACAATTATCAAAACAGCATGGTATTGGAATAAGGATAGGTCCTCAGATCAGTGGAATAGGCTTGAATACTCAGAAAATGTTCCCCAGAGATACAACCATCTAATTTTTGATAAAGGAGCAGGAAATCCTAAATGGAGCAGGGAAAGCCTCTTCAACAAGTGGTGTTGGCACAATTGGATAGCCACTTGCAAAAAATTAAACTTAGACCCCCAGCTAACATCATGTACAAAGGTAAAATCCAAATGGATTAAAGACCTCGATATCAGCCCCAAAACCATAAGATATATAGAACAGCACATAGGCAAAACACTCCAGGACATTACAGGCATCTTCAAGGAGGAAACTGCACTCTCCAAGCAAGTGAAAGCAGAGATTAACAGATGGGAATATATTAAGCTGAGAAGCTTCTGCACCTCAAAGGAAATAGTGCCCAGGATACAAGAGCCCCCCACTGAGTGGGAGAAACTATTCACCCAATACCCATCAGATAAGGGGCTAATCTCCAAAATATACAAGGCACTGACAGAACTTTACAAGAAAAAAACATCTAACCCCATCAAAAAATGGGGAGAAGAAATGAACAGACACTTTGACAAAGGAGAAATACGCATGGCCAAAAGACACATGAAAAAATGTTCCACATCACTAATCATCAGGGAGATGCAAATCAAAACAACGATGAGATACCACCTCACACCCCAGAGAATGGCACACATCACAAAGAATGAGAATAAACAGTGTTGGCGGGGATGTGGAGAGAAAGGAACTCTTATCCACTGCTGGTGGGAATGCTGTCTAGTTCAACCTTTATGGAAAGCGATATGGAGATTCCTCCAAAAACTGGAAATCGAGCTCCCATACGATCCAGCTATACCACTCCTAGGAATATACCCTAGGAACACAAAAATACAATACAAAAACCCCTTCCTTACACCTATATTCATTGCAGCTCTATTTACCATAGCAAGACTCTGGAAACAACCAAGATGCCCTTCAACAGACGAATGGCTAAAGAAACTGTGGTACATATACACAATGGAATATTATGCAGCTATCAGGAGAGATGAAGTCATGAAATTTTCCTATACATGGATGTACATGGAATCTATTATGCTGAGTGAAATAAGTCAGAGAGAGAGAGAAAAACGCAGAATGGTCTCACTCATCTATGGGTTTTAAGAAAAATGAAAGACACCCTTGCAATAATAATTTTCAGACACAAAAGAGAAAAGAGCTGGAAGTTCCAGCTCACCTCAGGAAGCTCACCACAAAGAGTGATGAGTTTAGTTAGAGAAATAACTACATTTTGAACTGTCCTAATATTGAGAATGTATGAGGGAAATGTAGAGCCTGTTTAGGGTACAGGCGGGGGTTGGGGGGGGAGGAGGGAGATTTGGGACTTGGGTGATGGGAATGTTGCACTGGTGATGGGTGGTGTTCCTTTTATGACTGAAACCCAAACACAATCATGTATGTAATCAAGGTGTTTAAATAAAAAAAAAAATTAAAAAAAAAAAAGACAATTAAAAAATCCTTAACTCCAACCTCAACCTATATTACTATTTCCAGTGCTCTTTGAATTATAGAACTTGCCTGAAAGAGATATTCATAGCAATTTTATATATGTATTCTAGACTTTCTAAAGCTCACTCTAATTATAAGTATGAATACACCAGCAGAATAAAACTGTACTTCTAAAGGTGAACAATGTTACTCATTTTTCAAAATCCAAATGCCAATCTAGTACTTAGATTTATTAATATCACCTTAAATAATTATTTCATCTTTATATATTTTTCTACTTAATGTCTAGAAATGCATCACCTTGTATTTCTATATGTTGGACCTATATTTTAACTTTCTCTTCCAATTTCTCTTTGTTCCAATTCCTATCTCAACATTAGGTTTAAAGTTGCATATTCAGTTTCTCTAAACATATTTGACAAATAATCTTATTTCTTACATGTCTCTACCAAATAACTCCATGAATACATATATCCCACAATTTCACAATTTGATGACAAAATGTCTACTTGACCCTTTTACAATAAAACTGGCAATAAGAAGTAACTGCCCATGTCACAAAGTAATATGAAGAATATAAATGGCTTATATCTCCACTTCAAATTAAAAATGAGTAATTAGATGTAATATATGTTAAGAAATAAAATAATTAAACACAATTTATTATTCAAACTTTTTGATTGAATTTGAGATTGCAATTAAAGCACCTTTGACATACTTGAAAGACAAATATTATAATACTCTTGGCAATACCCAATTGGAGTAATTATTGGTAAATGTACTTTATAGTACTTTCACTAAGTTAAAAATATCATGCTCTATTTATGCAAATGTAGCAGATATCAAATTAATTTTATGATATAAATTTTAGTAGTAAATTTAATTAATTATAAATTTATGAGATGCAATAATTTCAAGATGCTATCCATTTAAAGAGATTTTAAAAAGAAATCTTAAATGGTCAAGCAAAATCAAAGTGGTTGCAGGGTAATAGATTGTATAAAAATGAGACATAGTTTCTTTATTTTAATTTCTTCTTTTCTCTTCCTTTCTCTTCTTTATCAATAGTGAGAACACACAAGACAGTGTTCAGATGCCACTGGGTTCTCTTCTGTTATTTTTTAGTGTCCAATACCAATATTAATTTTGAACAAGAACCCAGGACCTCACACATATATGCCACAACTCTAGCAATTGAGTCACATTACAATCCCACCACAGAATTTTAATATTTTATTTACTCTTCATGCTATTAACTTTAATTTTTAATATGTTCTTGAATTTAAATGATATGTGGATCCAGAACCTGACAAACACAGGAAACGTAATTAGGTGTAATAGATTTATACCTTAATATATTTTCTTAAGCTTATTTTTAAGGAGCACATAACCTCAGAAATAGGAATAGGAGGTTGGAGTTATAATATAGCAGGTAGGGTATTTGCTTTATATTTGGTTTACCTGATTTAGATACCCTGTATCCCATATGATCTCCAGAACCTGTCATGATTCCACAGGATAGAGCCAGAAGTAATTCCTGAGCATCAATGGTTTTGCCAGAGAGAGAGAGAGACAGAGAGACAGAGAGAGAGAGAGAGAGAGAGAGAGAGAGAGAGAGAGAGAGAGAGAATGTGAATTACAAGTATTTCAAAGTTATATTTAAGGTACATAGTGACAGTGAATTAAGGCAATTCCCATCACCAGAGTTGACCTCCTTTAACCAACCACTGTTCCCAGCATGCAACCCATATCCCCACCCTTAGCCCCCTACTGTTAGTGTACAGCTTGTTGTAGCTATACACTTGGGTCTCTTGATTCTATTGTCATTGACTTTGGGTTGAGTATTTACATCTGATCAGTTTTTATTTCCACTGAATGCTTTGCCTCCACCCTTGAAGCATAATGTCATGAGTTTGATTATACTACCAGAACCCCACATAGGGCCCTCAACACTGCTAAAGTGACCCATTAGCACAAAGTACACTGAGCCAAAGTAATCTCTGAGCACCATTGGTGTATCCCCATAATAAAACTAAATAAAGTTGTTAAGATATAATTATACACTACAAAACAACATATTATAAATTATATCTAGTTGCATGTAAAATTCATTTATAAATCATACTATAATAATTAATTATAATTTATAATTGCATATAAATTGTATTTTATCTCATGAGTGAATACATATAAATTTTTATAAATATGTGCAGTATATATTAAGTGCCATATAATTATGAACAAATGAAGTCATACCTACTTCTTCCACTTTATGCTCATTCTCAGTACACAAGACAACCCATAAATTCCCCTATATTTCTAATTTCTTTATTTTATAAGTGCATCACGGTCTTCTATTTATTCAAATCAATACTCCAAATTCATTTTATGTTTCTGTCTCTCTACATATATTACTTGGGCAAAAATATTTTGCATATATTCATATACATAGTCACTTAAACTATGATTTTTCCCAATAGTTTCCCTAATATGTGCTATGATAATATTATTCTTTCTATAGTGTTTTCCTTTCTGTCGCTTCCTGTTTGGGAACAAAAAATGGATTATGTAATCCAGAAATTAATTCCAATCATTACTTCTACCACCATAATACCTCCATAACTAAAAACATATGCTTTGATATGTTCCTCCTCTCCCATATAGATTTTGTGAGTTAATGGTACACAGTTTTTGAAAATCTTTCAAAAATTAATATAATAAAATTATTAGATGTTAGTGATAGACATAAATGAGTCTTGGCTTCTGGACTCCATTGCTCAAGACCATCAAATATGATTAGAATTAAATGTCTCTATATGTACAACATTATATTCCTCAACATAATGCTAAAGTCTTATTTTACCCAACCTCATTAAAACAATTAACTACTTTTTGAATAGTTATGAAGCATTTGCTTATATTCTCACAATAAAAAGAAAAAGAAAAAAGAAAACTAAGAAATGATACTATAAAAATCTGATCTCTTATATAGACATAAGTTAAAAGCCTGAAGAGAAGTAACTAGGGCCTTTCAGAGCTCCACACTGAAATAATAAGCATTATAAAATTTACAGAAAGTTAATTTAGTAAAATTGATATTGACTTATTCAAGTATTTTTAACTTAATAAATTATAAACATATCAAATTTAAGAAAACAGCAAACCATAGTGTTTCAAGAAGGTTTAAATAACTACCTGTTTCTAATAAATATAAATGAATATTTTTACTCTGACTTTTGCGATTGGCATTCAGTAAAATACAGAGCCTTGAATTTTTCTTTTCATTGTTGTGCAAGATATCCAAACAATTTCTTTATCTCAAAAACTTTCCTAATAGGGACATTTTCTAATTAAATAAATTAAAATATAAAGTAATATATTCACTTTTCTTCAAGTAAAGAAAAGCAGTACACTTTCTTTTTAAATGATATAAATTTTACAAAATTTAACTCTGCAGTAATAGCTTAGATAGAAGACACATATACATTTGGTAAATAAGCATGTATATGTATTATGTGTATAAGACATTTGGCACATATAAATTTTCATGGTGCTAGTATGAGATCTATAGTATTATTAGAATAAAAATTCCAGTGATAAACTACAAATATTTTGAACATTTTTGTAATATTTAGAACATATCAATTTATTAATTGTCCAGTTATCCATAAATGCATCTATGTATAATTTTAAGCACATGTTTATCTCTTGAGTTAGTAGCTAGTACCATCAAATAAAAATGTCTTTTTATTCTACTAAAAATTAAAATATAGGTGCCAGAGCAGTGGCACAATGGTAGGGCATTTGCCTTACACAGGGCTGACCTAGGATGAACCACGTTAGATAACCCAGCGTCCCATATGGAACCCCAAACCAGGACTGATTTCTGAGTACATATCCAGAAGTAACCCGTGAGCGTCACCAGTTGTGGCCCCCCCCCAAAAAAAAAAAAACATATTTTTCCGGCGTATAAGATGACTTTTGAAACAAAAAATGTCAACTGAAAATCTGGGGTCGTCTCATACGCTGAGTATATCCCGAAAAATGTTTCAATATGCTCCTAAAAGAAAATTGTCTGAATATTGCAAGCTTTTTATGCATGCAAATTAGACAATGTTCTGTACCCGAATCTACACTGTAAAAAGCCTGCTCAGATTGGCCAGAGTCAGAGGAAGTCTATTACAGTATAACCTTTGAACCTTTGCTTGTTGTGATTGGCTTACTGTGGTACATACAGTTGCAGCAAAGGAAGTTCTGTCTGATACAGTGAAGATTGGCTTAAACCTATGTTTTAACTGCAAAATTAGGGGGTCATCTTATACGTCGGCAAATGTGGTATATAAACAAAAAGCCCAGCTATGAAAGTTAAAAATGCTCTGTATCTACACACACACACACACACACACACACACACACACACACACACACACAATACACTTTTGAAGAAACTGTCATATTTTTAGTTTTTTTCTAAGTAAATGTATAAATTATAAAACTTATTGGAATATTGCCCATTAAGATTCACTGTCCTCATTTATGAAACTTACACATATTTCCTATTATATCCTCTGGATATAGAGAACTAATTAAGGACTTTGTTGTTAATATTTAATTGAAGTTTTTCTTGACTTAGTTAAACTCAAATTAATTTTTTCATTTTCCTTGATAGCAATTTTCTGTTTTAAAACTCTATTTCTCACAGCTTAAATTTTAGATTGAATCATTGTACATTTTTTTCCACAGTGTGCCTTATTATGCTTTTTTAAATCATTCAGAGAATGGTCTGTCACTCCAGTACCATTGAGACCAAGAGATAGACTATCACATAATACCACAAACTTGTTCACAGGAAAAATAGAAAGTAGAGTTCAAATTTAAGATGACACCAAAGTTGATTCTGTTGAGACCCCTTGTCCTGGCTGATGATGACTCTCGTCTCTCTTAGTTCTTATAGGACTTTTCTCTGTACCCTTGCTAAGAAATTTTTAACATCTCTTCTGCTTAGAGATATGATTTTGTGCTCCAGGCTTGTGCCTAATTTAATCTTAGTTATACCTGAAAGCATTTGTTTTCATAGATAGTCATAATGGGGATTAAGATTTCACCTCCTGAGTTTTGAGGTAACAAAATTTAGTCATTGGTGACTACCAAGATATTTTTTTTCTTTCCCTTATTCCTTGTCTGAAGGCTTCATAAAGCTTCCATCTAATGTTTCTGAATAGATAGTCATATAAAATTTTTAATAGAAAAGTAAAACATTGCCCTGAGTTCAACAAGTATCTGAAGTAATATAAATATATATTTTATGTGTAAAAAGCAAAATTTATGAAGCCACTTTTGGCTTACAAGTTTAATAAATGTTATCAAAGCTATGATGCCAACCTTTTGATAAAGGTTTTATATATCAAATTGATATTTCTTTCTCATCAAATTTTATCTTGAAACTCTGAAAGGACTCTGAACTATATTTTCTGTCTCACAAAGATAAATATCCCAAGCAAATTTATGAAACACATAAAATATAGTGAAAATAGAGTGCCTTTTTAGACTTGTTTTATATTTCTCAATACTCCAAATGAAAAATTAAATTTTATATTGTCATGTAACATACTTGCGATTTTTGAGGTAAAATATAATATATGTACAAAATTATAAAATTGTATGCACCTATATATGCTTAAATGTACAATAATTGATTTTGATAAATTAAAAACTGATAAGTTTGATGGAGCACAGTGTTATTTATTAGTGGTATGATAAAATACCTCTCCTTCAACCCTCTCCTACTTCAAGGGACCTGGGATAAAAACTGTTGGAGTGAACAGGGAGGACTCTCAAGCAGTGGGTTCATTTCTAAGTACTTTTACTGTGGCTGGCAGCTTTTGTGTTTGTTTGTTTTTTTTTTTTTTTTTTTGTGGTTCCTTGGTCATAAAATCCATTAGGTCAAAATTCCCATCATCAAAGCCAAACTAACTGCATGCCAGGAAAGGACTTATCAACATGCTTATTGTGAGTAATACCAGCTCCAATATTAAATACCGAGGAATAGGTGTTACTAACTTGTGTTAAAAGCCCTTTAGCTATCTGTACCTTTTCTCAGATTCCTTGACATCTAGTGGTTTTCCACTACTGACTTTCTACTATGTAGCTTACTACTCTACCTTGGTGGAGCCAGTGGCAGTAAGGATGATTTTCTGGGCTCCCCACAGCTTTCCACAGGGGATACAAGGTTTCCTGTATGGCAATAATGACATAGATTATGGTCATGAGGTCCTCCAAAGTGCCAAAGTTATAATAAATGACCTTGTCCAAAGCCTAAGTGTAAGTGGCATTGCTGACAATCTGGAGAAACTTGTCTCACTTCTCATAATTTTCTCTCATCAACAACATGTGGGCATAGACAAAAATAATAAAATCTGGAGAAACTTGTCTCACTTTTCATAGTTTTCTATCATCAACAACATGAGGGCATGGACAAAAATAATAAAATTGATGACACCCAACTAGTGATATCCCCACTCTTCTCAAAAGAAATGAAAAGCCCAGTGGACTGCAGAATATATTCGTCATCAGTATTACCTGATATGATGTGAGCAGGGTCTTGCTCCTAGAAAATGGGGACACTTTCTGCTGATGATAATCTTCGTTCTCAGCTTTCACTGTGCCATTGAATTTTCTATAGGTAGAATTGGGCATGTAGGTGAGGTCAATAATTTCTTTGCCACAATTTCTAATTTGCCTGAGATAAAGGCAGCCCTGATAGCCCAATAGAGCCAAATCCAGTGACTCCAACCTGCATCTTCATGTCTCAGGCATGTAGATGACACTGTGAAAAATGTGCCACTTCTTTCAATCAATGAGGAACAGAGAACATTAATACCCATAGACATTAATACATACATATTTTCAATAATTTTATTTTATGTTACTATGAGTGTGTATTATCTAATCAATAGTAAATAGAGTATACTGAAACAGTCAGTCCATGAATTGTTTGTATATGTTTTTCAGAGTTGTGAGTAGATAGCATATTTGAATTTGTCTCACTATAATGAAGTCCCTAATAAGGTCTTTTTGTTTTGTTTTGTTTTGTTTTGTTTTTTGGGTCACATCCGGCAGCACTCAGAGGTTACTCCTGGCTCTATGCTCAGAAATCGCTCCTGGCAGGCTCTGGGGACCATATGGGATCCAGGATTTGAACCACCGATCTTCTGCATGCAAGGCAAACACCTTACCTCCATGTTATCTCTCTGGCCCCAACAAGGTCATTTAAATTCTATTATTATCCAATATAAATTGTTATCTTACTTTCAACTGAGAAATTTGACTACTATTTTAATATAAATTGATTGAATTATTAATGTGATATTATATAAAGTGCAGAGGGTTTGATATATATGCATAAACATATATATGCAATACATATAAATTACATATATATTTTATATACATCTATATCTAGAAATACTTTAGTGCTTTTAGTTTCCATGAATTATGTATCATTATTTTTTTCATCTGGCTGAGGAGGAAACTTTTTTAGGATATATAATAATGCTTTCTAGTCATCTAATTAAAACTAGTAAATCAAACATTTTTGTTTGTTTTTGTTTTTGTCTTCGGCCACACTTGGTGATGCTCAGGGGTTACTCCTTGCTATGCTCTCAGAAATCGCTCCTGGCTTGGGGGACCATATGGGATGCCTGGGATCCAACTGAAGTTTGTCCTTGGCTAGCGCACACAAGGCAGATGCCTTACACCCTGCACCACCGTTCCGGCCTCCAAAATTGAATATTTAAATGATAATCAGTCTGACCCCAGAGAAGTAGTGCATGCTTCTTAAATCCTCTGTCTTATTCTCACTGCCTTCTTTTTATCCCCTTGAGTCATATAGCAAGCAGCTGTACAAAAGGAGACCTGCTAATATCCGAGCAAAGCTGCAGAGGGCTCTTTCTTCAGATCCAAGGATTCTGCCTGCCCTGATATGAAGTAGGTAATAAGGAACAATTAAAACAACTTAATAAATAAGCAAAGCAAGTGACATAAATATCAGTAATGTCAAAAAGAATGAGAGGAAGGAATTGGGAATACTGCTTTAAGGTACTTGAACTACTTGTGAAAATGTAGAGTGTTATTTATAGATAGACACAGATTGGCTGAATATATGTGCAATATTTCAGGATCTAGGGCAGTGGTTCCCAAAGAGTACAAAACTTCCCACCAGGGGGTGCCAAAAAAAAAAAACAACAAAGATTGCAATAGTATCATTGAATGAAATTGGGTTGTTTCCTGTTTGTTCACTTAAAGAAGGTTGATATCCAGGAGGAATCTGAGTGATTTATTTTCTGAAGGATGGGATGTAGGCCAACTAAGTTTTGGAGCCTAGATTTAGGGCAAGCACTAAGAATGTGTCTAGTGAAATAGAATGCAAAGATAAATGAAATAAAATGAAGTCATGTAAATTAATCAATTTAAATTTGTTCAGAAGAATTCAAAAGCAAGAGATATAAATACAATGAATAAAAAATAGAAATAAAATTTCATAGCAATTAAAATAATCTGAGATAAAATTAAGAAACATTATGTAATGATATGGGACCAATACTCATATAAGACAGCAATTTTAATGACTTTAACAAATGTAATTAATTATTGAATCTTGAAAAATTGAATAAAAATCCGATATAATTTAAAGATTTAGGAAAATTCACTTTTTAGACTTCAACAATCCTCTTAAGTAATTTATGAAGGTAGGAAAAAAGGAATATTTTGAAAACCTAATCACATTAAAAATCAACATGCTGCAGTCAGAAAGAAACTACCATATTTTCCGGCATATAAGACGACTTTTGAAACAAAAAAAGTCAACCAAAAATGGGGGGTCATCTTATATGCCGAGTATATCCCGAAAAATGTTTCAATATGCCGCTAAATGAAAATTGTCTGAATCTTGCCACAAAACGAATTTTCCAACTCGATCCTGCACCAATCACTGAAACGCTGCTCAGACCGCCTCTCTAACTCAGCCAACCCAAGCAGGCTTTTTATGCATGCAAGTTAGACAATATTCTGTACCCGAATCAACACTGTCAAAAGCCTGCTCAGATTGGCCAGAGTCAGAGAGGACGTCTATTACAGTATAACCTTTGGACCTTTGCTTGTTGTGATTGGCTCACTGTGGAAGATACAGTTGCAGCACAGAAACATTCTGTCTTATACAGCAAATATAGACCTAAACCTATGTTTTAACTGTAAAATTAGGGGGTCGTCTTATACGCCCGGTTATCTTATACTCTGAAAAATACGGTAGAACCAAGGTAGTTTTTGTTGGGAAAAAAAAATATTGCTTGGAACATAAAACAGCTTAAAAGCATAAAGACAAAAGACCCAGGAGCACTGAACCCCATTCAGATGCAACTGATGGAACTCGAAGACTCCAGGAGCAGAATGGTGGCTGAGGCCCCAGAGAAGAGAAACTACAGCTGGAAGAAAAGCTCACAGGAAAAATATCAAAAGAAGATCAACAGTCTCAAACTCTCCCTTAGGCAATCACCCTAATAATAGGTGGGAAGAAAGCAATTAGAAAAACTTAATATAAAGTGTATATATTATATAGTTACTATATTTAAATTAGGAGGAAACGGCACCTTTTTTACCCACATAGTATGTTCTCTATTCCTTCTGCTTTGGAGAAGCCTGGATTCTCTCTAAAGTTTGTATCATTTATCTCTTTCCTTCCTGTTGTACCTGAAAGGAGACTGAAAGGTGGCAGAATACAAGAGTCAGAGGTAGAGACAGTTTTGATCATCTGGTGTCTTTATCAGTGGCTCTGTGGCACAGCCTGACAATCTTCTCAGAGGCTGTCAGAATCATGCTAGCCTGCAGCCTGCAATAGGCTTATATAGTTAACATCTGACAGGTAAGAACACGGAAAAATGGTATGTACTTAAAACTTCCCCTTTCCCCTTCAAGCAGGTCTGGTGGGCAGGTGGGTTTTCGAAACCGTCTTTATCTTATGATACGGCATCCTGTTATTCCCCTGCAGTAAGTTTTCTTGACTTATGTATGGTCTGGGCACACACATCTAAGTTCTCAAGGTCTAACCAGTCCTTCTTTCTGGAGGGGTTAGAGACTGCCTGATTTATTTTTTCCCCATCAAGTAGCATATACAGATGTTCAGGTTTCTTGTCTTTATGTAATTGAAACTAAAAACAAGGGTCCAGATTACAAATGGTAAATTCAGTAAATTCAATTTAAAGAAATGTAACATAGGGGCCAGGAGGTGGACTGCAGGGAAACTCCAGATTTTGGGAGGGGTCTCCTTAATTAAGATTCTGAAGAAATGCTGAAGCTTTTCCCTTTTATATCTTTTGTGTTTGTTTTTGTTTTGAGCCACACCTAGTTATGCAAAAAAAAAAACTTCTAACTCTACACTACATTCAGGATGACACCTGGCAGAATGGAGGAACTCTGGAATTGCAGGGATCAAATCAAGGTCAGTCATATGTAAAGTAAATGCCTTACCTACTACACTATTGCCTGTGTCCTTCACTTTTATATCTTTGAACAAAGGTGAGTGGGTAAACATTTATTTATCATACTCTATGAATATGGCCCATTAAAAGTGGAGGAGAAATAAAAATGGATGAGAATATACTGAGAAGATTATCACCTGAAATTCTTATGGCATAGTCTAGAATCTCTAAGTTATTAGGCACCACTTGTAAAGAAGTTTCACTAGAAAAAATGAGGGCCATACTCAGAGATGCCTGTCAGATTATATTACAGAAGGTGGGACAGAGCAGACTTGCATTCCAAAGAACTTCCAGGCTTTGGGAGTGTTAGAGTTAGGGATGAGCTTTAATAAAGGCTTTTATAAAGGTTACTCAAGACTCTGCACTCAGAAATCACTCTTAGCAGGCTGGGAGACTTATGGAATGCTGGGGATCAAACTCCAGTCAGCCATGCAAGGCAAATCTCCATTTTGATATGCTATCACTCTGGCCCTGAGTTTCCTTTCTTTCAAAGAGCAATTTCGCTAGCCAGCCTGAGTTCTACGACTCCTGAAGAAATTAGATGACAAGGATCATTTCCTGTGTGAGCCTAACTAGTGGAATCCAAATTCAATTTAACAAATCCCCAAATGGGACTGGTGAGGAGTAAGAACTATACCATGGGGCCCGGAGAGAGCACAGCGGTGTTTGCCTTGCAAGCAGCCGATCCAGGACCAAAGGTGGTTGGTTCGAATCCCAGTGTCCCATATGGTCCCCCATGCCTGCCAGGAGCTATTTCTGAACAGACAGCCAGGAGTAACCCCTGAGCAACGCTGGGTGTGGCCCAAAAACTAAAAAAAAAAAAAAAAAAAAAGAACTATACCATGAAAAGGCTCATAGGAGACTCTTATTGATCCCACATTCCCTAGGCATGTCCACGGTGACTGATAAAATTAATAGATACCCTTGTTCAAGCTGTCATCATTCTACCTCACTTCCTGTAATCCACCCAAGAAAACGTATTCCTTTGCTGGCAGGAAACAACTCCCACCAGCAACAAATCTATAACTCATAGTCCTTTTTTCTGAAGTTAAATCTAACAAATAAAAATTATATTGTCCTAGAACTTTTTCAAGTAAGTGGTTAAAAGTTTATTTTTACTTATTTTAGTTTATATGAACTTCAAAATGAACTTCTAAAGAAGTTTGTTACCCAACCTATTTCTTTTTCTAGTAAATTATCCTGGCACTGTTTGAGACAATGTGTTTTTTTAATATCAGCATATACATTTTTCTACCTGCCTTCAATTTCTAGCTCGATATGTTTTATAAGGTTGAACCATAAAAGTTTCTTTTTCTTTTTTTTTTTTTTTTTGGGTTTTTGGGCCACACCCTGTGACGCTCAGTGGTTACTCCTGGCTATGCGCTCAGAAGTTGCTCCTGGCTTCTTGGGGGGCCATATGGGACGCCGGGGATCGAACCGCGGTCCGTCCTAGGCTAGCGCAGTCAAGGCAGGCACCTTACCTCCAGTGCCACCGCCCGGCCCCTGAACCATAAAAGTTTCTAACAATAAAAATTGAAAGATGAAACTAGGGGAGAGCAGAGATGGTACAGAGGGTGAGGCTTTCGCTTTTTACATGGTATCCCTGAATTTGATCTATGGCATCCCAATAGTGATTCCTGGGTGAGATAAAAATAAGAGGAGGATGCTGAGAACAGGGGTAGAGGGGGGATAGCACTGGTGGTAGAAATACCCCTGTTTCAATGTCACTATGTGTCTCAAATATTACTATGAAAGATTAATAATTCATGTTGGTCACAATAAAATTATGTAAAAAAAAGTAAGTCCTTAACACTATTGGATGTAGTTCAAAAAAAAATGTTATAAATTAAGAAAAACACTTTAGAAAACATGAAGATAAACTGATGAGCAAAAATTACTACATGTAGAGCTTTCTTTATATTTTTTAACTATGAACATGTGTCATTTGATCATGAATTATTAAAGCATGTGTGAGATTTTATCTTAAATGTCAACCTGTGAGAAATGGCTGCATGTGGGGGTTTCCAGGCAGAGTGCTGATTGCTCTACCTGCAGAGTCTCCACCGGGCTGTGCTTCTTCTGAGGAACTGAGCACCGAAAGGGAGCCCTGTCCTACTCTTCTCTGTCTTTCCTGAACTCTGGAAGCTCTCCTCAGAGCCCTGGGAAACGAACCCCAAAGAAACTACATTAGGGAGCTACCCAGCGAGCCAGTGAGTGAGTGAGAAATGGCTGCATGTGGGGGTTTCCAGGCAGAGTGCTGATTGCTCTACCTGCAGAGTCTCCACCCGGCTGTGCTTCTTCTGAGGAAACTGAGCACCGGAAGGGAGCCCTGTCCTACCCTTCTCTGTCTTTCCTGAACTCTGGAAGCTCTCCTCAGAGCCCTGGGAAGTGAACCCCAAAGAAACTACATTCGGAATCTACCCAGCGAGCCAGTGACTCTCCTCAGAGTCCTGGGAAGTGAACCCCAAAAATACAGCATTCTGAAGCTGCCCAGCGAGCGAGTGAAAACTACGCCTGACCAGTGGGGCCCGACTGTGAAAACCTGTGAGTGCTGCCTGTGTGTGTCTCTCTGCTATCATGTTGCGTGAACCTCCTGAGAGTGGGCTGAAAAGAGGCTCCAGAAGGCACTTAGCTCCACTTCGCTACGCAGCCGTGCGCTCTTTCTAAAAAAAGATCACCATCACAAGAAGAAAAAAACCACACTAAGAACTGTGCTGGATCACAGAAGCAAGAATTTCTCTCCAGACTGTCTTCTCTGCTGCGTGCTTGGGCCTAAGATTTGATCCTGTGTGAGGCTTCATCCACGGAGGACTCCCCTACCTTGGAGGCAAGTCGGCACATCCAGAAAGGGCGGAGCCAGAGAAGTGTGTTGCCTGCATCATATAACCAATGAATACCACCACAACACATAGAAAAACCCACAATACAAGTGTGACAATGGGGAAACAACGCAGGCCAGCATCAGACATAGAGAATGAAGATGACAATTCTGATGACCAGTTAATGACCAACCAACTAATCAATCTCTCAGATAAGGATTTTAGAGTAGCAATATAGAATATACTCAAAGAACTCAAAGAAACCATGAATAGAATAGAACAGAACACTAATAAGAATTAAGAAAATATGAAGACAGAAATCACAAAACTCCAAACTGAAATAACATGTCAAATAACAGGCCTGAAAAAATCAGTAAACAAAGTGAATGACAAAATGGATAAGCTCTGGGACAGGGTATCAGAAGCTGAGAATAGACTTGGTGCTGTGGAAGATGAGATACATAACAATTCCATACAACAGGAGAGATTGGAAAAAAAACTTAAAACAAATGAACAGACAATGGAAAAAATAGTCAAAGAATGGGAACAGATGAAAATAGAGGTCTATGATAAGATCAACAGAAACAACTTAAGAATCATTGGAGTTCCAGAGACCCAGGAAGAAAATTTCCAGGAAGAATCAACGGTCAAGAACATCATTAAAGAGAAACTCCCAGAGCTAAAGAATATATGTGATCAAATCCTGCATGCTCGAAGAGTACCAACCAAAAGAGACCCAAGAAAAACCACCCCAAGACACATCCTAGTCACAATGACAAATCCCACAGATAGAGACAGAATTCTGAAAACAGCAAGATCAAAAGGGGAAATTACATTCAAGCAAGCATCCTTGAGATTTACAGCAGACCTGTCACCAGAAACACTAAATGCCAGAAAGCAGTGGTGGGATATTGTGACAAGACTGAATGAAATGAATGCTTCTCCTAGAATACTGTACCCAGCAAAACTCACTTTCCGGTTTGACGGAAGAATACATGGTTTCACAGACAAAAAACAGCTCAGAAACTTTACAGACTCAAAACCAGTCTTAAGAGAAAAACTGAAAGACCTAACCTAAGACCAGACTGACCAAAAGACACACCAAATTTCGATATATAGATGGCATTAAATCCCAGGACAATTCATTCTCTCAACGTCAATGGACTAAATGCACCAGTTAAGAGACACAGAGTGGCTAAATGGATCAAAGAACTCAATCCAACCTTCTGCTGCCTACAAGAAACGCACCTGAATAGTCAGAACAAACATAGACTCAAAATAAAAGGCTGGAGAAAAGTTATCCAAGCAAACAACACCCATAAAAAGCTGGAGTGGCCATACTAATATCAGATAATGCAAACTTTATACTCAGGAAGGTTGTAAGGGATAAAGATGGACATTTTATATTAATCAAGGGGTATGTAGAGCAGGAAGAAATAACTCTCCTAAACATATATGCACCAAATGAGGGGCCAGCAAAATATTTAAAACAACTGTTGACAAATCTGAAAAACAATATCAATAACAACACAATAATTGTGGGGGACCTCAACACTGCTTTGTCAACACTGGATAGGTCAACCAGACTGAAACCCAACAAGAATATACTAGACCTGAGGAGAGAAATGGAAGAAAGAGGCCTAGTGGATATATATAGGACAATCCATCCCCAGAAACCTGGATACACATTCTTCTCCAATGTACATGGGACATTCTCCAGGATAGACTACATGCTGGCACATAAAACATACCTCCATAAGATCAAGAGGATAGAAATTTTGCAGACTACCTTCGCTGACCACAAGGCTCTGAAATTATTTGTGAATTCCAAAGGGACTCAGAAGAAAAACTTTAACACCTGGAAGTTAAACAGCCTCATACTCAATAACCAGTGGGTCCGAGATGAAATCAAGGAGGAAATAAAAAAGTTCCTGGAAACAAAGGACAATAAAGACACAAACTATCAGAACTTATGGGACACAGCAAAAGCAGTACTGAGAGGAAAATTTATAGCTTTACAAGCACACATCAGGAAGGAAGAAGGAGCTTACCTGAGTAGATTAATGACACAGCTAATAGAACTAGAAAGTACTCAACAAAAGGACCCAAAAATAGGAAGACAGAAGGAAATAACAAAGCTGAGAGCAGAAATCAACGAAGTGGAAACCCAAAAAACAATCCGAAAGATCAACGAAAACAGAAGTTGGTTCTTCGAAAAAATAAACAAGATTGATAGACCACTGGCAAACCTAAAAAAGAAAGAGAGAGAGAGAAACTTGATAACTCGTATTAGGAATGAAAAAGGAGAGATCACTACTGATATGACAGAGATTCAAAGGGTAATCAGAAACTACTTTGAAAAACTCTATGCCACTAAAAATGAGAACCTGGAAGAAATGGATAAATTCTTGGACTCTTATAATCTTCCACGGTTGAAAGAAGAGGATGTAGCATATCTAAACACCCCCATCACCATTGATGAAATAAAAATGGTAATCAAAAGTCTGCCCAAAAACAAAAGCCCAGGTCCAGATGGATTCACTAATGAATTCTATAAAACATTCCAAGAGGAACTACTACCAATCCTGGCAAGACTCTTTCATGAAATTGAACAAGTGGAAACACTCCCAAATAGCTTTTATGAAGCCAACATCACCTTGATACCTAAACCAGACAGAGATGCTACGAAAAAAGAAAATTACAGACCAATATCGCTGATGAATGCAGATGCAAAGATCCTCAACAAAATCCTGGCAAATAGGATTCAATACCTCATTAAGAAGATAATCCACCACGATCAAGTAGGTTTCATCCTAGGAATGCAAGGATGGTTTAACATCCGTAAGTCTATCAACATAATACACAACATCAACAACAAGAAAAATAGAAATCACAAGATTATATCAATAGATGCAGAGAAAGCATTTGACAAGGTCCAACACCCATTCTTGATCAAAACGATCAGCAAGATGGGAATGGAAGGAACCTTTCTCAATATAGTTAAGCCCATCTACCACAAGCCAGTGGCAAATATTATCCTCAATGGAGAAAAACTAAAAGCCTTCCCTCTAAATTCTGGCACAAGACAAGGCTGTCCTCTCTCACCACTCCTATTCAACATAGCACTGGAAGTACTTGCTATAGTGATTAGGTAAGAAAAAGATATCAAGGGAATCCAGATAGGAAAGGAAGAAGTCAAGCTCTCACTGTTTGCAGATGACATGATGCTCTACTTAGAAAACCCTAAAGACTCTACCAAAAAGCTTCTAGAAACAATAGACTCATATAGCAATGTGGCAGGCTACAAAATTAACACACCAAAATCAATGGCCTTTCTATACACCAATAGTAATAAGGAAGAAATAGACATTAAGAAAACAACCCCATTCACAATAGTGCCACACAAACTCAAATATCTTGGAATCAACTTGACTAAAAATGTGAAAGACCTATACAAAGAAAACTATAAAACTCTGCTCCAAGAAATAAGAGAGGACACGCGGAAATGGAAACACATACCCTGCTCATGGATTGGCAGGATTAACATCATCAAAATGGCAATACTCCCCAAGGCGTTATACAGATTCAACGCTATCCCTCTAAAGATACCTATGACATTCTTCAAAGAGGTAGATCAGGCACTTTTGAAATTTGTTTGGAACAATAAACACCCTAGAATAGCTAAAGCAATCATTGGGAAAAAGAATATGGGAGGAATTACTTTCCCCAACTTTAAACTTTACTACAAAGCAATAGTTATCAAAACAGCATGGTATTGGAATAAGGACAGACCCTCAGATCAGTGGAATAGGCTTGAATACTGAGAAAATGTTCCCCAGACATACAATCACCTAATTTTTGATAAAGGAGCAGGAAATCCTAAATGGAGCAAGGAAAGCCTCTTCAACAAGTGGTGTTGGCACAACTGGCTAGCCACTTGCAAAAAATTGAACTTAGACCCCCAGCTAACATCATGTACGAAGGTAAAATCCAAATGGATTAAAGACCTCGATATCCGACCCCAAACCATAAGATATATAGAACAACACATAGGCAAAACTCTCCAGGACATTGAGACTTCAGGCATCTTCAAGGAGGATACTGCACTCTCCAAGCAAGTGAAAACAGAGATTAACAGATGGGAATATATTAAGTTGAGAAGCTTCTGCACCTCAAAGGAAATAGTGCCCAGGATACAAGAGCCACCCACTGAGTGGGAGAATCTATTCACCCAATACCCATCAGACAAAGGGCTAATCTCCAAAATATACAAGGCACTGACAGAAATTTACAGAAAAAAAAACATCTAATCCCATCAAAAAATGGGGAGAAGAAATGAACAGACACTTTGACAAAGAAGAAATACAAATGGCCAAAAGACACATGAAGAAAAGCTCCACATCACTAATCATCAGAGAGATGCAAATCAAAACAACAATGAGATACCACCTCACACCACAGAGAATGGCACACATCACAAAGAATGAGAACAAACAGTGCTGGCGGAAATGTGGAGAGAAAGGAACCCTTATCCACTGCTGGTGGGAATGCCGTCTAGTTCAACCTTTATGGAAAGCAATATGGAGATTCCTCCAAAAACTGGAAATCGAGCTCCCATACGATCCAGCTATACCACTCCGAGGAATATACCCTAAGAACACAAAAATACAATACAAAAATCCCTTCCTTACACCTATATTCATTGCAGCACTATTTACCATAGCAAGACTCTGGAAACAACCAAGATGCCCTTCAACAGACGAATGGCTAAAGACACTGTGGTACATATACACAATGGAATATTATGCAGCTGTCAGGAGGGATGAAGTCATGAAATTTTCCTATACATGGATGTACACAGAATCTATTATGCTGAGTGAAATAAGTCAGAGAGAGAGAGAAAAACGCAGAATGGTCTCACTCATCTATGGGTTTTAAGAAAAATGAAAGACATTCTTGCAATAATAAATTTCAGACACAAAAGAGAAAAGAGCTGGAAGTTCCAGCTCACCTCAGGAAGCTCACCACAAAGAGTGATGAGTTTAGTTAGAGAAATAACTACATTTTGAACTGTCCTAATATTGAGAATGTATGAGGGAAATGTAGAGCCTGTTTAGGGTACAGGCGGGGGTTGGGTGGGGAGGAGGGAGATTTGGGACTTGGGTGATGGGAATGTTGCACTGGTGATGGGTGGTGTTCCTTTTATGACTGAAACCCAAACACAATCATGTATGTAATCAAGGTGTTTAAATAAAAAAAAATTAAAAAAAATGTCAATCTCTAACTCTCAATGAGACAGGCCTCAGCCTATATGCTTTTAACAATATAGAAAATCTTACTTTTGGGGGCTACACTAGTTTATTAAGCTTTATATAAAGCTAAAATATCCAGTTAGCACATATCATTTCACTGTTAGTTAATGATCATCATCACATATCAAGGCATCTTGAATTAAAAGCAATAAGCTGTGAGGTATGATTTAAACATCATGTTGTTGTTGTTTTTTAAATTTTTCTCTAAGGGAGTACAGAAAATTTGTTTGATAGATATATATACTCATTTAGGAAAAAGAGTATATTTACCATCTCTGTCAAATAATTTTTCTTTCTCATAGGAACCAGTTGTGCGGAAAACCTATCTTCTTTGAATTCCAATGCTCCAAACTTCATAATTTAGATCTTATTCAAAGAGAGACATTTAGTGGTAGTAGAGAATATCTTATTGTCTAGTAAAATAAGTGAGAATATCATTGAAATCAGCATTAAACTGTGTTGGGATGTATTTAATTTACATTTTATCTAAACTTTATGATAAATATTTTATTTTGATTTTTATCTGTCATACTTTTTTCATTTAGCAGATTTTGAATTTTACAAAACAGACATGCCCTCCTTTGAATATCTTCAATCTGTAATAGAACAATGAGTCTTTATAATAACATTATTTTACTCAATTACTTTTAGCATAATCCTTTATATCTTATGCTTATCTGTGTACTGATATATTTTTTAAAAATGTCGGTGCTCGCTTAGGCAGCACATATACTAAAATTGGAATGATACAGAGAAGATTAGCATGGCCCCTGCGCAAGGATGACACGCAAATTTGTGAAGCGTTCCATATTTAAAAAAAAAAAGGTCAATTTAACTCTGCAGTGATTAAATCTAATTTATTGTTCTTTTTTGGGATAAAATATATAATATCTTATGAGAAAAATTACTTTCTTATGCAAATTTTAAGGTTATGGATTACTTTGTAAGTTCAAAAAATAATTGGAATTTCTTTTTTTTTTTAAACACCTTGATTACATACATGATTGTGTTTGGGTTTCAGTCATGTAAAGAACACCACCCATCACCAGTGCAACATTCCCATCATCAATGTCCCAAATCTCCCTCCTCCCCACCCTACATAACTTTCAATAAGATTATGGATACGTGGGGCCGGGCGGTGGCGCTGGAGGCAAGGTGCCTGCCTTGCCTGTGCTAGCCTAGGAAGGACCGCGGTTCGATCCCCCGGCGTCCCATATGGTCTCCCAAGAAGCCAGGAGCAACTTCTGAGCGCATAGCCAGGAGTAACCCCTGAGCGTCACAGGGTGTGGCCCAAAAACCAAAAAAAAAAAAAAAAGATTATGGATACATATTTTACTAATATATTATTAGGCTCAAGTCAATGGTACACCAATTTAGTCTTGACTATAGTCAACCAGTTTTAATTCCAGCACCTCAAATGCCTCCTGTGAGCCATATTAGAAGTTATCCTGAAGTGTAAAGCAAATTCCATGACACAGATGAATGTGCCCCAAAGCTGTGTGTGCATATATAGAGAATATAGTATATACTATACATTAAATTTTTTATCCAAACTTTTTGTTAAAATGATTACGTAAGGGGCCAGCGAGGTGGCGCTAGGGTTAGGTGTCTGCCTTGCAAGCGCTAGCCAAGGAAAGGACCACGGTTCGATCCCCCAGCATCCCATATGGTCCCCCCAAGCCAGAGGCAATTTCTGAGCGCATAGCCAAGAGTAACCCCTGAGCATCAAAAGTGTGTGGCCTGAAAAACCAAAAAAAAAAAATGATTACATAAAAGTCATAGTCATTGGACATATAAATAAAACTTCTTTATACTTATATATAAGTAATATATTAACATTTGAGGAATGGAACTTTTACTATTCATGTTTTGCTATACACTTTAAAATCTAGCCTCTCATTAACATGAAAATATATGATAAATATATGATTAAAAATTAATTCTTGTCTACTTCAGGATATCAGATCATTACTTTCAATATTTGACTTCAATAAAGTGGATTTTTGCCAATGCTTATTACACAATTGTTTTCCAAGAACTCAGTTATAATGATTTTATAGAATGAAAACATTTCTCAAACTTCAGTTAGTATTGGGTATACTAGCCCAATTTTATTATTCAAATGAATCCTTTGTTGAAGATGATTAGTTGTTTTGAGTGTTATAGAAATGGACTGACATGTCATTGCTCATATAGTAATGAGCATTTCAGTGAACTATTCTAGTCAGATAGGATCTGAGAAGAAGATCAAGATCATCGTGAACATTATTTGACAAGGCAGAAAGCTTACTCACTTTTTATTGACTATTCTTTAAATTTTTAGATCTTATTTTATATTCTCTTCATTTCCTTTTCTCTTTGCAATGTCTCTTTTTTATTTCCTTCAGAAATAAATAAATGAGACCTAGAGGTTAGTTTCAGCAATTATATCTCCATGACCCTATTCTCCCAGGCAGTGTTGATTTTGTAGGGTTTCTACTCTCATTTTTCCTCAGTTGTATCTTTCACCAAACTCTGATGAGACAAACTGAAAATTGATAAAACATAAAAAAGAAACTGAGAACAACATTTAAATCTTGAAATTAGCTGTTATTTTAAGTGTAAGTAATTTTGTGCTAAATGCTGAGGAACATTATAGAATAAATGATAAAATTGTATACAACTATTCAAATCATAGTCTTCTTTAATGTTTATATTCCAAATATGTACCTTTCAAATCATTTAGCAATATATAATTTTCAAAAGAAAAAAATCACAGAATAGAGATTCTCCCCTTGATCCCTGCTTTCTTCCCTACTAGGAAAATCAGTCTCAAAAAAATTATTTCCTTGCTCTCGATCACTGGCTCACTCTCTCCTCACCCACTGGGTGGTGAAGTTGGGCGGATGGCAGCCGGGTGGCTCGGCTAGAGGACCAAGAGCAGCTCAGCCCCGAACCCTGCACCCTGGCCCAGAGCTGCCCACACCTGCGGCGGCTGTGGGGCCTGACCATGAGAAATTGTGTGTGCTGCCTGTGTGTGTCTGTCTCCTGTCCTGTCGCTTGAACCTCTTGGAAGTGGGCCAAAGAACGCCATTGAAACAAGAAGAAAAAAAATCACACTAAGAACTGTGCTGGAGGCTGAACTCTGCTGGAACTCAGATGCCAGCACCACTATCTGCCTGTCTTCTGTGCTGTGCTCCATTTTCAGCCTGATTTCATCCTGTGTGTGGCTCATCTGCAGAAGGCTTGCCTTCCCTGGAGACTTCCCTAGACTGAGCTTACACACCCAGAAAGGGGAAGCCGCTGAACTCTGCTGGAACTCATTTGCCAGCACCTCTATCTGCCTGTCTTCTGTGCTGTGCTCTATTTTTGGCCTGATTTCATCCTGTGTGTGGCTCATCTGCAGACGGCTCACTTTCCCTGGAGCCTTTCCTGGAGGTGAGTTTACAAGCCCAGAAAGAAGAAGCCACTAAACTCTGCTGGAACTCAGATGCCAGCACACCTATCTGTATGTCTTCTGAGCTGTGCTCCATTATTGACCTTCCCTGGAGGTGAGTTTACAAGCCCAGAAAGGGTGAAGCCAGACAAGCATGGCCACTCCGCTTTGCTACCAGGCCGTGCACATCATTTAGCCAATGAATACAACCACAACACATAGAAAAACCCACAATACAAGTGTGACAATGGGGAAACAACGCAAGCCAGCGCCAGACATAGAGAATGATGATGGCAACTCTGATGACTTGAACATGACCAAACAACTAGTCAGTCTCTCAGATAAGGAGTTTAGAATCACAATATGGAAGATGTTCAAAAAACTCAAAGAAAGTATAGAAGAGAACACTAATAAGAATCAAGAGAATATGAAGATAGTAATCAGAAAACTCCAAACTGAAATTTCAGGTCAAATAACAGGTCTGAAAAATTCAGTAGATGAATAAAAACATGGTTGAGCTTTCCCACGGGTTAACAGCAGCTGAGGATAAAATTAGTACACTGGAAGATGAGATGAATAACAATTCCATACATGGGGCCCGGAGAGATAGCACAGCGGCGTTTGCCTTGCAAGCAGCCGATCCAGGACCAAAGGTGGTTGGTTCGAATCCCGGTGTCCCATATGGTCCCCCGTGCCTGCCAGGAGCTATTTCTGAGCAGACAGCCAGGAGTAACCCCTGAGCAACGCCGGGTGTGTCCCCCCCAAAAAAAACAATTCCATACAGCAGAAGAAATTGGAAAAAGCCTTAAAGCAAATGATCAAACAATGAAAAAGTTACTCAAAGAATGGGAATAAATGAAAATAGAAGTCTACAATAAGCTCAACAGAAACAACGTAAGAATCATTGGGGTCCCAGAGACCCAGGAAGAAAATCTCCAGGAAGAATCAATAGTCAAGAATATCATTAAAGAGAAACTACCAGAACTAATGAATACATGCGATCAAATCCTGCATGCCAGAAGAGTACC
This sequence comes from Suncus etruscus, assembly GCF_024139225.1. Classification (NCBI taxonomy): domain Eukaryota; kingdom Metazoa; phylum Chordata; class Mammalia; order Eulipotyphla; family Soricidae; genus Suncus; species Suncus etruscus. The sequence goes on from NC_064863.1 coordinate 30,187,822, forward strand.
AATTAAAAGAGACCCCAGAAAAAACATCCCAAGACATATCCTAGTCACAATGACAAATACCACAGATAAGAGACAGAATTCTAAAAGCAGCAAGATCAAAAAGAGAAATTATATTCAAGGGAACATCCTTGACATACCTGTAACAATAACACAATAATTGTTGGAGACCTCAACACGGCATTGTCAACATTTGACAGGTCAACCAGACTGAAACCCAACAAAAATATACTAGACCTGAGAAGAGAAATGGAAAAAAGAGGCCTAGTAGATATATACAGGACACCCCACCCCCAGAAGCCTGGATACACATTCTTCTCTAATGTACATGGGACATTCTCCAGGATAGACTACATGCTAGCACATAAAACATACGTCCATAATATCAAGAGGATAGAAATTTTGCAGGCTACCTTCAATGACCACAAGGCCCTGAAATTATACGTGAACTACAAAGAACTACAAAGAACTACAAAAAAAACTTTAATACCTGGAAGTTAAACAGCCTAATAGTGAATAACCAGTGGGTTCGAAATGAAATCAAAGAGGAAATCAAAACCTTCCTAGAAACAAATGACAATAAAGACACAAACTATCAGAACCTATGAGACACAGCAAAAGCAGTACTGAGAGGAAAATTTATAGCTTTGCAAGCACACATCAGGAAAGAAGAAGGGGCATACATGAATAGCTTAATGACGCAACTCATAAAATTAGAAAGTACTCAACAAAAGGACCCAAAAATAGGGAGAAAGAAGGAAATAACAAAGCTGAGAGCAGAATTCAATGAAGTGGAAACTCGAAAAACAATCCAAAAGATCAACAAAAGCAGAAGTTGGTTCTTTGAAAAAATAAACAAGATTGATAGACCACTGGCAAACCTAACAAAGAAAGAGAGAGAGAGAGAGAAACTTGATAACTCGTATTAGGAATGAAAAAGGAGATATCATTACTAATATGGTAGAGATCCAAAGGGTAATCAGAAACTACTTTGAGAAACTCTATGCCACTTAAAATGAAAACCTGGAAGAAATAAAAAAAATTTTGGACTCTTATAATCTTCCATGGTTGAATGAAAAGGATGTAGCATATCTAAAAACACCCATCACTATTGAGGAAATTAAGACAGTAATCAAATGTCTGCCCAAAAACAAAAGCCCAGGCACAGATGGATTTACTAATGTATTCTTTAGAACCTTTTAAGAGGAACTACTACCAATCCTGGCAAGACTTTTTCATGAAATTGATAAAACAGGAACACTTCCAAATAGCTTTTATGGAGCCAACATCACCAGACAGAGATGCTACCATAAAAGGAAATTACAGACTAATATTGCTGATGAATACAGATGTAAAGATCCTCAACAAAATCCTGGCAAATAGGATTCAATGCCTCATTAAGAAGATCATCCACTACGATCAAGTAGGTTTCATCCCAGGAATGCAAGGCTGGTTTAACATCTGTAAATCTATCAACATAATACACAACATCAACAACAAGAAAAATAGAAATCACATGATCATATCAATAGATACAGAGAAAGCATTTGATAAGGTCCAATACCCATTCTTGATAAAAAAAAAAAAAACTCATAGCAAGATGGGAATGGAAGGAACCATTCTCAATATAGTTAAGGCCATCTACCACAAGCCAGAGGCAAATATTTTCCTCAATGGAGAAAAACTAAAAGCCTTTCCTCTAAATTTTGGCAGAAGAAAAGGCTGTCCCCTCTCACCACTCCTATTCAACATAGCACTGGAAGTACTTGCTATAGCGATTAGGCAAGAAACAGATATCAAGGGAATCCAGATAGGAAAGGAAGAAGTCAAGCTCGCACTGTTTGCAGATGACATAATACTCTACCTAGAAAACCCTAAACTCTCTACGAAAAAGCTACTAGAAACAATAGACTCATATAACAAGGTGGCTGGGTACAAAATTAACACGCAAAAATCAATGGCCTTTCTATACACCAGTAGTAATAAGGAAGAAATGGACATTAAGAAAACAACCCCATTCACAATAGTGCCACACAAACTCAAATATCTTGGAATCAACTTAACTAAAAATATGAAGGACCTATACAAAGAAAACTATAAAACTCTGCTTCAAGAAATAAGGGAGGACAAGTGGAAATGGAAGCACATACCCTGCTCAGCAGGATTAGCATCATTATAATGGCAATACTCCCCAAAGCATTGTACAGATTTAATGCAATCCCTCTAAAGATATTCATGACATTCTTCAAAGAAGTGGATCAGGCACTTTTGAAATTCATATGGAACAATAAACACCCTAGAATAGTTAAAGCAATCATTGGGAAAAAGTATATGGGGGGAATTACTTTCCTTTAAACCAGGGGTCCTCTAAGTTTTTAAACAGGGGGCCAGTTCACTGTCCCTCAGACCATTGGAGGGTCTGACTATAGTAAAAACAAAACTTATGAACGAATTCTTATGCACACTGCATATATCTTATTTTGCAATTAAGAAACAAAACAGATACAAATACAATATGTGGCCCATGGGCCACAGTTTGAGGACCACTGCTTAAACTGTACTACAAAGCAATAGTTATCAAAACAACTTGGTATTGGAATAAAGACAGGCCCTCAGATCAGTGGAATAGGCTTGAATACTCAGAGAATGTTCTGCAGACATACAATCACCTAATTTTTAATAAAGGAGCAAGAAATCCTAAATGGAGCAAAGAAAGCCTCTTCAACAAGTGATATTGGCACAACTGGCTAGCCACTTGCAAAAGATTTAACTTAGACCCCCAGCTAACATCATGTACAAAGGTTAAATCCAAATGGATGAAAAACCTCGATATCAGACCTGAAACCATAAGATACATAGAACAACATGTAGGTAAAACACTCCAGGACAGTGAGACTAAAGGCATCTTCAAACAGGAAACTGCATTCTCCAAGCAAGTGAAAGCAGAGATTAACCGATGGGAATATATTAAACTGAGAAGCTTCTGCACCTCAAAAGAAATAGCACCCAGGATACAATAGCCCCCCACTGAGTGGTAGAATCTATTCACCCAATACCCATCAGACAAGGGGCTAATCTCCAAAATATACAAGGCACTGACAGAAATTTACAAGAAAAAACATCTAATCCCATCAAAAAATGGGAAGAAGAAATTGATAGACACTTTGACAAAGAAAAAATACAAATGGCCAAAAGACACATGTAAAAATGCTCCATATCACTAATCATCAGGGAGATGCAAATCAAAACAGCTATGAGGTACCACCTCACACCCCAGAGATTGCACACATCACAAAGAATGAGAACAAGCAGTGTTGGCGGGGATGTGGAGAGAAAGGAACTCTTATCTACTGCTGGTGGGAATGCCGTCTAGTTCAATCTTATGGAGAGCAATATGGAGATTCCTCCAAAAACTGGAAATCAAGCTCCCATATGACCCAGCTATACTACTCCTAGGAATATACCCTAGGAACACAAAATTACAATGCAAAAATCCATTCCTTACTCCTATATTCATTGCAACACTATTTACCATAGCAAGACTCTGGAAACAGCCAAGAAACAGATGAATGGTTTAAGAAACTGTGGTACATATACACAATGGAATATTATGCAGCTGTCAGGAGAGATGAAGTCATGAAATTTTCCTATACATGGATGTACATGGAATCTATTATGCTGAGTGAAATAAGTCAGAGAGAGAGAGAAAGACGCAGAATGGTCTCACTCATCTATGGGTTTTAAGAAAAATGAAAGACATTCTTGCAATAACAACTTTCAGACATGAAAGGAAAAGAGCTGGAAGTAACAGCTCACCTCATAAAGCTCACCACAAACAGGGATGAGTTAAGTTAGAGAAATAACTATGTTTTGAACTATCCTAATAATGAGAATGTATGAGGGAAATGGAAAGCCTGTCTAGAGTATAGGCAGGGGTTGGGTGGGGAGTAGGGAGATTTGGGATATTGGTGATGGGAATGTTGCACTGGTGATGGATGGTGTTTTTTACATTACTGAAACCCAAACACAATCATATATGTAATAAAGTTGTTTAAATAAAAATATATTAAACATATAAAACATTATTTCCTTGACCTTTGTTTTCTACATGTAAAAATGACAAAGCAGCATAGTCGAGCTAAGAAGAATAGCTTTTGCTTCATCTCTTCAGATGCACATTTTTTTATACCTTTTTGAGTTCCAGAGCCAAAATTTCTTCTCTATCCATCATAAGTTGATATCATTTTAATAGATTTTTCACTGTGAGGACATTTTTGTAATTCTTCTTGGTTTATTTCCATTGTCAATATTGTTCCTTTTCCACATACCAGCTTCTTCAAAAATTCTTGGCCCCTTTCAGTAAAACATTCTAAAAATATGTTCTATTGCTATTTTCAGTTCCACAATACATTTCCCCTATGAGCACAGTCTAATGTCTAGCCATGCCTCTTGCAGTTAAAATTGTCAAAGAAAACATCATGAGGTTTATGTATTTTTGTGTACTGTTTTATTCAGAGTTCTATCAGAAAACAATTAGCATTTTTTTGAGGATTGGGTTTATTTTTAAACTGTGGACCAATCTATAGAAATAGCAAGAATAAATAGCCAATCATATTTAGTGGTAGAATTTTTACTGCTTTAAAACCTAGAATAATAAAAACATAATGTCTTCCTAATCAGAACATAATGACAATAAAAAATCCAATTATTATGAATCTGATAGGTAGATTTTGAGTTGTTAAGGAAAGACTTAAATAAGTAAAAGAAGGAAAGGTCAGCACAATATCACAGTAGATAGGTTATTTACTTGCACTCCAGGGAGCATGGTTCAATCTAGGGCATTCTCATATGGTCCAGAAAGCAATAATTCTTGAATACAGAGACAGGAATAAAACCATTTTGTATGGTATCCCCAGGAGTAATTCTTGAGTATGGAGCCAGGAATAAGCCCTGAGCACAATCAGGTATGGCCCACAAAAATAACAAAACAAGAATAAATGAGGTAATTTATTAACCCTGATTTAATTTTCCATTTTTTTAGACTTCAGGCTGAAGAGCACAGTTAGTGAATCAAGAACAGTCAGAGAACAAGGAACCTTTAGAGTATTCTAAACACAATAGCCTTTGGCAATTAAACAGACAAAAAGGCTAGAGTGGATCCAGTGGTTGCGTAAAAGATGACCTACAACCCCAATCTCTTTTTCCATCTTCCTTTCAGCATTATTTTTTATTGTTGACCTCTTACTTTCTGAAATGTACTTTCACTTGTTCTGCATACTTACATTCTCATAGATTTCTTAAGTGGCAACCACTCCTCTCCTCAATTTTTTAAATGTTGCTATATTCCATGCATAAACTTTAGATCTTTTCTCTCCATATCATATATTATGAGTCAATTACTTGAAATATTAAACTAGTAGAAAACTCTACTTATGATTATTTAAAACCCAAAAATTTAAATTCACAATAATAAACTGGCATCTTTATAAATTCATTGGGTGAGAATCTAAGAAGTTAACCTAAAATTAACCTAAAACTACACTCTACTCCTTTTTAAACCCTGATCAAATTATTATTTTTCTAATATGTATAATATTACTTAAATTACAAATACAATGATCTTTCATACAGTACAATCAAACCTTTCCTAAACCTTATATACTCTGCATGAGATATCATTTACCCTCTTTGTCAAATGTCTTCTAAAACTTTATTTTGCATATGGGTTTAAATGTAAGGGTTTGATAAGGGGAAAAAATCCTGTGTATATTGCTGCTTGCTGAGTTCTTTGATATGTTATCCTGATCTCCTTATGACTCTTGATTTTCTTGTTACATGATTACATCTTAGCCACAGCATTTACCTTCTTGCTATTTCCTTACTTGAATGCCTTGTCCTACCATCTCTGCATATCTCATTACATTATTATTTTATTTAAATACCTGCTCAAATATGTGCTTTTAGTAAGCTCTGCTATGAAAGTCCAATCTAACTATTCACCCATAATTTTTGTTCAGTTTTGTTACTTTTCTGAAGTTTTCTTGCTTCCACTTAAAAAATTTGTGTCTACCTTGCCAAAATATAAGTGTAGTAATATTTATGATATTAGCAAATTGTTTACATAACTCCAGATCCAGAGAAAATTGTGTGTTATAGTAGATAATGACTTTGCTTAATGTAGAATAAAATAATGCAATATATAATAAATAAAAAATAAAAGAATGGAAAATATAGCCCCATTATTCAACTATAACAAAAGTAAACAAGAAAATATAGAGTATTTTGAAAATGGAAATTTAATACATACAGTAACTCTGTTCCAAACAGAAGGAAACAATTATTTTTAGGCTATTAACTGGAATGATAAAGAGTATAATTCAAAAAGAAAACAACAGGAACTGAGAAATGTGTCCAAGATACAACTGTGTGGGCAAAACCTATGAAGCCAGCAGAAGTTTGAAATAGCAAAATACACTTGGGGATTGTTTATCACTTGCAAGGGCACAGAATTGGAAATTATCAGGAATTTAAGAGAAGTGCAGAATCCTGTATTGAATCCCAGATGTCACAGAGTTAAAAGAGGGCCTCCCAGAAAAGCAAGTGAGAGTTATAAAACCTACCACACGCTTGAGTCAGGAGGCTTATTGATTGTGGTTTCTTGCTGAGACACAAGATGAGGATTCGAGAGGGTGTCTTTCATTGAGGAGCTGGATGGTGGTCTGTTGGGAAGGAGGTCAGTCTTGGTGCCTAACAGGTTAAAAACTGAGGGTAAAGAGGGTTAAATAAGGGGGAGATAACAAATCCGGGTTGGATATGGGGGGAGTACAAAGGTCTCTGGGTGTGGAAAGGCAATATAGAAGAGGGGCTATATACATTGTATAGATGAAATATTTAAGGATAAGGCTCGGCGGTCAAAGAGGACAACTGTATAGAAAGTAACGTTCACTTAGACACTGACTTCAGAGATCAATTTGAGTGCTATCCTCCATATATAGGATATTCCATTTCCTTTCCTATAAATAGTCAAGAATTAGAATATTTTTGAACAATGTTAAAGAGGGTATCCCACGCGCTTTTGAAAATGGTTATCGGTAAAAAAAAAAAGAAAGAAAGAAAAGAAAGAAAAAAGAAAAAAGGAAAAGAAAAAGAAAAAATAGGACAACCCTGCAGAGGGGTTGCTATGGTTGAGATAAATCTGCTTTGGCTAGCTGTCCTGGCATGTGTGGTCTCCAAGCCCAGCTCTCACCTCTGCAGCTTGTGAATAAATAGAGAGGGGAGGAGGTTTCCTCCACCCCATCCTATCCTCCAAGGCCCAGGTTATCAGATGTGGCCCTGAAGACCATTCTGGCGTGGGGGAATCTGACCCCCCAGACTAACTGGCAGTCCGGGGGGATTTTTGGCTAGCTGTCCAGCCCAGTGCCCACCATATACCAGTGCAAGGGGCAAACTCCTGGCATGTGTGGTCTCCAAGCCCAGCTCTCACCTCTGTAGCTTGCAAATGAATGGAGAAGGGAGGAGTTTTCCTCCACCCCATTCCATCCCCCAAGGCCCAGGTTACCAGATGTGGCCATGAAGACCATACTGGCATAGGAGAATCTGGCCCCCAGAACTAACTGGCAGTCCGGGGGATTCTTTGGCTAGCTGTCCAGCCCAATGCTCACCACAAGCTTGTGACCCCTCTCACCCCCATCAAGTCGTGGATGATTGCATGATACCGGATTCAGCTGCAGCAAAACCCCTAATTCAAGGACACTACAGGACTCTGAAATGCCGCAAATCATATCTTAAACTCTAGACCAAAGTCTGTGATATGAAAAAGTACCTTGGCTTTCACTCCCCACAAGAATATCTCAGAAGACTTAATTGGGAGGCCTATATTACCTACATAAGCTTAATACCTTTATAATAATGTATCTTAAGATATGTATTTCTAAACATACAGATAGCCTCACCCATTACTTTCTTCAAATACCATATTTTCCTCTTTTTTCTCAATTTCCTTTCTTTTTTATATCTCAATTTCATCTATATATTCTATTTATATATATACATATTTTCTCTACCTTCACCAGTTTTGGTGCTGCTTAGTACAAAATCTAAGAAAACGTCTTGCCTGGGACAAAAGCTCAGACCACACCACAGATACTGTGTGTGTAGCCTGTCATCCTTACCCGGAATAGGACCAGCAATACAAAAGGACACCATATGTTTTTGTATAGGCACAGTAAATAAGGGGAAATCATGGACTCAGACACAAGATCTTATCTTCTAAGGATAAGAACTCACACATTTTATACAAGGGTGCCTCCCATCCTGGACATATTTTATGTGGATACAACTCAGTCTCCACGAGATTGGATAGTGTTAGTTCATTCTCAAATCCCAGATCCCAGACATAGAATTGAAACAACCCCTCCACAACAACACCAGGAACTAAGCTTCGTTGGGAGATATATTTGTGCCAGTGTTAATATGACAAGAGGACAGCGAGGAAATGACAACTTTACCTAAGACCGGGAGGTCCTATCATATCACCTAACACTAAGTGGAAATCAGAAGATGTATCGTCCTTTGAACTATGAAAAATAGAAGTGCTAACTACAAAAAACTGACTTTGACAACCGTGACTGGGCAGAACATACCTTGAGACCATTAAGGAAAACCCTAGGCTATAGCCCAGGTCTCCTATAAAAATCAAGATTTCTTAGTGCAGAGGCCCAATTCTGACAACAGAGACAGAGCAGAATCTTTGGAACAATAATTTCCTAGACTTCGGTTTAGGGAACGAGCAAAAACATGGAGCACATGATACAAAAAACTGAACACACCAACAATGTTGGAACAGTACCTCTAGAACTTTAAAGACTCTATCGTAGGCCCTGTCCTAGGACCTGCACAAATACCAAGATTGCTTGCTACAGTGGCCTTATTTTCTCATCCACAACCAAGAGGAAAGGTTCCTGACACCACAAAAATAAATAAATAAATAAATAAATAAAACTTGGGATATGGCAATGAGAAGGTATGGAGCCAGTGGTTTTCCCATGACAATATGCTTCAAGAGTGGAAAAACCCTGAGTCTCTTAGGCCACGGGAATTTCCTTCCTTCCCCAATACTTACTGTGCCTATACAAAAAATAAAAACCAAAACAAAACAAAAAACTGGTGGGGTAACATCAAGCCCTGCCACTGCACCACTTTTTCCCTGGTTTTGTTTTGCTTTATTTTTTTTTTTTACATTATTTCACTTCTCTTTTTTCTTCCACTTTTTTCTTTCTTTTTCACTTTTGTGGATATTATTCAGTGATTTTTCTTTCTATTTTAGTAGTTGATACCAAGTTTTTTCTTCTCTTTTCCTTAACCTTTTAATCTCCAACAGAATAGCATAACTTGAATCATTCAGCCTCATAAAATGATGGGGGAAAACAATGATACCAGGACCAGTCATATGAACATGTAGTGTAAATAAAAAATGACCAGACTGGAATACCAAACAGAATAGATACCCAACCTATAACAAGCTATAAGGTGGAGACCAGTTACACTAGGATTCTGGGGGGTAAAGAAGGGATATGTGGGAGACAAGCTGGGAACAGGAGTGGAGGGAAGACAACATTGTTAGTGGGAAAGCCCTTCATTCATTGTCACTATGTACTGTAAATAATTCTGTATGATGAACTTCAGTCACAATAAAAAGAAAGTAAAAAAAAAAAAAAAAAACCTACCACACAATAGAGCTTATAGAGCTAAATCTAGTAGTCTGAGTAGGTGAGCTCATAAAAACTGAAACCACTAGGATACAAACCTTTAATCTTATCAACTACATATTCAAGCATGGGTGTAAGTAAAGTGCCAGAAAGAAGACAAAGATTGATCAGTCCTAAGATTCAAAGACAGTAGTCTACACTGAAGGCTGGGGAAAAGTGCTAAAACCTGAAAGGCCTTTTTATCTCTTGCCATAAGAATATAATAGTGAAGAGGCCAGAGCCATGGCACAAGCGGTAGGGGATTTGCTTTGCATGTGCTAACCTAGGATGGACAGAGGATCATTCCCTGGCATCCCATATGGTCCACAAAGCCAGGAGAAATTTCTGAGCACATATGACTCAAAGCAAGCAAGCAAACAAAAGAATATAATAGTTATAATAGTGATATTTTTGCTTCTTTTGTCTTGAGTCCACAAGAGGCAGCACTCAGTAGTTATTCTTGGTTCTGCACTCAGGAATTACTTTTAACAATGCTCCAGGGGTCATATGAGATGCCAGGTAATCCTGTTTGGTCCTGCAAGAGCCTACTAACAGTACTATCACTTGGCCCCTATTATATTGATCATAACTATAAAGATCACTCCTCTCCTCTGTGCAACAATCCTAGGTTCGGATTTTCAACTAAAGTCAATGAACAATACTCCTTCTGCACTGAATTTACTCAGCTCTAAAAAAGAAAGCATGGCAAATGACAGCATGTATTGCACAGCAGTAGTATAAAAACAGGTCCAACATATGAATATTTCAAAATCGTTCAGTCTTTAACTTCAGGACATAATAATGGGGATAATGGTGATTAGGTGTGCCCAACCTCACTCTAGACAAATAATCAAATCTGAGCATCTTTCCGGTTTTTATTTTGAACTTTTAATTGCTACATTCAAGAATGCCTGACTTCCTTCTATTTTCAAGAATCTTGCACCCCCCTATAAATTCCGGGAAACAATGATATAAGGAATATTTGACTAATAGTAAAATAGTTGTCATTACACAAGTTAAAGAAAATAAAATTATCTACAAGTCACATTACTTCAAAAAAAAAACCATAGCCTGCTTATGAATATGAAGCAATTTAGCAGGCAGAAAGTGAATTGAATTCCCCCATACATTGTCATGGCCATGAGTTCTTGGGAAGAATAAAACTAACTAGTCCCAAGGCTGCCAGGAACTACCTTATGGACATAGGGACAATGACTAGTAAGACCTTTAATGGTACTAGAACAAACTCAGAGAATGTTGAACCTTCCTCTTCGAGAGAAGCTCCTGCAGAAATAAAGTCCACGAAAGGATTACCGAAAGACTACAAATTACTCCCCACTTTCCACTTTACTCTTGACTACTAACCTACCAAAGGCTTCTTACCTAGATAGAAATTACCATATTGGGCATTTTAAAAAAGTCCTATAAAAATCAACTTGGAACAAAGAAGCCCATGTATGTGCTGCTTAACTGTTTATGTTGCCTGTGCCCATGTGATTTTGCTGAGAATATGTTTCCTACACATATCACCTTCATCTCCTCCTTTGACTCTCTTTCTCTTCTTTCTGTCTCTGTCTCTATCTCTATCTCTTCTGTCTCATTCTCTCTGCTCTACTTTAGAAATGTTAAATAAAGCCTATTTTTACTTTACTGCTCATCTCTTTAAATTCTTTTCTGACAGATAAAGGTGAAGGATCCAAGACACCTGAATAGGGTATAGGACTAACTTTTCTTTCCTGCAAAGAGCAAGGCTCACAAAAGACTCTTAACAGTCCAAGATTCCCCAACCATTCCCATTATGGCAGAGAATGATAAAGAAAAAATGACAGGTTTACTTCTTAAGGCTACTTATTAAGTCCCCAAGGACCTCCACTGGCATCAAAATTGACTTTATTCATTTTTACCAAAACTGTCTCTGAACTAATAATAGAAAAATTCTATAGTGTTTACTTCAGAATAATAAGCATGCAAAAATTTTATCAACATCATATTTGTATCTATAAATGAGTTATAATTTTCTCCATAAAGAATATTTAACAGGTCCATGCATGCTTATTATTTTATAATCTAATATTTTAATATTATTATTCCTCTACTATACTTGTTTACTTTATAGGTGTTGAGAGAGGCATGCATCAATCCAAACAAAATTTGTTTTCCTATGGTCTGTCAACTTTAAGAAATATTTAATCATTGGAACAGTTTCAACATTTTAAAATCCTTTTTCTTCATAGGCTTATGATTTATTTAAATTTTATTGTTGGTTACTCTTCAAATATATACATATATTCTCGATCCTACCCTGTTCAGTGTTAGCCAAGTCAAAGTTTGAATTATCAATCAATTTTACAAACTTACTGAATGCAGATTTCTTTTTTTTTTCTTTTTTTCTGAATGCATATTTCTAACAGAAACTTTAAAAAAATCTTCCCTTGATATATATATACATATATATATATATGTATATATATATGTATATATATATATATACTGTTTGGAGAGATTATAGGCAGTTTCAGATTAGATGGTTATCATAGGTACTGTACCTAAAATCTGAGAACTGAGAAGTCTAATAGATAGTCAAACAGAATTACTGAAATTTTACCACCTTCATGCCATTCTAATAGCTATCCAACTTCTCCAAGGGGCTTCTAAATGTGATATTTGTATATTATCTTTATCAGAATGTTCTAAATGTTCTCTTCATCAGAATGTTGGTAGTTTCTGCAATTGAAATTTTTCAGCGAGAGGAAGAAGAAGTTACTTTCCTTGGGAAGTCTAGTATGTAACTGTTGTGGTGACCTGCACTATGATTGATGAGTCAGCACATATTCAACACAGGAGAAAGCAAATATAAGAATGATGACAATATGTGGGCAGATATATTTACTGGGTGTTTTCTAAGATATCTACCACAGTTGTATTTATTTGATAGGTATTAGCATTCATTATACCCTTAGCTTTATTTTTAATGATAGTTATTGAGTAAGTGATGCTATTATTTCACTCAAAACAAGCATAGCATGAATACAACTGTCTTTTCATCTCATATATTTAGGTAATCTATAAAATACAAATTGTACTTTTTTGCCTTAGGTTTACAATTATACTCTAAATTGGCAATTGATGAATATCATCAAGAACCACCTTAATTCATTCTTTGAATTTCTACATAATTTCCATAATTACTTTTTACAATGGAATATTCTTAGCTTTCTAATCATTTAAGACTCATTATCTATATTACACACATTTTCAAAACCCAAAAATTAACTTTATGATGGAGAACTTAATTTATACATTAATATCAATGTACTTTCCTAATTTTTAGTCACTGAAGAGACTAATATTTTCTTCTTTAACCAAGATTGGAACTTCTGCTTGCATGAATAAAAAAAAGAACCAATTTCAAATTGGCAGTACATCTTTATTTTGAAGTTTCTGTCAGTCAACTAAGCAGTTTGCCTTGTTTTATATTTAATATAAATAAAGAAATTGGGCCAGAGTGATAGCGCAATGATAGGACTTTTGCCTTGCACATGGCTGACCCAGGATGGACTCAGATTTTATCTTAGGCATCCCATATGTTTCCACGAGTCTGCCAGGAGTAATTTCTGAGAGTAGATACAGGAATAACCCCTGAGAATGCCAGTGTGGCTCATAATCCCCCAAAAAGCAATAAGTATAAATTTATTCTAAAATTTAATATAAACATATAGTAATATAAGTATAAAACATAAATATTACTCATAAACAGTTAATCACTTTTTTCTGATGATACTATATATATGAAGCAAAGCAGAACTATTACTTATTAAGTCTTATATATATGGATAGGTAATAGCTCTGCTATTATATTTAATATATTATATAAATGTAGGATATAATAATAGGTATATTTTTGATATAATATTATATAATAAGATATATAATTATACGTTACATAAACATATATGTGATCTATTCCTATATTCCCCTTGGGTGAGGTTTTCTTCACTGACTCTTTCTTATTGGACTCTCTTTAAATCACCAGAAAAGATTTATACTTCTCATATCATTTGTATCTCTTAATGGTGATGTTTTACCAAAACCTTTTCATATATTTAACAAGAAAACTGTTTCTATTATATCAGTTAATTTATAAATACAAAATTTCAATAGCCTTCATATATTTTCTCCTGGATGATACTTTTCAGAACACATAATTTACTATCATTCATTCATAGTAATATGTAAATATCAAAGAAGGAAGTAAGAACAGAAGGGAGAATATAAAGAAGAGAGTAAAAATCAAAAGAAAAAGGACCATGGTTGGACCTTTATCATATGATACTGAATAGTAATAGAACAACGAAGGAAAAAAAAAGTTGTTTTTTCATTATTGACAAATACCTATAAAATTGCAATATTCATAGATTTCTATGTTAAACCCAAAGTGCCAATGTAAGATATTTGATAGGAAGGCCAATGTAATGATATTTGATAGTAAGGCCTTGAAGAAATATTAGCTGGTGTGAGGCCATAGTTTGTTCTCTCATCCCTAAAAATACAAAATGCCATGTGAGCACAAAATGAGATGGTGGTGAGTACTACAGGTAAAGCAAGAAGTTCTCAGAATGACCCTTCTCTTGCTATCATCTTGATCTTTGACTTTACAGTGTCCAGCACTGTGTGAGACATAATGAAAACACACTCAAAGGAATACTGTGTGCTGAATCACAAATGCAGGATCTTAAAATTTGAGTTTTCCCCACTGCAATGAAAGATGAAGGGAGATAAGTGCAATAACCCAAATAAAATCTTTATTAGATGCAATTACATAGTAAGCAATCTATTAAGTATCTAGATTATCCTGGACAATTCTTGAAATTCTCACTAAGCTTTCTCTTTGAAAGCACTGAACCAATTCTCCCTTTACATTCCATTTTTTGGAAACAAATTAATTCTTCATTTTCTTGTATAGACAAACTATATCCTAAGTACCTAGGGTAATTGCTACAGTAAATATGTTCATTTCAAGTCGTTTCAAGTCAGCAGCTAGGGTGATTTTCTTGCACATGACTGGCTGCTTTGATACTGATTTCCTATAAGGTCTCCTAGCAACGCCAGAAATAATTCCTGAAAGTAATTCCTAATACTTAGGAGTAACTCCTGAGCATTGCTCCTGGCAGGTTCCGAGGACCATATGGGATGTCAGGATCAAATCCAGGTTGATCCCACTTTGACTGTGTATAAAGCAAATGTCCTACACATAGTGCTGTTCTTTTGGTCCCCAATGTATTTATTTGTATAAGTCAAACCTATAGAGAGTAAGCTAGGAAGTTCACGATCAATGAGAAAGGGGATATATGAGAAAAATTAAGAATATAAAATAAAGAACTGAAAGTAATGTATGCAGGCCTTGGATTTTTATCATCCTTGAATATGAATATTTCTACCTCTCAGTGAAGTGTAATTTCTTGAAAGACCTATACCTAATCTGTAGACTATGTACATCTTTCCTGAGTTTCATAACTTGTTTGATTTTCAGTATCTCTACCTGTTTTGTTTTTATTGAGAAATATTTCATTTTTACTCCAACATAGTGTGTTGTTTTGTATTTGTCTTGTCTGAATATTTAAGTACTTAGAAATATTATTTTTATAAGGCAAACAATAAATCACATCCTAGCACTAAAATCAAGCTTATTCCATGAAAGCGTAGTCTCTTTATTCCTCTCTAAAGGGTACAATATGTCAAGAATAATGAAGCGTAAATCCCATTTGGGTCATAGTTTTGGATGTAAAAAGATTGAAGAGACAAAAAGTGAGGCTAACAACAGGAAGTCCTTGTGTATCATTTTATCTTAGACTGTCAAAAACATGGAAGTTTGTGCTGAACACAATGTCTATAATTATAGTGCTAGTTGCCAAGAAGAGTTACTGTGTCTGTTAAGAAGATAATTACAGCTACTTTACAATTCAAATCTGTGTTCAGTTACCTTGTGAAATCCAAATGAATGCTAATCTGACCTTATGCTGCCAAAAGACAATATACTTTTTAACACTTTCTAAAAAGTTATATTACTAAGGATGACAAATACTTTCAAACTTCAAAATGAATACACATAAAATAGACACTTCAACCCTGAATACACTAAAGAATTTTAACAACTATAAAATTCATCTCTCTGAAGCACTTAACATTTGCTCATGCTTCAGATATGGCGGCTGATTCTACAATTTAAACTTGGGAGTAAGCATTGATGAGAATTGAAACAGAAGGCAGATGGCACATTTAAAGTGGGTAACTCAGCATAGTTAATAAAGATGATGTCTACTAGGGTGAATCAGGAAAACTAGAAAGGGATAGTGAAATTCTCTAGGTTGACAGAAACTGGAGTCTTTACTCTTTCAATTCTTAACTAAGCAAGAAGAGGAAGCAGTTTGAACCCGAACAATTAGAAATATTTAGAGGATCACAAGTAAAGTTACAAGTAAAGAAGAGGCTTTTGATGTCCTCTATCTTGGCAAAAGAGTCTATAAATATCCTATCTTTCTTGTTTCATTTATGATCTCCAAATGCTGATTCCTTTAAGTCAGACACACTAGGAAACCAAATTATAAATGATGTGGATTAATATAGTCTATAGATAAATGTAAGTCTTTTGGGGCAAAAATTATGGTCAAGGGCTACAGGTATAGTACAGCACTTAAAGCTCTTAACTTGCATGAAGCAGACTCCATTTCTATCCATCGCAGGACTGTTATACCCTGAGCTTCACTGGTTGAGACCCTGAAGAAACCCAGAATTTCTGGGTTTTGTCCTGGCTTTCTCTGACCACTGTGAATTACTTTAGATAATTCCTAGGGTTGCACAGCCCTATATCCTTCAGCCCTAGCACTTGCACCCCATTGACCATGCATTACCAGAAAGGGGTCTTGAACGTTCTGAATACTGTTTGGATGACACATGAGAAAAACAAAATAAAAAGAGAATGAAACTTAAAAACAAGAGGTGACATACATAGTTAATATTTAGAAAATTTTCTAACACCTTTTAAGTAATACATTTCAGAAAAAATGACTATCTTTTCTTTTTTTTTCTTTTTTTTTCTTTTATTTTGTTTTTGGGACACAAGGTATGAGATCATTCAATTTTATGCATCATATAAATTACAACATATTATTATTTTCCCATATCACAAAGTTTTAACACTTTAACAATCAAGCAGCAACTATATTGTCCATAGTTACAATTTCAGGTCAAAATTCATCTCTGAGGCATTTAGGTGTCAAAGTCTGTATGTTAGATCAAAATTTTTTATCATCTTTTCTGAGTGACTTAAGCAAGAAGTAAACACCACAGAAATAAATGGTATATTTGGATTCAAATGTTGGCTGTAAAATAAAAAGAAAATAGATATATGTCAGAATGATGAGAATGGGATCTTTCTAAATTGAATGTATATTAAATTTTATATATCCTATCAAGGGATCATTTAGAGATAATGTCAATGAAATAGAGTTTTGTCACAAGATAATGATCTCCTACTGTTACATAACCATGAACGCGAAGCCAAGTTGTTTATTTTCAAAGCAGGGAAAAATCAATCCTGGAATTATGTTCTATAACGGTGATTTTAGTTCTGTTATACAAAATGATGCATGTTGATTTAATAATTTTGCCTGATGGATGTTTGAGAGGGAAAAATGACAGATGTTCCCTGCTTCAGCGTGAGCCAAAATCATTCTACTCAGCTTAAAAAAATATACCTATTGTATTATTGACTAATCAGAAAAAGTCATTCAGAGAATGGTAATGAGGTCATGCCCCTGTTATAATCTACACCTTTATGAATGAAGTGATTTATGACCTGTTAAAAGTTCTGTAGTTTTTAACTCTAATAGGGAATAATGGTCAACCATATAAGCTTATGTTTATGAGAGCGGTTATAAAAATTTGAACTGACAGCACAACAACCACAAGAAAGGTCTATAGCATTTGTAATGATCATAACACAACCTTCATTTAACTCTAGATGGAACTTTGACAATCATTTATTTGGGTCCTAAATAGAAAAATATTTGAAAATCTGACTTCTAGCAGTTACCTCAAACGATAATTTCAAGCAAGTTATTCTAATATATGCAGTTAATAACCTAGTAAATAAAAGTGTGTTTTAGTAATTGTGACTGTTTTTACAGATTTTTACACATTTATTCAATTTTTACTTTAAGTTTACAACAACCTGGGTGGTTATACAGTTCTTTAGTGAACACCTAAACAATTGAAGAAATGGGAAAAATGGAACAAAAATGTAAAATAAGTTAAGTGTTCTGATTCATACTCCACATATTTGCATCCAACTATACTACTGAATCCTCTTTGTTAAAAAATTATCTGTATTTGGGCCAGAGAGATGGCACGGAAGTAGAGTGTTTGTCTTGCATGCAGAAGGATGGTGGTTTGAATCCCGGCATCACATATAGTTCCCGAGCATGATAGGAGTGATTTCTGAGCATAGAGCCAGGAGTAACCACTGAGCATTGCCCAGTGTGACCCAAAAAACAAACAAAAAATTATCTGCATTTAAGGCCTTAAGAAGTCTTCCTTGCACGCGGTAGCCTAGGACTGACCGGTTCAGTCCCCTGGGGGATCCCATATGGTTCCCCAAACCAGGAGCGATTTCTGAGCGCATAGCCAGGAGTAATCCCTGAACATCACAGGGTGTGGCTGAAAAATTATCTGCATTTTAATGATCTGATTGACAGAGTTTTTCCATTTTGTAAAATCAAAATTCTAATCTCAATATCTATTTATTTGCCAGGTAAATTCCAGTGCTAAGACAAAGCTGATTATTTGATTATTTCAGATAATTTTCAAATATGTTGGCCTCAGAAGACAATAAACTAAACTTATTAAATGACTAAGAATAGATGATGAAGTTATAAACGTCTATTAAAAAATTTAAATAGATATTTTCGGGCATATAAGATGACTTTTGAAACAAAAAAAGTCAACCAAAAGTTGGGGGTCATCTGATACGCTGAGTATATCCCAAAAAACATTTCGATATGCTGCTAGATGAAAACCATCTAGCACGAATCGAATTTTCCAACTGGATCCTGCACTAGTCGCTGCATGGCTTCTGTGTGGGCCTCTCTAACTCAGCCAACCCAAGCAGGCTTTTTATGCATGCAAATTAGACAATGCTCTGGACCCGAATCTATATTGTCAAAAGCCTGCTCAGATTGGCCAGAGTCAGAGAGGAAGTCTAAAATTAGGGGTCGTTTTATATGCCGGATGGTAATCTTCTCATATTGAAAATAGCATCAGCATTATGTGATGCCCAAGTAGAGCTAACTCTCTTCCCCACTCTCCTGCTAAGTGGGTGAATAATTAAATAACAGTAGATGATGGCACCAAATATACTGATAAAATGGAGTGACCATGTGGAATCTGGCTTATATAGTCAAGAAAGTTTGTAAAACAAACTATCCAACTTCCCCAGATACAACACTTGCCCAACAGTATCAGAAAAGACTAGTCATATTAGTTGAGGATTGTTTTTGTAATTTTGGAGATCAGTTAATTGAAGGACACAGACACAGAGGATTCATTACAAAAAAAAAAAGTTTAAGCTACAATGCACTTTTCTTTGTACTTTACATAAAACTGTATTTTCTATGTGCTAAAGCAGAGCAAATAGGATGGGATTTAAAAGGCAATATTGTTGTATTATTGACATTTCCAATTAAAGACAAAACATGATATTTCTTGTTCCATTCATTACATTGCAGGCATCTGCACTTTTATAACCATTCCTTCTTCAATACTCCAGCATAAACTGCATAAACTGTTGAATATTATCTACGACATACAAATTATACTATACTATAGTTACTTAAATCTACAATGATTAGCTACTTTCTTTTTTGTTTGTTTGTTTGTTTGGGTGTTTTGTTTTTTGTTTGTTATTGTTTTGGGCTTTTGGGGGGTTTTTTGTTTGTTATTGTTTTGGGGTTTTTTTGTTTTGTTTGTTTTGTTTTTGTTCTTTTTATTTTTTATTGTTGTTGTTTTTGTTTTTTGGTGCCCCCTCTGAGGTCAGATTAGCTAATTTCATCTTTCTCTTAATTGATTTAGCATAATTCCTTCCCATGAAACTTGATGATTTCATGATTTGTTATTAAACTAGATAGATTTTGCTGAAGTATCTCAGAAGACCTCTTTCATATGCATGAGCTTTAGGTCTATGGAGTCATTAAGCTGTTTCTATTCTCTTCCATTTGTCTCAATCAGCATGATACCTCAGTCTCACATGCCTTCCATTATAATCTTTCTTCAGAATATGGCCTGAATATCTTTTCAATATGGCAACTAAGAAAACAAAAGTAAAAGCTTACAGGGCCTAAAGAGATAGTTAAAACTGAAAGAGTACTTGCCATACTTGCATGTAAACCAACCCATGTTTGATCCCCAGTACATCATGTAGTCCCCAAATTCTGTAAGAGGTAATTTCTAAATGCAGAGCCAGGAGTAATCCTTGATCACAACTGGGTATGGCCCAACAAAACATAAAAAACCACCAATCCGTAGTCATCCCTGAGCATTGCCAGATATGGCCCCAACACAAAAAAGAACAAAATCAAAAAATAGAATTTTACAAGTTGTTAAAGAATTGAAACAGCAATATTTGCAGAATGTCAATTTTACCACTTTGTATTGAATAAGGAGGAATTTCATATAAAAAATAAATGGGAATATATCATTTTATGAGATCACTGTGTGTCACACCCCACTCAGAAGAGGCACACACCACAAGGTAGAGTGCCCTCCTGAGAAAGAAATTATCTGCCAAAAAGGCCCGCTTAGAGTAGTCAAAATCACTTGACCCTTTGCGTGGATTATTTGGACATAATTTCATAAGGGCTGTAACTATTTCTCTCTTTATTTTTAAACCTTTATTAAAAATCAGGCCTTAGTAAATTCTTTCTACTAGAACAGCAATCAATCCAGCCAAAAGTCTCCCACTGTCAAAACTACCTTGGTGCCAAGAACTGGTTTTTCAACTTAGCTCATGAGTGAAGTAATTTTCACTTTTTGCTCTGTTTACCCAAAACAGAGTAATTTTCAGTTTTTCTCTGTTTACTCAATACGAAGCAATTTTCAGTTTTCCTCTGTAATATTCAGTGTTTCCCCGAAACTCTGAAATAGTCCACCTGTAAATTACCTTTTCCTTCTGTTTTACCCAAAACAAGTGAACCCAAAACAAGCTGCTTTTTTCACCTTCAGTTTCAACTCTTTTATATGCTAATCTAAGCTAGAGTCCTTCATTCTTTTCCCAGCCTCTTTGATGTCTAGAATTTGCATCTGCCTTCCAAGTCTCTAACCTTTAAAAGCTACCAGCTCAAAAAATAAATTTGTCTTTCGTTTCTGCTAATGAAAGTCCCCATGCAATCTGCGTGGTTTCATTCATTTCTACAACATATTTTCCGTCGTTCGCCGTCCGTGTACCCACTTTCTCCCCGTGGGATTTTTCCCGAAATTCCACGAAGGATCTGTTTGCAGGCGCTGGCGTCTTGCGAACAGGTTTGGCCCGCAACAACTGTGTAGACTTAAGATATACAGGAATGGGAACTATGATAAAGGTAGATGATAGATAGATAGATGATAGAAAGAACTTAAATTTTTAAATTGAATATCTATACATATGTCTTTGTAAATATCTATGTATATGTTGTATACATAGAGTTAGCAGGAACTTTTGACCACCAAATTTGAAAAAAAAAAAAAAAGAAAACTACTGCAAACCCTAATTGGATTTTCTTCATTATTCTAATGTATGGCTTTCTCTTCCTATGCAGTTAATAGATATCTTCATTTTCAGTCAATGTTTTCTTTCTGGAACACTTTGTATTAAATGATATTTTTGGGGGGGGGGGACACCTGCTGATGCTCAGAGGTTATTCCTGGATATGCACTCAGAAATTGTTCCTGGCTTGGGGGACCATATAGGATACTGGGGGATCGAATTGCATTCCTTCCTAGGCTAGCGCAGGCAAGGCAGAGGCCTTAGTGCTTGCGCCACTGCTCCAGCTCCGTGTTATCCAATATTCTAAAGTAAATCATTCTGTATAGTGGAGCTGGAAGGTTACTGTAAATTCATTGTGTGCATAGGACACTCATTGGAAGCAACAAATTAGCCATCCTTAACAGAAATTGCTTTTCATTTATAAATTTGACATAATACACTTCGTAAGCTGAAATATTATTCTCCAGGTCAAACCCCTGGACACACACGAGATACTCTTATGCTCTAGTGCTGAGCCATATCCAAGCATGCACTAATTATTTTCTAATTATAATCTAATTATTTATTGATAATTTTATAGAAATATAAAGTTATTTAAATATGTTTTATAGTATTAAACTAAATATTTGCAAATGAATAGGTTTTATGTGTTTTTAAATAAATTTATTGAAAGTTAGCTTGAAATTATAATTGAGGTTTTAGCCAATGGGTCTGTTATGTTCTTACTATAGAGTTGTTCAGAAATATTCAGTTAATTAATTAAATTTTAGTCATAAATAAATATAATTTGGTTTCTTAAAACTTAAGTCATTACTAACTTGAAAGCAATGCTAAGGTACATCACACAAAAAAGATAAACTTCATGGAAAGGTTGACATCTATATCAAGTGCATATGACAGGTCTTATTTTTCAATCTTTATTTCTACTCTGAACTTCACAATTATTACTTTTCTTGTTTTGTTTTTGTTTTTTGGGCCACACCCGTTTGATGCTCAGGGGTTACTCCTAGGTAAGCGCTCAGAAATTGCTCCTGGCTTGGGGGGATCGGACCGCAGTCCTTCCTTGGCTAGCGCTTGCAAAGCAGACACCTTACCTCTAGCGCCACCTCTCCGGCCCCACACAATTATTACTTTCAAGAAAATTAATAGACAATTGGAACAAAAAGCAATTCTCCTGAAGGTAAAATAATAAAGATTAATGATGATTTCAAAAAATATTGAAGATTCCTATAGTTACATTTTTCTTGAATATGGAATAAGTAGACTTTGGAGAATCTGATACTTAGTTTGAAAGTAATATTGTTCTTAGTGTTTTCAGTCAAATAAAAAATCTATAATATTCTAAATGAGACAAGAATACAAAGTGAACAGTTTTGAATGGTATTGTTTATTACTCTAATACCTGTTCAGATTTTCAGCACTAACCATTTATTTTCTATTAAGAATTTAAAAAGGTGCCTCTAATATTAAAGTCAGCTTTATATCAATGTTCTTATTGTCTTCAACATCTCTGACCCTAAAGAAATACAATTTTTGGTGATAGTATCTTTTGTAGTATGATCTTCATATATAAATTGCTGAATATTATGTATTTATTCAAGGTTTTGGATACACCCAACAGATCTCCAGGCTCCAGGCTTATCCCTGTGCTTAGTGATCCCTCCTGGCAGAGCTTAAAGACTATATGAAATGCTATCACTCCAAACCCATATTGCTGAGTTATTTCAAATTATAATAAATATAATTTATGTCAAGTAAAAGTATCTGACATAAGATTTTGTGTCTGTAAAATATGTCACATTGAAACATCAGTGTTATATTTACAATGGAGGAGTCGAGTAGTTGCAACCAGAATAATATGGCCCATTAAGCTTCCTATATTCTATCTAGTCTTTATCAAAATTACTTTTTGAATGTTTTCTTTTGGATCACACACAGTGTCTGTCAGGCATAACTCCTGGATTTGTTCTCATAAATCATTTCTGGCAGGCTTGGAGGACCATATGGGATACTGAGGATCAAACCTGAGTTAGCCACTTGTAAGGCACATACTATTCCTACTGTGCTATTGCTCCAGTCCACAAAATAACTTTCTAAGTTCAAACCTTTCTCCTAGTATGTAATCATATAAAACAGGAAATTGTTATAAATGGAAAAGCAAATCAATATGTAGATAAAAGTATAGAGATAATAAATGCTAAAATAGTTTAAATTTAGATACATAATTTGTATCTCTGAAGTCTATGAGAAACACCAAATTATAAAAACTAAAATTTTAATTGCAATCTAAAGTGACCCTAAAATTCATTTGTCTTTCCTCTACAGTTGTATATACATGCCATACAAGTATAAACCAATGCATTTTGTATTATTACCAATCTATTATTTATGTCACTAAGTACCTGTTTGAATGAAAATTAAAAATAAAATATATGTGAATTTAGTTTACTTGATAAAATAAACTGAAATTAACTGTTTTAGATCATTTATCTATCTCTATATCAAATAAAGTCCCTCAGAAATCAAGATACATTCATTGCTAATGAGTGCAGTGTGTCCAAAACCATTGGGTTTTCTAAAGAGTATGATATACTTGCTCATATTGTGCCTTTATAGGAGATCTAAGAATGGTACATGCTGTATTCTATATGAAATATTTGCCATAGATCAGATACTTTCTTTTTGTTAGCACATATTGGCTGTTATAAAATTACTGAACAAAAGAATGCAAAACATTACTACTATCAAAGTCAAATTTTGCATTTTGAACATGAAGTTACTAACTGAATTTTAAAGTATGATAGTCATAAAACTTTGCATACTAATCCCAAGCTATTTGAGACTAGCATAAACAAATTAGCCATTGTTAACAGATGCTATTATAATCCTAGCCACAGCATAGCTAAAATTAAGATCAAGGCCCAATAAGATTGTGATAATGTTTTGCACAATTTTCTCATTATTTATAAATTTTTACAGATATTGAAGACATAAACTATAAAATAAAAAAGTACTTTTGAAACTTATGATAAACTCAAGGCGTGACTACTTTGGAAAGTATAACTAACTCTACTTAGCATTAACTTGTTTTTCTAAAAAGGAAGTGATAATATTAACATAGCTCATAGAATTTATTATAAGTGAAAATGATGCAAATGGCATTGTTTTTAGTAATCAGTCACTAACCTCTGAAAAGATAAACAAAGCAAATAAAATTGTTTATTCACAAATGTATCTAAATATCATATTAACAAAAATATATTAATTTAGTCAAACACAACTGCAAATCAGTTCCATTCATATGAGTGTATGTGTGTTTGGTATGTAATGTCAATGCAAGATTCAGAAAAACTGTAAGAACCCAATGAGCAGTAGAAATATACTATCATAAAATAAGTAATTAAGAGATTATCCTGTGCCATAGATAAATTATTTGGAAAATTCAACATAAATAGCCTATTGGAACAAAATGGGTTATAATAGGTCATCTCATAAAACATCAAGCAAAGTCTCTGCATGTCCTTAGGTGGTAGGATAAATAAATAGAGGCTCAGAAAGACTGATACAGGATTCCTTGAATGATGCAGTGTCATCACTGGATTGAATATAGTCTGGATTAGATATAGTCGGTCAGTAATGAAATAGTAATGAGATTCCTGATCTTGTGGATTTTAATCACCCTTGATTATGTCAGGAGAAATGGGGATCCCATCAAACATCAAAGAATTTACTAAACTATTTTGCCTTAAAATTCATGTCAGGTCTAAAATGTTATGCCTCTAACTAATCTATATCATTATGAGACAGCCCAACCTAAATGGACTGATTTCTAACTAAAAATATAGACAGAAAAAAATTAATCTTTCGGGGCCGGCGAGGTGGTGCTAGAAGTAAGGTGTCTGCCTTGCAAGTGCTAGCCAAGGAAGGGCCGCGGTTTGATCCCCCAGCGTCCCATATGGTCCCCCCAAGCCAGGGGCAATTTCTGAGCGGTTAGCCAGGAGTAACCCCTAAGCATCAAACAGGTGTGGCCCAAAAAAACCAAAAACCAAAACAAACAAAAAAATTAATCTCTTTAGTAACCAATGAGAAAGCAGAAAGCCCATTGAATGAATTACAAAATTGACCATTTAATGCAGTTCCCTTCTGCATAAAATACAAAATGGGGTAGATTCTCATGAGAAATTATGACATATACCACAAATCAATCTGACAAATATTTTGTCAATTATTTAGTTATGTTGTCCTCATAGCACAACATGATTGACTGTCTCATTTTTGGGGGAAGAGTCCATCTTTACAACACTTTCTTCTCAGTTCTCTCCATTTCTTTTTTCATTTTAATTTTATTGAAATCACTTTTATTTACAGAGTTCTTCACAGTTTGATTTCAGTCATATGATGAAAGGGCCAATCCCTTCAGTAGTGTCCACCTCCCTCCACCAGTGTTTCCCATGTGCATCCCATATCACTTCCCCAGTTTCCTAGCCTGCCAATATATCAGGCCCATTTTAAGTTTAAATTGTTAAGATTTGGGTATTTTGAGTCCATTGAGCTACAACTCCAGCATACATAAGTAATAACAATAATCAACCATTCATTTCCTAAACCTAACCTATACACCAAGTTCCTGTTCAATGGCTTTTCATACTGTCTGCCCTATATTATTCATTACTGTAGATATCAGTATCAAAGATGGGTCTGTCCCTGAGGCTTTTCAAGTAGTTTCTGGTCCCAATAGAAAGCTGTTTAAAATATTAACTTTCTCACTTTCTCTCCATATATATGTATATATAATATATATGTTATGTATATGTATATATATATATATATCACATACACAAAAGACCATTCCTCAAGAGCATAAAATAATGTGAAGGGAATAATTATCTAATTCTATGAGAGAAGTAAAACTAGTAATGATGTACGTGTTTTGCATTAATCATGTAGGACTTAGCCTCTTAATTTAAAGGTTCACTATAATTCTATACAAGCCTTTCCAACTTCTCTGCAAAGTAGAGATTTCTTAAAATAAAGTAATTCTGTTGTAAACATTTTCACTAATAGAGAGAGAAAGATTTTAGCAATCTTTATATAATGTAATGTGTTATTTGTAGCATTAAAAATACCAAGAACATATCAGTGAGAAACAAATCCTTTTTTGACTTATTTTGATCATGATCAAAAAAATCAATACTGGTCTCTTTATTATAATAAATAAATAGATAAATGGTCATTAATGCATAAAAATTTCAGGACCTAAATTCCTTATGAGTGTAAAGTTTATGCAATGAGATCAATGGTGAAGACTCTGCTATACTCCAACACAGTAGAGAACGCAATAATATTGAGTTGATAAAGAAAATTTATCCACATACTGTTGGCCAAGTAATTGATAAAAGTTGCTCCCTGAGACTTACATGATACAACTATGTTCACTCTATAACTCTGTGCTGACTCTCAATTTTTGATAGACTCTGAACTTTTCCAGCAAACAATCTCAACTGGTTCCCTAATAAACTATGGGAAACGTGTGCTATGAACCTCCAGTGTAAAAAAAAAAAACTATTTCTCCCTTTTTTGATAATAAAACTGTAACCATATCTTGTTCCTCTCGAATATGGTCTTATGCTCTGTTTTACTATGGATTTTAGTTATCCTTGCCTGCTTTGGGTTGATGCTTTGTTTTTCAACACATCGGAATGTAGTTCTAGGGTGCAAATGTGAGCATAGATTTTGAGACGCTTGTGGAGGGTTGAAGGACCAGAATGAGAATGCAGAGAATGGGGTTGATGAATAAGTTCTTATCCTTCTTTCCTATTTAGATTTTGCGGTTCTTCCAGAGTGCAGGGAACAACACTCCATACATGTCTTAGTACTTTTTCTACACCCATTTGCTGCCATACAGTAGCTTTTCCCTTCTGCACTGGTCTCTTTTGCTTCCTCTCAGGACTTCCATTTTTCAGCAATTTTAGTTACTATGGTCATGGTTAAAGTGTATGAAATACATAAAGTCGGGTCTGAAATCTTAGCAGCTATATTCTTTGAAGATCCCATAAGTAAAAATGTCTTATAAGCCCTTGGCAAAAAGATCATTGAAAGACTCCTTCCTGAACCTCTTAAAACGCAGAAAAGCAAAGAACAAATATGTTAATTTTGGGAAATAGCTAAGGACTAATATTTAAGACAGAAAAATGTTTCATTCAATAAAAAGTTGCTACTTTACAATGAAACTATAAACTTCTTACCATGACAAGAAAAAAATAAGTTTCTTTAAAGTATTAGTATTTATAGGTTAGTATTTATAGTTATTTAGGTACTTTATTATCAAATTTTCATTTCATTATTCCTTTATATCCTAAACAAGTCTGACTAAGCATAAGAAAAGCCAGCTTTGTCTAAAATGTGTCTGTTTTGTTTTGCCTTGTTTTTGTTTGTTTGTTTGTTTGTTTGTTTGTTTTGGGTCACACTCTGCAGCGCAGGGGTTACTCCTGGCTCTAAGCTCAGAAATCGCTTCTGGCAGGTTG
Source organism: Suncus etruscus (assembly GCF_024139225.1). Classification (NCBI taxonomy): domain Eukaryota; kingdom Metazoa; phylum Chordata; class Mammalia; order Eulipotyphla; family Soricidae; genus Suncus; species Suncus etruscus. The sequence goes on from NC_064863.1 coordinate 30,215,883, forward strand.
GGGACCACATGGGATGCCAAGATTCAAACCACCATCCTTCTGCATGCAAGGCAAACACCCTAACTTCATGCTATCTCTCCGGCCCCGTTGCCTTTTTTTTGTTTTGTTTTTTTTTTTTTTTTGTTTGTTTTTTTCTTGAATCACAGTTAGCAGAGCTTGGAGGACTGATTATATGCTGGGTCAGAGAGTAAACCCAAATCAGTCCATTGAAGATAATTGTCTTAGCCACTGTACTATTTATCCTGCTCTAAAATATACCTATTTTCATAGAATGTTGAACATGTTACATAAATGCTTTTAATTTTTAATGAAAAATAATGACTACTTTAAAATCAGAATTTGTAGGAGATATACAGCAATATTGTTGGCAACATAATTTTTGCAATGCAAGTAAAAAAGAAAAAAAACATTCAAGAAAATAATGTCTTGTCTGTTGAAGGTAAACATTTATTTACTAAACTTAAGCATTATAAAAAATAGGCAATATATTATCATAATATTTAGATAGCTAAGTTATATAACTAGTCAAATGTTACTAGTTTACCAAAGGTGAAACAATAATAGCTTCTAAAAATATGTTATTCTTGTCTTTCATAACCTAGAAAAATATTTGAAACTTTTTAGATAATTAGATTTAATATTAAAATTTTCTTTGAATATTCCTGTATTTTATTTTTGAAGTAAATCAAATCAAACAACTTTTTACTGTCTTTCACCATATCGTAAATAACAATAATACCAATAATATCATATTTATCTTTCATCTCTCTTTTTCTTAATTGTAGTATATATAAGATGATTAAAATAGTATTCAGATAAATGCTATAATATAAACATTTACTGTGTTCTCACTACAACAAAAATTCTGTGGATTCTACATCACTATATCTTGCCATTTTTAATACAAGCTTCATTCCGTCCTTCACTCTCCCACTACTGGCTAATAAAGGTCAACAATTTGTCATTGTTCAATAATATGTATTCCTTTGTTTTGCATATCCACCATATTTAAAGAGATCACATGGCATATTTCATTCTTCTTCTGTCATACTTTTCTCTACATGGTATCTGCAAATCATAGTTTTTTCAACTATATCTGTTGATCTTAGAAACTGCACCTCCTCTAATAATCCAGTTCTGTATTTACGCAAATAAAACCATTACTACAGGAGTCACACATTTGTGTATGGCTGTAATAGTTTTGGGTAAAAATACTGCTTTTAATATATTTTAATTTTATATTAAAATAATATACTGGTGCCAGAGAAATAGCACAGCAGTAGGGTGTTTCCCTTGCATGCAGCCAAACAGGGGGGACAATGGTTCAAATCCCGGCATCTCATAATATCCCTGTGCCTGCCAGGAGTAATTTCAGAGCACAGAGCCAGGAGTAACCCCTGAGCACCACTGCGTGTGAGTAAGATAAAAACAAGAAATAAAATAAAATATTATGAAAATATTTTGAGTATGCACCATAAATATCAGCATTGAAATTATGTTTTTTGAAAAAGGAAAAAAGTGGGTAGATGAGAAGGCTACTAGAGAAATCAATGAGACATTTCTTTTTAATTAATATTTATAAAGTCATTATTTTTGTAATCAGATGAGAAGCACTATAGCATATTTGTATCTACTTATATGTACACATCATATCTTATTTGAATATAATTTAAAGTGTCATATAGGTGGGCTGGAAAAAATAAAGTGTCATATCCAGTATTCATTTCAAAATATTATAAATGTATTTCATTTTGAAAAATAAAACTTAGAATAATTTAAGACTTTTCTTCTAAAGCTTTTCACATTTTCAGCCATTCTCTCTCCATTAATTAATTATTAAAAAGTAAAAGATTTTACTTCACAAAAAAATAACTGAAGAATTTAACTTAGATTTGAAGATTGTGCTTTTTCAAAATGAAAAAAGCAAAACTACTTGATTCTATGCTCTGTTAACTTTTGGAGAGAAAAATTAAAGTCCTCTTATAAATGCTGCATTTTAAATGTCTTAGTTTTCACAAAGGGCCAATATAGAAAAAAAATCTCAAGCAAAGGAAGAACTGTTTTCTTCTTAGCTACACAATTAATCATGAATGCAAACAAATTCACTCTTTTTATTCCTTTTCTAAGAAGACAGCATGCCCAAGAAAAGCTAGATTGCATTCATAAATATCAAACCAGAGAAAACAGTCAAAGGCAGAGGTGATGATTCTGAAGAACATAATAATTTCAGACTAAATAAAAGGGGGTGCAAGGCATTCTCTATAGCAACATGATTGAATGATTCAATGTACCTTGTTTCAATTGAATTAAAATTAAATACCTGTAGAAAAATCTCAAAAGATTTAACTATATGATTTGATGTATTATATAGTGCAACTTCAGCAACATAAGAATAAAAGAAAAGCATTACTAGAATTGTAAACATGTTATCTAAGCAATTTAAAAATAAGTACTTTTAAAAGAGAAGATATAACTTCAAGACACCAGAATGCTTATAAATTATTATGAAACTTTTTGTCTAGTGAGTTTAAGCAAGATGAAATATATAAATATTGAAAAATATATCAGGCTCAGGTATCATTAATGGTTAAATTTTTTAGAACCTAAAGTTGTAATTTAAATTGTGATGATTAATCAAAAAATCAAATTGCTTTACTGGCAAATTCTCACGTGTAAATTTTATCAAATTTAATAAGTTAAATAAATTAAATAAAATTAACAAAGCAAATTCACTAGAAGTTGGAATATATTTTAACATTTTTGCTTAGATCACATTTAGTGTTTGATAAGCTTAAACATACGTTATCTAAAAAAGAAAGTATTGTTTAATGAGCAATATTTTTATAAAATTGATGCAATTTTTTATTTATTTAATTTTTTTGTTTTTGGGCCACACCCATCTATGATCAGGAGTTATTCCTGGCTATCCGCTCAGAAATATCTCCTGGCAGGCACAGGGGACCATATGGGATGCCAGGATTTGAACCAACCACCTTAGGTTGTGGGCCGGCTGCTTGCAAGGCAAACGCCGCTGTGCTATCTCTCCGGCCCCTAGATGCAATTTTTATTTGCTAGCAAATATAGAAGCATTTATGAGCTATATGTTATGGAATTTATAATTATTTTACTACTAATGTTACTTTTAAGCAATTTGGGTACCAAGAGATGGCATATGAAGAAGGAACATATGCTCTGTTTGCAAGAGTTCAGGCTACATTCTTGGTCCTGGATATCCCCTTAAGTAACACTGGGAGCAAATGTGGAACACTAAGACAGAGTAGCCTTTTAAAAAAATCAGAACTGGATCAAAACAAAACAAATCATGGGAACAGAGTGATAGTACAGCTGGCAGGGCTTTTGCCTAACATGTGGCCAACTCAGGTTTAATCCCTCAAGGTCGCCTAAGAGTGAGCACACCTAATCCATGAACACAGTGCCAGTGGAAAAGCCTGAATACCATTGGGTGAGCCCCAAAATGAAACAAAATCAAACATAATTTACCTATTAATAGAAAGATAATTATTTTTAAAAGAAAAAATTAAGTGTTGGATTGATGGTGTGAGCCTTAAGGCATCTGACTTCCATGCACTAGCCTAGGATGGACCATGGTTCTAGGGTTCTAGCCCCCAGCGTCGCATATGGTCCCCCATGCCGGGGCCAATTTCTGAGCCCATAGCCAGGAGTAATCCCTGAGTGTCACTGGGTGTGACCCAAAAACCAAAAAACAAAAAAGGTCAACTGAAAAGTTAAAAAAAATCAAGAATCAACATCCATTCCAAATAGAGCTGTAAAACCTTCGTAAAACAACAATTATAGTGACCACACCAAAATGATCCACTTCCCTCCTGGTCTGTAATAATGGAGACTTGGTTTGTCTGTAGTGCTTTCCCATAAGATGAAGGGAAAGATTGAAAAGTGTGCTTTATCACATTTCTTTTTAACTATTTTTATCACTACTATCCTTTCCTGACTTTTTCTTTTACTGCTGACTTCAATTCAATTATTTCTTCCTGATACTTTGTTATTTTATATTTCTATTTTTTTCTATTTTGATTTTTGGGCCATACTCTGTGGTGCTCAGAGTTGAGGAATCATTTCTGGCAAGGTTTGGAGTATTATGCCTAGTCCTAGGGATTGAGGCTGTGTGTAAGGCAAATAGACTACCTGCTATATTCTCTCAAGACCTTTCTTGTGTCATTCTCAAATGAAATGCAAACATACATCTACATATTTTTTCTAAGAACCTCAACTGTTGCAAAATTAGAACTATTTTGTTCTTGTTGTTTTGATTCAGAAGAATACTTATGGTTCCCACTTCAGTCTACAGACATTTACTGTATCTATAAAGTATGAAATATAAAGGAAATGACAAAACAATATCTAAAAGTGATTTAAGTGTTCCAGAAAACACTTTATCGAAAAAAAAGAGGTTTCAGGAAGAGTGGTAAAAGTACAAAGTAACTCCAGGACCCACACTCCAGAGGCACGGCCACAGAGTTTATCTTTTAACCCCTGAATTCCATTTCTCCACATTGTAAGAAGCAATCCACAGCCTTACCAATGGAGAACTTTTGCAGTACACCCTCATGTTTAAAGAAATAAAGATGGCTACTCTGATAATCTAAAAGGTAAGAAACAGAGGTATCCTCTCAAATAAGAGGTTTAGAGTAGAATTATGGAAGATGTTCAGGGAGCTCAAAAAAAAGCATTGATAGACTTGACTGGAGCACAATTAAGCATTAAGAGAATTTGACGATTGAAATTAGAAATTTTCACACTGAAATAACAGGTCTGAAAAGCTGAGCTTATGCAACTCTTGCCAGGCATGGGGTTTGGGGAGACCCCATGCCAGAGGCTTTCTCCCTAGTCTGGGGAGTGCTGGGAGGCTTGGCAGGCCCCACAGTCATCCTCCTCTTTCTCCCCTGGACTCCAGGCCCTCCCTGGTGCTGGCTCAGATGGCCAGAAGTGGGTTCATGTGGATTCTTGGGGGTCCTCGAGCTTCCCTCCTCCTTCCGTGCTCCAGGCAGGAAGTGCATGGGGAGGAGGGCGAGCAGACATCTGGCTTTGATTCTGGAGGTCAGCTCTTACTAGGTATGGGGTTTGGGGAGGAACCATTTCGGAGGCCTTCTCCCTAGCCTGGAGAGTGCTGGGAGGCTTGGCAGGTCCCCAGCCATCCTTGTCTTTTTCCCCTGACTCCAGACCTTTCCTATTTGCCAGCTCAGATGGCCAGAAGTGGGTTCAGGTGGACTCTTAGGGGTCCTCAGGCTTCCCCCCCTCCCTCCATACTCCAGGGGGGAGGTGTGTGGGAGAAGGGCGGGCAGATATCTGGCTCCAGTTTCCCCTTTGATTCTGAAGGCCAGTGCTTGCCAGGTATGGAGTTTGGAAGGCCTCATGCTGAAGGTCTTCTCCCTAGCCTGGGGAGTGCTAGGAGGATTGGCAGGCCCCCAGCCATCACCCTATTTCTCCTCTGGACTCCAGGCATTCCCTTGGTGCTGGCTCAGATGGCCAGATATGGGTTCAGATGGATTCTTAGGGATCCTCAGGCTTTCCCCTCCTTCCGTACTCCAGGCGGGAGGTGCATGGGGAGGAGTGTGGGCAGACATCTGGCTTCCGGTTTCCTCTTTGCTTTTAAAGGCCAGCTCTTGTCTGGTATGAGGTTTGGAGAGGAACCATGCCAGAGGCCTTCTTCCTAGCCTGGGGAGTGCTGGGCGGCTTGGCAGGCCCCCAGCCATCCCTGTCTTTTTCCCCTGACTCCAGGTCTTCCCTGGATGCCAGCTCAGATAACCAGAAGTGGCTTCAGCTGGACTCTTAGGGGTCCTCATGCTTCCCCCTTCCTCCATACTCCAGGGGGGAGGTGCATGGGGAGGAGGGCGGCCAGATATCTGGCTTCTGGTTTCCTCTTTGATTCTGGAGACCAGCTCTTGTCAGGTGCAGCTCATGACATGAAGCTCACCACATAGACTGATGAGTGCAGTTAGAGAAATAACTACACTGAAAACTATCATAACAATGTGAATGTATGAGGAAAATAGAAAGCCTGTCTAGAGTACAGGTGTGGGTGGGTTGGGAAGGAGGGAGATCTGGGAAATTGGTGGTGGGAATCTTGCACTGGTGAAGGGGGCTGTTCTTTACATGACTGTAATCATACAACTACAATCATATTTGTAATCACGGTGTTTAAATAAAGATAATTTTAAAAAATAAAGAAAGAATTTACTGTCTTTTAAAAAAAGTACAAAGTAAGATTTATGGGTTTGCTATTAGTCTAAAAGTATTGCTAAACCTTTATAGCTTCAGTTTTGTCATTAGTTGAGTAGCTTGAGTTGTGTTATAATTTTTAAGGTATTTACAATAATGTGTAAGAAAGGAAATTGAAATTATTTGCAATTTCCTGAATAAATATATAATACTAGCTAACAAACATATATAGGCATAATACTAGAGATCAATAAACATTTTTATCATGTTAATTTCTAGGCTAAAAATATAAAATACAAAACCCATGTGTTGGGTGAGACCACACTAGGCACCATCTTTCTAACCCTTAGCCTGATGATACAGGATAGTGGTGGAGAAATAATAAACAGCAGTCAGATAAGATATTCATTGGAGTCAGTTCACTTTATTTCTCAGGCTTTTCTCTACTTTGTGCTCTCTTTTTTTTTTTTTCCGAATTCTCCCTGAGCTGCCTATCCCATATTTCTACTCATAGGCTTTGTCTCTCCCCAAAGCCAGCCCCTTTTTATTCTTTAGTTTAAAACAGCCTACCCCATCCCAGGTGTGGTCTGGTCTAATCATGCAGGTGGGATTAACATCTCAAAAGAAAGCTTATGTAAAATGGCATTAGAAGAAGGGTTACAATAATAAAATAAATAAGTGAACTCATAACCATTTAAGTCTATCATATAACGTGTTTGTTATATATTTTATATATGTTGCTTAAATAAACCTGCAAAACAATGCTATGAGGTTTATCTTGAGTTTTCAAATGAGGAAATGAGCCTCAGTTTTATTAATAAAGTCACTTAAAGAGTACAATATCATGAAATTTCTGTTACCCTACCATACATAAGTGCTTAATAATTTAAATTTTTCCTCATTTGCTACTTCTCTAGCTTTTCTCTAATTTAATCCACAGGAGACTGTTTTCAAATAAAAGCAAATCTTTATGTCATAGATTAAATGATGTGGGTATTATCAGAAGAAATGCCTTCCTTCATACTTGTTGCTATCAGAAATATAATAGCAGTTACGATCACATTAAACAGAGAAAATATAAAGTACTTCCAACAAGGAGGAAGCTATAAAGTTTTGCCTTATAGGAAGTGACTATTTGACTCTAGATTCTATGGAATCTATTTCTACACCATTGTAAATGTCATGCTCTTTACACTGTACTGTACACATGAGTCTTAGACATTTTGGAAATCATTTGTAATAAAGGGTATTTTATATATACTTGTCAAATGCATTGCTGGCCTTTTTTACTTTGGTTTGGCTTATGGAAAAATGCCCAATGGTTACTCCTGGCTCTGCACTCAGAAATCTCTCCTGGCAAGCTCAGAGAACCATATAAGATGCTGGGGATCAAACCCAAGTCAGCTTTTTGCAAGGCGAAAGCCCTACCTGCTGTGCTGTCACTCCAGCCTCTGGCATTTTTAATAATAAAAAATAAATAGTAATAGGTAAAGGTATAGAAAGAACAAATAACAAATAAAACCTTTGGAAAGTAATAAAAGATTTCTTAAAACAAACAGAAAATATTCATAAAAATTTTATTATATTAAAAATGGGATAGTACTAAGAAGCTAAAACATACAATCAAAACAGTTCCAATGTTTTCTGGATTCAGCTATGTAGACTTCGCTTTCTCAGAAATATATTCACAGTTTTTCAATAATTCCTTTTCCTCAAATAAAAAATCACAAATGGTTATTAATTAAGAAAAATTTCCTCAAATAAAAAATCACAAATGGTTATTAATTAAGAAAAATAGTATTTTTCATAGACTATGGCACACATCACAAAGAACAAGAATAACTAGCACTCGCATATGTGTGGGAAGAAAAGGACTTACATTCATTGCTAGTGGGATGATGCCTATTCTATCTTTTCTAGAAAACAATATGGATATACTTTAAAAAACTGGAAATTTAGGATACACATAGGTTTCACATCTTGAATACTAAACAATGTGTTAATGAGGCCTACCTATGTAGGAGGCCTACCTATGTAGCATTGTCTGCTGCATCCTATGTATTGAAGTTCCTTTCCTAAAGAGAAACTATCAGTGTGGATTTTATTTGACATAGATTGAATTGATGAGGAGGAGGAAGAGGAAGAGGAAGAAGAAGAGGAAGAAGAAGAAAGAAGAAAAAAAGAAGAAGAAGAAAAAGAAGAAGAAGAAGAAGAAGAAGAAGAAGAAGAAGAAGAAGAAGAAGAAGAAGAAGAAGAAGAAGAAGAAGAAGAAGAAGAAGAAGAAGAAGAAGGAAGGGCAAAAGGAAAGAAGTAGGGAGAAGAGAGAAAGAGAGAGAAAGGAAATGTTAATTTGCCCAAACATGTTCAATGAGTAGGTCCTGTAATATAAGTCTGTGGTTTTCACTTGGCTATTTCAATGGTCTAAATGTTCACATGCTTCAGGTCCTAATAGAGGACATAAACCTTAATATGATATGTAGTATGACAGAGCACCAAAGTGTCAAATTAGGGTGTCCACCCTTTGTATCCAAGAATCCCTGTAGACAGAGAAGCTGAGAGGTTATTTTATACCTAGTAAGATTAAGGCACTAAAACATATTGTTAAGTGATGCTGCCACTAGAGTCTCTGGCTTCCAATCATATTCTTCACCAGTATCTGTACATAAGCTCCCTAAGATGTTATTATAGGTCTTTGTAATAAGAGGCTGATTACATACCTGTTTACAAAACTGTTGTTTCTGTTGTAGTTGGTTTCTTTATAATATAATGGATAGTAAAGACTTTTGTTGTTCCTCTTCCACTTGTTTTTGAACACTTCTCCCCAGAAAAAGCTGACAACTACAGTGCTTGGAATTTCTACCCTATTAAAGCCAAGATCACTAACTACAGAAAACTGACTGTGACAGCCATGACAGGGCAGACTCTATCCCAGGACCAATGAAAAAAAAAAAAAAAGACCCTAGTCTAAGCTTTGGCCTACGACCTGTACAACAACCAAGATCTCTAATTTCAGAGGTCTGGCTAAAACAACTACAACTGAACAGAACTTCTGGAAATATAATGAAAGACTATTCTAGGCTTTGTTCTAGGATCGGTAAAAAAAAAAAAAAAAAAAAAAAAAAAAACTAGACCACCAACTACAGAAGACTGATTAAAACAACAATGATGGAACAGAACCTCTAGAACCATAAAGAAAGACTCCGTCCTAGGCTCCATCTGATGAAGCAATATACCAAGCAAATACCAAGATCTCTAGTTACAGAGGCCTGATTTTATCATCCACGACTGAGTGGATTGTTTACAACATCACAAAAGGACCTAAGGAAGAGAATAAGAGCATGCATGGAGCCTTTAGTTATTCCCATGAAAATATACTTCAAAGGTGGAGAGACCCTGTATGTCTTAGGCCAAGGGAATTCCCTTTCTAATCTCCTCAATATTTAATGTGCCTATGCGAAAAAAAAAAAAAAGGAGTAAGAATTATTTTTTTATTATTGTCGTTGCTTTTTTTGTGTGTTTTGTTTTGTTTTTATCTCGGGATCATGGTTATTGTGTGGTTGTTGTCTTTATTGCTGTGATGCCTTTAGGGATTTTTTTGTTTGTTTGTTTGACTTTCTTTGTATTGTTGTTATGATTTTCTTCTGTTTTCCCTTTCTTCTCTTAAATTGATATTTATAGCACTTAGAAGGACTCCTCCTGCTTTTTTGCTAGTTTGGTTCTTTCCCCCCCCCCTTTTTTTTTCTTTACTTCTAACAGAATGACATAACTTGAACTATCTTGTTCTGCCTCACAAATTTAGGGAGAAATAATGGAGGGTAACAAGACCAAAGAGTCATATGAACATTGAGTAGAAATAAAAAAGTGATCAGACTTAAACACCAAATCCAAGGCCAATGACAACAGAATCGATACTCAATCTACAACAAGCTAGACAGAAGGGACCATTATACTAGAAGCCTGGGGAGCAAAGGAGAAGGATATGTGATGTATGCTGGGAACAGGCGTGGAAGGAGGACAACATTGGAATGTTCCTGATTCAATATCACTATGTATCTAAAATATTACTGGGAAGATTTGTAATCCACTTTGGTCAAAATAAAAATTATTAAAAAAAACCCTGGAAATTGAGCTTCCATATGATCTAGAATACCACTCCTAGGTGTATCAATTAATACAAAAATACCTATGCACTCCTATGTTCATCACAGAAATACTTACAATAGCCAGAATCTGTAACTAACACCAGTACACAATTTCATATAAGTGGATAAAGAGATGGTGATATATCTATACAGTGAACTACTATGCAGCCATTAGGAAAAATGAAATCATGATGTTTGCTTATACATGGATGGACATGGATATTATTATGCTTAGTGAAATGAGTCAGTGGGAGAGGAATTAACATAGAAGGAATTTACTCATCTATGGCATATAAGGAAAATTAAAGGTAGTGTGGGGATAATATTTAGAGACAACAGAGATGAGGATTAGGAGGAATATACCATGATAGGTAACTTACCACAAAGAGTGGAGAGTGCAGTTAGAGCAGAGAAGGGTCTACTATGAAAGTGAGAATTGGAACTGATCACTATGGACAAGAATTGGGTACTGAAGGGGACACCTCTTCATTAATAATCATGCAAATTACAGTGTCAAAAAAGAAAAGAGAGCAAGAGAAAGAATGAGAGAGAGAGAAAAAGAGAGAGAGAGAGAGAGAGAGAGAGAGAGAGAGAGAGAGAGAGAGAGAGAGAGAAAAGTAAAGTAAAATGCCTACCCCCTGATTCAGGCAGAGGAGAGTGGTAAGAGGGAAGATGGAAACTGGGGACATTGGTGGCAGGAAATATGCAATGGTGAAAGTTGTATACATTGTATGACTAACTCAATCATGAACAACTTTATCTGTTTAAAAAAAAAACTTTAATGAACAACCTTGTAACCACAGCGTTTAAATAAAAAAGTATATAATAAAGGGGAAAAAAGAAAAACAAAGAAAAATTGCTTAGAGTGTATTCAGAAATTCTGAAATGATATATAATATTTAAAATATAAATTAAAACACATTTTACCTATCAATTATTAATAACAAACCATGTTCTCAATATTTAAATATTGGAAATTTTTTATTTTCTCATTATTACTAAAAGAGAAAAAATGTTGAAAAAGCTACCATAATCCTGGAAATCCTGTTTAATCTCAAGAAAAATCACATCTTTACTGCATAGTTAAGGAATCCCCAAAAACTAAGATATGGAATAATTCTTGATAGAGCTTTAAGATTTTAAGTAAGAATAGTTACTATTGCTATAATAAAAGACAAACTAAGGTGATTTTATAGTTTGACATGTATCACAGAGAAACCTGCTAGCAATGTACAGGCTCATTTCCAAAAGAATTCAAGAAAATGTTCTGGCAGTTCAACTGAATTTTTAAGGTGGTAAATTAAAAAATTATAAAACATTCATCTGTCAGTGTAAATCTGACTTCGAAGTATATGGCCATTATTTTTCAATTAGTGTCACATACTGAATAGTACTTTGGTGCTGACAGAGCCCTAAGCACATTTTTCCAGAGTAATTCCTTCTACCAATTCTGAAAATTATTGCTGCAATAGTCAATCAATATTAAATCAGTCTGTCAATTAGTGATTTTAGGCACTTACGCTTCTGTTCTACACTCAGATAGTAGAGCTTTAACTAACTTTCTGAAAAAATCAAGTTTTGCATAAGGCCAATGTTTAAAGAAAAATAGAGTGCATTCTTTAATAATGTGTGTTCTGTCCTTATCCAACAATAAAGAAACAAACCTGAGACCTCCATTCTGATGCGTAAGTGAATTTTGCTCATCTTTGAAACTTAGTTTTTCCACTATACTTCTATTTTATTTTAAAATTTATTTGTTTAATTTTCTTGCCAATTCCTTATGGAAGTAACAGTTTTAATATTAACATTTTTACTAAAAGCTAATTATTTTTACATTTCCTTATTCTAAAATTATATATACAATACAAAACATTATTTAGACTACTGTGGCTCCATGGAGAGTAAAGACATGCAGCTGTTATGTAAGGTTTAGTGTGATATAAAAGCTAAAGTCTGAGTGAAATACTTATTATCTAAAATCCAGTTCAGCTACCCATAGAAGCTTCAGATACAAAGTCATTAAAAAACAACAAATGTCCTTATTCTTAATCACCATCAAGAAATCTTGAGAAAGGGATCTTTTACTATATTGTTTGATGATGGGGTTTAGAAATTTGAATTGACTTCATACTGGAAACCAGTCTATGTTTCAGAAAGAGGTTTTGAAAATCCAGTTAAATAGTGAATGAGGAACACAGATGCGTCAGAAAAGCAGTGTGCTTAAATTAAAGAGAAAGCCCAACTACAAACTATGTGGTGAATAATGAGACTCACATAGAGAAATAATTCAGTAAAGACTCTTGCTTAAAAACTGGACTTTAAGACCTTCAAAGTATAATGGTGTCTGCCCAAACCTAAATCACGTCACACAGTCCCTTAACTAAAATCATACAGATCAAAAAGGAGATTAGTAAAATTCTTCTCAAAGATCACTTGGTGGTAATATTATACTCAGGTGACTATCAAGTCATGAAAGAATTATCCAGAAGCTGGGAATGTGACTCAGTGGCCAAGTGTATAATTTGCTTACAAGTGACCTGTGTTTAATTCCTGGTAATAGAAGCGGTTAAAAAACAAAACAAAAAGAATTATGCAGATCTGCAGTTTCCTCAAAACTTAATATGTAGAAAAATTAAAGGAATTATAAAATATTAAGTGAGACCAAAAAGTCATAAAATCACACCTTAAATAAAAAGAAATGCCTATGAGAAATAAGAAAAATGCAAATCAAAGGAGCCAGAGCCAAGGAACTAAAATATACAAATATGCTTCTGTATATGATGTATGTATGCATATGATGAAGTTCTGGTATAAGATTGGGAAAAAAAGAATAATGATAGGAAGAGCTGTGCTCATTAAAAACTTGTTGAAAGAAACAGTAAGTATATAAAAACAATTCCTAGAAAAAGACATAAAGCAGGAAACTTCTGTGCCTGTCTGCCTGTGTTTCTGAATACCTGAAGGTCTCCTCAGAGGCCTAGGGAGCACAATCGCAAAAAACTGCATTTTGAAGATGCCCAATGAGTAAATTCTGGCTGTGGGGGTCGCATCAAATAAGCTGAACTCTCTGGCCTGCTGAAGCTCCGCACTGATGTGCCTTTGTTCAATCTGAGGACTTCAAAAAAAAACTTCTGTGCCTGTCTGCCTGTGTTTCTGAATACCTAAGGGTCTCCTCAGAGGCCTAGGGAGCACACACCCCAAAAACTGTAAACTAGAGGCTTTGCTTTGCAGCTGTGCACTATTTCTAACCAATGAAAACCAACACACCATGCAGGAAAAACCACACTACAAGTGTGACAATGGGGAAACATCACAGATAAATACCATGCACAGAGAATGAAGATGAAAGCTCGGATGACCTAATAAATTCCAACCACCTGATTAACCTCTCGGATAAGGAACTTAAAATAGCAATATGGAAGATGTTTGAAGAACTCAAAGAAAGCATAGACTAACCTAAACAGAACACAAAGACAAAAATCAGAAAACTCCAAACTAAAATAACAGATCTAAAAAGCAAGGTAGCTCAAATGAAAACCTTAATGGATGGCCTCGCCAGCAGGGTAATACAGCTGAGGAAAGAATCGGAGAACTGGAAGATGTGATGCAGAAAAACTCAACACTACAGAAGAAATTGGAAAAAAACCTTAAGACAAACGAACAGGCAATGGATAAAGTACTCAAAGAATGCGAACAGATGAAAATAGAAGTCTTTGATAAACTCAACAGAAACAACATAAGAATCATTGGAGTCCCAGAGACCCAGGTAGGAGATCTCCAGGAAGAAACAACAGTCAAAGACATCATCAAAGAGATACACCCAGAGATAAAGACTACATGCAATCAAATCCCTAAAGGTGCCAGCATTTTAGTAATTAAAAATTAAGAGTCCTGGGGCTGGAATGGTGGCACAACAATAGGGCGTTAGCCTTAAACACAGCTGACTTGGGACTGACCACAGTTTGATCCCCCGGCTTCCCATCTGGTCCCCCAAGCCAGGAGCGATTTCTAAGCACATTGCCAGGAGTAACCCCTGTGCATCACCTGGTGTGCCCCCAAAGCAAAACAAACAAAAGAGTCCTTAGATAAACTTTTTTCTCTCTTCTCTCTAGACCGACAATTTTCTAGCTAAACTTACTTTATTAGAAAAAGTAGTAATAGAGGGTAGGAAACTGAGGGTTGGGAAGGAAACGAGAGACATCAGTGACAGTGACAAAAAGGTGTACTGGTGAAGGATGGTGTACATTGTATGACTTAAATCCAGCAATAATACATTTTGTAATCATGATGCTTAAATATAGAAAATAAAAAAGGAATGCAATATCATATAAACCATAATGTTCATTTTCATATGTGAAGAATATTGAAAGAAAATTTTGCTCTGTGGATATTTATGATCATCTCATGACTATATGTCATAGTGTATATACATACCCTAATATTGACAAAGTATGAGTTTCAATATGACACTGGATTAATAATATTTAAATTTCTTTTGCTTTTTGGAGGGGCCACTCTGGATGATGCTTAGGGATTACTTCTGGCTCTGCACTTAGAAATTGCTCTTGGCTCGTGGGATGATCTGAGACTCTCGAGATCGAACCAAGGTCTGTCTTGGAAGGGCAGTGTGGAAGGCAAATGCCCAACTGCTGTGCTATTGCTCTGGCTCAATCATCTTTAAATATTTAAAAAGAAAATGTAGTCATGGTGAAGTATATTGAGTAAAGTTTCTACATTTCAAAAACAGAAGTAGAATATAGGTTAAAAAATATGTTCTTGTACATATCTGCGAAGAAGCTAAAAAATGAAAAGCTCAAGTCAGAAATAAAACCAAAAACTACTATAATTAGTTAATAACATTCAGATTTGGATACAAAATAATGTTTTTATGGATTACTAGCCCATGCATAGATCACTTTTATTTAGAAATTGATTAATTGTTATTAATAAAGCAGTGCCCAAACTTGAATCATTCACTCAAAAGGCTAAATTCTTTCCAAAAAAATAAAGTCATGCAGTTCTGTAAGCCATGTGAAATAATGTTCCTGTTCCTCACTGAATAACAATAAAATAATCATCATTAATTTCATATTATCATTGTGCCATAAGTCTTGAAATGCATCTATATGTATTATTTTAAATTATGTATAATATATACTACAGAAATAGATTTTTGTCTAATTTTATTCAGACACAGAAGCATTTTTTAAAGTTTTAATATTTATGAAAATATTTTGTTCTTTCCTTTGAAATTTTAAAATTTAATTATAAACATTCATCGACATTTCATGTCACGATACACTAATTTAATAAGCATATGTTGCTAAGTGATCTTAGTGGAATATAATTATTTATTTTTCCAATAACGTTTGTTAGTTAATGTTCATATTTGTAAAAAGAATGTTCACTATAATATTTAGCAATGCAATGAGCCTAGCTAAGTAGTGACTTTTGATTAATTAAAATTTTAAAGAGAAAAATGAAAAGCATTATTCCTTTAGCTTCAAACCAGATGTTGTAGAGAACATATTTCCTGAAATATCATGGAGGAACAACAACAAAAAGATCAATACTAACTGCTTTGTTAAAAATAAATACACACACACACGTAAACATAATGGAGCTAGGGGGCAGGGCATAGCAATAGTATAGCAGGTAGGACACTTGCCTTTCATGCTGAGTCCCAGGTTTGATCCTGAAATCCCAGTAGTCAGAGCCAGGAGTAAGCCCAGATGTGGTAAAAAAAAAACAATGTGTGTATGTGTATATATATATATATATATGTGTGTACATATATGTATGTACAATGTAACAATGTATATATGTGTGCATATATGTATACATATATGCAATTCTATGTGAAACCTTCAATTTCTATATCATTCATCTTTGATTTCTATATGCAAAACTATTTGAAACCTTCAATTTCTTTATCATTCATGTTTAATTTCTCCATAGAGCTTTGAGTAGAAACTTTGTGTTCTTTCATTCTTTTAAATATAGCTGCTTTTTCCTTATCCTAAACCTTAGCAAGAAATATCAAATAAAAAGTCATTTGCAATTAAATTAAACCTCAAGTGCTTTTCCCTAGCATTCCCTGGAAATTAGGGAGTCTGACTGAAATTGTTTTCTTTTCACATTAGTTTTTCTGGAAAGGAATCCCCAACTCAGAGGGCCAGAAAGTCAAGCAGGTAAGGTGCTTACTTTGCACACTCCTGGCCCAGATTCAATCCAGTACCCCATATGGTTTCCCTAAGCCTGCCAAGAGTGATTTCTGAGCTGAGGCCTGAGCACACCTGGATGTGGTCCGAAACCAATCCAAACCAAGATGAAAATAAAGAAAAAGAACCTACAACCTCACAAGTTTTTTTTTAATATCAATTAACATAACAAGAGACATTAAGACTCACAAAATAAAAAATGTTAAGATTCAAGACAGTTTCATGAGCATTGAGTGAAAATAAAAAATTATTAGATATAAATACCTAACCCAAAGTCAATGACAATAGAATCAAGAGACCCAAACTACTATATACAAAATGGACCTGTTACACTGGCGGGCCAGGCAGCTAAGAGTGGAGGTATCAGATGCATTCTGGGAACAGTGATTGAGGGAGATCAACATGGGTGGTGGGAATTGCCCTAATTCACTGTCACTATGTACTTTTAATATAACTCTGAAAGACTTGTAATTCACATTGATCTCAATAAACATTATGAAAAATATTTAAGACTTAGGAGCTATGAACCAGAAACTATGGAGATTAAGTCTATAAAATAAATATATTTAGGTCATCTGAATAAATAAATACATATATTATAAGTCACAATAACATATTAATACAATCATCAAATAAGGTTTGATTTTTCTAATTCTGATTTTGAAATAGATACTTCTATTGTTCCTATCCTATTTGAAGTATCTAGGGTAAAGATAAGTCAAATGTGAATGATAATCTAATTACTTGCATTATTTTACTATCTATAATATTAGGTACAGATTTAATGTTAATAAAGTGTTCACTTATTGTTATATGTTCTCAGTCATGCAACAAATGTTTTAGATATTTGAATAATACTATCACAGGTGGGGCCAGAGCAGTGGCTCAAACAGTAAGGCATCTGCCTTGCCCATGCTAGTCTAGGAAGGACCGCTGTTCTATCCCCTGGGGTCCCATATGGTCCCCTAAGCCAGGAGTGATTTCTGAAGGCATAGCCAGGAGTAACCCCTGAGCATCACCGGGTGAGATCCAAAATCAAAACAAAACAAAATATCACAGGTAATAAAAATGCATTACTATTTCAAAATAAATACTTTGTCATCCAAAAGCCAGAAAAATAGCTGAAAGGAAATGAAGAGTTTATTGGCAGAGAAGCAACTTTTAAAAAGGGAAAATTCTATCCAGCATAGTCTATAGAGACAACTTCAAAAAGAGGAAGTGATGGTGTAGATTTATGCCAAATGTTATCAGGGTGATGTAACAATTTATACATATTTTCAATTCTGAAGTTAAATCATGCATATTTATGAAAAGGATACTTCATCTCTAAATAAAATCTACTGTCACAATGCAGTAATCTGCTTGAAGCAAAAGCCACTGATTATCCTCATTCCAAATATTCTCATAGAAACAACCAGAATAATGTTTAACTTCATAAATTTCAAGCCATATCTCAGTCAAATTACATTACACAGAAAAATTAACAATGACTTTGAAATATTATGAGTGATTTGTGTGATTTGGGGAATCAGGGATTTCTCTCTTAGAAGATAATGTTTAAAGATGAGAAACCAATCTTCATGGGATATCGAAGATGGAGGTAAACATGTCTGTGAGGAGAAAATAATGGCTAGAAGAACATAATGGAACAGAAGAGAGGCTTGTGTGATAAGAGCACTGGAGAATAGAACAAGAAATGATACCAGATAGGGTCAGGAAAAAGTGCTATAGGTTATAAACTATGGTCTGCAGTTTGAATTTGATGGTGAGAAAAGTGAAAAGTTTTTGCAGGGATCCAAATTCTATAGTCAGTAAACCCTTGTAAATAGCAATGGCTCCAGCAGGATTATGCCTCAAAAACTTTTTGTATTACTTGAAATTAATGTGCCTCTCTATATAACCATTAACTAGCAGCCCACAGCCTTTATTGAAGAGCTAATATATGCCAATGACTATTTAATCATTGGGAAATCAAAAAATAATGAGACATCCCTAGTCTCAATACATTTCTATCCTCAGCACGTAGACTAATACAAAACATAATTTTACTTTATGTTTATTTACTATACAGAAATTGTCTTGTGATATAGAAAGTTTCTAGATGATGCATGAGATTACAAATTCCAGTGAATTGTTGGTAAATTCTATATGCAGCAAAGCCAGAGTCGACAGCTTAAATATGCACTGATAATTTATTTGAATGCATTGTATGAGGCAATTAATCTTATTTCAAATGATCTAAAATATATATGATAGAACAATAGAACATTAAATTAAATTGCAATCCAAAATATATTCAGTCTAAACACAAAAACAAGGAAGGAGGAATAGTCCAGCAGGTAAGGTACTTGTCTTGTACATAACCTTGGTACAACCAAGCAAGGTTTAAAGAACCAACATCCCAATGGTCCCTTTAGCACCAGAAGAAAAGATTCCGAATTGCAGAGCCACCTAAGCATCAAGTGTGACCCAAAAAAATCAAAACCATAAATATAATCTCAAAACTCAAGACACAAATCTAATTTCAATTTTAAATAGTTCATGGAAAATGTATCATTATCAGACATCAAATGGTTAAATTTTTTTATTTTTATTGTTCTCTATAAAGTAATATATATAAATAATACACAAATGGACATACATACATATATGTACACTTTTACAAACCTCAATTTAATGTAAGTATTTCTTTTCTAAGGTTTCCATATAAGCACTTCCATGTTTTATGTATTACATATAGAAGCTACAAATCATCACAGGAGCAGGATAAGTGTCTCACCAGTCATAATATATTCTAAATAATCACACATATTGCCTCTGATTATGTTCTTATTCAAAAAGACTTGAATAATAGTTCTTATAAAAACAACTTACTATGAGCACCTTTGTAAAAATGTAAAGTAGCATTTTTATTAGTGTTAAGCATTGAACAACAGCAAAGGGATTAATAGATATAGATTTATGATATAGACAAAAAATAAAAATGTCTTCATAAAGAACTTTAAAAGACAGGAAAAGTAGACACAAAGAAGCAAATTACATAATGCCACAGCACAGAAACAAACAACAAGAACAAAAATAAAACCACAGAGAGTGCCATCAATAACTCAACCAGGTATAAAAACCTAATACCTGTAATAATCATTTAAGGAGCTTAAGTTATTTGAAAATGGAGGTCAAAGAAAGTGTAACATTTCAATTAATTATTAGGCTCCAGTTTGGAGCTTTGTACAATATTCAGTTTGTGTGTGTGTGTGTGTGTGTGTGTGTGTGTGTGTGTGTGTGTGTAAATAGGAGATCTGAAGAAGTAGAACCCGAGTCATTGTCTACATTCAAGGTCATAATCTATAAGCAGTGGAAAACGAATCTGAACACTAGTTATCTAATAAATCCAGTATTTCAATTTAGGACTTTGCTTCACTGGTAAATGCATTTACAAAGATTGGCTTCCTTAAACTAGAAAAATATGTACAATTCCAGGAGAAATACAAAACAATTGACAACCTCCAAAATGCAGTGCCTTTTTTTAACACAATGGTTTGAGGAAATTAATAATAGCATATTCCAGTCATGTATAAAAAAGAGTATAATTATCTTCTTAGCATTTCTGTGTGATTAGATGATTGTATTTCTCCGTTCTATGCATGTTTAGTCATTTGTAAAAGCTTTCTTCCACAGGAGTTGAATGAAATTTTTCTAACAAAATTCTGGTACCAGAAGTGATTCATAATTTAGTGATTTAACGTAGCACATATCTTCTGTTGTATACTAATGATGTTTAGAAGGAGTAAACTTTTTTTGAATTTTGAAGAAATAAATTTACTAAAGAAACATGTATGTTTTTAGTCAGTATACACCAGATTCATAATGAGAAAAAAACAAAAAACACATAGGCAATGATTTCTGTACAAATGTATTTCCAATGTAAAAGTAAATGTATTTCTTCTAATACTAAAATGATCAGAGGATATTCTGTAGGATATCAATGGATTTGAAACTTCTGATATTTACCATTTTTTAAAACATTTCATACTTGGAATGTTTGTTAAATTATTTAGATACTTGTAAGAGGTATCATAAAAACAAAGTTGTGATACTTAACAGATAAACAACCAATTATATAGAATAGAGTTTGAAGACCAGAGTTTACAGAAACAATATAAACAGTAAGCATCTCAATAGAGGAAACAGAAATGAAAGAATGGAATTTAAAGATTTTTACTAAAGAAACATTGTTAACTAAGATCACAAAGCCTTTCTCTATTCAAGTAAAGAGAAATGTACTTATAATATATGCTTAAATAATATTGAGAAACTTTACATAAGAATTCTAAAATGTCCAAATATACTTTGAGTAGAGCTATTACTTAGGTAATTAACTTTATTGAAATAAATTATTCTTCACTTAAAATGGTAAAATAAAATACATAAATTAATGCTTGATTGGGTAATGAAAATTTGAAACAAAAGCTCTTTACTGCTGACAAAGAAAGTGTATCACTATGTTTGAGGAAAGTAGCTTTATATTAGATAAAAATGAGGAAAATTTTGACTAGCCATAAATAAAGAATTTTGAGTACAGGTTAATATCAAATCAGCAGCAATAATGGGAAATTATAAAATTAAGATTAATATTGCCAATTGTCTATTTTATAATCCCCAGTAAATGTCCTGGTTCTCACAAATTAATCTGATTGAAAATATAGGAAATTTCTGATAGCCTTTGATGTCATAAATATATCAAAATTAAAAAATGTATAAACTAGAAGCCAAATCTTTAGGTCAGAATGGAATAATCCATTCTTAAAATAAACAATCAATACTTTATTATTTTTAATTGTACTTGAAATTTAAGGGGAGGCATATTAATTCTAATTCATATGACTTAATCACAAATTGATTGAATTTGTAGAGATTAAGCTGAGGGACTGGAGATATACTCCAGTGAGAAGGGTCTTGCCTTGCAAGTAATCACAGCAGTTTGATTTCAGCACTATATATGGTTCCCTCAGGACTTCCAGGATTGATCACTGAGCACAATGTATGAGTAAGATCTGAGTACCACCAAGGTTAGCACCAAAATAAAAACAAACAATAGAGAACAAGACCAAAAATTAAGCAAAAATTAAGTGAGTTTTCCAAAGAAAATTACCATGAAAGTATAACATATATAATCCACTAGATTATATATGGGAGCTGAATATGTGAATTCAATCAATCTGTGATTAAGACATATGAATTAGAACTAATATGCTTCGCCTTTAAGTTTCAAGTAAAATTAAAAAATATAATAAAATATTGATTGTTTTTATTTTAAGGATCTAATATTTCATTCTGGCCTAAAGATGTTGGCCTCCCTGAATTAATATTTCTACAACATAAATGTCTTTATTAAAAGCTAGGGTTTTGCCTTGAATATGTCCTAACCTGATTCATCTCCGCATCAGTTAGGATCATGAGCACAACCAGGATAATTTCTAAAACAGAACAAAGATTAAGTCCTGTGTACCTTCAGGTGTTGGCCCCCCCCAAATAAACAAAGTAAAATGCCTTTATTGTTTTAATCATTGCTTCTTGTGATGTAAAAACTTTTTACTCTTATTTGGTACATTTTGTTCATTTTTACTTTTGTTTGCTTCCCAATAGCTTGAATCATTAATATATCTCTTGATTCATTATCATTAATGATTCTTCCTATGTTTTCTTCACTAGAACCTATGGATTCTGGTCTTATATATATATATATATATATATATATATAATCAATTTTAAATTGATTTTTGTGCATAATGTGACACAAATGGTCAGAATTTATTTTTTTTCACATGCAAGTGTCCAGTTTTTCCAACATTAGACAGTGTGAAGGTCAGTTTTCAGCATATGCAAATATCAAGTCATTGTATACTTAAAATTAGGTGACATTTTGATATAAGTGAATGCTTCTTAATAAAATAAAAATTGAGCTTCTAAATGTCTAGAGACTCATTTCTTGACACCTATCCCAAGAACCAACGAATTCTATTTGGAAATGACTTTTGTGCTCTGAATTTTTGTTGCAGCACACATCACAATAGCCAAAATTGGTAAGGATACAATTGTCCAGAAACAAATTACCGTGGTATATATAGATATTCAAAGATAATATAGTTGTAAGGAAAGGTGAAATAATTTAAAGCTGCCACGTGTAGGACCTAGAGAGTATCATTCTATGTACAGTTAGTCTTAAGAAACAATATCTTTCATATATGGAATATTTTACAAAAAATGTTAGGGGATATCAAGTAACCAAAAGAAGAGATCTGGTCTGTAGAAGTGACTTTAAACTACAAACATGTTTGTAATCATGGTGCTTACATAAAGATATTATTATAAAAATAAAATAAAATGGTGTGAGAGGAAGAGTAACATAAGGGGAGGGAAACACTCTGCTGGAGGTACAGTCTTGAAATATTATATGTATTTATAAAAACTCTATATTTAACTGCATTGTAATTCATGGTTACCAAAACAAAAGTTAAATTTCAAATGTGCAAAATAAATAATAACTAGATGCAATATATATGTATGTTCATATGTATGTAAGTTATAAAAAATACCTAGTTGCTTATGCTAGAGTAGTAGCATACATTTTTATTTTTACCATTTCTATTTTTAATATGCAAATCATTCACAATTATTTTAAAAATGACAAGGAAAAGACAGAATTAATTTCAGAAAATCAAGTAAAAGTTTCATAAGCCAAAGTTGTATATCAGAAAAATATATAGAGATTGTACATAAAAGGATGAAATGTTCCATGAGGAATTTAACCTTTTAGACTGCTTTTCTTCTTACAAGTAAAAACTTTCAAACACCATATGTTTATTTTCCATGCAAACTGTTTGTTCTTTTGGGTTTTCATCTCCTTTTACTGACAGGAGGAAATCTGTCTTCCACAGAGCTTCAGGTTATCAAATCAGCAGGAAGCCTGTAGCTATATCAGTTTCCATAGATTTGTTTTGTCTTCCACCTCAATCTTTTGAGACCAAATGCCCATGGAAGAGAGTTTCCTTTTTCCATGTATTATTAATTGCCTTTTCAGAAAAAAAATTCCAAAATTATCAAACTGATATGCACTCTCACAGTCACAGGAATTTTAGTTTTCTCTTTTTCTTACCTGTTCAGAGTTAAAGACTTAGAAAACCAAGGTTAAAATTTTGTTCTAATCTAACAATCACCAACAAATTAAAAAGACAATACAAACACAATACTATTCCAACTACTGACACATTCTTTACCTACATTATTTTATCTTGTCTGACTAGTATATTACTATCTTATAAGAAATGAGCAAGAGACTTGCATAACTATGCAATTAGTACACAATAATTTGCTTTTCTTTAGTAGAAAAATTAAGTTCTTTCTAATGTAAGATATTGAGACCAAAATATAATTTTAATGTTCTGGTTGGCTTTCAAAAATAAACTCCTCTGAATTGAGATTTGTTTTCTTTAAGCAGATGAGAAAATTCTGTGTCTGATAAGTCTCACTTTAGAAAAACAACAGTAACTTTTAATTTGTTTTAGGCTGAGTATTTTATTCAAATTTACTATCATTGTAATTAAGAATAATAACCATGCCTATCCAGCTAATAAATGTTATGGCTTATAAGTCACAGAGGAATAAAATCTAACATGCTCCAAGGTTAAAGGAGACAGGGAATGAAAACCTGTCTGCAAAAATTTACTACTGCACTAGTAGGAAGTGGCATAAAAATGAAACCCATTCCTACTCCCTTACCTCAAGTGCTAAGAAATTGCTGTTGGTTTATACTTCTTTTAAAATTCTGTGAGTCTCCATTTTACAGAAAATATAAATATAATGAAGCAGAGTAGGCATATAAGCTACTTATATGGAATGCTAACTGAAGCTTTCACAAAAGAATCTGATTTATGGAGATTTTTAACACTTGATAATTTTAAATATAGGAGTCATATATAAAGTCATATATATCATAAACTTTCTGTTCCATAGACCTGCTTAGCTAAAACTGTGAATCTAACTCCACAAGCTTTACATCCAGTTTAGAATTTATCTTAGACATTTTTGCATAAACATCACTAGAGTAAATCCTTCTCCAAAACATACACACAAATAATGTTCTCTTTCATGACCTTAATTTCTCTCAGAAAACTGTCTTGACATTTCCAGGCTAAAACTCCACAGAAGTTGGAAGAGTCAAATTTCAAATGTTGCCTATGACCCCAAAAGTCTAACAAGCAAAGTTTACTTCCAATTTTCTAACATATACCTATGTATCTGTCTCCCAAACCATAAATAATGACTTATTTTTCACTCCAGTCCACTTGACTTTGCACTTAATACTTTATTCATATTTTGAGAATGTGTTTACTTTGAGTTCGTCCTCTAAGAAAGTTTTCCATTCTAATCATGTATGTTTCCCTATAACTCTATCCAACAACATCTTTCAAACTGAAGTCAGTTCAAACTGATTGTAGCATTTGGACAAAGCCTAATATCAGAATGCACAGAAAACTAAGAATGATAGCAAAGGCTTTCAGTACTCATCTTTTTCTGATTGATAAAATTCCAAACTATTAGAAAATTATACTTTTTGTTTTGTTTTGTTTTTTCTTTGTTTTTCTGGGGGCCACACCAGTTTGATGCTCAGGGGTTACTCCTGGCTAAGCGCTCAGAAATTGCCCCTGGCTTGGGGGACCATATGGGACACCGGGGATCGAACCACTGTCCATCCTTGGCTAGTGCTTGCAAGGCTTACCTCTAGCGTCACCTCACCGGCCCCTATACTTACTTTTTTTTAATATGAATTCTTTATTTAAGCACCATGATTATAAACATGATTGTTTATAAACAAAACACCCCCTTCACCAGTGCAACATTCCTACCACCAATGCCCCTTCCCTCCTTCTCAACCCCTGCCTGTATTCGAGACAGGCATTCTACTTCTCTCACTCATTAAGATAGTCATGATAGTTGTTAGTGTAGTTATTTCCCTAACTAAATTCACCACTCTTTGTGGTGAGCTTCATATTGTGGGATGATCTTTCTGGCCTTCATCTCTATTTCTCTGGGCATTACTACAATAATGTTCTTAATTTTTCTTAAAACCCATAGATGCCTGAGACTATTCTGTGTCTATCTCTCTCCCTCTGACTTATTTCATTCAGCATAATAAATTCTACTTTCTAATATTTCTTAGAAATGTTATTGGGTGTTCTTTTCTAACTCTTGTTGATTCACACACAGAAAATCACTAAGATGAATTTAAAGTACTTGCTTTGTTGTGCATCATTTGCTGAAAATACAGTTTTAAGAAAAATAAACACTTCTAAAAGAAATGCTTTTCAAAATTCTCTAGATTAAATCTAGTACATTATCTGACTAAATGACAAATTAGGTAAACACATCACCATTTCTAACTGGGGAATTACTTTGGTGCACCAATGATTTGGGTCCTAAAGATAAAGATACATACTCTGAGATTATTTTATAAAGATGCCAGTCTTCCCTGGTGCTTTGTTGAAGCAATCACTAACTCTGTCTACTATGCACAGATTAAATACACAGGCTAATAAATTTTAAAGCATACTTACTTCTCCTTTGAAACCATTTTCCTTCTTATCTTTCTCTCAGAAAATGTTGTAAAAGAAAAACCTTCCTTCAAGAATAGAAACACTAAATTTAAAAAATATTTAGTTGCAATACATTTATATAATAAATATTTCATGACAATCTATTATGTATCAGATGTTATATTATGGAACTATACATTTTCTCTTCTCTTCTGGTATAACTAAATTTGAGATATATGTTTACTCAATAGCCACAGAATTCCTTATATATGTCGTCATAACTGGGTGATCACAACTTATTTTTGTATTTTTTTTGTTGAAACAATTATGATCTACAGAGTCCTTGAT
The DNA here is from genome assembly GCF_024139225.1 of Suncus etruscus. NCBI lineage: Eukaryota > Metazoa > Chordata > Mammalia > Eulipotyphla > Soricidae > Suncus > Suncus etruscus. The sequence goes on from NC_064863.1 coordinate 30,242,385, forward strand.
AGGATATACAATGAGTTAGGTCCCATCTCACCACCAGTGTCAACCTCCCTCCACCACTGGACCCATTCTGTCCTACCAACCTCTGGCACCTAGCCTTTCTTTTATTCCTTCCCTCTTAGTTTTATATAAAAAAGTGGAAATATGTGGTAAAATAGAGTAATCCATGTCCCAACGTTCTATAAAAAATCAGGAGCCCCAATTAGAAAGATAACAGATTAAAAAATACAATAAAGAAATTATGCAATTTTTATCTGGGTTTTCATGAACTCATAAAACTTTTACATTGGTGCTCACTTTGGCAGCACATATACTAAAATTGGAATGATATAGAGAAGATTAGCAAGGCCCCTGTGCAAGGATGGCACGCAAATTCGTGAAGCGTTTCATATTTAAAAAGAAAAAAAGACTTTTACATTGGAGGAGAGGACCTACCATAAAAGATCAATAGCATTGAGCAATATCATTTTAAATAAATATCAATGCTTTAAAGCATTAACTACATAGAATGATTAGTGGCTACCCAGGGAAATTCTATCAAGATGGAATATTTCAGCAGAGAATGTAATTTAAAGTTCAAATTTGAGAAGACAACTAGTTAAGGAAATTAATGTACAGAAATTTTTTACAAAATAAAATAGAAGTTATTTGGTAAGACTATATCAGTTTTAAGACTTTTAACTACCTTTAGTAGCTTAAATTTGACTAATAAGTAATACCTATAAAGACCACATTTAATCAACTTATCCTATTCACAGAAATATTAAAATGGAGAACATAGAGAATATGCAGATAAATCAGAATCCTCAAGGAAAACAGTGTTTTCTAAACAAGCTATTGATCTCAGAGAGATCTTTTTGTTTGTTTTTTTTTGTGGAGGACACACCCGGTGATGCTCAGGAGTTACTCCTGGCTCTGCGCTCAGAAATCGCTCCTGGCTTGAGACCATATGGAATGCCAGGGGATAGAACCACTGTCCGTCCTAGGTTAATGCATGCAAGGCAGACACTCTACTGCTTGCTCACTGCTCTGGCCTCTTGAGATTAAATTATTTTATGTAAAATAAGTTTAACTATTTAAAAATTTTGGTTTATATACTATGGGTATTTATTACATGACAAAAAAAAAGAGATTCCTTATAATTTAAAAAATAATCAGGGGGCCAGAGAGGTGGCGCTAGAGGTAAGGTGTGTCTGCCTTGCAAGCGCTAACCAAGGAAGGACTACGGTTCGATCCCCTGGCGTTCCATATGGTCCCCCAAGCCAGAGGCAATTTCTGAGTGCTTAGCCAAGAGTAACCCCTGAGCATCAAACGGGTGTGGCCCAGAAAAAAAAAAGAAAAAAAAAGAAAAATAATAATAAATAATCAGGTTGTCCTGAGCTGTTGAAAAGAGAAAGTATATTGGTATTTTTAGGGCAAGTTGTAACATAAAAATAAGAAAACAATAAGAAATAGCTATGATTAACTAAAGGCACATTATATTAGACTTTTGATATAAATAGAGCTTTCTCACCATCTTGAAAGTACTATTACTTTCCTTAAAATCAATGGCCGGAGAGATAGCATAAAGGTAGGGCTTTTGCCTTGCATGCAATAAGAAGGTGGTTCCAATCCCAGCTTCCCATATGGTCTCCCGAGCTTGCCAAGAGCAATTTCTGAGCTTAGAGCCAAGAGTAATCCCTGACACTGCCTGTGTGACCCAAAATCCAAAAACCAAAAAAAAAAAAAAAAATCAATGCACACAACATAAATTTGTTCATTATGATAAAATAGGATACAATCTAGAAATTATGTGAGTTTCCTGAGGTTCAGAGTAATCCTGAGAATTCAGATTTCTTCGTATTGCTGTTGTCATGTTTCCCATGCCTTTATCTTTGTGATTCTTCTTAGGACTGTTTCCTTCAAATGAAAACTGATTGAAGATCAGTTTCTTTTTTTTAAATTAATAACTAATTAAACACCTTGATTACAAACATGATTGTGTTTGGGATTCAGTCATGTAAAGAACACCCCCATCACCAGTGAACTTTCCCATCATCTATATCCCAAATCTCCCTCCCCCCACCCCATCCCTGCCTGTACTCTAGACAGGCTTTCTACTTCCCTCACTTTTTCACATTGTTATGATAGTTCTCAATGTAGTTATATCTCTAATTGCACTCATCACTCTTTGTGGTGAGCTTCATGTAGTGAGCTGGAATTCCAGCCCTCCTCTCTTTTGTCTCTGAAAATTATTGCAAGAATGTCTTTTATTTTTCTTAAAACTCATAGATTAGTAAGACTATTCTGCACTATCTCTCTCTCCCTCTGACTTTCTTTAGCTAGATTGAGGAACAGCCAGATATAGTGTTCGAAGTAAGTGATCTATCTTCTTAAATGACCTATTGAAAGGCAATATTTCCATTAGCTGCTTATCACCCATCTGTCTGTATTGTATGGCATGCAAATAATGCAATAAACATCAAATGGCCCATGAAAGAAAAAAAAATAGAGTCCTTCACCTTGCTTTACAGGAACTAGAAGAAAAAGAGTTCTGGAATGTCTTTCATAACAATTTATTTATCATATCCACCAGTGTCTGATAATAACTCCTGTATGGTTGAGGGAACCACTTACATAGCTAGTTTCTTAGGAGGAGAATATTATTGTCCTGATCATTCCCCCACTAGACCTGCAGGTGAGTGTAAGAAATGAGATGATAGAGATAAATATTTTTAGGTAGAAAGGAAGTTGGGTTGGAGACTTAAAAATCAACCCGGATGGTCCATTACAGATTACTCTTTATGTTCAGAAAGTCATTAGCATAAGAAGCATTTTAAGTATATGCTATGCATACAAAGTAGTTACTTTTAAAATACCAATTAAATTGCTAGATGAATGAGTGGTAGACATAACAGGAAAGCTATCTTTTAAGATTTGTAAAATGATTTCAGAAGAAAATCATATCAAAAATTAACATTTCAATGCAAATTTCATGTAAAAAAGCAAAAACGGTTTATATTGTAGACAACTTTGCCATATTTTATAGGAATGGGAAACTCAGATCTCCACTATGCAGCAACAGGGGGAGAGGAGACTATAGATTGACACTTTCTGATAGTAGCTTTCAGTTTGATTTATTTGAATGAATATTTTATATTGTAAGTTAATGTGAGGTTATCTTAAAATTAATATATTTATTTAAGCATCTGTTTACAAAGATGTTTGTAGTTGGATTTCAGTTATAAAAAAGAACACCCCTTCACCAGGCAACATTCCCACCACCATTATCCCCAACCTTTCTCCTCCCCAACCCCTGCCTGTATGTATTGGAGGCTCTCACTCACAACCATTGTCATGATAGTTGTCAGTGTAATTATTTCTCTAACTGAACTCACCACACTTTGTGGTAAGCTTCATATCATGGGCCAGTCCTTCCAGCCCTCATCTCTATTGTCTTTGTGTATTATTACAATAATGTCATTTATTTTTCTTAAAAATCATAGATGAATGAGATTATTCTGTGTCTATCTCTCTTCCTATGAATATGAGCTTTCCTAAAACTAGCAAATATCCTCTTTAGTGTCGATAAATCTCAGAAATGGCTATTTAAATGGTTTCTTTTCTATCTTTCCATATATAAGTTACAGAACCAGATTACCGAGAAGTCAATTTTGATTCAGACGGCTAGTTGTATTAAATCCCTTTGAGCTTTATTTTTATTTCTAGTGTTTATATGACATTTGGAACACCTTTGCTTTGTTGATTGATATTGAATGCCTGTAATTGTAGAACCTGTACTAATTAGGCAAGTAGAGCATGTTTGCCATGCCTATCAATTTTCTGTCCAACAGAATACCTCAAGACCAGTTAACAAGGAAGAGCAGTGTGAAATGCTTGCTTAATAGTGTATACAGTATTCTCTAAAGCTAACCAATGACCTCAATTAACAAATTGGGGCTAATATTGTTCATTTAACTGTGTTCCACAGCCTTCTGTGGCCACTTTTCTAAAAGCAACACTTTGTCTGGTAAAATAGCTTTATTGGGTTTGCACTGAACAGAGAGAGAATTGTCAAAGCATAAAGAATATGGTACATAATTGAATATGAACTAAATTTGAGTAAATTATAAAGACCATAAAAATTTGAGGATGTTCCTTTTGCTTCTTAATGTCTTAAATGTACAAATAGTGTAAACAGGACACTATGTCTTCCAATCATTAAATTCATTGGGAGTATAATAAATGTTATAAAATTTTAAGTTCAGTACATATAGTTTTCCAGTAACAGAAATGTGCTCTCTTTGCAAGCATTACATAAGCTGTGTAATTTTATAGCACATTAACTTCATAATTTATAACACATTTTGAACATAGCATAGGTATTTCTAGGAGATGGAAACTGTCATTAAATAGGAAAGAGATGGAGAAAAATAATCTGAGTAGACTTTTATTTTTGGAGAGATAAAAATCTTCACATAGGTTAATTTTGAAACTTTGTTTTCAACTTAACTTTAAAGATTTAACAATACTAAAGTCACCATTAAAAGAAGATAAGAAATAAAGTAAAACCAGACTATATCAAATATGTTCTTTATTTTAAAACAGAGAGCACAGAACCGCTATTTTGTATTCACAAGTAAACTTGACAACTGCTTCTCACTATATATATTTGATAAATATGTACAGTTCAACTTCTATTGCAAGATTCTCCAACTTCAGTTATAGCAAGGAGAAATTATAGTGCCTTAAATGTATTATAAAAAAAGATGTGAAAATATTCTATTATCGTCATTATACTATGTGATCAAACCTAGTTTCATTTTTATTATATTGTTCAATATGTCAGAAAGGCAAAAAAGCAGTATAATTAAATACTAGCGAAATTATTTCATTCATTTGGAGAAAAAGCAAATATGAAAGCTTGAAATAAGTAAATGGATAAAAATAAACAAGGAAAGAGTACATTACTTTTTGTCTAATATGAGGAAAGGAGGAAAGAAAAGGAAAATACTTTCCTAGAAATTTATTTTTATAATATCAGACAATTCTAACGGGAAGTTGAACATAGCCATCTTTATGTTAATTCAGAAACTATTTTCTTTTACTTTGTAAACCAAATTTATATTTACACATTTATTTTTCTGCATAAATAACATTTGTTTTTTGCTAAAACTTATATACTAATTAATACAAAAGTAGGAATAGAATAAATTTAGTCACTAATAACAACTTTATTCATCCCCCTCCAATCTAAATAACCCTTTACTCTCCTTGCACCTGGTATCACCATCACTTACACTTATATCTTAATAAAATATCACAAGATTTTGAACCATGGGCTCAATTTTTTCTTGATAGTGTTATAGTTAGTGACTATATGATATTATGTGTTATTGTTCATTTTGGTTTGGGGAGCACACCTAACCTTATACAAGGTTTTCCTATAGCTCTGCATTCACAGTTCATTACAAATGAGCATTTAAAACCATTTCTGGCACCATTGATTGCCAGGGCATGCCTAAGCTTTTAGGGGGGCTCAGCCACCAGATGTATTCTCAGATTTTCTTGGTGGATAGAACTAATTTAACCCCATGGGGTTCCTCAAAAGGCCCGCTGTGCGGGCCACAGATCTCCTGGGCTGAACACTTGGTCCAGGAGACTGGGACCCCCCACGCCAGGCGGGTCTTCATGGCCGGCCCTGGCAACTCGGGCCCTGGGGGGCCGGCGGAGGAGGTAAACCCCTTTCCTATGTATATTGGACCCCCTGTTTTGCTTGCTAGTAATATTATTTTTCAAAGCCGCGCGGGCGCAACCCGTGCGACAATTATCCTTTTTAGTCATTACCCAAAAAATGTTCCTGATCCTAGACTGCTCCTAGGAATAGAATCAGGATGCTCAAGATTTTGACAAAACATTCAAATTGACCTTTATTGTCTAGTCTTTTATGTATTGCCTCTCCCCTCACCCCTTTGTCTCTCCTACCTCCTCATACCCAAACCCTGAACCATTATCTTCCCTTATTCAACCCTCCTTATCCTCAGTTCCTAATTTGGTAGACACCAAGACTGACCTTCTGCCCAACACCGCCATCCAGCTCTTCATTGAATGACACCCTCTCGGTCCCCAGCTCATGCCTACACAAACAACTTCGACCAACACGCCTGTTGACCCATGCTTGGTGGCCCCTTCAAACTATGGACTGTTACATGATACCGGAATCAGCTTCAGCATAACCCCTAGTCCAAGGACAATATAGGGTTCTGTAATGCCGCAAAACATGTCGCAAACTCAACTATCACCTGTTTTCTTCAAATACCCTTGTTTTCTTTTTTGTTTCTTTTTAAAACATAAAAGAGTCACATGTATCTCTTTTGTATACCTCAGATGTATTCCCTTAACATCTATAACTCTTTTCAAATATCCTCATATAGTGACAATTTTGCCCACTAGATTAGTTATTTGATTGTTTGATTTTCCCCCTATGAGATCTGTTTTATAAGCAATACAGGTAGAAGAGTAACTCTGTGTAGATTTCATGTTTATACCAAGTTACGGGAAATGTTGGAATTTATTTGTTGGCCCCCAGATGCACCAACAATATCTTGTCGCATTGCTTCTCCTTTGCATAGGCACATTAAAATGGGAAAATAATACGTATACAAACAAGTTCTTATCTAATAGAGATGGGAACACAAATTTGGACTCTATAGGGGCCCCCAAGCTTCCCCCCCATCCCTACACTAGTGGCAAGGGGCATGAGGAGGAGGGCTGGCAGACGTTGTGATGGGGTGCCTTGGGGCAGTCACTGGTAATTTTTTCTATCATACTCCACTTTCAAATTCAAGCGGGGGAGCTATATATATTGATAATATTCTATGCATATATTTTATATATGCAGAATGTCCATCTTGTATTCTGCCCGTGCCACTGCACTACAAAGCTCATTTCTCTTCCTTCACTCCCTCAGTACCAACCATTATTTCCCCCCATTTACCCTTTTTACCTTCAGTACCAGATAGGCCAGATCACAGACCTAAGTGGTGCACTGAATTTAACACCTCACTCAAGTATTTCAAAATTTCCCTTCTATGTATTTGTTTTGTCTGTCCTTCTGTTTTTGATCTGTTCAGTAAAGAATTATGATTGAAGTGTCCCTCAATTAAAGTTTACATTAGAACCAAGTCAAGGAGATTGTTGGACTTGTTCTAGTGTCCCCATAGGCATCAATCACGCCATGCGGCATTGTTCTTCCTTTTCATAGGCACATTAAAATGGGAAAATACTAGACATACAAGCACGTTCTTATCTAATAGAGATGGGAACACACAAATCTTGTAATTTAGTGGGAACTTACATCCTGAACATTGTCATAATGACCTGGCTCAGGCCTCAGAAGAATGGGCATTTTCCATTCACCCCTGAACCAGGGATGCTATTTGTGAAATAAGCACGGTTATATATAACATCACCTAAAAGTAAGACTCTCCCAGGGAAGACCCTACCACTGCTCTGGCATAGATCTACTCAAAAGACCCTTCTCTTAACACCCAGAAGACTTAAGAACAATGACCTGCTTTCAGGACCGAGCTCTCTGCATCAACGTCTAATTGTGATCTGAAACTAAAGGACGCTCCACATCATCCTGAATTAGATGTAGGATATAGAAAGATTAAAGGATCTTTAACTACAAAAACCTGACACCAACAACAGTGACTGTAAAAAATAAAAGTGTATTTTCACTACAGACAATGAGTTGAGTTGGATAACCTAGTATGCCTGGAGCCTAGAGTTGGTCTTATGCCAGAAAACTTCAGGGGTAAGGTCTCCTTGTATTTAGGCCAAGGTTTTTCCTTCCATGTCCCCTATATTTTGCTGGGCCTATGCAAACAACAATTGCCTCTCTAACACCTTTTTGCAGTGCTCCTTTGACTCATCCTTATGAAATAATCTATTATGATCAACTGTGTCAACAATACTATAGCCTTAATGTTAAAGGAGTTACATAAATTTTGTGTACTGCTAAGAAATGTTATAATGCACTACAATCTGGGGACTTGAGGAACAAAGTAATTGTTTTTTGAAAGTTCAAATTAAGGTGTCAGCAAGGGGATACCTTTTGAGAATTTTGTTTATGGGTAATTGTCTTCCCACTTTAATTTCACCTTTTTCTCTTTCTTTGCATCTTCGTCTTCATAAAATAAAAAAGTAAAAATGAATAAATTAATTAATAATAAAGCACCAGTAAAACTAAGTTGCATTAATGTTGTATTATTTAAGAAATAAATGTCACTCATTGACTTAAATTAGATTGCACAACAGGTTTTGGCACGTTGCTAGTCAGAGAGTAAATTTCTCATAACATATAACTAATATGAATATTATCTTTTGGAGGGGCCACCCCTGGTGATGCTCAAGGATTACTCCTGGCTATGCGCTTAGAAATTTCTCCTGGCTTTGGGGACCATATGGGATGCCAGGGGATCAAACCACGGTCTGTCCTAGGTTAGCAAGTGCAAGGCAAACACCCTAACTCTTACTCCACTTCTCCGGCCCCATAATATGAATATTATCTTACTGCTTTCAACTAAAATTACAATATGAAGTAAACTATTACTTAGAAGTAAAAGCATACAATATTTGTGAACATATGTTGAAATTCAATATCATCAGTTTTTTTTCATTGAGTAGGTTTATAACATTAGTTGGAGCTTCTAAAGATTAAAATTCTACTGATCATATACTAGAATTTAGAGAGTTTCCACTCTTAAATGAAATATTTATCAGCTAAATTAATTAAATAATATAATAGTCATAATGATTGTTGCCTAGTTTTAAAAATACAGAAATAGTTATTTGAATAAACATGCATAAAGACATCTCTTCCTTAGAATTTAGTGCAATATATCTTCACTTATTTTATATATAGACTTTAAATTAATATTAATTTTATTCAATACTTCAGTATTACAAAAGAAATATCAAAACTCACAGAACTCTGTAACTCGTGATAATATTAAGCTTTCATAAGTTAATAGATTTGCTAATTAAAAATAAATGTGTCACCTTGAGATTTAAGTAAAAAAATTAGAATTATGTTACACAATGATGCATTTAAAAATTAGATTAGAATACTTGAGGGGAAAATAACAATTTAGAGATAGATGCAATCAAATTCACTTATATTATACAATCTTATTTATTATTGCTTTGCTTGATTAACTTTCTGTTTACCTTTTTCCCCTTAAGAAACTAAAAACAGTTTTGACAAATGTCCTAGTGAACAATTTAATGACAACATTATTCAAGTAAAATAAATAATTACCTCTGAATGTTATTTTACTGCTGAGTGAATTTCTATCTTTAGGAATTTCTATAGATTGTGTAAGAGTTCTAATAATTTAGATCAAGATTAATTGTATGTTCTTTTCAGATTCTTAGAGGCATAATCAGAAGATAGAAGAAGACTTTTATTCTATTTCACTGTTAATGGGCATTTGAGAAATTGGCAAGAGCATAATAAGGATAAAATATTTCTCTTAATATTAAAAAGAAAATAAATAGAAAAATAATGCTTGCCATTTATGTTCTATCCTGGTCCCTCATTAGGGTAAAAGTTTCATACATAGTTCTAAGAAACAAAATTAAAAATGTCTTTAATAAAATAAAAGCATAAAATGTCACCTAGAGAAACCTCTACTTATAAGGTGAAAACTGATGATATTCTACAGCATTTTCAAAGTAAACTTTTTAAAAGTGTAAGTGCATTGAATTAGTAAACAACTTTAAATTTTATAGGTTCAAAAGGAAATTTTTCATGAAGTATATTACTGACAGTATTTAAAATTATAAATAATATCAACTAAAATTCATTATATATACACATGTTATCTGAATTAAATATTCTCAGCAAACCAGTTATTGTTATAACTTTCAGCTTCAAATCCACCCTTGATACTACCGTCTGTATATTGCTGAGATGGGACCTGCAATATTTTTCTGATTCTATGAGATGCCAGTAGATAGAACTAGAAAAACATTGAAAGAATTCAAGAAGAAGAACAATTTTTCCTGTTTGTTTGGATTTTTGGCTTTCTACTGATCTGAGTCACCAAAGCAATAATTTTTCACTCTGACAGTAACATTTCATTTCAGTGCCAACAGTTGATTACAGTTTGCACTTTTGTCAACACTTTCAACACTTTCAGAACCAACTTCATCACACCTACTCAGAGAAGCCTTTTTTTTTTTAGCCTTTCCTGATACATCCTATTTTCAAACACCTGAGTTTTGGTCCAGCAAATCCTCTATTCCTTTTCCAAATCTTCTAAAGTTTAAACTTTGAGACTTAGAAAGAAATCACCTTCATGCAGGTAATTATCCCCAATACCTTAATGTATTCTTCCTACTTTTACAGTCCCCCAATAACTGGTTCATCTAAAGCAAACTCAACAACAACAAAATCAGTAATATAATAAAGCTTCTGACTAGACTCAGAATGATATACATTTCAAAATCATAAATTAAAAATGATATCTTAAATCACATGCCGTGGACATCATTATTGACATATAAATTGATGTATGGTTTATTTAAAATTATCCTCCTGAACTTTGATCCCTAGAGCTCATTATTAAGACTATGTGTAGGCGTTGGAGTTAGCTTAAAGGGCTACAATGCCTTGTCTGACAGTGGCCTGCTTCAGATACATCCATGGCATTACATGGTCTCTAGAACAACACAGAGAGCAACTCCAAGCTCTGAGCACTGAAAGCTGTGATCCAAAATAAAAATAACTCAAGTGATATGCAAAAGTTTTGCTTTACAAAATCAAGAACAGGTTGCTATTAGCAACATTAATAAATAAGAACTGTGTCCCAATATCTTTTTTCAATTTTCACCAATAAATCTGCAGAAACACTTTCTCTCTGATATATAATCAAATAGCCTAAATGGTCAATACACAAGATCTTTATCCCGTATTATTTATTCAACTATGTAAGCTGAAAATTAGTATTATTATTAGTTACTTAAAATTTAATAGAGTTGACAGCATGCTTTGTTCTGTATATGCTTGTATTTGTGTCACAGTCTACAGCTGCTGAAACTCATTCACTTATCTAAAATATTTACAGGGAACTTTGGTGCGATTAAAATGATTAGTTGGTGTTTGATTTAATTTAGTGTTAAGTATAGTCTATTGTTTTCTAATTCTTTGGGAAATTGGTAATCCCCCTGTATAGTGTATGTGTAATTCCTTATTAATTAAAAAATCTGTTTAACAAGGACATCAAATTCCCTCTCCACCAACAGATAACACAATTTATTGTATAATTAACTCCCTGTCAAAATTTTAAATTAATTTTACTTTAGATTATTTTCCAAGATGCTGCATCTCTAGCTGTTTCTATAAACCAAGAGAAAAATCTTTGAATTTCAATAATTTCATTTATTCTGCTACCTAGACTTATATTTTACTATACTTTAATTTTCTATAAATTAGTTTTCCTACATTTTCAATCGACTCTTTGTGTATTTTAATAGATTTTTAAACTAATTATTTTCCTGTCATGTGTACCCTCTTAGAGTGAATATCTAAGGATTTAGTTTATGCGATGGAATCAAAAGTGTAAATGAGCTTTACACATGGCCAACCTGAGTTCTTTTCCCAGCATTCCGTATGGTCCCCAGAGCATCATCAGGAGTACTCCTGAGGGTAGAGCCAGGAGTATTCCCAGTGCAATGACTGATGTGGCCCCAAAGACAAATAAATTAATACATTATTTTGATAAAAGTGAAAATTGCCAGAGTAATTAAGTCAAGTCCCATAAGTTTCTTCTCTCAGTATGGTATTGTATTTTTGTGATCTTAGAGTATATTCTTAGAAGTGGTATAGCTGGAAAATATGGGAGCTCAATTTCCAGGTTTTGGAGAATTTCCACATGGCTTTCCATAAAGGTTGGACTAGATGGCATTCCCACCAGCGGTGGATAAGAGTTCCTTTCTCTCCACATCCCCTCCAGCACTGTTTATTCTCATTCTTTGTGATGTGCGCCAATCTCTGTGGCATGAGATGGTACCTCATAGTTGTTTTGATTTGCATCTCCTTGATGATTAGTGATGTGGAGCATTTTTCATGTGCCTTTTGGCCATTTGTATTTCTTCTTTATCAAAGTGTCTATTCATTTCTTCTCCCCATTTTTTGATGGGATCAAATGTTTTTTTCTTGTAAAGTTCTGTCAGTGTCTTGTATATTTTAGATATTAGCCCCTTATCTGACGGGTATTGTGTGAATAATTTCTCCCATTTAGTGGGTGGTTCTTGTATCCTAGGCACTCTTTTCTTTGAGGTGCAAAAGCTTCTCAGCTTAATATATTCCCATCTGTTGATCTCTGCTTCCACTTGTTTGGAGAGTGCTGTTTTCTCCTTAAAGATGCCTTTAGTCTCAATGTCATGGAGTGTTTTACCTACGACATGTTGTTCTATATACCTTATGGTTTTAGGTCTGATAATCCATTTGGATTTTACCTTTGTACATGGTGATATCTGGGGGTCTGAGTTCGTTTTTTGCAGGTGGCTAACCAATTGTGCCAACACCACCGATTAAAGAGGCTTTCCTTGCTCCGTTGTGTTCTACTATTTCTTTTTTTTTTTAGTATTTTTTATTTATTTAAACACCGTGATTACAAACATGACTATAGTTGTATGATTACAGCCATGTAAAGAACACCCCCCTTCACCAGTGCAACATTCCCACCACCAATTTCCCAGATCTCCCTCCTACTATTTCTTAAAGGAAGGAATTTTAGTTTTTATTCATTGAGTATAACTTTTGTCATAGGCTAGTATTGTATATATCAGTGATGGCTAACCTTTTTGAGCCCGAGTGCCCAAACTGTCACACAAAACCAAAGACTTTCCTCAAAGTGCCAAGCACCTCAATTAAACCTTAATAACAAGATTTTAGTAACTAAAAACTCTTTATAAATTTTATAAATTTATTAATTGCGGACCTTCCAGCATGCCAGCTGCATGCCACTGCTGGCACACGTGCCATAGGTTCGCTATCTTGGGTTTATACTATAGTGTGTATGAATATATATAGTCTCCTCTTGCTGTTGATGTCTCTCCTCAAATTTATTAGCAGTTGTTTTAGGGTTTTTCTTGCCCCTAATTTGATGCATATATGTTTAGGAGTGTTATTTATTCCTGTTGTATACACCCCTTGTTTATTAAGAAATTACCCTCTCTTTTCATAAAATTTTAAGCCTGAGTCTATTTTGTCTGATATAATTATGGCCAACATAGCCCTTTTTTAGGGAGTTTTGCTTTGAAGAATTGTTTTTCAACATTTGAATCTATATTTGCTCTGAAAATTCAAAAACTTTCTTGCAGGCAGAAGAATATTGGATTTAATTTTGCCACTCTGTTCTCTTAAATAGTGTATTTATTACAATGAAATTGAGAGAGACTAATGCCATTGGATTCTATGACATCTTTTTTAGAAGTTTGGTACATTTGTTAGTTTTGTGTTGCCTTAAAGTCCCCCCTTCAATTATTCTTTTAATGCTGATTTGAGTATATAAAATTTCTGAAGTGCTGTTTATCCTTGAACTATGTATCCTTACATACATACATGAAAATCTGGTTGTGTGAAGTATTCTTGGAAGGCATTCTTTTCCATTGATTTTTTTTCACTATATCCCACTACTACAGCTGGGGGGTTATTTGTGATAAATCTGCTGTAAATCACTAGGATATTCTTTTTTATGAAATTTCCCTTTATGATCTTGTTGCTTTCAGCATTCTATATCTATGATTTTCATTAATATGTCATTTTGACTAATATGTGACTTGAGTTTTTTTGGGGGGGGACTATTTTAGTTGTATTCTTTGGGCAACTATGATGTGATGCATGCACTCTTCAGATATGGAAGTTTTTCAGTAATAATATCGTTGATTATTGTTTCTTTATATGGACTCTCTTTCTGGCTCTCTGGCTTTCTTGCTCTCTCCCCAATAATTCTTATTTAGTTTCTGTTGAATTTATACCAAAAGGTTACTTTAAACAGTTATTTTGAGAATTTTTTCAGTTTTCTTTTTATTTACTTTAAAGTTTTTTTCAATTTCTTCTGTTTTATGGAGATATTTGTTTCTCATTTCTAGATCACTGATTCTGTCCTAAGCAGCTATTACTCTATTAGTGATGCCTTCCAGTGAGTTTTTCATTTGGCCTACCAAGTTTCAGTTCTGTTACTTCTGTTTGAACTGTTCTTGTTTCTATTTTTATACCCTATTGAGATTTAATGACTGTCTCTTTCATGGTTTTTTTTTTTTTGAGTTCTTTGAACATCCCCAGCTATTCCTCTCTAAAAACTTTATCTCTGATAAAATTTTTATTAGATAAGCTATAGAGGAGGCTGATACTACTTGGTTAAGAGACTTAACAAAAGATTCTTTAGGAAATCCAAAATAGCTAAATAAGTTGAAGATACTGGTTAGGGACTTTGACTAAAATTGTATATTTTTCTCATCCAAGGTTGTCTATAACATCACCTGGAAGCAATCCTCTACCAGAGAAGACCCTACCACTGCTCTGACATCGACCTACTCAAAAGAGACTTCCCTTAACACTGAGAAGACTTAATAACAACAATGACCTGCTTACTGGACAGGGCTTTCGGCATTGCCCTTTAATTGTGAGGTGAAATGAGAGGATGCTCCACACCAGCCTGACTTTAATGTAGGACATGCAGATTCCAGGATCATTAATACAGAAACCTGATGCCAACAATAGAAACTGTGTGAAAAATAAAACTGTATTGGCATTACAGACAAGGACTTGGATTGAACAAACTAGTTTGCCTGGAGCCTAGAGTTGGTCTTATACCAGGAAACTTCAGGGGTAGGGTCTCCTTGTATTTAGGCCAAGGCTTTTCCTTTTCATGTCCCCCATATTTTGGTGGGCCTATGCAAACAATATTTGCCACTCTACCACCGTTTTTACTGTGCTCCTTTGACTCTAGATCTTAAAAAAAAACACTTAAACTTTTTATGTTAATTTAAATAAACATGCATGTGCATGAAAATGTAAAAAATATACTATGCCTTCAATGTTTAAGGAGTCACATAAATTTCATGGCCTTATATTGCTTTGTGTATTGCTAAGAAAAGTTATAACGTAATAAAATCTGGAGACTTGTGGACAAAGTAATTGTACATGGGTTCTGTTTTATTTTTTCTTGATGTTCTTTGACTGTAAGTTCAAAATTTAGGTGTCAGCAAGGGGATTTCTTCTGAGAACTCTGTTTATGGGTGATTGTCCTTCCACTTTACCTTGTCCTCTTTCTTTGCATCATTGTTCTCATAATTAAAAATAAAAATTAACAGAAAATTGTATGTTTTTCTTAATGAGGAAATTATATTCACAAATGAAAAAGCAACAATTACACTGTGCTTAGAAAAGTATATAAGTAAAATGAGGAAAATAAAGCAAACCCATATTTTGCAGTCACTGATGCTATTCACTTTATAAATATTAACTATATTTTTCATTAATTAATTAAAATGCTATTAAAAGATCTTGATGTACAATCATAATAAGATAAACATTGACATTTAAAGGAAAAATTAGATAACATAGAAAAGTAGCTTTTTGTTTGTTTTTTCTGGCCACATCCGGTGAAGCTCAGGGGTTACTCCTGGCTATGCGCTCAGGAATCGCTCCTGGCTTGGGGGACCATATGGGATGCCACGGTCTGTCCTAGGCTAGTGCTTACAAGGCAAATGCCTTACCACTTGCGCCACCCCTAAAAGTAGCCATAAGTAGGCATACTTTTAGGGGCATAAAAATATTTTGTATTTATTCTATCATTTAATTTTTTCAGAGATTAAAGTCTATGTATCTGAGTTCATTATTTACAGTTGCAAAGAACAATAAAGCAAGTTAATGGTAAAATACAGGGAAAGCTGTATCATAAGGTAGCAATTTGAATCTTACTATATGAACTGAATCTATACCTATTTAGAGTTACTATCAATTCTACAATTCATTATGTTATTTTAATATATATATAATGCTTTTTAAATATTATTATTAAAATTTAGAAGAAATAATTATTTTAAATTTATTTTTAATTAATCAATTACAGATTTGGAAGAACCCAGTCAGATACTTGCTGAGCAAAATACATAAATTAACAAGTTGGCAAAACAGACAAAGGAAAAAAAGTTAATCAATGTTTTGTTCAAATATCCAGAAATAGAGGAGGCATGCATGAGATCTGAAAAATGCTCTTTCTGGTAAGGACTTGCAGTGTCATTTGAGTAAGAAGATAGAGTTTAAATAAGAACAATTTAATAGTTATAAACGTTGTAAAGAGCTAATCGCTGGATAAGGTGTAGCAGAGAATAAAGTATTAGAGTTAAGGAGAAACTTGAAGTATCAAAAGAGCAGTTTCTAAGCTTTGAGAAGCAAGAACAATATTAAAAATATTCACCAAGAGAATTGCTGCTAAGAAAATGATGGTTGTTTTCAGATGTTAAAATTGAAGAGGAGAACACAAAAAGTGGTAGAAAGAGTGGAACCATGAAAATGAGTGTCAGAATTAGAGTGATTTGCTTTATTTAAAAGATGTATGGTAGATATATTAGTTGTGGGAACCTTTGATCCTGCTTTGTTTTATTTACATCAAAGTTATGCTGCATTTTGACACAAGAAGGTATTTTTTTTAACAACTGTCTGTCTCTCATCTTATTTTCATATGATATTAGAATAAACAAAATACTCCTCTCTGAACTGTCTTGTTGGATTCTACATTGCAGGGCTCAAAATAAAAATAGTGCCAAGGAAAATTATAAAAATTCAAAAATATAAAATATAATCAAACAGAACATTTAAATCTTTGAGGATAAATGTTGCTTATTTCTAGCTTTTTGCAAGACTTCTAAGAAAAGACATTACAATATTATTGCACTACTCCTTCACAAGAACCTGCCTAAAACTCAACTTCAGAGCTTTCAGGTCTAATTGGTTGCTTTCCCACCAATCCTAGACTTAAAAATTTAAGTCAGGGTGGAAAATAAGAAAAAATTGCAAGGAAATAGTGATGGATCAATTCTAATAAAACTGACTTAGTGACCATTGTTCAGTCATAGAAATATAAATCTTTATGTTTGTACTTTTATTTCTCTAACTCTGGGATCCATTCTGATTCTTAAAGTTAGTTTATTGAGGTTATCATATGATTATGTGAGGCATCAATTTTCCATACTGCTACATTCTCTTTTACAAGCTATCAACATCATAAAATAAGAAGATTTTATTGGAAAGTCAAGGCGGCAGAGTTAGGGAAATGACTCAGAATGATGCTTCCCTGCTGTGGCAGTGTTGATTTACTTGTAATGCTAAACACACTCCACTAAGTCATACACCTCTCTTGGGAGAGGGAAGACTAATTAGCTCAGTGACTTATCCTCCCACATGCTCTGTTGATTTTGATACATTAAAACATTTTATTAGCCTGCAAGGTCAGGAAATCTTACTGTGTGGGTAGTATTTCTAAAATTTTAATAGCAGTAGCCTGATGTTAGTTCCTTTACATATGCATTTGGATAATAAATCTTTAAAGACAAACACATATGTTTATATTTCAAAACTTCTTTACACAATGGTCTTCAACAACGATCAAAATGTCTAAAAGGGAATGATCATTGGGAATATTAATAGCAATATTTCTCAAAGTTATCCATATGACTCCCAAGGGCACTGAAAAGGTCCAAGAGATCAACAAAAGCTTCAGGTTGTCATGTTTGAGTCCAGAAAGGAAGGACAAGACTACACAACTGGAATAAAGTTTAATAATACATTAATCTGTCTGCCAAAAAGACCCCCACTCTAGCCAGCCAGAGCCACCTCTCAAAGAAGATGAACCCTGGCCAAAATCATAAGGGAGATTATATAAGAAAAAGACATAAGGACGTTCCAGCTTTCTGATGGTCTCTAAAATGATTGGCTATTGCCCCGCAGTACTTTCTTACTGCTCCCTTGTCATTCCCTGATAGACTACCTCATATCGCCAGGTACCTTGGGGTGGGGATCTATGTAAATAAGCTTGTGAGACCTAGCATGTGGTTTATACCATTCACAAAATGGCACCTCTCCCTGCTCAGAACCAGAGAAGCCTGCCATGAGGCCTTTACAAAATGGAGTCCCTCCTTGCTCAGAATTCAGGTCCCAACAGTCATTTTGGAAGTATTTTCATTGTGCTTAAAGAAGTTAGATCAGAGCATAGTGAAACACATTTTAGAGCATCAGGTGGAACACTGCTGAGTAAATTGTTTTCTAGAAAAGATAAAAAATGTGGCAACCTGGAATTCTTTTTATTTAGTTAGTTATTTATTTAAATAAAATGCATAACAAAATTGACATAGTTGATCACAGCACATTTTTTCTAGAGAAGTGAAAACAAGTTATTAAAAATGGAAATAAAAATATTAAAATGGAAGACGAGTGAAAGAAAGAAAAAATGAAAAAAGTAGAGTTGCATGCTCATTTGTGAAAATTATTGTATCACCAAAGAAGTCATTAATACAATGGCAGAAAGTTTAGTATGCTCTTATTGGTATATATCTAGTCTTAAATTGGACTGTTCCTTTAGGGATGACAGCATCAAACAAATTAAGTTGTCCCGAAATTGAAAGCTACCATATTATGAATTTTAGGGGCATATACTAAGCTATACTATATACTAATTCTTCCTAGAAGAAGGCTTAGTTTAAACATGGTGACTACATTTGTGGGCGTGGTTACAGCTGGCCAGATTTCCCAGAAGAAAAGAGATATGGAATAGGGTACCCACATTCAAGTCCAAGCAGGGGTCTCAAACTCAATTTACCTGGGGGACACAGGAGGCAAAGTCGGGGTGATCCTTGAGTGCAAAGTCAGTAGTAAGCCTTGAATATTGGGGGTGTGACCCAAACAACTAAAACAAAACAAAACAAAAAAGATTCCTCTAGGGCAGAGCCAATAAGTGTTGTATGGTGGGCCGTTTGTGGCCATTTACAATGGTAATTTTAGTCCAACATCTCATCCTAGAAAAAAATGATTCTATGAAGCTGGTCTGGTTCGAACATGGCAACTGTGTTTCTCTATTTTATATCTGTTGATTAAAAAAATCAGTTGTGCCCCAGAGACCCCGGCGGGCCGGCTGGAGGAGTGAGTGAGGGAATTTCTGTCTCTCTGCGCCGGTGTTTGGGTCGGACCCTTTCCCCAGGGACCCCGGCGGGCCGGCTGGAGGAGTGAGTGAGGGAATTTCTGTCTTTTTGCGCCGGTGTCTGGGTCGGACCCTTTCCCCAGAGACCCCGGCGGGCCGGCTGGAGGAGTGAGTGAGGGAATTTCTGTCTCTTTGCGCTGGTGTTTGGGTCGGACCCTTTGGCGGGCCGGCTGGAGGAGTGAGTGAGGGAATTTCTGTCTCTCTGCGCCGGTGTTTGGGTCGGACCCTTTCCCCAGGGACCCCGGCGGGCCGGCTGGAGGAGTGAGTGAGGGAATTTCTGTCTCTCTGCGCCGGTGTTTGGGTCGGACCCTTTCCCCAGGGACCCCGGCGGGCCGGCTGGAGGAGTGAGTGAGGGAATTTCTGTCTCTTTGCGCTGGTGTTTGGGTCGGACCCTTTGGCGGGCCGGCTGGAGGAGTGAGTGAGGGAATTTCTGTCTCTCTGCGCCGGTGTTTGGGTCGGACCCTTTCCCCAGGGACCCCGGCGGGCCGGCTGGAGGAGTGAGTGAGGGAATTTCTGTCTCTTTGCGCCGGTGTCTGGGTCGGACCCTTTCCCCAGGGACCCTGGCGTGCCGGCTGGAGGAGTGAGTGAGGGAATTTCTGTATCTTTGCGCGCGGCATTTGGGACGGACCCTTCCCCCAGGGACCCCTGCGTGCCAGCCGGAGAGGGTTGAGTGACTCCCTTCCCCCAGGTGGGTGACTAGAAAGGCAAGTTGAGCGACCCGAACAGACGGGAGAGATAGGGCCAGCCATCTGGACTCGCAGGTGAACTAGAGCAGTCCACCCCCCTGGACCCTGGAGTGGACCAGGGACTCCCCAAGGGTGAGGACAGAGCCTGAAGGGTTGGACTGAGGGAACCCTTCAAGGGAGGCGTGGAGGGGGCGGAGCTCCATTGACTCCCAGAGAAAGGAGGGGGGACTGAGAGCTAGGCTCAACAGCGCCAGTAAACATTGTGGCCAGGAGTGGAACTGCACCACTGACAGAAATAAGGAGCAGATAAGGGAAAAGACCCACAGCAGGAAGGATGAACGCTAGGTAGCAAAGGGGAGGAGAAAGGGCTAGGCTCAACAAACTCACCCAACAGGCCCCTCTAGAAACACCGCCAGGAAGGGGACCAAAGCAGGCCAAAATTAGAAGCCACAGCACTCCAAAATACACCATTAAATACAAAGAACAATGCGTAAAGCAAAAAGATCTCTAATAACTGGAGACTCCATGACAAACTCTATCAAATTTCCAAGTCCACCAAAGCGCACAGATCCACGGGAAGAAGACCTAAAAGCTGTCATGAGGAAGGAAATGCAAGAATTAAGAAAAGAATTGAAAGAAACCCTAGCAACCGAGTATAAGAAATCCCTGGACTAACGAATCAGCCAAATTAAAGAAGAAATGTCAAAGAACATGAGAGATTCCATACAAAAAGAAGTGAAGGAATTAAAAGATAAGGTAACAAGCCTTACGAGCAGAAACACAGAGTTGGAGAAGCACATCGAAGAACTCGAAGGAAAACTGCAATAAAAAAATGATCAAGAAACCAACAAAGAAATAAAAGGCAAAGCACTGGAAGGAAAAATCCAATATCTAATGAACAAGGATAAAAGAAACAAACTAAGGATTGTGGGTATACCAGAAGGGGAGGAAATAGGGAAGGGGGAAGAACAGGTAGTCAGGGAGATAATAACAGAGAACTTTCCCACCCTCTGGAAAGACAATTCAGGACAAATCCAAGAAGTCAAGAGAGTCCCTAATAAAATAGACCCTAATAAACCCACACCAAGACACATAATAATCCAAATGGCAAAAAAACAAAGAGAAAGAGGAACTCCTGAAAGCAATAAGGGAGAAAAAAAACCTCAAGTACAAAGGAAAGGACATAAGAATCAAACCAGATCTCCCATTTGAAATAATTCAAGCAAGAAGACAGTGGAATGACATATTTAAACGACTGAATGAAAGAAATTTCCAACCCAGGGTCCAATACCCAGCAAAACTATCATTCATATGGGAAGGCAGACTAAAATCATTCTCAAACATGAACGAACTTGAACTATTTGTGCAAACTAAACCGACCCTAAGCGACTTACTCAGAGACAAATTACACAATCCAAACCCCCGATTGTAACAACAACCACTCCACACAATACAACTGCACAACAGTCCTCTCTATCAATAATTTCCGTAAATGTCAACGGACTAAACTCTCCAATTAAAAGACACATAGTAGAGAACTGGGTTAGGAAAAATAAACCGGACTTCTGCTGTCTGCAAGAAACACACCTACAGTTACAGGATAAGCACAGGCTTAGAATAAAAGGATGGAAAGTAATTATTCAGGCCAATGGAAAACAAAAAAGAGCAGGGACAGCCATTCTTATATCAGACCAAATTGTATTCAACCTCAAGAAAGTGATCAGAGACAAAGAGGGTCACTACTTACTGATAAGGGGAACATTAGATCAAGAAACACTAACCCTGGTCAATATCTATACACCTAATGTAGAGTCACCAAAATATGTGAGGCAACTACTGGTAAACCTGGAGAAACACATGAAGGGAATTGTGATAATAGTAGGGGACCTCAATACTCCACTATCACCACTGGACAGATCCTCCAAACAGAAAAATAGCAAAGAAATAAGAGCTCTAAATGAAAAATTAGAAGATTTAGGGCTAATAGACTTATATAGAGCCCTTCATCCCCAGAAAGCAGAATACACATTCTTCTCAAACCCACATGGAACCTTCTCCAGAATAGACCATGTCTTAGGATATAAAGCCAACCTATGTAAGACCACAAAGGTAAGGATAACTAGAAGTACCATTTCAGATCACTATGCAACAGAGCTTAAAATTGATGTCAAGAAGAAGCAATGGAGGAAAACTAATACCTGGAGACTAAACAACATGCTGCTTAACAACAGCTGGATCAAAGAACAACTCAAGGAAGAAATAAAAAGATTCCTTGAGACAAATGACAATGAAGAGACAACATGTCAAAATTTATGGGACACAGCAAAAGCAGTAATTAGAGGGAAACTCATAGCAATACAGGCATATGTCAAGAAACAGGAAAACAACAAAACCAACAGTTTAAAAGATCACCTCAAAGAATTGGAACAACAGCAACAGAGAAATCCAACCACAACCAGAAAGCAAGAAATAATAAAAACCAGAGCAGAAATAAACAACATCGAAACTAAGAAAACAATACAAAAAATCAATGAGACCAGGAGTTGGTTTTTCGAAAAAATAAACAAGATAGACAAACCATTGGCAAGACTCACCAAAAAAAAGAGGGAAAACACCCAAATCAATAGGATCACAAATGAAAGGGGAGAGATTACAACAGAACCCCAAGAAATACAACATATCATGAGATCATATTATGAACAACTATACTCAACTAGTCTAGAGAACCCAGTAGAAATCGACAGATTCTTGGACAAGCACCCTCTTCCAAGACTGGACAAGGAAGATCTAGAAAGTCTAAACAGACCAATCACTTCAGAGGAAATTGAAGAGGTAATTAAAAAACTCCCTAAGAACAAAAGCCCAGGCCCAGATGGATTTACAGGTGAATTCTATCAAGCATTTCAAGAAGACCTATTATCACTGCTCCATAGGCTTTTCCAAACCATAGAAAAAACAGGAATCCTCCCCAACTCCTTTTATGAGGCTAATATCACACTCATTCCCAAAGAAGGCAAAGACACCACCAAAAAAGAAAACTACAGACCAATCTCACTAATGAACATAGATGCAAAGATACTCAACAAAATCTTAGCAAACCGAATCCAACACTTCATCAAAAAGATCATACATCACGACCAATTGGGATTCATACCAGGAATGCAAGGTTGGTTCAACATACGCAAATCAATCAACATGATACATCACATCAACAACATGAAAGACAAAAACCACATGATCATATCAATCGATGCCGAGAAGGCGTTTGACAAAATCCAACATCCTTTCATGTTAAAGACACTCAGCAAAATAGGGTTAGAAGGAACCTTCCTCAAGATAGTTACGGCTATTTATGAAAAGCCTACAGCCAACATTATACTTAATGGTGAGAAACTAGAAGCATTCCCACTAAGGTCAGGAACTAGGCAAGGCTGTCCACTCTCTCCACTCTTATTCAATATAACCTTAGAAGTCCTAGCAATAGCAATCCGACAAGAGAAGGGAATCAAAGGAATTCAAGTAGGGAAAGATGAACACAAGCTAGCTCTATTTGCTGACGATATGATGATATACATCAAAAACCCTAAAGAATCTACAGTAAAACTCCTAGAAACAATCAACCAATACAGCAAAGTGGCTGGATACAAAGTCAATACACAAAAGACAGTAGCGTTTTTATATACAAACAATGAAGTTGAGGAGAGAGAGATTAAAAATACAATCCCATTTAAGATAGTATCAAAAAATATCAAGTATCTAGGAATCAACCTTACAAGAGAAGTGAAAGACCTATACCAGGGAAACTTCAAAACTCTTCAGAAAGAAATTGACGACGATCTAAAGAAATGGAAGAACATCCCAGCCTCATGGATAGGTAGAATTAACATAGTCAAAATGACTATCTTACCCAAACTTCTATATAGATTTAATGCAATACCTATCCAAATCCAGACACAATTCTTTAAAGAAATAGAACAATCAATCACAGAATTCATCTGGAACCACAAAAGACCCAGGATAGCCAAACACATACTGAAAAACAAGAAGCTGGGAGGCATCTCCTTACCTAACGTGAAACTATACTATAAAGCCATAGTAATTAAAACAGCATGGTACTGGAACAGAGACAGGACCTCAGACCAGTGGATCAGAACAGAATTCCCAGATATAAACCCCCAGATATACAGCCAACTAATATTTGATAAAAGGCAAGAACCTGAAATGGTACAAAGAAAGCCTATTCAACAAATGGTGTTGGTACAACTGGAAAACCACATGTACGAAAGTGAAAATTGACCCATATCTCACTCCTTATACAAAAGTAAACTCAAAATGGATCAAAGACCTTGAAATCAGACCTGAATCTATAAAGTTTATCGAGAATAAAATAGGCAGAACACTCGAAGACCTATATATCAAAAAGGTCTTTGAGAACGGAGCACCAATGGCAAGAACGTTAGCATCAAATATAAACAACTGGGACTATATTAAACTAAAAAGCTTCTGCATGGCAAAAGAAACCCTACTTAATGCAAGAAGACAGCTAACAGAATGGGAAAAAATCTTTTCACTTGACATATCAGATAAAGGGCTGATATCTAGAACATACAAAGCACTCAGAAAGCTGAGCCCCTCAAAGCCAAATAAAGCCATAAAAAATGGGGAGATGAAATGAATAGACACTTCTCTGAGGAAGACAGAAGGATGGCCAACAAACACATGAAAACATGCTCACCTTCACTCATCATCAGGGAGATCCAAATCAAGACAACAATGAGATACCACCTTACACCAGTGAGGTTGGCTCACATCAAAAATAATGGAAACAACCTTTGTTGGCGAGGATGCGGTATGAAAGGAACTCTCATCCACTGCTGGTGGGAATGCCCCCTAGTCCAACATCTATGGAGAACAGTCTGGAGAGTGCTCAAAGAACTCAGAATTGAGCTGCCATTTGACCCAGCAATTGCTCTTCTAGGCATATACCCCCAAGATGGAAGGACATTCATTCCAAAATATGTATGCACCCCACTATTTATTGCAGCACTCAGTACAATAGCCAAATCTTGGAACCAACCTCGATGTCCAACAACAGATGAATGGATCATTAAGATGTGGTACATATACACAATGGAATATTACATGGCAGTCAGAAATGATACAATCACAGACTTTGCAGCAACGTGGATGGACCTAGATCATGTTATGTTAAACGAAGTAAGTCAGAAGACAAAAGATAAACACAGAATGGTAGCACTATTCTGAAAAACCTAGAACACATATTTTATACACAACTAATACCTAACAATCAAATAACAGGGTTCAACAGGGTAGAAACTCCGAACACCGTAATAGTCAACATAGATATGGGAACAGTGTCCAAAATACATGAAAAAGGAACAAAGCAAACTCTTGACTACACATTATACCACAAAGAAAACAGCAACAACAGAAACGGCAGCATAGAGAGAACAAGTATGTAATCAGACTTCTACAACAAAGGTCCACAATAACCCCTTAGAGTACGCATACAGGAACACAAGTATAGAACACCAAGGGAAATCACGGACTGCAATGGCAACATACCATAACATTACCTTTTAATGCCTTTATCTTACTATACTTTAAATAACCTCTCAGCTTTTCTGTCCACAGGTGCCCTTGGATACAAAGGGCGAACAAACTAAGGTGGCAACTCGTGATACCACACGGGATACCATACCTTGCCTGCACTACGAGATGGCCACAAGAAAACTCTTTAACATACACTTTATCTCTAGGTAATACCTTCATCTAGGAATTGAAGCACGAGACCAGTCAGACCACTGAAGCAGTACCTGAGACGTACAGACTTAAACTACAGGCTCTATTCTTCGAACACAGTCAATCAAACCAGCATTCCCTTGCCATTTTCTCCTCTCTTCTCACTACTTTTTTTCTCTATTCTGCGCATTACTTTTTTCCCTTTCTCCCCCCCCTTTTCTCTCGAAGTTATTTTCTCTTTTCTCTCCCTTCAAACCCTTCCCATATACCTTCCCCTTTCCCCCCTCCGGAAATCCAACTATCCCTTCACCCCTCAATCCCATCCAGATCTCCCAACATATTAAAACTCTTCACCCCCAGTCCTTATTCTATTAGGCATCAAGATCGACACCCTACCCAACGAACCAGTACCCAGCTCCCAGGCGAGAGGACACCCAGATAAACCCACACCTCGTCTCCTGAAAGAAAAGACAGCCAACCCCCCTGTGGACTCACACTGCGAGGCCCTCCCTGCCATCTCCCCCTAACGTGGACTACTCCTTGAAACCGGGCCTAGATCCAAAAGTTTCCCCAATGCAAGAACTCTTCCAAGACCTCCCTGCCACAAATTTTTACCAATCTGAAGAAGGGCAGGGGGTGGGTTAGGAAGATGCCTGGGAACCCACACACCACAAGAAAAACTCAAAAGACAATGGGGAAAACTGTACTTCCAACATAGGCATAAGACCTGTAATACACCACCTCTTAACCTGCCCTCCCCCAAATGTAAGGTAATCTTTTGCACCACTTTGGCCCCTTAAAAATTTTGCTAACTCACTTTATTTCTTTTTTTTTTTTAATTTATTTATTTATCTTTTTTGAATGTTCATCCTACATATATATTTGTGAGCACATACATTTTTAATTCCCCCCCCCCCTTTTTTTTTCTTTTTCTTTTTTTTTTTCTTTTTTCTCTCTTCGTTTTTTGATACGTGACCTGTGTCTGTTACCCCATCAGTCCACCCACGAATACACAGACATTATAATGTAACACCACTTCCCTCTGCAAAGGCACACTAAGTAAAGTGGAAATATTACATATAAAAAAAAAAGAGCTCTTATCTACTAGAGATAGGAACTCATAGTTGTTTAAAATATAGGGATATCTCCTGCCTTGAAAATATGTCATGTGGAATCAAATTAGACCTCAGGTGATTAGATACCATTCATCCAGCCTTGAACCCTTGATCCCCGACATAGAAACGGCACCGCTCTTCACAACAACTCCAGGAAACAAACTCCATCCGGGACGGCCTTAATATGATGAGACCAACAACAAGGCCCAGCTCTAACATGATATCCTGACAACGAGGAAAATGCGAACAGCTTGACCTTAGAGCAGATTAGCCTACCTTATCAACTAACGACAAGACAAAAACAGAAGTCTCGCCACCCTTTGGTAGGTCCAAAAACCAAGATTGGGATTTACAGATGACTGGCTGCTAGATCCACGACCAGACTGTATACATCTCGGGCCCAATAAAAAAGCCCTAGTTTAGGGTTTGAACTATGACCTGCACAATAATCATGATCCCCAGTCCCAAAGGTGCGGCAGAGACAATAGTAACGGAATGGGGCTTTTTGGAAGCACAAAGTAAGACGCTATCCTAGGCGCCACCCTAGGTTCAGTGCAAAGACCAAGATCACCAACCACAGAAGATGGACTAAAATGACACTGAGGTAACAGAACCTCTAGAACCACAAAGACTGACTTCATCATAAGTCCCACCCCAGGATCTGTGCAGACTGAGACCTCTAAACACAGAGCAGAAGTCCTCCACACACCAAAAAAAAAAAAAAAAAAAAAAACCAACGAGAAAGTAAAGGATCCTGAGCAAAGTCTAGAGTTGATCCCATGACAGTATGCTCCAAGGACGGAGAAACCCCATATCTCTTAGGCCAAGTGAATTCTTTTTCGAATGACCCCAATATTTACTGTGCCAGGGCAAAAGGGAAAAAACAAAAATACAAAAAGCGCAAAACCTTGGTTACTTTTTATATAAATATATATATTACCTTCATTTATTATTGTTATTACTATTTTTGATTTACCAATCTATTTTGGTCGAATTCTCTGGGTGTAATTATTGAAAGTGGAGTCCCCAATTATACTTTTTTTTTCTTTTTTTTTTTTTCTCTTCCTCTCTTCTCTTTCGTTATGTGCTATGCCATGTTTCTCAATTCAAGACCATGGTGTGATTTTTGTTTGTCTGTTTTTGTTTTTGTTTTTTTTTCCTATTTGTTTGTTTGTTTGTTTTGTTGGCTCTGTGTGGTGCTTATCGATATAGCTGGAGCCCTCACTGGATATTTGACACTTCTTTTGGTACTAGTGGAGTGTTTCACCTTCTTTTTCTCCATCTCCCAAATTGATGATGAGAGCCTTTAGAGGGACTCCGCCCAATTTTGGGGTATTAAACTCTTATCCCAGTTTATTACTTTTCTCTCCTTCAAACAAAACCATGCAACTTGAACTAGCTAGTCCTGACTCCAGTTAGAGGGGGAAATAAGGGAGGCATCAAGACCAAACAGGTGCAAGTCTACTAAGTAGTGGGTTAGATACAGAGGAGACCACATATTCTACCTGCCCTGGGGTGAGGGAAAAGGAAAAGGGAGGTAGGACAGAAACGGGGGTGTAGGGAGGACAATTTGGCGATGGGAATCCCCCCGATTTTATGTAAATATGTACCTAAAATATTATTGTCAACAATATGTAAGCCACTATGATCAAAATAAAAATTTATATTAAAAAAAATCAGTTGTGTAAAACTTAGAGTTATATAATATAGTAAATATATTTCATTATTATATGAATTATGATGAAGCTCATCATTGTACATCAAGTGCTTTCTAATAACATTATGAATCTTCAACAAATATTTCTAGAGAAAGATATGTTTCAGGATATCAGTCATCTATCTGCCAATGAATCAAGCTGCAAACAGAACACAGAGTCATGTAATATTTTAATAGGTATTTTGTAGTCACAAGTATAATTGCAGATATTTAATACTCAGCAGCTAAAAAACATACAAATTGAAATTTTAATTTCTAACATTGTCATCTGTAATTACTACTCAAACAGAAGAATATTACATTAAATTAGACTACCATGGTTCATGTTGAATTTAGGGGATTGTATTTATCTTAGTTTCTTAGCATTGACTAAATGCTACAGTCAGCTCAGTCTACTATGCATACAAAAACAACAACATTTATATTGAAACAGATGAATCTTTTTTTCTAATCCTCAAAATATGTCATTTAATTGATTATTAAGGTACAATTTAAGGTACAATTCTACAATTTTAGGTAGAAGTTATTAAAACAGAAATGTGTTGGCAGAATCTATTATGCTGAGTGAAATAAGTCAGAGAGAGAGAGAAAAATGCAGAATGGTCTCACTCATCTATGGGTTTTAAGAAAAATGAAAGACATTCTTGCAATAATAATTTTCAGACACAAAAGAGAAAAGAGCTGGAAGTTACAGTTCACCTCAGGAAGCTCACCACAAAGAGTGATGAGTTTAGTTAGAGAAATAACTACATTTGAACTGTCCTAATAATGAGAATGTATGAGGGAAATGGAAAGCCTGTCTAGAGTACAGGCAGGGGTCGGGTGGGGAGGAAGGAGATTTGGGACATTGGTGATGGGAATGTTGCACTGGTGATGGGTGGTGTTCTTTACATGACTGAAACCCAAACACAATCATGTATGTAATCAAGGTGTTTAAATTATATATATATAATAAATGTGTTGGGGAAACAAAAACCAGAAAGATAGAAATGAAAATAAAGCCATAGGGCAAACAATGAAATGAACTGTTTATTTTGTATGCAGAAACAATGAAGCAATCAACCTAAAGGTGGAAATATTTAGCAGGCACATTTTATGCAACTTTCCAGTTAGAATTTTACAAATAATTACATTATTTAAATATGTAGATTTTTTTCCAGCTACTTAGTTTGGGGACCACAGGTATTGTGCTCAAGATTACTTCTAGCTCTTTGCTCAGGGATCACTATTGGTAAGGTTCAGGTAATCATTTGGATGCTGGTATTAGAAGTAGGGCTAGACACTTGCAAGACAAGTGCCCTACTGTTATTCTGTCTCTCTAGATATTCTATATCGTTACTGTGCTAGGGTATCATGCAGGTATGATGAATCAAAGACATGCTTTTTCATTGAGCCACAATAGATCTTTTAGTTCGTTTGTTTCATTTGGACACAGTCATAATTTTTCACTCAATTTTTATTCCGTAAAAACAATGATAAAATTAAAATTCACCCAAAGAAAACAACAATAACAATGAATCATCAATTTTTATATGTAAGATTATGATCATCATACAAACCTGGCATCCTAAATCCAGGGCTGTTAAAATTTTATTGTAGCTGTAATCATATTTTTCTTTTCCTTTCTGGTATTTTCACATATAAACTCATGCATTCAGCTAAAATACTGCAATTATTGTGGGTGTATTTTTTTTCTCATTTGTTGTGTTATGAATTGTCATTGTGTCCACATCCCAAAAGTAGAAAGGAGAATAACAGAACAACACCCAAAAAGAAATGATTATGCATCAATTCTAACAAATATAGCATACCCTCAAATTCTAATTTAAGAACACAAAAAATCTATATTTCTGCCATTGTAGATATAAAAAAAGAAAATAGATGATTTTTGTCAAAGTACTAAGTTTAATATATGTTCTTTTACAAAGTTCCAAATATAGACAAGGAAATATAACATGTTCATTAATATCAATATTTTAACTATATTATGATGAGATCATTTCAAGTGATCACTGATTCTATCTAATGCCAAACCTTTATGATCTGTTTTTAATAACAAGCTCACAATCTCAGCATATATATATATATATAAAGAAATATATATATATATAAAAGAATTGAAATGTCAGGGCCAAAGTGGTGGCACAAGCAGTAGGGTTTTTGCCTTCCTACCCGCTAACTAGGATGGACCGCAGTTTGATCCCCATATGGTCCCCCAAGCCAGGAACTATTTCTGAGCACTTAGCAGGAATAACCCCTGAGCATCACCAGGTGTGGCACAGAAACCAAAAACCAAAAAAAAAAAAAAAAAAAGAATTGAAATGTCAACTTGTGGAGGAGGTTAAAGTAATTTTAAACAAAGCTATTATTTGGATTAAAATTAGAGTTGTGAATAACTCATTCAAGACCAAAATATACATATTCAAGTCAAATTTTCTTGCCATAATGCAGTATTACTTATCAAATAATCTCACTACTGTAAGTCAACATATTAATATAAAACTTAGGATGGGGAACAAGATTTCTGATTCACTTAGATTATCTACAAGGTATATCTATTAGGCCCAAGAGTCTTAATAATATTAACCTTTTTCATATGCATTTTCCTTAGGGAACTAAATTTGTGTAGCAAATAGACAACAAGTATCACTGTGAACACTTTGAAAACATAAATAAACATATTTTTAAAAATCTGGTATATTCCTTTCTATTCCCCAAATAATTTTTAAGAAAACTAAATATATGGGGGCCAGAGATATAGCACAGTAGTAGAGATTTGCCTTACATGCGGACAACCCAGGATGGACCTGGGTTCAATCCCCGGCGTCCCATATGGTCCCACAAGCCAGGAGTGATTTCTGAATGCACAGCCAAGTGTAACCTCTGAGCATCACTGGGTGTGGTCAAAAAAACCCCACTAAATATAGGAATATAAAACTAATACAGAACTTACCTATTCAGATAAGTTATTTTTAGTTCAATATTGAAAATACACACAAGTATAAAAAAAGGACAGCATATAAGAGAGAGAATGGGACAAGACCCCTGATATTTTTTGGAAATTAGTTAAGAGAAAAATAAAGTTTCTAGATTTTTTTTTAATTTGCAGTTATCAATAAAGATGTGGAAAAACCTCTTGTTTTATAATGTAATACCTTTGCATTCAAGTTAATCTGGACTATTGAAATAAAGAAAGCAGAAAATACATGACTCTTATATCAATGTTTACTTATAGTAAAGAAACCGAAAATTGGAGCATGATTTGCATCTTCCTGATGATTAGTGATGTGGAGCATGTTTTCATGTGTCCTTTGGCCATTTGTATTTCTTCTTTGAGGAAATATCTGTTCGTTTCTTCTCCCCATTTTTTAATTGGGTTAAATTTTTTTCTTATTAAGTTTCTGTAAGCATTTTGTATATTTTTGATATTAGGCCCTAGTCTGATGGGTATTGGGTGAATTGTTTCTCCCCGTCTGTCGGTGGCTTTTAGGCACTATTTACTTTGAGGTGCAGAAGCTTCTGGGCTTAATATAGCCCCATCTGTTTATCTCTGCTTTCACTTGTGTGGAGAATACTGTTTCCTCCTTAAAGATGTCTTTAGTCTCAATGTCATATAGTATTTTACCTATGTGTTGTTCTATACACCTATGGTTTCAGGCCTGGTATCAAGGTTTTTAATCCATTTGGATTTGATCTTTGTGCATGGTGCTAGATGGGAATCTAAGTTCTCTTTTTTGCAAGTGGCTAACCAGTTGTGCCAACACCACTTGTTGAAGAGGCTTTCCTTGCTCCATTTTGGAATTCTTGCCCTTTTATCAAAGATTTGTGATTGTATGCCTGGGGAACATTCTCTGAATACTCAAGTCTATTCCACTGATCTGAGGATCTGTCTTGTACCATCTCACACCACACAGACGGGCACACATCACATAGAACAAGATCAGTGCTGGCAGGGATGTGGAGAGAAAGGAACTCTTATTCACTGCTGGTGGGAATGCCATCTAGTCCAGCCTTTATGGAAAACAATATGGAGATTCCTCAAAAAAATGGTAATTGAGCTCCCATTTGACCCAGCTATATCCTCTTCCTAGGATATACCCTAGGAACACAAAAGTACAATACAAAAATCTCTTCCTCACACCTATATTCATTGCAGCACTATTTATAATAGCCAGACTCTAGAAACAACCAAGGTGCCTTGCAACAGATGAATGGCTAAAGAAACAGTGGAATATTATGCAGCCATCAAGAAAGATGAAGTTATGAAATTCTCCTATACATGGATGTATATGTAATCTATTATACTGAGTGAAATAAGTCAGAGGGAAAGAGATAGACACAGAACAGTCTCACTCATCTATGGGCTTTAAGAAAAATTAAAGACATTACGGTAATAAGGCCCAGAGACAAAAGAGTTAAAGGCTGGGAGGGCCAGAAGGACCAGCTCACAATTTGAAGCTCACCACAAAGAGTGGTGAATGCTGTTGGGGAAATAACTACACTAACAACTTGCATGATAATGTTAAAGAATGAGAGAGGTATATAGGTGGGGTGGGGGGAACATTGGTGGTGGGAATATTGCACTGGTGAAGGGGATGGTTCTGTATGACCGAAACCCAACTATGAACATGCTTGTAATCATGGTGCTTAAATAAAGATTTATATTTAAAAAATTTGGAGCATGAAATTTATTTGTCATATTTGTTCAAATAACATTTGTGTGGGGGATTGTACCATATACAGCACTGGTCAGGGTTTACTCCTGGTTCTCTGCTCTGGGAAGTTTCAGTGAACCACATGGAGTGCCAAATCTATCAGTAGTGTAAGACACACAACCTACTCTGTAAAGAACTTGTTAGTAAGCAAGGACTATCTCTCTGGCCCCTAAATAGCCATTATTAGAATATGAATTACTTTCTGATTTTTAAATATTGAGGTTATACTCTCATATAAGATAGAATACTTTTAGAGGAAGACTCTATATATGTATATGTTTGTGTATATGCATATACATATATGAGTGTAAATGTAGATTCTTGTAAATATGTCTCAGTATACATACAAATATAAGTATATGTAATCACAACATACTTATAAATGCATGTTTCTTTGAAGGTGTGATATTTATTTCTGATCTTTACATAAGTATATAACCTCATTGCTTCATTTTTGTGAGCCACAAAATGAGACATACAGCAAGAATCATCAGTTAATAAGAATTTATCTTTTCTATTACACTCCATATAAGGTTAAGTTTATAATATTGTAAAGTTATAATTTATAATTTAAATTTATAATATTGTAAAAATACTGTAAACATTTATAAATATTTTAATTTATACCTTAAACTAGAAAAATAGTAGTGATTCACATTTCCAACTTTCATTTCTAAATTCAACTCACCTTTAAAAATAGAAGATATGAACATAGGTAACTTCAAGCCACAAGTAAAGGGATTAATAAAAAACATTAATAAAAACATTAATAAAAACCATTAATAAAAACATTGTAAATAATATTCCTATTGATAGTAAAAGTATATGATACCCCAAACTAAAAACTATCAGAAATTTAAATTTATATAAACTGTATCTCTTCCAGTAATTGCCAATATTTTACCATAACAACAAATAGGTATAAACTAAGGAATATTACCAGTATATTAACACTCTTGTTAAGTAAATAATTTTTAAATATGTTAAACTTAAAATGTGTTAAAACTCTATAGGTTAAGTAAATAATTTTTACCATAACAGCTATTTAAAGTCAATTTTTCTACATTTAAGCCCTTGATTTTTATATTAAAATTTATTTGAGTATGATAAAATAAGATTTATTTTTGAAGTTAGAACGCAGGTATTTGAATACTGGTAGTATCAAAATTTTTGGTAGATATCATTATTTAATATACTTACACAATAATTCTTTGGAAGATTTATGACATATCAGAAAAAGACATTCTTGCTATATATATAAAAAATAAAATTAACCTAAGTCAAGGAGTTCAGAATCTGATCTGTTAGTCATATAGTTTTATACATAGATACAAATAATATGTGTGAAGAAGATTGTAGCAAAAGAGGGAAATGTTTATCTGCTGTGAACTAAAGTACACATGATCCCTATGCAAAATAAAGTATGTCCTTTCTAGCTATCTTATGTAACTTTAATAATATCAACTCAGTTGTTGAAGATAAATATGTTTTATGATAAAGCCAGTCTGCAATAAAGTAGTTTGGCACATCTTTCAAGCATTGAATTCCTGAAAGGTAAATTTATGAATCACAGAGAGTTAAAAACATACCTTCTAAAAAAAAATACCTTCTGTCTACATTAGTCCACCTGTGTTTCTACTATACTCTAAATTCTCCACTCCATATATATGACCTGGAGAAAATAATTATAAAACACCACATAACAACTTTCATTCCTATTTCTCACGTGAAATTTATACAATTCAACTGAAGAAGTAAAATTTGTACTCAAGATCTAATGTTGATTCCATAGATGATTTTGTTTTTTATATATTCAGAGGGAATTGGAAAACCAGAAAGTAAAATGAACACATAGATGTCCATTAAGTAGCATCCACCAGAGAAAAAAATCCTTATATAAAATGTCATGGGAAATGCAATGCCTTCCACTTTTTCTTTTTTCATACATGATACACCTCTTAAACTCAAAGCCTAGTGACATATATTCTTGTTTTATATAAGTTAGTAGTAAGTAAGCTTTCTCCATAAAAGTCAGGGAGCTATTTGGAATATGATTTGGTTATAGTATCAGGGGGAATAAAAGATTGGAACACCATTGATAATGTGTTTTTTAGTATTTATCTCAATTTGAAAGACTTAAACATCCCATTATGTAACCATTCCTTTTTATTCTTACAGTTTAAAATGTGTGCTCTGTGCTCTCTGACTAAAGTCTGTAGAGATTTATTGAGAGAAGTCCTTTTACCTTTCAACTGGCATTTAGACCTCCATGCCAATTCTTCATTTAAAAATAAACCAGCTTTCCCTATCATAATAACCACTCTCAGAAAATAAAGAATAAGAGCTAATTTTCTCAAATTTATAAATAATATGTATAAATCCCCACAGATATTATCATACTTAATGGTGAGAAACCCAGCATTTTACATTATCAGATACAAGTCAAGATATCTTCCTTGGGGCCGGAGTGGTGGCGCAGCTGTAGGGCAGTTGTCTTTCACTCTTTCACGTGGCTGATCCAGGATGTACCTCAGTTCGATCCCCGGATTTCCATACGGTCCCCCAAGCCATATTTCTAAGCACATAGCCAGGAGTAACCCCTGAGCGTCTTCACCGAGTGTGACCCAAAAATAAACAAACAAAAATAGCAAAAAAAAATGTCCTCTTATAGCATCCTGTTATACTTAGATGGGTGGTCTTTACCAGACAAATAAAGGTATACAATTTGAAAGATATACATTTAAGT
Organism: Suncus etruscus; assembly: GCF_024139225.1. Lineage (NCBI taxonomy): Eukaryota > Metazoa > Chordata > Mammalia > Eulipotyphla > Soricidae > Suncus > Suncus etruscus. The sequence goes on from NC_064863.1 coordinate 30,278,377, forward strand.
CTCTTTGTTTACAGGGAACATGATTGATCTGGAAAAAAAAATACAACCACTTGGAACTAATAAGTAATTAGGCCAAACAAAATATAGGGTTTAGAGTTAATGTATAAAGTTTAATTATATATATATATATTTGCTTTTTGCTTTTTAGCCAAACCTTGTAATGTTTAGTGGTTTCTCCTGGGTCTGTACTTAGGAATCACTCCTACTGCTCCTCCTACTACTACTTTACTGTTCAGGGGATGGTATGGGATGCCAGAAATGTAACCTAGGCTGGCAGTTCCAGCATGCTACATGGTAAGCACCTTAACCACCACTACTATGTCAGTCACAGAATTCAATATGACTTCATTATTGTATGTCAATAGAACAAGTAAATTTGAAATTATAAATTCAGTATCATTTACAAAAGTACCTGCCCCCAATGAAATATTTAACACAATATATAAATTTTATGTGAGAAAAACTCCCAAAACTGGAAAAGAAATTCAAGAACTAAGTAATTATAGAGATAGTCAATGTTGTAGACAGAAATACTTGATTTTGTTAAGGTGTCAGTATTTCCAAATCTCACAAAGTTATGTTATACATGTAAAATTGAAATTATTCTAAAATTCATATGGAGAATAACCAACAGAAGATTGAAGAAAAACAGAACTCCTAATAACCAATTTCAATTACTCTGTAAAACTGTAGTGACTAAAACAATATTGTATTGAAAAAATAGATAAATAGATCAATAGAACATATAAAGAAGCCAAAAATAGATTCACAAATATATAGTGAGTTGATATTTGAGAAAAAAGTGAAACTAAAGCAAAACTATCAATATAACTTTTTCCATTAATGTTGCTAGAACAAATGAATATGACCATATAAAAATGTTAATTGAACAAAGATATCACATATATCAAAAAGGATTAGTTAGCTTGATATCTATATGGACACAATAAATGGCTTAGAATATATTAGAGGATAAAGCCAAAATGTTTTTTTTGCATGATGATGCTTTTGTAGCTATAACACAAATGTACAAACCATGAAGTAAATAATTGACAGGCTGAACTTTGAAAAGAAAATCTTCTGATTTTAGACCAAAATGTTGGCAGGAAAGCTCCCTTATTACACTCCAAAGAATAATCTACAATTATCATGTGAGCAGGAAGCTGGGAGAGTTCTACAGATCAAATTGAGAAAGAGATATTTCCTGTTGAGGAAGGACAAATTACATTAAAGAGAACACAAAGATTTAGGTCTTGTTAGAAGGTGAGTGGAGGGTCCCGAGCTATAGCACAGCAGTAAGACTATTTGCCAAAAACAAGACTGCCCCGGTTCGAATCCCAGCATCGCACCTGGTCCCCTGAACCTGCCAGGAACTACTTCTGAGTACAAAGCCAGGAGTAACACCTGAGTGCAGCTGGGTGTGACCCCCTAAAAAAAAACAAACAAAAGAAGCGAGTGGAAAGTGCACTGGTTAAACATGGTTGGAATCCAAATGAGGAATAGAGACCACAGGACAACCATATCAGAAAGGCGAGAATAAAAGTTATGGAGAGGAATGTCCTGAGCCACATGCAGCCTAAAAGGAGGCTCTGGAGTCTGGAGTATCCCAGTGTGCTGGGAATTGAAAAAAAAAAAAAAAAAAAAGCGTGCGTGAATGAGATGAGTGAGAGAAAGAGGGAGTCAGAGGAGAGATAGGAGAGAGACAGAGACAGAGAGAGAGAGAGAGAGAGAGACAGAGACAGAGACAGAGACAGAGACAGAGAGAGACAGAGAGACAGACAGAGAGACAGAGAGAGACAGAGAAAGAAAGAGACAGAGAAAGAGAGAGAGACAGAGAGACAGAGAGACATGGACAGAGAGACAGAGAGAATACCCCATTTGCCCTAACATTAGGATAAATAATGCTGGCCTAATGATGTCTCTAGTAGTAGACAAACTGGCAAGTCTACTTTGAGAACCAAGATAGGAGTTATCAGCAGAAACTAAGATTGCCCTTTACACTCCACCCAGTACATTCTCAGCAGTTGTTGGAATCCTTCAGGTTCCAGGTCCCTTCCACCCTCTTGATTCATCAGTAAAAAAAAAAAGATCCATCAACCCTTAGGCAAAATAAATTTTAATAAGGCCACAGTGCCACCTGCTGGAGATATGACAGTAGGTCAATTCTTTACTTAGTAATAAATTATAATGTTTTAAGTAGGTGATTTTAAAGTAAAATTATAAAAAGATAAAACATATATAAAAACATATCAATGGAAGAATTGTCATTCATCCTGGCATTTTCCCCAAACCAAACCAAACAAAAACAAAAATGTACAAAGGCAGAAGTTAGTTGATAGAATAAAATAAAAATGAAGGAAAATTAATGTGATATTAAAAATAATTTAAAATTGATAGAAATGTAATTAAAATATTCAAAAGTTAATAAAACCAAGACAATTTTGTAAAAGTTTAAATAAATAGAAAGACTTTTAGACTCACAAAGATTAGAAAAAGATTCAGAAAAGAAAAAGAAGTTAGGATAGAATAGAACTGCAATAGATACCGAAGTAAAGTAGCTACTCAATATAATGGGTGTCTGTGATAATCTGCGAACATTATGTTCAATGTCAAAGAAATCTCTTTAACATTTGAAACGAGATAAGGATGTGCACTTGAAGTTTTAGCAGGAGCAATTAGATAAGACAAGAATCAAATATGGATCCAAATAGGAAAGGAAGAATTTAAACTACCAACAAAACAACAATGAGATTTCATTCCATACCCACCAAAATGCTGAAAATCTGAAACCTCGACACCTGTGAGAAATAACATATTTCTGAGGAGAATGTAAGTGGATGAATACTTTGAGAAATTAGTGATTTGTTTTTTCAACAATATATTTAAATAAAGGTTTTATCATGGCACCCAATAACTGTACTCCTCAGTATTTGTTTAAAAGATAAAACCTTTTATCTGTATAAAAATCTACATTCAGTGACTATATTTGTAATTGTCCAATTCGGAAACATTAAAATGCTTCAACAATAAGTGAATTTTTGGGCGACCAATGAGATAATACACCAGATGGCCACTTGTTTTGCATGCAACTAACCTTGATTCAATATCCAGCGCCATATATGGTCCTTCAAGCACTACCAGAAGTAATAAAAGTAAAAAGCATTCCTGGGTATCAACCAGACCCCATAATAATAACCAAACAAATAAATAAGAAAATAAATAAATGTTGGTTATAGAGCAGAGTGAGAGAACTTATATAGTAGAGAATCCCAAAATATATATGAATCTCCCAAGTTCAAACTTCAGCATCTCATGACCCTTCTCATATAACTGGGAGTAACCTCAGTTACCCTGAACCATAGGCCAGGCCCTTAATACAAATATAATAAAATAGAAATAATAGAAAACTGAACTTTGTTTCATCCAAAAAGAAATATCATTTAGCACCAAAAATTAATATGTATCTTATATATTTTAGTAAATATATAATAACTACGTTCATAAATCCAGTATAACAATGTTGCATGACACATGACTCCTGAAAATGTTCTAGAAAAAATAAAAACTAGGAGAGAATAAACTATCAGTTGTTGCCAAGAATGTGAGGAGAGAGTGGGGGAGGGATTAATATACTCTACACAGAATACCTTTAGGTCAATGAAAATTTTTCATTTTCTATACTATTTCTCAGTGATAAACAATATGAATTGCATTATGCATTTGCTCAAACATTTTTTACAATATCAAGAGTTAGCTCTATGGTAAATTATGGATTTGAGATGACTCTTATTTGTTAATCTGAGTTTTATATTTGGTAGCAAGTATTCCAGGCCAGTGGTAGAGAAGGTTGTGTATTTAGGGACCTATACTATTTCCCTAGAGTTTTCTCTCAATTTGGTGTGTTAACTACACTCAAAGAATAAGTATTTTTTAAGTTTCTATTCAAAAAATTAAAAAAAAAAACATTATTTTTGAATACGAATAAGGAAGGACAAGAAAATTTAGAACATATGGATTAAGTAGAATCCTGGACAGGTATATTCTCTTGGATAAAATATACCTCTACACGACTGACAAATACATTGACATAAAATATGAGCTTGTATTATGAGGTTTTTTTCTTCATATTTCTTTCAAGTATCAGAATGTACAACCTTATGCCACTATCCTAAGCACCCACTAAGTGTAAAACATGTGATTATCATTTAAATAAAATGAACTAAACAAAAAATACTTATGTGAATTGCTATTGAAATCACAAAATGTTTAAGTTAATTGCAATTTATTTATTTGTTTTGTTTGTTGGTAGAGTAGAAATGAGATATTGTCTTTGGAGTTTAAGAACGAAATAACAATCTCTTTACAGAGTTTTTATTTGTGTCTCTAGGACTTTTATTATAAAATTAAGACACAAGTATGCATGTGACTCAAATATGCTGTTTTATAATCTGTAGCAGTGGAGGAGTGTTACAAATTGAAAACTAAAAATCAACCAATAGATTACATTCCTTTATACAAATAGAAAACATAAGTTACTTTGATTCGCTAAACTCAGAATAGACAAACCACTACAAAGTGCAATGCAAACACTGTTTTATTGGCCCTCTTAAATCAGTCTAATTTTTTTTTATTTTTCCCTTCTAACTAACTCAGTCATTAAAAGATGTTATCATTGTCTGTGTGAGATATTGACATTTTTCACAGTAAAGTATTTTTAATAAGTATAAACAAACCATCCAGTCTAATGTAATTTTCTAAATCCATTAGAAATGATCAGAAAACTAGAAATGGAAGTTAAATGTTACTAATAGAAAATGTATAAGTAGAAAAGTCAGCATATGTTATGGAGGATTTTATATAAGCCAACCATGAAATGAAAACAATAATGCAGCTGACAATGCCATTCTGAAAGAAGTAATAGACAACATGTCGGAACAAAGCATTACATGAAATATATTCTTATCTTACATTTTCATAAACAAAGAAAATTAAGTTGAGTGAAATAAGTGTCCTTGAATATTCTAGCAAAAGTTTCTATAGTTTCATCTAATAAATTCATAGTATGCACTTATAAATTTTCAATTTAAAATATACTTAGGATTTTCCTCATCCATGAGGGTGAGATAAGGATGTATCTCAGGTGATAGAGAACACACTTAGAATTTGTGAGTCCTGAATTAGATACCCAGTGCCCCAAGTACTAGACACAGACATAGAAAAATCAGTCCCCTACAACATCACCTTAAAGAATATCACAAGGAGGGGCCCAAGAAATAGCATTGAAATAGGGCATTTGCCTTGCATGTAGAAGGATGGTGGATTGAATCCCAGCATCCCATATGGTCCCCCAAGCCTGTCAGGAGCAGTTTCTAAGCTTAGAGCCAGGAGTAACCTCTGAGCACTGTGGGGTGTGACAAAAAAAAAAAAAAAAAAAAAAAAGAATATCACAAGGAGTGCTTTAATTCCCTAACAGGCACCATGTATATATTTATATAGAAAATTGAAGTTTCACCATAAGTAGCCTGATAACTTGAAAAGGGAGTAAATGGTAGTGTGAGTCAATTTAAGTAAAATGGATTGAAAACTAAAGTACTAATGGCCCCACTGCAAAAGCATGAAAAGAAAAATGTAGCAGTTAAATGCAGGTAGCAAAAATTCAACTCTCAGCTACCTTTTATTTATGCTCAGTCTTTAGTAGATGGTATAATATTATATTTATAGAAAAAGACAAATTACTTTTATTCATTTAGAAATTCGAAGGTCAATAACTTTCTGAAACACCCTTAAAGACTCACCCAGAAATATTATCTAACCTAATATCCAAATAACTTTGGTTCAGTAAAATTGACACACAAGGGGCCAAAGATATGGCACAATGGTAAGGGATTTGCCTTGCATGCAGCTGATTAGGACAGATTGTTCTTCAAATCCCGGCATCATTTACGGTACCATGAACCTGCCAAGAGCTATTTCTGAGTGCAGAGCCAGGAGTAACCCCTAAGCGCTGCCTAGTGTGACCCAAAAACCAAACACCAAAACAAATCAAACAAAAAAAAATGACATAAAGTAAACCATCAAAAATGTCTATGGCTCACAAAATATTTATTGGAAATACATTCAGTAATACTATTTCACTAGAATGACTCACAAGATTTCTTCTTTAATTAATAAAAAGTGATAGCAAAAATAATTTATCTCTTATTCTATTTCACTTATATTTGTAGTCTATATTTTGGTTTTATGCTTAGTTTTTGTCTCTTCTTACACATGCTCTCCCTTACAATTTCAGTTACCTTCTTGGTTTTAGCTGCCATTTTTTATGTTGTAAATCCCTTAATGTAGCTACCATTTTTACATCATTGAATTCTCTATTAATCTTGGATTATTGTCCTGAGCTTCATAAGACAAAGTGTAGTTGTTTTTATACATATGTAGTAGATGTTTCTAAATGAATGTATTAATATTCATTCACTTAGATCCATTTAATTCCCTATAGCAATCAATGTCATAATCTATCCAGTTCCTCAAAGTCAGCTAAATCATGCCATATTTAACCTCTCCTTTATTTATTGTACCAACTGAAAATTTTTCTGAATAAATACATAATAAATATTTTTCATCAAACATTCATATATAATTTTAATTATTTTATTTTTATCAAAATACCTGACTTATAACTGTTTATGTTTGTTATAACTGATATGTATAAACATATCGTATATAACCTATTATATTAGGCATACACTGTCAAGGCACTATATCCTTCACTAAAGTTTCTTTAATTATATCCCTTCAACACTATATCTAGGTATCTTCTTAACTCTCTAACCCCACCCTATTTAAAAGCTCAGTAGTTAAGCTAGAATATCAGGCTCCAGGGGGCAGAGAGATATCACAGAGGTAGAGCATTTGCCTTGCAAGCAGCAGATCAAGTATGGAAAGTGGTTCTGATCCCGGCATCCCATATGGTTTCTGGAGCCTGCCAGGAGTCATTTTTGAGCACAGAGCAGGTGTAGTCCCTGAGCTTTGCTGAGTGTGACCCCCCCCCCCAAAAAAAAAGAATATCAGGCTCCATTTTCATTGGCTAGTTCATTGGCTGTTTTTATTGGCAATTTCATAGCCAATAAAATTAAATAAATATTTACTTTATTCTCACATGAAGAATGTTGACTATTTCTTTTTTTCCTCTCTTCTACTTTGCTCAATAGACACCCTTTGGTTCAATCGAAGTTGCAGCAAATTGCAAGATTTCATCTCTTCTGATACTGAGAAGTATTCAATTGTGTGTATAATTTTAATCACTTGCCAATTGTTTATATAAAAAGCAAATTGCAGCTTTCTTCAGGTTTTCATCTCTTAAATCTACCCATTTTCTCTTCTACCTTTTCTAAAATTAGTTACCTCAAAAGAAAATTTTCTGAATAATCATTCTCCTAGCATTGATAACTCCTCATACACAGCATATCCTACATTCCTTTATTTGCATTTCTTCTTAATCTATGAGCAGGATTGTTCAATGTCTCACAATTGTTTTCAGTGGTTCAGTGTGCTGATGATATGTAAATGTTTATCTTTTTAGAAAATTGTCTTTCTCCTTTCCGTATGTAGTTATTTACAGATGACAGTTACCTAAGATGGTATATAATAATCAAAATGATTAGAATACTTTTGCTAGTCTTGAACAGTAACATTTTAGCAGAATATAAATTATATTAGAACTTTCTAGATTAGGACTTCTCATAAGTTGGTGTGATTTGCTCTCATTTTTAATCTCCAGCTCACTGAATTAAAACTTAAAGATCTTGGAGGAAAAATTTGAATTACCAAAACACAACCCAGAGACAAGTTTCCCTCCTAACAGAAAAAAAGTCACTGGAGAATATTTGTGAGGTTTTTTTATTGTATTAAAATATATTTCTCTATGATGTTATAGCAGCTAATTACTCCAAATAATATAAGTGATAGTTATAGAAATGTTTTCAAATAAGTTATTATAACATATCTACACATTATATAAATTAAAAAGCAGCAAAAGGAAAACCAAACATCTTGTGATTCACAAACTGTAATATGTACAGTGTAGTAATCTCGAATTTAATATATGCCACTTTCTTCAAATAAAAAGTAAGACACTCGTTTGTAACATAGTAGAAAATTTGCATGAAATATCTATTTTAAGTTTACTTTTTAATGTACTGTTTTGCTTAATTTTTCCAGAAGAATATAAATAATTAAAGAAAATTTAGACTATGTTGGAACTAATTAGAGTAATGAAAACATTTGGATGAGGTCCCAGTTAAAATTATCTAAGAAAAATTGACCAAGTTATCTGAGTAGCCATATTATGCATATTGCTTCATAATATTAATCTACATAAGTATCTTGGCTTTGTTTTTTTTACCAATTTATATATCAATAATTTTACTTATTTTTGCATAGTCAGCCAATTTATTCTAGTAAAATTGAATTAAATGCAATAAAAAATTAATCAAATCTTCCCTATAAAAACTTTATGCTTTCCATAACACATATTATATAGCCTTATAAAATATATGGTAGTTATAAGTTATAGAAATATTTTATATGAAATGTATATATATTTATGTATTGTACCTCTTTAAAAATATAACAAAAAGGGCTGGAGATACGTGTACAGATTTTAAAGTGGTAGCCTTGAGAAATGTCTACCTGGGAATGATGTTTAAGCACATCTTGAGCACAGGGCCAGTAGTAATAAGGCTTGAGTTCTGTGCTAGGTCAGTCATAAACCCCATTGAAAAAATAAATAACACTCTTGATTCATCATTCTATCTAAATAAGTGAAAAATAAATAACTTGTTCTTTGTTGCTCATTTATAAAGCCACTTGTATTGTCATTTCCTAAAATGTATTAAGTGTTCAGAATTTCATATCTTTCTCACTTGAGCTATAGGCAAGAAGATATTAAACATGAGTCAATGATTTTCTAAAGAGATTGCACTACTCTAAAATAAAATTATTCTATTTCATGAGGCAGGAGCTATAGTAGAGTGGGCCAGGTACTTGCCTTGCATGTGACAGATTTTAGTTCAATAGGTGGCATGCCATATGGTCCCCCAAGCACAACCAGAATGATTAATTCACATAGAGCCAGGAGTAACCTAAGAACATTGAATATCACCAATGGACAAAAAAATCTAAAAATAAAAAAATCTTCGTTTCCAGTTCAAATGAAGCATTTCCTTGAATTACAATTTTTTGTGTGAATAATACATTTAGGCTAATTCTTGCCCCTTTAGCATTTGAGTATTAGCATTAAACTTCAGGACAACTGATAGTCTTCATATTAATTATTACCAGAACAAAGACAATGAAAAAATCACCTTTATTATTTGCAAGTAATAATAAAACCATGGGTATACAAGTGAGAGCAAGTTAAAGAGAAGACTCATTTCAATAGTTTCCTTCACTGACAGTGTATATATTTTTATCTCTTTTTTATGTAGCTTCAGAAAAGAAAATAAACATAGAAATGTTGGTTTGACAAGTGTTTATACATGACAAAATCCTGTATATATAAAAAATTATGCTCTTTACTTGTAGTTAACACTTAAGAACCTTAAAAAGTAAGAAAGAATTCTTTGTCTTATAATTCACAAGAAAAAAATTTTTGTAGTTTGCTCCTTAATTATATAAGGAAATTAGTAAAACAGGTCCCCGCAATAATTAATCCCTAAATTCCCAGTAATTTGATTAATTTATTGAGTTATATCATAAATCTCAATACTAGTTAATTAGAAAACTGGAAGAAATGCTATATATTCAAAAAACTTTTAAGGTAATAATTTTATTATGAAAGCAAGAAAAAAAGAAAAAGAAAAAAATTTTTATTATGAATATTTTATCACTTTTTAAGGAAATAATTTTCTACTTGGAAGACTGGACAAGTAAACACATTTAACTTTCCTAAAAATTTTTCAGTGACACACAAGTCAGTCAATCAATATTTTTTTAAGTTTAAGAGAAAGAATATATGAATATCTTCTTTTCAAAGAAAATCAATTAATTCTCCTTTATAAATCCCTCATTATGCAAGAATAACAAAATGTCTGCTCTGAGATTTCTGATTTTGTCTGACATTGCTCATTTTGTTCTGAGATCATCTTTTTTATAAGAACTGGTTCCATTGCTTGCCAGTAATAAACAAAAGTGATTATAAAAATAAGAAGCAAGAAGGTCTTTGTTTTGTGCAAATTGTGAAGTTTTTCTTGCATATAATCTGTAGCGCTAATAATTAGAAGCAAGTTTGTGTTGTTTCCCACTAAATTAGAAAACCAGGGAACTTATTTCTTTATAGAATTTTGGAAAAAATGTTATATATTTGACTAAATTAGTCTGTTGTGTAGTTAATTTTTTAAGAAAAGTTTGAAAAGTGAAAAAGAGAAAATGTTAGTCCTCAATAACCAAAGTCCTTATAGTTTTCAATTTCATCTTTCTCATGCAAAGAATTCCTTGATGATGACACAGAACATACCTATATCAAACTAAAAATCAGATTTCTAGCAAAGCCCATTTTCACTAAATATACAAAGCACAATGATACAATTGAAAATTTTTTAAATTATTTCCGAGTGCATAGCCAAGAGTAACCCCTGAGCATCAATGGGTATGGCCCAAAAACAAACAAACAAACAAACAAATTTTTTTTAAAAATTGCCAAGATAAATGCAATAAACTTAAATTCTCCTGTTATTCTAGAATCTAGGTTCTACTCTTATGACTTAATTGTTTATAACATTTAACTGATGGTCAGCAAAAAATGTACATTTATTCATAAATATTATTTTACATTCAACATCATATTAATTTTTAAAATGTGCTGTTTACTTTCTCTGTGTGTGCAATTTTAATAGAATAATAAATTTTGGCAACTATATAACTATATATTCTTTTTTTTATTTTTCTTTTTGGTTTTTGGGTCACTCCCGGCAGCACTCAGGGATTACTCCTGGCTCTATACTCAGGAATCACCCCTGGCAGGCAGTCACAGGGGACCATATGGATTGCCAGGATTCGAACCACTGTCTTTCTGCATTAAAGGCAAATGCCTTATCTCCATGCTATTTCTCCAGCCCAATAACTATATGTTCTATGTTGGTCAGTATTATATCACAGTTTGAAAACAGTTGTGATTATGTGTATATATCAACCAATCAACTCTTTTTCACTATCTGAAAGGAATAAAGGTCAACAATGAAGAGAAATATACACAGTAGAGTGCCATAACATTATTTGTCACACAGACTCTTTACTGACTCTAGTTTTGCAACAGTTCCCAGAAAAGATTAAGAATGCTTTTGGTATTATTTTAACTATAAAACAGTATCTGAATATACATAGACTCCATTTTGCAACTGAAGATACTAAAAACATTAAAATATCCGATCTCTAATGAAAAATTAATTCCAGCACATATATCTTTCCTTTTATTAATAATTTCTTTATTTTAGCTCTGTGGTTACAAACATGTTTGTAGTTGGGTTTCAGTCATAAAATATTCACACACACCCACTTCATCAAAGTAAACATTCCTGCCTCCAATGTCCCATGTTTCTTTCTAATCTGAACTAATTGATTTATTTTGCTTTGGGGGCAAAACTCACAAATGCTCAGAGACTTTACCTGACTCTGTCCTCAGGAATGACCCCTGGTGGTTAATGAGAGGTTTTATGTGGTGCTATTGATTTAAATACTAGTCAGCAGAATGTGGGGCAAAATTCTTACCTCCTATGTCATCTTTTGAGACCCTAACTTGAGTTAATAAAAGAAATGAATCTTCATAGTTTTTCTTTTTTACAAAAATAACTTCATAAATTTAAACGAAGTAATTTTGCACCAGACATAATCACAGCACTTTTTAAAACTACTGTGAAATCAGATGACTTTCTGCTAAGATATTCTTATTCATATTTAATATTTCTTTTATATCTTTCAATAATTTTCTTAAAATAAATATATTTCAGAGAGGTGGAGCTGGAGGTAAGGTGTCTGCCTTACAATTGCTAGCCTAGGACTGACTGTGGTTCGATCCCTGGCGTCTCATATGGTCTCCCCAAGCCAGGGGCGATATCTGAGCACATAGCCAGGAGTAACTCCTGAGCATCAAATAGGTGTGGCCCCCTAAAAACAATATATATATATATATATATATATATATATATATATATATATATTTCAAATATACTTTCTATTGCATTATTTGTCTCCACTTCTAGCATATTATAAGGTAACAATGTCAAGATCATTGACAAAATAACTTGATTATGACAACTCATGATATTTTAAAAATTATAGTATATAATAATAGTATATCTTAAATTATAGCATATCTTAAAGCTTTATGCTACTCTAATCTACCTTTTCCCAACTCCCAATTGCACTTCTGAGAAGCTGGAGTAATAGTACAGCAGGCAAAGCACTTGCCTTGCATCCCATATAGCCCCCAAATTCTACTAGGAGTGATCACTTAGAATGCAGCCAGGTGTATCAAAAAAAAAAATGCTGTGAAAAGAGTTGTGGTAGGAGTAAGGGTAATATAGGGCCACAAGGAGGTTACTAGGATTCAGGAGACCCAACAGCCCCTCTGAGTTATTCTTTATTCAAGTTCCCAAGGATGTAGTGCTATTATGGTAGTGCCAGGGTTGACACTGGTCACCCAAGAAGTTCAGGGATTATCTCAAAGTATACACTAGAGAAAATGTACAAGACCATGTTGTGCAAGGATTAACCCATACCAAATCATTCGGTCCCCAAGACCTGATTATCTTAAATTAATAGTAGATACATAAAATTCTATTCTGAAAAAGTGTTCAATGAATTCTAGTATATTCATCTTATTTAATCCAGATAACATGAGATTAAAATGAGCATTAATGAATTTGTGTAAATAGAGAACATTTCCCTAACATAATTTGTAGGAGGTCCATAACTCATTAATAAAATGTTACTCCTTTATTGAGGGAATTGGAACAAGTCACTTGGCAGTCATTATAGAGTTAAAACTTGGAGACATTTATGTTTTATTATAAAATCTCTCTTCTTTCCCCATTATTGATGTACAGGCCATCTCCTGACATGTTTACTTCTACTTCTGCACTCAGGTGCATTCCTCCCATATTCTCGGTACAATATAGGATGCCAGGAATCAAATCAAGATCAGCCATATGCAAGGCAAGTGCCTTATTCACTCTTTCTATTTATAAATACACTTTTCTAAAGCATTTGAGTTATGACCAGCATCAGTGATAGAATAAATTTTTGATCTACCCCAAACAAAAGTAAAAATATTATAGGACTCATCCCATTCTGGATCATCAAATTGTTTCAACTCACCTATAAACTCAAAACATCAATTGTTAAGACACTAATATACTATCATGAAAAAATGAATGAGATAATTTTTAATGTAACTAACAGGAAGTGTGCCATAAATAAAAGAAAATTTGATTGGTCAAAAAGAAAATAGGAGAATAACTTTCTAATATTCTGCCTAAAGAACTTGCTCATTTTTAGATATTTTTGCCTATTTAATTCCAAGAGTGTGTTTCAATATCCTTAGACAATCAAGTAAAGGCTTTTAAAAAAATCCATTGATTCCTCAGTATTGAGCTCAGTTGAATACCTCGTGGGAATGTGAACTTGTCAAGTGTTGGATTACTGTCAGTCATCATTCCACTGGGTGTTTTCCTAATATTGAGATTCAGGAATAGACATTAGACTGGCTGGATCCTGTGCTAAGAGATGCTTCCAGTGAATTTAATTTCAACCTATTTAGTTTAACAGCAAGAAAAATGAAGATTTATTATGGCTTGATACTGTTTTACTTCCCCCCTGAAGTGTTAACACAGGAGTCCTTTGTCAAGAAACATGTCAGGAATTACCAAAATGAAAGGAAGATAAAAATTGGGGAAAGTAGGGTGAAGAGGGGCATTGGTGGTGGGAATGTAGCACTGGTGAAGGCAGGAGTGTTCTTTTTATGACTGAAACCCAACTACAAACATATTTGAAATCATGGCACTTAAATAAAGATAAAAATAAATAAAATAAAGTAAGAATCAAGAGAAAAAACACTTTAGCTAAATTTCAAACTAAAAAATATAGTTGAGCATTAAATGGATGTCTAAGAGTTTTCCACACATACCCACCCTTCTCAGTGAAGAGGATTATTCACAACAGCAAAGGTAAGGACATCTATATGGCTTGATTATTTTAGAAAGGTTTAAAGAGAAAGAAATTATATAACTAAATATAAACATATATACTAATCCATGCACACACAGCTACATGAACATTGAATAGTTTTCCTCAAAGAAATTCTAAGCATTTATTTTCTAGTTCTATATAGTAATTAAAACAAACTACCTTCATATCTGTATTACATTTTGTTTTGTATATGTATTGTTATCACTTCAAGTTTGTGTATTCATAATATTGATGGCAATTATATGTAAGTTTTCCCTTTTTTTTTGCCACACCACGTTGTGCTCAGGTTTTATTCCTGGCACTGCACTCAAGGATCACTCTCAATGAACTTAAGGTATCATATGGGTGCTGGAGGTTTTCCCCAGCTCAGCTGCATGTGAAGCAAGCACCTTCCCCACTGTAATAGCTCTCAGGATAAATTATTTTGCTTTTACATCACTAATAAATCTGTTCATAACAAATAGTATGGTCAAACAAGTATCAAATGATTTCATAATTAAATACAAAATAAAATATATGGAACAATAACCAAACAGAACTATAGCAATGTACAAGATACCACAATAAGGTAGAGTGTATATGAGAACATGAATATATATATACATATATGAGTATATATAAATGTGTATATAATCATGCGTATATGAGTATATAGACTTGATGCCATGTTTCTTAAATTTTAAGATAATTACTATCAATCTGACAGCTATGAACCAAATTAACTCTGCAGTGAGGCGCATAAACATGTATTATATTTTAGAATATTTTCTTTCTCCTTTTATTTGCGTTGCTCATTTTAGTTATAAATACTATGTATTTATTATAATCTTATGCATGTGGTGAAAACGGAATTTAAAGTATGGAACCGAATAACACCATTTCCCTAATCCAGCAGTATAATGTAAGTGATTACAAGTGTTTCCATGGGTCAAACTTCTAACACAACCATCTCTAGATTCAAGATTTCAGATTTTATCTATTGATTCTAGAATGGTAGACACTGTATAGTTTACAGAACAGAAAAGACTATGAGATATACATCTCTCTACAAGGGAATAATTTACAAGTAAACAGTAGGAAAATGCATATAAAATAAAAATAAGAGGATGAAGAGGTAAGTAGAGTATTTGTCTTTCATGTGAATAATTTTCGTTCAATTCCCAGAATTCCATATGATCTTCAAGTACCTCTTGGAGTAATTTCTGTACATAAAACAAATAATAACCCAGCGCACCACTGGATTTTCCACCTCTCAAAAAAAATGTGATATTTTTAAATACATAAATTTACATGTCCTAGGTTTCTTTCCTCATTATGCCACATTTTAGAAAAATAGAATTATGTCCTAGGAGCAGGAAGTTGACCTGGTTAATTGTGGAAGACAATAAATGTTATGGATGTAGTGAAAAGAATGTGAAGATGGAGTCAAGGAAGCAGGCATGGAGTAACTAAAGGACAATGTGTGGAAAAGAGAGAAGGAAATTCATTTATATGTATTAGTAGAATCAATCATTACAGACACTTCCTGTCAGTATTGTGACATAATGCATCTAGTAGTAAACATTTGTTTTAGGATGCGGCATTCACTTAAAAGAGTTTACTATCAAGATAAAATGTATAGCATAAAAATAAAAAAAATGAAAAAAAATGTTTTTCCCTATTGTCCAAACTCCACCTTTTAAGAATAATCAAATATTCTAGTATGCTGTATGTTCGTTACTAGACACTACAGTTTATATGCTTCCAATAATGCTCATTGGAATTCTAGACTACAAAGGCTAGGTAAAATGTCAGAGCTTCCCTTTTTTTAGAAAGCCTGAACTTTATAAGTAAAAAAGCTCTTAGGTTTAGGGAAAACATAACAACCCCATACATTAGTCTTGTATTACTTTTAAAAATTATGCTTAGAGTCTCAAAATGGCAGAACTCTGTCAGTAGAAAAACAAGTCAGTGCATTTTTTAAAATAACAAATAAGCTGGTTTCCAGTATTTCTTTTATTAAATCAATAACTCTTCAATGTTTTAAGTTTACTAATCTTTAAAAAGATACTACTATATTGCAACAGAGAGTATATGAAACTATGAAAACGTGTTTAAAACTGAGCTGTTTAATTTTAAGGTTTTAAGAGATTTTATTGAATGCAAAATCAAGTTCTGTGAGTGAAAAGCTGAAAGATAGCTGGACAATTTTGGATCTTTACAGTATCCAACATTGCATTGTCTTGAGATGACAGTAGCCTTATTACAGATATCTCTCAATTTTTCTGAAATGATACTTCAGTACACTCACAAAAAACTTCGGGTTGAATATATAAAGATCAGTGATAGATGTTTGAGTAGTTTTTAAACTATCAATATTATGTCATTTTGCAATTTTTACAATGATTAAATAATTCAATTTTCAAAATTCTAAGAAATGTGTTTTTTGTCTCTTTCTTTTTTTTTCCCCTCCTGCATAGGCACAGTAAATATTGAGTCATTCGAAATGGGAATATCCTTGGCCTAAGAGATACAGGGTTTCTCCACCCTTGGAATATATTGTCATGGGATTATCTATAGACTATTTTCAAGTTTATTTACTCTCGCCTTGGTGCTTTTGTGGTGTATGGAAGATTTCTGCACCCATCTAGATGATAAAAATAGACCTCTATATCTAGAGATCTCAGTCTCTGCACAGGTCAAGGAGTTGAACTTATGATGAAGTCTTTGTGATTTTAGAAGTTCTGTTTCCTCAGTGTCATTTCAATCTGTCTTCTGTGGTTGGTGGACTTCGCCCTCACGCTGAACCTCAGATAGAGCCTGGGATATCGTCTTTCATTTTGTTTCCAGAAGACCCATTCAGTTGCAATTGCCTCAGTCAGGTCTCTGGAATTAGAGATCAAAAAGAAAGAGACAAAAAACACAAAATAATATTTTTTTCTTTTATCTAGTTTTTGTCAATTTCTTTGTTTTGGGGTGGATATTGAAGTAGTTGTCCATTTTTTATTTATATATTTACTTTTTCTTTCCTTTTTTCTGGTCTTCCTTTTTGCGCTCTGTCATGCTTTTTTATCTCATGACCATGGCAATTATGTGGTACATATCTTTATTGCCGCAGTGCTCACTGGACATCTTATTTGATACTTCTTTTTGAACTGTTGTGGTGTTTCACCTTCTTTTTTCCCCCTTTGTCTCTCAAACCGAGGAGGAGAGCCTCTAGAATAGGGGTCTCAAACTTAATGTACCTGGGGGCCTCAGGAGGCAAAGTCGGGGTGAGGCAGGCCACATAGGGATTTCGCTTACCGAATATTCGCAATAAAAATCGCATTAGTAAAAAAAAAAATCGCAAAAAATCACATTAAACATTTGCATACCCCGAACTGTTCGGGATATGCGAATGTTTAATGCGATTTTTTCTTACTAATGCGATTTTTATTGTGATTATTCAGTAAGTGAATAATCGTGAATACTGCGATATTTGAAGGCTGGCCGCGGGCCACAAAATGTTGTACAGAGGGCCTCAAACTGCGAGTTTGAGACCCCTACTCAGCCCATAGTCAGCGTAGTTGATTTTTACCCCATTTTATTACTTTTCTCTTCCTCAAACAAAACCACATAACTTGAACTATCTAGTCCCGCCTCCCAATTAGAGGGGGAAGTAATGGAGGTACCAAGACCAAACAGTTATAAGATCACTAAGTAATAAACTAGACACAGAAGGGACCACTCATTCTAGCAGCCCCTGGGGTGAGGGTGGAGGATATGGGAGGAAGGATGGGAGCGGAGGTAGGGGGAGGACAATTCAATGGTGGGAATTCCCCTGATTCAATGTTAATATGTACCTGGAATATTACTGTGAATGATATGTAAGCTACTATGATTAAAATAAAAATAATATTAAAATAATAATAATAATAATAATAATAATTCTAAGAAATGAAAAGCATGTAAACGTGTTAACCACCTCAAGGATATATTTTCTAGTAACACTTATAACTATGTTTCTTAGTGATAGTTATGTTGGAAATACAAAATACAGTAAATTTACACCAATCACATTTTGAATGGATGTCATATTGACAGTCCTATACTATTTTCTTCTCTATCTGGACGACCTAGTTTCAAGTATCTGGGGGAATAATTATGTCATAAAATTAAGTGTTTAAGAAATGATTGCTCCTCTACCAGGAAGGACCCTACGGCTGCTCTGACATCGACCTACTCAAAAGAGACTTCCCTTAACACTGAGAAGACTTAACAACAACAATGACCTGCTTACTGGACAGGGCTTTCTGTATTGCCCCTTAATTGTGAAGTGAAACTAGAAGATACTCTACACCAGCCTGACTTCAATGTAGGATGTGCAGATTCCAGGATCTTTAATACAGACACCTGATGCCAACAATAGAGACTGCGTGAAAAATAAAGCTGAATTGGCACTACAGACAATGACTTGGATTGAATAAACTAGTCTGCCTGGAGCCTAGAGTTGGTCCTATGCCAGGAAACTTCAGGGGTAGGGTCTCCTTGTATTTAGACCAAGACTTTTCCTTTCCATGTCCCCCATATTTTGGTGGGCCTATGCAAACAATATTTGCCACTCTAACACCATTTTTACTGTGCTTTTTTGACTAACCTTAAAAAAAAAATCTTAAACTTTTGATGTTAACTTAACTAATATGTATGTGTATAAAAATATAAAAAAATACTATGCCTTCAATGTTTAAGGAGTCACATAAATCTCATGGCTTTAGATTGCTTTGTGTACTGCTAAGAAATGTTATAATGTACTACAATCTGGGGACTTGTGGACAAAGTAATTGTACATGGGTTCTGCCTTATTTTTCTTAATGTTCTTTGACTTTAAGTTCAATTATTTAGGTGTCAGCAAGGGGATTTCTTCTGAGAACTCTCTTTATGGGCGATTGTCCTTTCACTGTAACTTTAGCTTGTCCTCTTTGCATCATTGTTCTCATAATTAAAAATAAAAAATTAACTAAAAAAAAGAAATAATTGCTAAGAAGTATGTCATAGGTTATAGAAAATTCAGGAAAATATTTTCTAACTTGTTAAATGAGATACTTGCAATCCTGCAGTTTGAAATTTCAGTCCAAAGTTTAAAAATTTTAATTCAAGTTTATTCTCAAGTCTATAAAAGTTTTTTCCTCTTTTTAAAGATAATCTTACTTTTTTCACTTGCTACCACTTTTTGTCTGAGAAAAATTCACACAACCCAGGGTATAAGGTATGTACAATGAGTCAGCATGAAATAAAATATTGACTGAACATAAATAAAGGAGAAATTTGCTTCTGAACAAAATTTAACATTTTATATGAGGTCATGGCCTACAATTTAAGACTATAGGGTCTATGGGCAAGACCGATGGCACAACAATAGGATGTTTGTCTTGCACTCAGCTGACCTAGCACGGACTATGGTTTGACCCTCCAGCCTCCCATATGGTCCCCCAAGCCAAAAGAGATTTCTGAGCATCACCAGGTGTGGACCCAGAACAGACAATAAGCAAACAAACAAAAAGCATATATGGTATTAAAATGTATGCTGGCATATAGGTTGCATGACCAAAAAATGTGTTACATATGATAACAAAGACAAGATATAAAAGACTATCTGTAGCCACATCTTCAAATTCTTTGGCATTTCTAGTCTTATTTATTTATGTATTTTCATTTTGGGACCATATCTGGCCATGCTCAGAAGTTACTTCTGACTGCATTCAGGAATCACTCTGGGGAAGAAACCAGGAAACATATAAGATGCCAGTGATTGAATTTGGGTTGGCCACATAGAAGTCAAGTGATTACATATTGTACTATCCATCCATATTCCCTTTGTCTGATTTCTAAATATAGTAC
The DNA here is from genome assembly GCF_024139225.1 of Suncus etruscus. Classification (NCBI taxonomy): domain Eukaryota; kingdom Metazoa; phylum Chordata; class Mammalia; order Eulipotyphla; family Soricidae; genus Suncus; species Suncus etruscus. Next base: position 30,298,474 of record NC_064863.1, read on the forward strand.
CTGACCAAAATCCTTAGATGAAGACATAAATGTCACTTCATATTTAATCCTTATGTTTTCTCTTTTAGACATTAAAGTAATAGAATTTCAGTATGAAAGGGTTGGCCATATTGTGTTTAATGAAGGAGCCTAGGACTATGCAATACCATTCTTTGAACTTCCTTTTTTCCTATCCCATATCCACTCCCTTACCAACCTTTGAAGATATGATTTTCCAATTACCCAATTCTATAGTCTCAAATCTAATCTCTGAAGTTTAGAACTCTTTCATTGAACACACACACTTTAGAATTAGCATGATTCATTGCAGAATAATAAACTAAAACTTAATTTAATTAATATGGCTCTTGGTGGTAGATAATAAATATACTGGCTAGAAGGAAAGAAATGAGATAGAAAACCAAGGAGAGAATAAAGCACTTTTATGAATTATTTTATCAAACACTATAAAACACATTTTTTAATATTATGCTAGAGTGTACCTGGTAAAAAGATTAATTTTCTTCAAAGAAAAAGATATATATGTTAGCCTATATAATGTTATATATATCATATATAATATTAACATATATAACATATGTTATCCTATATAATGCATAAGATTAATATTTACTATTTAATTACTAAATTAAAATATAAATGTATCTAAATATCCACATTCTCATGTATTTGATAAAAGTAAGTATATTCATCTCAAAATCATATTATGAAAATAAAGAGATTTCTCTTATAATAAATTAATTGGCACATCCTGGATATTTCCCTGCTGCCTTGTGTTTCTGAGAATCCATGCTTATTTTATTAGATGGCCATACATTTTCAAAGACTTTTCATATTGAAAATTTGAGTCTCAATTCTCTAAAGCTTAATTATAAAGAGAAAAAAGAAGATACTGGCTTGAAATGTAATCAAAGCTTTTAAATTACATTATAAATGGTAAAACAGCAGCAAAAAAGCACTCATTCTGACCACAGGCATCTAATCATCCTTAGAGATAACAAGATCAACTTGGGAAGTTTATCTGGTCCAGTAAGGCAATTTTTCTCTGACTAAAAGCCAGGAATTATGTCCATTAGTAATTATCTGTGAAAAGGGAAAATAATTTAGGTTGAAATGTCTGATTGTTGGGGCTAAGCTAAGCTTTCAACCCTTCAGCTTCATTTATTTTATAGTGCATTCTTCTTGGTTCCCAGTGAAAGAAAGGGAAGACTTTTCTCTGTTTTTGTTTTTTTTTCCTTTGAGTAGTGCCAAGGAACATTCTAATTCTTACTGCAAATAAACATAGTTTTACTTCTCTTCCTTAGATCTATTTGGTCTCATTTATAAAATTAAATTTTCTTACATAATTGTTTATGAATGCTTTTGAATGTTGTTTATTTGTTTAGGCTTACAATGATTTTTGGATTTGGGTTTTGTTTGTTTGCTTTGAGGGAGTAAACAAAACCAGCTGTTATCAAGGCCTACTCTTGACTCTGAGCTTATGGAATCAATTCTTGGTGTTTGAAGGACCATATGGAATACTGAGGATCAAACCTGAGTTGGCAGTATGCAGGGCAATTGCACCCCTCTGCAATATTGCTCCAGCCCCACAAAGTTTTTTTTAAGAGAAACTGTAAACAACTCTAAATACAGGATGCAATAGATTATTTTCAGCCAAATATATTTCAGTGTAATTCCATTAACTGTCAACTCTTGTGGAAGTTTAAAGAAATTTATCAAAGATGGAGTCATAATTGAATGTCAGACAGTGCTAGAAACCTGTATTGACAGCACCAGACATCAATCAATCCCAGGAGAACCTAACACTTAATAAATTATTGACACTGATATGCATATGACATTTTCAGTACTCAAATTTAAATTAACCAAATTGAGAGAGTACAGCTTTGGTGTATGCTGTTGATGATGTTTGAATCACACCAAGTATTGCAGGGGGTCACTTCTGAACAAAGGGTCATGAATAGCCCCTGAGAATGGCTGGGAGTAACCCATAAAAAAATGAAAGAAAGAAAGAAAGAAAGAAAGAAAGAAAGAAAGAAAGAAAGAAAGAAAGAAAGAAAGAAAGAAAGAAAGAAAGAAAGAAAGAAAGAAAGAAAGAAAGAAAGAAAGAAAGAAAGAAGAAAGAAAGAAAGAAAGAAGAGAGAGAAGAGAGAGAGAGAGAGAGAAGAAAGAAAGAAAGAAAGAAAGAAAGAAAGAAAGAAAGAAAGAAAGAAAGAAAGAAAGAAAGAAAGAAAGAAAGAAAGAAAGAAAGAAAGAAAGAAAGAAAGAAAGAAAGAAAGAAAGAAAGAAAGAAAGAAAGAAAGAAAGAAAGAAAGGAAGGAAGGAAGGAAGGAAGGAAGGAAGGATGAAAGGAAGGAAGGAAGGAAGAAAGGAAGAAAGAAAGAGAAAGAAAGAAAGAAAGAAAGAAAGAAAGAAAGAAAGAAAGAAAGAAAGAAAGAAGAAAGAAAGAAAGAAAGAAAGAAGAAAGAAAGAAAGAGAAAGAAAGAAAGAAAGAAAGAAAGAAAGAAAGAAAGAAAGAAAGAAAGAAAGAAAGAAAGAAAGAAAGAAGGAAGGAAGGAAGGAAGGAAGGAAGGAAGGAAGGAAGGAAGGAAGGAAGGAAGGAAGGAAGGAAGGAAGGAAGGAAGGAAAGAAAAGATAACCTAATCTTTTAGGTTTAATTTAGGACCATCTCTCCAACCCCCAAAAAAGGAAGGAAGGAAGGAAGGAAGGAAGGAAGGAAGGAAGGAAGGAAGGAAGGAAGGAAGGAAGGAAGGAAGGAAGGAAGGAAGGAAGGAAGGAAGGAAGGAAGGAAGGAAGGAAGGAAGGAAGGAAGGAAGGAAGGAAGGAAGGAAGGAAGGAAGGAAGGAAGGAAGGAAGGAAGGAAGGAAAAGATAACCTAATCTTTTAGGTTTAATTTAGGACCATCTCTCCAACCCCCAAAAAAGAATACTGAGATAAACCTCTAAAGGAATTTCGACCATTTAACAATCTCCCTTAAAGTGGCAAAGAAATAATGACCTTTGGAATATACTTTATAGAGTTAGAGCTCTTAATGTTTTCAAATGCAAGTTCTAATCTCTTTACTTTAAGGCAATATTCAAGAGATAAGAACTGATGCAAGAGAAAGCAGTCTTATTAACGCACAGCAAGCTGAGGGAATGGCGAACACCGTCTCCTCTCCAAAATCTTTTCTGTGTGGAAACAAGAAGCAGCTTTATCGGAAAGGAGAACTTATTTAGGTAGGGAGGCTTATAAATTGGTGGTTGATCCAGGTGATCAATAAATTCACTCAGAGTGTTGAAGGACACATTTTTTGTTTTGCTTTGTTTTGTTTTGGCAGGGGTCAGGGGTTACTCCCAGTTCTGTCCTCAGGAATTAATCCTGAAGGCTTCAGTACCTTATGAAATGCTCGGGATCAGCCTTGGTTGGCCAAGTGCAAGGCAAATGCCCTATCTACTGTGCTATCACTCTGGCCCCAGCTTCAAATATATTTCTAAAATAGCTGCCAAATAAAGATTTCTGATGGTTTCTGTCCTCTCATCCTTAAACAATAGATAAGAGGAACAAAATTTTCAGCAATCCCAAACCAGGCAGGCTTTCCAAGAGAAACATTTTCAAATTTTTCAGCAATCCCAAACCAGGCAGACCTTCCAATGTTTTTTTTGTTTGTTTTTGGTTTTTTTGTTTGTTTGTTTGTTTTTTGTTTTGGGGGGAGTTTGGGGTTTGTTTTTGTTTTTTCTTTTTTGTTTGGTTTGGTTTTGGTTTTGATTTTTGGGTCACACCCTGCAGCGCTCAGGGGTTACTCCTGGGTCTACGCTCAGATATCACTCCTGGCAGGCTGGGGGGACCATATGGGATGCCTGGATTCTAACCGCCATCTTTCTGCATGCAAGGCAAACGCCCTGCCTCCATGCTACCTCTCTGGCCTCTTTGGTTCTTTTTTTGGCCACACCAAAAGGTGCTCAGGGGTTACTCCTTTCTCTGTGCTCAGAAATTGCCCCTGGCAGTTTCGGGGACCTTATGGGATACCAGGATCAAACTTGGGCTGCCCTGGTTGGCAAACTTCCTACAGCTGGGCTATCACCAGGCTTTCCAATTTCTAATACTGATTTCAACTCATAATTTCTTTGGACTACAGTCATTAACATTTTATTTTGACTTTCCTAAACACTATACTGGTGGGGAGTTGATAAAGTTGAACTAATCCAAAGATTCAGTTACTTCTACAAAGTGAGATGATATCAGAGTGATATGCAGAAAATAGGGACTTTGCTTGCACATAGCAGACCTGCAATAGATCCTTGACATCCCATATAGTCCTCAGAAGTAACCCCTGAGCCAGGAGTAAGTCCTAAATATAATGAGGTGTGACCACAAAACAAAGCAAAAATAATTTTCCGGATAACTTCCTCATAATTTTATTGTAAAGAATAAACTGACATGATCAATTTTAGTACTCTAACAAAAATATTCGAAAAGTTTTTTAAACCTACGTTTAATTATTATAATCAGCTACAATAAAAAAAGTTTCAATTGGAATGAGGCTGGCATTACATAAGGTAACCATTTCTAAGAGGATGTAGATTTATTACTCAACTAGAAAATTTATATGGAGGTTTATATCCCCAGTGTAAGGCTCATCACTTGTAGTATGTATATATAATATAGATATAATATATATAATAGCTTTTCTAGATACTTTTACATTGTCCGTAAAATTGTCAAATAGAGGTAGCTTTTTCACAAGATGAGATATTTAGCATAATACATAATATAAAAAAGTCAATATTAATGAAATAAAAAATATTTCTAAAATTATAGTCTGAAGGTTTCAATCTCATTTTCTTAAAATAATCTTTTAAATTCCCAGGGTTTCAATCTCATTTTCTTAAAATAATCTTTTAAATTCCCAGATGCTATTCCCAGTACTTTAGATGAAGTTATTTGATCAAAGTGCTTGCCTATGGTTTTATGTAACAAAACATTTATGAGAAGCTTGTGACATTACTAGAATTGGAGATTTATAAATAACAATAACTAACATTTGTTTAGTGCTTTTAACTTACTAAGAGCTTTTATAAATAAGAGGCAGTATTATTGACTTTTTTTTCAAATTACTTCAAAGTTTAAACCTAACTCAACTGCTTTGAGATTTCTTCCTATTCTGCCTGATGATTAGTAATATATTAATATTTCATGCCCTAGTTTCACCAGGTACACACTAGTCTAAATGGGTTAGGTTTATTTTCATATAATGAGCCAATCCCCTGGTTGTCAGCTTGTGCAGGCAGAGATCACGGTCGAATACTGAAAGAGCACTTAAGACTCTATCTTTAGAAAACTTATGCTTACCATCATTTCCTTACATTTCATCTAAATCTAAGAAATGCATGTGGTCAAATTTAAGACCTATGTATAATTCTAATGTCACCATAACATTTTCAAATTGAGGAAAGTTAGCCTTAGAAGTCTAAATAATTGACTTATGTAGGAACATTTTGCAGTCTGAAAAAGCTTAACTAAGTTCAAAATGTTCTCAATTATATTTCAAATGTTTCCCTAGTTATAAACACCTCTCTTTTTGCAGAACATAAAATATTTTAAGCTATTAAGTTAACAGAAACCTAGAATCGTGTATGAGAATTTATTCCCTCTTAGAAAACTCATTAAGATGATCAAATAACACTTACTCTTCCAACTAAAATGACAATTGACTGCTTATTTATATATATAAAACATGATTTGATTAGATGAATAATTGCTACCGTAGTATTTCTTCAACAGAAATCTATATTTAAAATAAATATCTACAAACACCAATTGATATTATAGTATGCACCTGAAACTCCATTATTTTCCATAATAAGCCCTCAGACATATATATATACTGCATTAGTGGAATATGCAGGAAATAGAGTTTTACAAGTTTAAAGAATCTATTTAGTATGTGTGTTTGGGAGACTTCATAAATACGCATCGAACAGTATAAATAAGTCAGCCTATGTAATCTTCAACTGATAAACTATTCTAAAATACAGAAATGTGTACCATATTTATCACTAAAATTCAATATGTTGAAAAGACTCTAGATATTCAACCTTTGGCATAAACAAAATTCATTCAATCTAGGTGTTTAACATAAACATTTTTCAAACTCCTGTTTTCCAAGATATTTTTTCCACAGGCTCATATAATCATCTGTGAGTTGTATGGCAACATTTCAATGTTTTCTTACGTGTTCAACAATTACTTATATTTCTATTTATAATCATCAAATTCCTGTCGACATGATTTAGCAAATATATTTCAAATCCATCAATTTCTTTCCAGTTATACAAAAAGAAAGCTTTTGAATACCACGTGATTTACTCTTAATTCAGTTTTTTTCTGTTACAATTTTTTCAGTGTTCTGGGAATTAAATCCAAATTTTATACATGCACTTTATATTCAGCTTCTTACACAGCTTCTTAATCATTTGTTAACCAGAATTAACCAAATCCCAAATTTAATTTTTTCAAACTTCCAAATGCATTGAAAAGTTCTGACTCTTGAGGCAAGAAGTCGCAGTCCATTAACAAAGTTCACATAAGATCACCTCACTTCTGAGTCCCTCATCTGTAAGTCTAGTAATTATATAAGACCTTCCATCCTTTCTTTTATTTTCTTTCTTTCTTTCTTCTTTCTTCTTTCTTCTTTCTTTCTTTCTTTCTTTCTTTCTTTCTTTCTTTCTTTCTTTCTTTCTTTCTTTCTTTCTTTTCATTTTCTTTCTTTCTTTCTTTCTTCTTTCTCATTCTTTTTTCTTTCTTCTTTCTTTTTTCTTTCCTTCTTTTCTTTATCTACTTTTCTTATTTCTTTCCTTCTTTCTTTTTCATTTTCTTTTTCTTTTCTCCCTTCTTGTTCTTTTTATCCTTTTTTCTTTTCTTCTTTCTTTTCTTTTTATTTTTTTCTCTTTTTTTGCTTCCTTTGTTTTTTCTTTCCTGTGTCTTTCTTTTTTTCTTGTTTCCTTTTTTCCATACCTTATTGTGCTCAGGGTTTAACCCCGGGTACCATTTCTAGTAGGATCAAAGGAACCTATGGGATTTTAGGGATCTGACGCTTGTTTGTTGTATGTAAGGTAAGCATACTACTCAATGTTCAATCATTTGGAAGCTAATCTGAGTTTCCTAAAAAGCAGAATATAGATAAATTTTATATTGATAGATGATAGATAGATAGATAGATAGATAGATAGATAGATAGATAGATAGATAGATAGATAGTTTTATGAAATGATGGAAGACTGATAGACCAACGGCTAAAAAATACAAGTTTAAGTTAGGCCACATGAAACCACCCTTAAAACAAATGTAGCTTGGATCCAAAAGCAGTCTGTTGGAATAACTTATTGTTGCTCAAGGAAGTCTGTTTGACCTAGAAGACTGTAAATTGATTTGGATGAAACTCACCCACAATATAGAGTGCGATCTTATGTAATATATATATATATATATATATATATATATATATATATATATATATATATATATATGTGTGTGTGCTAATCTAAACACCTAAAAATAAACTTCATGGAAATATACACCAAAATGTTTAGATAGTAAGGTATTTCGATCTGCCAAACTGACACAGAAATTTAACTACCAGAGGGTATTTACATACATCATTCATTTTTGGTATAATAATTCACTAAAAACAGGACTCTCACAGATAACAATTACAACCACATTAAAAGATACTAGCAGGCCTTCTGTAAGAATCTCCTCAGAACATGTCACCCCTAAATTATTGGTGTGTTGGTGATCAATATGAAGTATTGACCATTAGGAAGTACACATGAGCTTGGACAGTTTTCAGTAGATTTTATTTTATAGATATGATTGATTTATTAGTTATATTTGCAATTGAAGATAATACCATTCTTCTGTAGAAATCAGGCTAAGATTACGTAGTCAAGTTGTATGTCAAGTCATATCATTAGCAGAAATCAGCAGGTATGATCCCTGGGGCCTTCTATATGTGCAAAAGATTTTAGAGGTAAAATTCAAGGCCAAAACTCAAATTATGTGAATCTAGGTGTCTTCTTTCATAGTTCCGTCACTTCTTCATTCACAGCTGGCTAACAGTTCTTTTTTTATATATGCAAAGTTTCTATATGCAAAGTTATATTCCTCCATAGTTCTTGTTGCTCTCACAACATAACAACATATACCATTTGGTTTTTAACTCCCTAAATTATCCTTATCTGTACTGGAAAGAAATCTTGATGTTTTCTGTAGTTCAGATATGTTCAGTCATTAGCTCAGTTTATCACATGAATTTGTTTGAAATAATAAATGGTTATTTTGGGAATTAAATACTCAGCTTGAATTTTGTAAGCCCAGAGGTGTGTATAGACTCATTGCCATCCCAGAAACAAAACATATGTGTGGAGAATCTCAGTGCAAAGCTTTGGAAAACTTTAATCCCTGGCATATAAAACATTACCAAGGAGGTAAGACATACAGAGGCACTGCGCCATGCAGCAGAAGTAATGAATCCTCCAAAAACTGGAAATCGAGCTCCCATACGATCCAGCTATACCACTCCTAGGAATATACCCTAGGAACACAAAAATACAATACAAAAACCCCTTCCTTACACCTATATTCATTGCAGCTCTATTTACCATAGCAAGACTCTGGAAACAACCAAGATGCCCTTCAACAGACGAATGGCTAAAGAAACTGTGGTACATATACACAATGGAATATTATGCAGCTGTCAGGAGAGATGAAGTCATGAAATTTTCCTATACATGGATGTACATGGAATCTATTATGCTGAGTGAAATAAGTCAGAGAGAGAGAGAAAAACGCAGAATGGTCTCACTCATCTATGGGTTTTAAGAAAAATGAAAGACACCCTTGTAATAATAATTTTCAGACACAAAAGAGAAAAGAGCTGGAAGTTCCAGCTCACCTCAGGAAGCTCACCACAAAGAGTGATGAGTTTAGTTAGAGAAATAACTACATTTTGAACTGTCCTAATATTGAGAATGTATGAGGGAAATGTAGAGCCTGTTTAGGGTACAGGCGGGGGTTGGGGGGGGAGGAGGGAGATTTGGGACTTGGGTGATGGGAATGTTGCACTGGTGATGGGTGGTGTTCCTTTTATGACTGAAACCCAAACACAATCATGTATGTAATCAAGGTGTTTAAATAAAAAAAAATTAAAAAAAAAAAAGTAATGAACAGTACAAATGCAATCAATATAAATATTTCATGTAAGCATAACTATAAACAGCTTGAGAAGTTTCATTTAAATATATAGAAATAAACTAAGATTATTACCTTAACAGAGATTTGAGTTTGTTTTCTGCTTGGGATCACAAAGCTAGTAATATACAAATTGACAACAAAACTATAAACCAGAAGCCACGTGAGACGGGTAATGAGTCATTCTGATTATAAGATTCTCCAATTATTTGTTCACATACACCCTGGTGTAGCATCTCAGAACTCACATGTAAAAGATGGAAAAATCAGAATCTTATTGTGAGCCTCCTTATTTTTTTCCAACACAGATGTTTGGCAGCACTCAAGAGACAGGGCATTGTGCTTATACTGCACCACATTTATGTTTGTGTTTATCTTCAAATACTTCTAACTGGTTTGAAGCCATGAATTTTTTACCCATAATTATAATTACAGCTCTGGGTGACATTGTCAATAACTAACTCTGTTCCAAAAAAGGTAGAAAAGTTTGCTTTGGGGAATTAGTGAGTGAATGTAATGATTCTAGAAGCAGCACTGTATCATAAAAATCCAAATCAATATTTATGGTAGAAGTTGATATGTTTATATCTACTTTCTTTTCTGAGTAAAATGGGTGAGATCAGAATTTGAATGAATGTCTCATGTTTGCATAAAAACTAAGAACTCTAAATGCACAAGTTCTTTATAAAAGAAAATAGCAAATTTGAGAAACTATACAGAAAGTCTGTCTATTAGAAAAGAGGACAGGTTTTCCAGAAGCCTAAAATCCCTGAAACACAAATTCTACTTAGCTATTTATCTTTGAATTTCAGATTGCCTTATGTTTTTAAAACTCAGGAAAAAGGAAAGAATGTATACATATATTGGAGAGAAACAAAAGTAGTATATTTAGGCCTGCAAATATCTTTGGGGACAAATTTGACTTAAGTGGATTCATTTTCAAGAAAGTGGATATTCACCCTCACTAGTGAAGAAATATTTAATAACTAATTATTATTAATATAGTATGTTAATCCATATTATATATGATGCACCACTTACATATAAGAGTTCAACAATGTTTGATGGGGCTGGAGCGATATTACAATAGGTAATATCTGTGCATAGTTAAGTTAAGCTCAATCCTTAGCATCCCATATATCTAATACATGCATTTAAGTAAACACTAATCACTACCGAGTGTGGCTTCAAAATCCAATTTTTTTTTTTTTTTTTTTTTTTTTTTTTTTTGGTTTTTGGGCCACACCCTGTGACGCTCAGGGGTTACTCCTGGCTATGCGCTCAGAAGTTGCTCCTGGCTTCTTGGGGGACCATATGGGACGCCGGGGGAAAAATCCAATTTTTTAAAATCAATTGTTCTCCTATAGAAAAGAACAGATACTGCTCCAAATGAAGGCAATAAGGCTGGCCAGCAGAAGGATGAAAAGGTATTTGTTGGCCCTTATTCTCAGGAAAATGCAAATCAAAGCACCAATGAAATATCATCTGATTCCGGTAAGAATGGAATATATCAAAAGAACTAAAAGTAAGCAGTGTTGGCTAGAATGCAGAAAAATAACCTACTTTATTAATTATTGATAAAATATTTTCTAGTTCAACCTCTATCAAAAATTGCATGGCAATTCCTAGGTAAATTTCTTGGGATACCGAGAAATTCTGCTTCTTAGCATGAACACCTCAACATCAAAATTGTTAATTTAAAAAGACATATACAGATATGTTTACTTCAGTGCTTAGTGCAATAGCTAGATAATAGAAACAACCCAAATGAATCCAAGTATGGAGGATATTGTGATATATACACAATGGAATATTATGCAGCTATATGAAAAGGTGAAACCATAGAGTTTGCTGCAACATTGATAAAAACTGTTAAGTTAAATATCAGAGGAAGAACAAATACTGGATAGCACTCTTCTGTAGAATATGAACAAACAAAACTGAGAATCAACAGTATGGAACAATTATAGAGTCTTATCCTTAGATTACAGTAAAGGTTATGACAAAACAGTGGTTGGAAGCATGGGAGGGATAAATATGAGGCATTTGACATGTAATATGGAGTAGTGGAGGAGCTTACAGGAACTCTGGTGATGGTGGATGCAGTAAGTTTGAACATCAGTACTGGAAACTTAATTACTAGTATACCCAATATGTATAGTTAATCTAGGTAAAAAATATTTTAAATTAAAAAAGTTATTCTACTTTTTTACTTAATGAAAGAACAAGCTAGATGCCAAAAACATAGAAAAACTTTTTCAACAGCAAAAGTTAAGAATTAAAAATGAAAGCTACCAAAAGTTGATTTCATTTTTTTTAAATGTAAATCTATCCAAATAATAAGTCATGAAACTTCCTTGCTCTTGTACATCCTCAGAGCCCTGTTATATGCACACTAGTAAAGCATTGAATAAGTAAAGGGAAGAAATGGAAACTTTAAGAAAAAGTATATGGAAGTATTTAATCTTCTGTAGATAATGTAGAAAAATCATTAAAATACATTAAAAATTAGTATCAATTATGTCTGAGACTAGCTTACTATTTCAAATATTCAGTCAAAAAGAAGAGTGTAAAACAACAGTATAGATTAATACATTCCATTCAACATGAATTCTATGTCATATTTTAATTTGATGTCTTCCTTTGCTTGAAATTCCTGATGAATCATACTAGAGAAAACAAAAGTTGCTACACACTTGAGTTTTTTGTTTATTTCCCTCATTGAAATTTCATTTACACTAGTATGTATGTAATATATTTCCTTCTGGAAAGTAAAGTTATCCAATGAAATGCAAAAATGCTTAGTAAAATTTAACAAAATTGTATTTTTTATCTACATTTTATCTTGAAACTGTTCTAGCTGTAATAATGGGCATCCTAAGTACCTAACTGCCTTTCTACTTTCTCTTTATTTGCACGCCATCCATGCCAAAATTTCTCCCCCAAAGGAGTGAATTAATCTCTGTAATCTGAAATTTGAGATACTATAGTACCTGAACAAAATATATTAAAAGATGTTGGACAGTATAGATGGTAACTTTCTTTATCCTCTAAGTATCTCTCACTCAGTAAAATATTCTTCGCCACTAGGCTGCAGAAAATCAACTGTGTCAAGTCTACTCTGTTGTAAATTAATAGTAACACTTTATAAATAAATTAGATCATATGTGTTTTAACCTTTGCCATTTAATCTAGTTCACATGATATTTTAACTCAAATAAATAACTACTGTGACATCCTTAAGAACAAAGCAATCTAAAAGGAAAAGACAGAAAATAGAACAATGGATCAGAAATGAGATGACTTTGACATATCCAGCATTATCAGAAGAATATTATATCATTATATTATTTCAGAAGATATATTAATTATCAGAAGATATATATTTATAGAAAGATACATCTCTTCTCATATAACTGTTCCTAGAGAATGTTGTCTTTAATTATTTATTATTATTAATTTTTTTAGGTCCCACCCGGCAAACATTCAGGGATTTACTCCTGGCTCTATGCTCGAAATCACTCCTGACAGGCTCAGGGGACCATATGGGATGCCGGGATTCGAACCACCAACCTTCTGCATGCAAGACAAACATCTTACCTCCATGCTATCTCTCCAGCCCCAATTATTATTATTATTATTATTATTATTATTATTATTATTATATTATTATTATTATTTTAGCCACATACCTGGTGATTCTCAGGATTTATTGCGGGCTTTACATTCAGGGTTTGTTCCTGGATGGGCTCGAGGAAGCAGATGAGATACTGGGGATCAAACCCAGTTTGACTGTGTGTAAGGCAATTGCTCTACCCACTGTCCTATTGCTGTGAGCTAGATAATATTATCTTTTAAAACTTAAAAAAATAAACATAAATTAAAAACATTATCTTTTAAAACTTGTCTTGCATTCAGCTGACTTGGAGTAAATTCTGTCCCTTGTATGGTTCCCCAGAGCTCTCTAGGAGTATATCACCTGCAGCTCAGAGCCAGAAGAGTAAGACCTAAGTACAGCCAGATGCACTCAAAAACAAAACAAAAATTAAAAAATGTTTGCAATCTGGACCTTGGTTTGATGATAAATCTATGCTTTCCATTTTTTATTTTTCAATTTCTTGAAAGTTAGTTTTGAATCATTTATAGCTCAAAAGAAGAAAAGAAAAATTATTGGAAATTTGTCAGAAATATTATGAATTTATAAAATTTTTTAAGATATGCACATGTCTAAAAAGTCTAGGAAATTGCTTCTCAAAAGAAAGTGCTTCCAGGTTAGCCTGTGCTTCCTAAATCATCCTAACTAATGTGACTATCAGTTTAAGTTGCTCTTTTATTTTTTTTCACATTAATCAAAATTTCATTAAGCTGTTATTTAATGCCTCATGACTTTGTTTGCTCTCGATTTGCATTACTCAACTACATCCCTTAAGCTTAATTAAGTTTGTTTGCTCATGTTTTGAGCACTTTTCTCTGTTCTACAGCAAAAGTAGGTAAAAAAAAAATCAAGAGACACTCTTTCATTTGTGAAGCTGTCAGACCATCATAACTTGAATATTGATTTGTGGGGAGGTTGAAGTATTCCCTAGGTGAACATGTCAAGTTTGCTGACAGAGACTTCTCTACTTAAATATGATGTCTGTATAGGAAGTGATGAAGTATGTCAGTGATGTATAAGTTTTTCCTCCCACAATGTGAGCAATGGAGAGTAATGCTATTTCATTGTGTACTGAGCAAACTCCATGTGCCTTATCTTATTACTTTGGTGCATTTTTTAAGTACATGAAAACAATGCTGCTATATATTCAAGAACTGATTATGCATTCCAAAGTGTTAAAGCATTAAATATCAGATTGTGATAGTCATAAATGATTTGCCACATGAATAATAATTTTAATTTGCTCACTAAACCTGCAGTGTAGTCTTACTCATCTGTGATATGGGAGTAATGTTCATCTTTCCTGCCATTAATGGCTTCTCAGAAGTGTTATAAAGATTAATTTATGTGCTTACATGGATTTCCAAATAAAATATAGAGTATAAATGTCAAACTCTAAAGCATATCCCTCATTGTCCAGAGCCAGTTTTAACTTTGATTAGCATAAAAATACACAGTTTGAGAAATTATATGTTTGCTTAGACAATAGCCAATAAATAATTTTAGTTGGTTGACAAAAAGATAAGGGCTGGATATATATACTATAGGAATTTAGGTGCTTGTTTTGTAAGTGTATAAGCCCAGGTTTATTCCCTGTAACAAAAATAGCCTCCTGAGTACCTCTACAAGTGATTCCCTGATCACAAGAGTGATCTCTATATACTGCTGAATTTGGCCCCAAAATCCAAAAATACAACAATAAATGCAAAGAAATACTTACACATTAAATTTATGTGATGTTTTAAGCCAATTATATATAAAAAGAAAGAAAATAATATATAGTTCTTAAACTTATCACAAAACTAACACAAAAAGTCACATGTATCAATTTAAAAAAATAAATTATCTAAATCCTTATTTGTCACTTGTAAGTTTCTGATGGGAAAATGCCATGATTTTAAGCTAAAACACTGCATCATATTGCACTGATTGTTACACAAATTGTTCTAAAATCATTTATTCCAATAATATATGCAAAATTATTCTAAGGTAATGCTATGTAGGGTTTGTATTTCTCAAGGTTTCATTTGGCTTAACTATACATTTAAATGATTGGTCACTAATGCCTTTGGCTTTTTCGTATATGGAAAATTATAAGGAGTAGTGACTCATAAATATAAATAAAACAGAAATTATTTTTTCATGTGTTGGAACATCTGATTAAGCACTTGCATTACTATGCAGCTAACTAAAGAAGCCAAGTATTAAGAAACTGCAATGTACAAATGCCTAGTCTCATATTCATTCTTAAATAAAGAAAATTCACTTATTTTCTGATCTCTTATAAGTTTTGTTTCTGCGACAATGTACTTTTCTGATGTTCTTCCTACTTATTGTTTGTGCTACATTTGTATGATTTATTTTAAATCTTAAGCTGAACATTTAAATTCACCTTATACTCAACGGAACATCTGACTCACAATCTTCCTTTACTGGGACCAGAGAAATGGAACAGTGGGTAAGACATTTGCCTTTCACACTGCCAACCTGGCTTTGATCTCCAGCATCCCATGTTTCTCTAAACCTACTGGGAGTAATTTCTGACTGTAGAGCCAGGAGTAACCCCAAAGTTCCAATGGGTATGAACCCAAAACAAAACAAAACAAAATATTCTCCTTTACTTATCGAATATATATCTTAAACTCAACAAAAATTGTATGTAAGGTCTTTCTTCCACCTCCTAGACCTGTCCTATTTTATCCTGCATCGATGACAACACTAATTGTCCTATCACTTATTAAAGGCTTACCAAGTTGTCCTTGAGACCTTCTAATTGCTCATTTCCAATTACCCTCTTAGGATCTTTACTAGTACATAGTTCTTTTAAATTTTTTAATTTTTATTATGAGTATTATTATTATTTAGGCAATATGCACAGTGATACTGTTGCTATTAGGGAAGGCAGGAGGACCTTTTTCATTGAGTCTTGTCCAATAGATGCACCTGGATATGCTCAGAGGACCATGTGATACCAGAATCTAAACAAAGATAAAAACATGCAAGGCAAGACCCTTAATCCTTGTACTATCTATCTTTACAATTTTTTGACTTGTATCTACGTATAAGTGTATATGTCACTGTTTCACACCCAACGTCAAAGAACCAATATCCCTTCATAATTACCATTGTTTCTTGGTAGAAATTTCTTCTACAAAACACTGTGAGAACACTGAGCAGAATGAAAACAATCCCAGCTCTCAGGTGATTTACAAGCTACCGGAAGGGGTGTGTTTTGATGATGAGTGGATGATTGCCAGCTCTGAGGATACCAGTAATAGACTAATAATTAAATTTGGGATTGCTATCATCTGATTTGTTGTGTGTGTGTGTTTTGTTTTGATTGGGGAAAACACACCCAGAAGCACTCGGGGGTTACTCCTGGCTCTGTACTCAGAAATAACTCCTGGCTTGGGGGACCAATGGGTTGCAGGGTATTGAAACCAGATCTCACCTACATCAGCCACCTGAAAGGCAAATGCTCTACAACTGTGCTACCACTCCCACCCAGATTGTATCATTTGAGAGGAGTTTTATGACATAGGAAATATGAAAGGGAATAGAGAAAAGAGTTAAAATGGATGGAAAGGCATTTCAAATAGAAAAGACCCTCTTTCTCACTCTAATGAGACCTCCATCACATGTTTTCCAACTAATTTTATTTTCTTTGTTTTAAAATTTTTAATCATTGTAGTCATCTTGATTTAAAGTAGTGTCAATGAACCACTCTCCACATGCACCACTTCTTTCACCAGAGTGTCTGCTTCACTCAAATATCAGATTTGCCAATGCCTTTCTCAATGAGACATTTTCTGGATTTCCCTAGTCATTTCTATTCACTTTTTTCTTCACCTATGTTTCTTGTTTAATAGCTATTAAACTCTAATTTGAACAAATCTTTCATCAGGTATATCCGGGACCCTTCAGAGACAGGTTTAGACCCCATGGAGATTGACACTCCAGTAGGGCATAGTCTCACACCCACTGAGTGTAGCTCCTGAAAGGAGGTACCTTGTATTTTTAGGCATCTTCTATCCCACCTATGGGAAAGAAGATGATAACTTGTTAGAGCTAACACCTGGTGCAACACAATGAAGCTCACCTACCCAGCTCTTCCTGTCCACATGGTCACATAGTGTTGGAGTAACCAGTCTTCATCCTAATAAGGAAGTTTCTTCTTTGCATGAGTTTGTCCTACCTAGGTATCATTTTCAAATTGAGTATGCCTGCAAAACTGTATTAATGTTTCTGTCAACAACGTTCATAAGAGAAGGTACCTGGATGCCATAGACTCTTATTAGAGTGTTGATTATGAGAATGTTTTGGCAACCTATTTTTAATTTAAGGGTTCTGCAATCATGTACTAATGTTTCTGTCTACAGATTCATAGAGAAAGGAACATGGATTTTCTAGATCCATAATATGATGCTCCATGATCTAATTCTTGTTACAGTGCTCCATATAAACATATTTTTGAAAATTTAAAAAAAAATAACTTTAGTGCTAGTTGAGGAAGCGATTTGGAAAAGCAAATTGTTTTGTGAATTTTATATGCACTATCTAAACTATGATGCTTTTACAGCCAAGTCAACCCTCACTGGCAGTGATTTCTAGGAATTAGAAAATTCCACCTTACCTGTTGACTTTTTTATTTTTGAACAAATTTGACCCAGATCTAGTTTGGTAAGTTTTAAAGATGTGCCCTATTGATCTATCTACAATGTGTCTCTACATGTGTGTATGGTGTGTGTGTGAGGTGGCCACCTTTATGTTAGTCTAATGTCTGTGCTATACATAATGTCTTTCTTGTACAAAGACCTTCTATTTTCCCACTTCCCAGCATACCACTTTACAAAACCTTTTTCTATTCTCTCCATGTTTATCCTATAACTGTTGCCCTCCATGTTAAACCCTTTTAACTGTTACAACTCTATATCCCTTATTACCTAAAGCACAGCCCCACCCCAACCTCTCCACCTCTTTTCATTGTGGACTGCTGCCAAACAATGGATTTGGCTTTTTATATATACTTACAGGGAATTATGTAGTTACTAGACCTGTGTATTGGAGATTATTGAGCATAACATTAATGGAAGAATAGATACTACTTAGTCATAGCCTCATAGTGCCCCAATAGAACCTTGTGGTGTTTATTATTATTATTATTATTATTATTATTATTATTATTATTATTGTATACACCCAATAAAATGGAAAACCTTTGGTCAGAGAGATGTTTCTATCTATTAGGGATAAGAACTCCAAAATGTATATGCAGCATGTGGGACTTTTACCAGAATATTTGTCATGTTGACTTGGGTTTCAGTTGCTTGGAGATCAACCATACTCCCCCAAACCTTGGGTCCCATCATTAGAACTGGCACAGGCTGCTTTACCACACCAGGCAATGACCTATTACTGGGGCAGGTTTTTATGCTACTATGGCACTCTGAGACAACTTAGAAATAGCAACGGCTTGAAACAGGAATGGGTTTCCATGTCATGCCACCCTAACAGTGAAAAAAAACGAGGTGCCCTGACAACAACAGAGGATTTCTGAAAACAAAAACCAAGATCTCTAATTACAGGTTCTGACTGCAACAGGCATAAGGACAACTTTTCCTGGGACTTAGAAGAAAGAGTCTGGGGTTAGGTAAACTTGGACAGTAATCTGATCAGATGCTTCCAGGCATCTGAAGTTTTTTTTTCCTAGATATTACTGTGCTTATGCAAAATAAAGCCACTTTCTTTGCTTCCAGATAGGGGCTCCCACCTTTACACAGAACATTAGAACACTATTTATTCAGGTTTATTTCATATTTCTGCATTTTAGTAAAAACACAAGGGGGAAGTTGTTGGAGTAGCTGGCCTTCATCCTAATCAGGATGGCTTTTTATTGCATTGTCGGTGGCTCAGGGAGATTTCCACTTCATTGCTTGTTTGGTTCCTTGCTTCTTTGTTTGCTGCTTGCTTATGATATAAGTTTATGGACCTGTTTCATCTCCCCTGCTTGATGTGGATTATTTCCTGCATTGGCTTTGTTTCCAGATCCACATTCCCTATCCTCTCAGGATTGGGGTATGAGAATTTATCTTCAACATAGGTCACATCTGCAGACCTAACATGCTGCATGTACACCTGGTCAGCAAGGCCATTCCGTTTTTGTTCGAGTTTTCCCACACAAAGTAAATCCTATTAACTCTGTGACTATTTAAATACTACTGCTCTCTGATACTAAAATGAGTTGCCTCAATGCAGTGGTTCCAGAGGACCTTTCTTCAGACACCTAAATCCCCCTGCTTTCCACTCTTCTCTGGGCAGGCCTGAGTGAGGTCTGGAACTTGCCCAGGAGCTAATACTCCCTGGTCTACATTGTTTACAACCAGAATTATGTTGTCTAAGACATTCACTCTGCTCAAGAAACCATAATAAATCCATTTCCCATCATTTCTCAATTCTTATTCATCATCATAAAGGTAGAGGTGATTAGAAAACCCTCCAAACTTATTTCTCCCCCTTCTAATGTATTTAATTCACAGCTAAAAAGAAATTATATAATGAACCATTCCAGAGAGAAGAAAAAAAATTGGATTATATATTAGTGCTCCAATTAGTGCTCCACAACCGAATATAAGGGTATAGGGTATAGTGTATAAGCTACTATCAGCTGGTTTCATAAAAGTAAATTTCCATTCCTTCCTTTTCAGCTTGCTTTAAAAGCCAGAATTAAGATTTTAGGAACAATAATAACTATGAAATAGAGAACACTTGAATCACTTGAAGGAAAATTTATTTATTTCCCTAAAGTTCATAAGGAATTTATTTTATGAATTATTATATCGTATTATATTGATCGATTTTATCATTTATAATTTATGCAATCCTTACCAATTTATTCTTAAATGCTTTCCCACTATTCCTCATTCAAGTTTATTTGGCGGTTTCATTCCTACAGAATGAAAACTGCTCATTCCTGACCAGAACTAAACAGTATAGCAGGTATTAAAAATAAGTTATTAAAACTTGGGCCAGAGCAATGGCACAGCAGCAGGGCATTTGCCTTGCACTCAGCCAATCTAGGAGGGACCTTGGTTGGATCTTCCAGCGTCCCTTATGGTCCCCCAAGCTGTGAGTAATCCCTGAGCATCACAGGTGTGACCCAAAAAGCAAAAAAAATTATTAAAACTTTCTTGTCTAACTCTTTGGTTCTCATCAATTTAATTTTTATTTCCAGGCTCCTGTTCCTTTTTCCATGTCACTTTGGCATCTTTTAGGTTATTCATTTGTCATTTTTCTACCATTGTCTTGCTAATAATATTTAAGTCTTGGTCCCTAATTTTCTAAAATTATCAAGGAAGTGTCAGCTCTCATAGGAAATTTTCATTACTGTTCTATTAAAAGAATCAATGTTTGCTTTCATCTTGATTTTTTAAATAATATAATTTCTTTCATAACATTTGCCTCCTTTGTGTTCTTTTCCTACAAGCAACGACTTTGTATATTCTCTTTATTCTTATGTTTTCAACCCCTACAGCAGTGTCTTGCATAGAGAAGGGAAAAATATCTATTAAATAAATTAACAACCTTCTCCAAGCACATTGTAAAAACAACACTATTAACAATTAGTATAGATTTATGAGGGAAGTTTTGTCAAAAAGACATTTAAACCACTGTATTTCTCCAATTACATAAAAATATAGCAGATGGGGGGAAATTTTACAAAGCTTTCTAATGAACTGATATAAATATATATCCTCCAAAATTCTTGAACTTTCCTGAATATTTTAATTTTTAATTATAAAATTGCCTTCATAAAGATACATAGCTACCTAAGATATATTTTTATAATTGTTAAGACAGGATGAAATGTGATATTGTAGTTATTGGGATTATTCAAAGTAGACTTATGTATTATAATTCAACCAATGAAAAGTTTCCAAATGAGTAATAAGCCAAACTATAATTACTAAAAACTAGATGTCAAAACCAGATTTAACGTTCTTGAAACTTCAAAGTAAACTGAAAAAGTGAATCTATGAGTATGATGCAGAAAGTTTAATCTTTAATCTTAATATGAAGTAGCTTTTATCATTCAACAAAATACAATCTTTTTATTTTCCAGTGTTCAGCATCCTCTGCCTGAAGAATGTTGCTGAACTCCATTTCAGAATCTAAAGTTATAAAATATCTAGATAAGGAATGGAGAGGGACTTGATCTGTCAATTAAATATATTTTAATCAATCAATGCAACATTCTAGTGAGGGCATCCACGAAATTTCAGTCTTCTTTTATTCTCAGCTTATTTTTCTCAAATACAACATATTTTTTAGGTCTTACAGAATTTTTGTTTGTGTTGTCTATAATTTTTCATGTATCTGAGACAACATGATTAGAGTGGTATTAACGTTATGGTTTTAATGTACAAAGTTACTGTGTCTTCACTACCACCCATGTTCAAATTCGACTACCATAGTCCTTACGTTATTTCTAGACCTCACCTAATTTCATCTCCCTTCTCCACTGCTTATTTTGTCATCAAAAATGAGGTCTTGCAATTTTTTAATGAACTTGAAAATGAGGCAATATTATCTTCAATGCCAAAAGGAATATTTCCTGCTTCCAAGCCCACTTGCCTGCTGTCCATAAAAAGTGGAATTTATTTGCCATGTACAGAAACATCTTTTATAGCTCTTTATCCAGACACACTTGTTCCCAATATTTTTGCCTCTCCTGTACATGAGACTTGGTTTGTTGCTTCTGTTCTTTCCAGATAATTTGTATGTAGCTGTCTAAAACATTGTTTCCCCAAGAATATCACAAAACCTCACATTTTTCAGAGTCCCAATGCTTTTCTATTCTAGATCCAAAAATCCCATAGGTCTCACAAAATTCTCATTGCTTTATTTTCCAAAGCTTTTGTGATTCCCAGACCAGGCACCTTTACAATATCTCGAGGGCAGAAAGCCTTGCTTGAAAAGAATATTTTTTTGACAAAAATATTTTTTACTTGAGCTTTCTTTTTTGGTTTCTCCACATTCTTTCTACTCCATCTAATAAAAAAAAGCATTTCTTTCCATAAGACCGTGAACACTAATACAACATCAAAAAGGGTGATTTGGAAAAGATAGCAAAAAGTAAAAAAAAACTAGAAAGAAATAAAACCGCAGATTGGAAATAATATTTCTAAAACAAATTTTTAAAAATCATAGAGAGAAAGTAGAAAGGTCATAATATTTTCATTTTATAAGATTAAAAGAGTTATGGAGATGAGTAATAATGAGTCTGTACTTTAGTCAATGCGAATAAATTATTCACTTAAAGTAGTTTGCTAATCTGTCCAGTGACAAAAAATTTAGTAATTTAGTATTTATTACAATGTAAATGAAACTGAAGGGTCCTGTTAAGTGAAATAAAACAGGGAGAATGACAAATACAGGATAATCTCAATCATGTGAGCAATGAATAGAAGCTAACCAGAGAATAAAACATATCAAATAATGACAAACCTTTGACTTTAGATTACAAAACTGAGCCTGTAAGGTATGAGGGCTTGAAGAGTTGGGGAGAAAGTCTAGAGAAGATTTAAGGCAGACTACAGGTAATGTAAAGACATTGTTGAGGAGACCAAGCACCTTGGAGGTGGTAAAGATACAGTAACTGTTTACATAAGAAATCATAAACATTAATATTGTTTATTAAACATGTAACTGAAACTATAAGAAAAAATAGTTGGAAATGAATATTTGGACACTTAAATAGGTGAAAAATGATGGCAGATAAATTATGTGGATGACTTGTTAGCAAAAAAACATACTGACTCAAAACCATAAAATAAAATATAAAATATTTTTATACCAAACATGCACGATATTTTCTATCTATCCTTTCAAAATGGAAAACACGAGGGAATTTGGGCACCAGCATACACAAACCACCACCCCATCTTTGATTCTAGTGTTCCCCCAAGAAGGATTTTGGGATGAGAGCTATAAAATTACAATAGCATTGAGAGAAGGCATATTAAGGAAACCCAAATCCAAAATTTGAGGTTAAAGTAAAGTGTTTATTTTAAAAAAGGAAAAAAATAGCTAAGACACTCACGCAAGCTCAGGGCTTGAGGGTCATTTGAGATTCCCTCAAGCTGTCCTTTGTTTAGCCTCTTTCTGGCTTTCAGATTTCCCAGTGTGGATGAGAAATGTCTGGAATCTGAGTTCCTGACCAATAGTGACCACTTTCATGAATTTCTGTGGTAACTTTAAACTATCTTGGTGACGGTAGGCATGATTATGATGAGGCAGAGATTTTAGTATGTGAGGGTATTATAATGGTAATGTAAAAAGCTAGGCTTCATTCAGTGGTTTCTTTTTTTTCTAATTTGTTTTACTTAGTGATCTTGAAATTACAAAGTTATTCATGATTGGGTTTCAAGCATACATTGTTTTCAGCACCAATTATTTTACAAGTGTCCATTTTTCTCCACCAAACTCTCCCTACTTGTTTCCCATTGACTCTTCTGCCTCTAAGAGTGACACACACACACACACACACACACACACACACATACACACACACATTTTGTACTATGATTTACTGTACTATTGTTGATAGTGTTTCCTATATAACACTTCACCACCATTTACCACCTCCTCTTCCCAGTTGAACATTTCCCTCCAGGCCAGAAAATTCAGTGTTTTATTAAGGCTGAGCTGTTTTAACAGAGGGACCAACCTTATAGAATGACATAAAAGTCTGGTAAAGTTTCTGCTCACCATGAATTTAGCCTCAACATTCAGCAAAACATTTAGTTCAAACACTTGGGACCTACTGTTCTTATCCCTGTCTCTTCCTTTACTCCCATAACCTCACACATGCCATTTACCTCCCTAACACAAAAAGTTGGCAGCTAGTTTCTTAACTCTTCTTTCTGTAAGTTTGCAATTATACTTAGGATGTCAGTATTATTGAAATCTAAGAAATCTCTTTCCTTGGAAGTTATGAAAACAAGGCAAAATACCTAAAAGTAAAGAAAGATGTTAACATGAACTTGTTTGAGAATATGAGGCATCTGTCTTTTTCCTCTACCAATAATTAAATTATAACACATAAACTTGCTAATTAATTAAATATGGGGAGACATACAGTGAATTTAAAAGGTTAATGATGCATGTTATATTTATTTTTCAATTATAAAAAATGAGAAAAGTGCATCTTTTCATTACATGAGTATAGAACATATATTCCAGTGATACACACCTTAAAGTCACAAAAATCTCTCTGAATATTGCTATCAATGTAATATAGGTTTTTTTGTTTTGCTTTGTTTTGGGATCACTTCTAGTGATGCTAAGGGATTAATCTCTCTGTGCTCAGGGATCACTCCGACTGGGACCAGGGGAGTCACATAGATTTCATGAGATTAAACTCATTTTAGCCACATGCAAACAAGAGCCCTACAAGCTTTACTATCTTTCTGATACTGAATGATTTACTTAACACTATTTTTCTACCCCTTATACACATTCATAAAGGCAACTACCTGGTTAGGAAACTCTCTGTTAACTTTATGCAAAGTTATTTTGAAATAGATCCTGCTAGTGTAAAAATAGCTACCAATGGTTTACTTTCCCTTAGCAAATAAAGGTATTATGGAAAAGGACTAGATAGGGATGATAAGATAGTATGACATGGGCAGACCATATACTGCTATAAACTCATTCAGCTCTAAAAAATAAAGAATAAATGGACATTTATTAGCATAAAAACAGCTATTCACTCTAAGAAAAAATTCTTTAAATCTTAATTGCTTGACTTGATACAATTATATTTTTTCTGATGTAGTCAAAATAAAATCAAGTTTTTCCTAATGATATTTTTTTCCTGGAGAGTTGATTCTCTGCACCATACCCTCTCAGAGGCTCAAGTTACCTGACTTTTAAATGACACCAGTATCATCAACACTCAAAAAACCAATGCCACTCTACTAGCAACGAGCACATCTTACTTCTGTTCATACCACAGTACTTTTGTAAACACCTAGATTAAAGGTGATTGAAGCATGTAATCATATTGTGGTGAAATATTTGCTGCTGTCTGCCCCAGGACTGAACATCAAATCTTTATCAAGTTGAAGAGAAAGATAGAGACTTTAAAATGAAAATAAGTTCTAATAGTATCTGTAACTAATCAGCCTGAAGGCTAGTATGCCAATGAATTATGATTTGAAATGAGTAATGTCTTGTCTGTATATCCCACCCCTCATTGTTAATACCATCTTGGATTTCAAAAGCATAAATGACAGAAGTATGTCAATAAGTATTGTATCAGAGGAATAAAAATGACATAAAAATGGAGAATTTTGAATAATCTAGGTTTAAATCTTAAGCTTTCACTATAAATGAAAAGGAAAGCCACATTTTCAAATGACATGGTCTTTCATTTTCACATGCTCTTTCACCTCTGCCACACAAATACAGATGTACACACACACACACACACACACACACACACACACACACACACACACACACACACCACAGAGAAAGACAATGGAAGTAGAAATGAGATCTGAAGAAAATAGAAAAGGTATGAAAATTCTGAAAAGAAAGAAGAAAAGTAGCTAAAAGGAAATCTGGCACATTTTAATATTAGTAACTCAGAAAAATTTTAAAGACAAAGCAAAAACAACAAATGGAGGTGGGGAATTTTAATAGCTATAATAAAGAAAAATAGCAGTGAGCTAAAAAAAATAGCAGAATGATTGTTCTGATTTTCATACTCAGATTTAAATTTAGCTTTGAAAATTTGTCTGCTCTAACAGTTTTGACATTTAAAAAAATAAAGAACTTTTACAAAGTTAGATATTTCCTATTGCATTTAAGGCACTCTGTGTGTTCAGTAAATGTCATAATGCCATTAAGTTGCCTTCCCAGACATGCAATTTTATCCTCTTACTGCAGGCTCTTAATGCAAAAAGTGTTTCCACCAGTATGAGGTAGAGCCTGGGGCCTAGCAAAGAGGTTCCAAATCCTACCAGTTAGGCTTGAATTTTAATATTGTGTCATTAAGAAAATGACACTCAATTAGTATGGTATTTACGCTTTGAGTTTGTTTTTATAAAAACCCATCTCTTGAAAACTTACTTCTGTAAAACATAGTCTTTCAGTTCAAAATAGTGTTTAAAAATTAATGCCTGAAAAATGGCATTTTATCATATTGCTTTCATTATATGACATAACCAAGTACGTTGCTAGGCAACTAGTTATGGCTTTTGGAAAACTGCATACTTTATAATACGTTACTTTAGAGGTACTTTTTCAAAATAAATAGAAAAGAGTTATCTAAAAGCATCTTCTGAAAAACTATATAGAAAATGATTTTTTAAGAAGTCAACATCTCCAAAGGAGACACTCCTGTCATATAGGGCTTGCAGCTTTTAGTTAGGAGAGACAGACTTAGACACACATGGAAGAGAGATAAGAAAAGAGAGAGAATATATAAATTTCATAATCTGTCTACATACATCCTAAGTGCAAATAAAACTATTAATTGTGAAACATACATTATATTCAATTTTTGTTAAAACATTTATGATAAATAAAAACAAACTGAAATGAAAAAGAAATTTAAATAAAATAAAGTGAGTTATTGGAAATTTTGCTTCTAATTACTAGATTTCTGTTATTTTACACATAGAAATAAATAATTATCTAGCTTTAAATTGAGCCTTTTTTAGTATTGCAGTTAGCAATGATTTAATTTAGTACAGAAGATATTACTTCATTCATAGATATTTAGGATGTATAACAGTTAAAGTCTTTTTTAAACTGAAAATTCTATGACTATATAGAATGGTGTATTTTATTCTTTTAACAAAAGATTTAACAGAATATTTTAAATAAGATTATATAACTTCAGTATTAAGATTTTAATAAAGATATAAAAGTAAAATATCACAGTCATTAAAACCTAAAATAAAAAGCTGTTTATAATAGGCAATTATAAGTTGTATTAATTTTTCTTACAATGCACTATTTTAATTTGGGTTGTGCATATTTTTGCTCTTAATTTTCTATTCACAGAATTGTATTCTTTGATGTCATGATATATGACAAACACACATTCATTTTAGCATTTTAGCTATTTTAGATAATAGTTTAAGTACATTATAAACCACCATATTTTTGTGACAAAATGTCTTTATTCTACCACAAGTGAAATTTTCCATCAATATTTTATAATACATAATACTTCAATGAATATCCTAATCATAAAACATGAAGAAGACTTGATTTCCTTATTGTAGATGCCTGCAAGTGAATTTTCAGGGTACAACCTCTTTATTTTAAGACTATATAAATGTATATCTATTTGGGGGGGGTGTTTTGGTCTCACCAGGTGACTCTCAGTGGTTACTCCTGGCTTGGGGGACCATATGGGATGCCAAGGGACTGAACCTTGGTCCATCCTAGGCTAGCGTGCCCAAGGTAGACGCCTTACGGTTTGTGCCACTGCTCCGGCCCCTATATCTGATATTCTTATAAAAGTAGAAAAAATATTTTCTAAAATAATTTCCACAGGGCCAGAGCGATAGCATAGCAGTAGGGCATTTGCCTTGCATGCAGCTGATCTAGGAAGGACCTGGGATCGATCCCCAGCTTCCCATATGGTACGAGTCAGGAGCTATTTCTGAGCTCATAGCCAGGAGTAAGCCCTGAGCATCACTGGGTGTGCCCCCCCCCCCGCCAATTTTTTTTCCACAAGGAATTTAAAAGAATGAGTGATGCAACCTCACTGGTATATAATATTATTAAATTAAGCATCATGTTAGTTTGGGAAGGGGGATTCTAATTTTTTAGTTTTAGTAAAACTGAACTTAATTTTTCTTAGGCTTTCTTTTCATTTTTACCTCTGCAAAACTTGGGTCCTAGGCTCACTTTTCAGTTATATTGGTCATTCTTTCATTTTTATTGATTTCATGTTTTCTGGCTACATTTATGGGAGCAATTTGTTTTACAGAGGTCAAAGCAATCTGGACTCTTGTGGTGTAATAGGGAGAAAATTTCGTAAAAAAAAAAAATTGAGTCCAGGCTAATTTTGCTATCTTCCCCTTGGCCACCATTCTGTGTCTCGAAGTTTTCTCTGCTCTCCTTTCTTCCTCAGGCCTCCAGCAGGAGGCACACTCACCATCTAGCTTCTTTCACGTCCGTGTACCATAGATCTCACATCCTTTCTGATGTGGTGTTTGCAGGATTCATAGATTCAGGCATTCAGCCTAATTTAAAGCATTGCACCAAGCTTGCCACCATCTTTGCTTCTCTCAGAGGGATTCCTTTCTCTCATTGTTTTGTCCTCTTGCAAGCAAAGCAATGAATATCCTCTGCCACCAATGAGCTGGAACAGGAACTGGGTCTACGTCCCAGCACTCAGCCAGTCATCTTTGTCATATGTATCACCTCAAAAGCGTATGCTAAATTACCCTTCCTGGAGCAATGTATCTCAGAGAAATACAGAGGAGGTCAACAACAAAGGAATCACTGAGTCACAGAACTAAGCTAAACTACCTAATAGAATGGTCTGCAATTTTGACCATTACTAATTTACCCCCTCATTTTAATGGTGAAAATTGCCCCATAGGGTGGACATGCTAAGGTAGCCTGACTTCCACCCATGTAGGAGCAAGGTTTGTGCTTTGAGTCTGAACATCCCACTTCCTGTCTTCCCTCCACTGTTTGCCAGGACCTTTCTTAACTTACGTTGCAATCAGTTCCCCTGCCTTTGTTTAGAAAGCCAGCTAGCAAATTATTCTAGACTACTCCTTTGAGTTCTCCAGCAGATGCTTCAATAAATGTTGCTCGAATTTTTCCCTGCCCTCTATCAATTTTCATTCATCCTAGGAACTAAAGAACCTTGGAGATGGTAGACCATAGGTAAGAAATAGCGTGTGGATGAGGTTAAAAAGAGCATGAGGTAAAACAAAACAAAACAAACAAACAGAAAAAGCAATCAATGCTAACAGGCTGTCTGCTAGTAAGGCTCCAAGAAAGGTACCAGTCTATGTTTAGAGTGGTGACAAAGTGTCACCCAGTTTGTATCCCCTTGCAAGACACTCATCCAGGCTGGGACCTTGTGGGTAACTTTAGAAATTCTTTTCTCACAAGGACATATGTGCAATTGTATTCAAGAGACTGTGAAGATGAGTTCACAGTCATGCCTTACAGATTCTTGCAATCTGCTTAGCAGCAACTTGCAAACCAGTGACTTGTTCTGTGTGTCAGGTCGCCTCGAGAAAAATACCTCATTATTTTCAATATTTCGCTTGGCGCTGCTTTGTGCAGAGCCCAATGCCATGACCTTATATAACTGCTATGGAAATTCCTAGAATCATATATGTTTATTTAGACTCTTAGTGCCCAGAAATCACCACTCATTAATTACAGTAGAATGAGAAGGGATTAGCAACAACAGAAAATCTAAAAGTATTAAAAAAAAAACCATAAAACAAAGGCAACCCGGTAGTATTTCTCCATAGACCCTCATTCTGCCTTGCACTTACACAAATTACATTTCTACTTTGTCTTCTCCTTAAAAACTTCACTTTGACACCAAATGGAAGTTTGCTTCCTTTACCTTCTTAGTAAAGGCAAAAACTTTTTGGCAAAAACAGTAACACAGAAGGCTCAACCAACACCAACCAGATTAGCAAATCCTATACAATTGTGTGATTTAAAAGTTATCACAAATTGCCATTTTTTGGCAATTACATATGTCATTTATTATGACAATAAATATAAAGAAAGTTTGTTCATGCTAAGGGAGCAGCATTTAATGGACCCATTCTCATAGTCATATTCTGCCCTTTGGATGTCATCTAGGATGAAGCTCTAGGGTATTTAGACCATAATTTGTCTTTCCATGTCCCTTATGTTTTGGTGGGCCTATGCAAACAAATGCCACTTTAATACATTTTTTACTATGTTCCCTTGATTCCAATTCTTAAGAAAAACAAGCCACTAAAACTTTTGATGTTAACCTAAACTAGTTAGCATGTGCATGGAACTAGAGAAATGTACGTTGCCCTCAATGTTTAGGGAGTTACATAGGTCTGTCTTTAGATTATTGTGTGCTGCTAAGAAATAGTATGTACTACAACTGGGGATTTGAGGGACAAAGTAATTGTATTGTACAGGTGTTCAGTTTTGTTTCTATTAGTATTCTTTGGCTGAAAGTTCAAGGCTGGGATATCTTCGATGGGACTACCGAGAATTCTGTTTATGGGTGATTGGGCTTCCACTGTAACTTTACCCGGTCCTCTTTCTTTGCATCTTTGTTGTCATAATTAAAATAATAAAAAAATAATTAAAAAAATAAAATAAAATAAAATAAAATAAAAGAACCCTAAGAAATCTGAATCACAAAGAAGAGAAGTTCTACTTCTCAGCAAGCAATACCTCCTTGGATTGTTGATTATATATGAAATAAGAATTAGGCCTCTCACCTACATATGACTTCTGAAAATGAGATGATACGTACATTTAATAACTTGCCAAGATGTTTCTGACTCCATTTAGCCTTTGAAACATATGCCTTATTATTTAAAATAACAGTATGAAGCCATTAATTATAGATTTCTTATTTCTATTAGTAATTGGAAATTGTCACCTTTTACTGCCTTCTAAGTTTTTATTGAAATCACTTAATTTTATTACAAATTAATACTAGTTTCCATTAGAAGTTTCTCCTAAGTTTTCTTTCTAATCATTTTATTTGATTTTCTTGTGTTAGAGTAATTGTTCCTATATTACTTTTTTATAAATTCATTATACTTTTCTTTTTAAGTGACATGCTCTTTTTACTTTGAAAACTTTATTTTGGTGCATATTTCCATTAACTAGATATAACTTCAGATAATTTTTTCAGTATTATTACTTGATAGCATAATTTTTGTGTGCTTATATATCAGAAATACCTTTTTCCTAACCTTGAAAATAAATAATGGCTCCTCTGGACATAGCAGTCGTAGGCCTGAAACTTTTTTATTTCAAAACTGCTGATGTGGCTCTATTGATTTCCGGCCCAAAGTGATTTAGGGGAAAAAAGGTCTAACATCAAGTTCATTATATCCTTTGAAAGCAGCTCATCATTTCTGCTAGATATGCAAAATTCTAATTTTTTTTATTAAATTTACCTGCTACTCATTGACCTTTTGTAGTTTTCAGGAAACCTTGAATGTTTATTCTGCCATCATATGCTCATATTTTCTTTATTCTAATTCCAAATAGTACTATACTGATTTTTCTGATTCCTGATCTGGTATCCTTCATATCTTGTGTCCAACATGCTTATTTTGATTCAAAATTCAATCAAATTATAATTATGTTTGATTTAGAATTGTATCATATAATTTAAAAATATATAATTTTCTAATCTTGGATTTTTTTATAAAATGTATACATTTTAAATTTTATTGGGCCAAAATAAGATTGTGTTGGTGCTAATTTCTCCTATTTTTCTGCTTTCTTAAATTTTTTGAGCCTTTTCTAGCAATGCTCAAGGGCTACTCCCAATTTTGTATTCCTGGGGTCACACTCTGCAGTACTCCAGAACCATGCAGTGCCAGAGATGACATCACAGTTGTCAAGACATGTAAATCACCTAATGTCCCTGGAACTGAAAAAAGAATATGAGCTATATGTACACAAAAGAAAATGTCTATCTAATGAGCTTGAAAGGTAGCAATGGAGTTAAGGCACTTTCCTTGCATGCATCTGACCCAGGTCTCATTACTAGAACTATGTATGGCTCCTCCTCACAAGAACTATCAGGTATGATCCCTCAGCACAGACATGGGAACAAACACCGAACACAAGAATGGGTCTGCCATTTGCAAGACAAATAAGTGGTCTATCTGTTGTACTGTCTAGGTGCTTTCATTGATTTAATTCAATTTTTTTGCTATAGAATGCTTCTAAGATTTTGTGCTGTTTTCAAATTTATTTTGTGCCATGTTTATTTTTGTGTTGACTCTTTTCAATCTGTAAGTTGCTATTTAGTAAAGTCCAGAGGTAAGTCCAGGCCCTAATTTTCTATGAGAAACCTAAATTAAATTATTAATTGTATCCACATATTAAATCAATTTGAGTCATTCTATACTTCTCTGAGAATTAAGAATAATAAAATGCATTGAAATATATGAGAGTAAAATGATATAATGTACTAAAGCACAATTATGTGCTAAAACTGGGTAAATAAACAGAATCAGTATGTATTTTCTTTATGACACAAAAAAGAACAAAAGATGAGTTTCTCTCTGGAAGGTATGAAAGAAAACTTGAGATTGGTAATAACATTTTAGTTGATTGCAATCAGCTATACTTTTACAATAGGCTCATTTACTAAATTTACACTACGAAGCTAGGAAGCAACTTTTTTTTTCATTATAATATTTTTATTTAAGCACCATAGTCACAAACATGTTTGTAGGTGGGTTTCAGTCATACAATCTACATCTCCCTTCACCAGTGCAAATTTCTCATCACCAATTGTTAATTCTTTTTTGTTGTTTTTTGTTATCGTTATTTTTTAATTTTTTATATTAATATCTTTATTTAAACACCTTGATTACAAATATGTTTGTAGTTGGGTATAAGTCATGTAAACAACACCCCCTTCACCTTCACCGGTGCAACATTCCCACTGCCAATGTCCAAAATCTCCCTCCTCTCCACCCCACCCTCTGTCAATGCCTGATGAGATTCCAGTGTCAGGAATGGTAGCAGAAAAACCAATACTGCTCATCTTTTGTTCTTGTTAGAAAATCTCAGAAAATCTCAGGGCATGGTGGTAATACTGTTGGTCTGTGAAAACAACAATAACATGAGTGAGTCTATTATAAACATGGAATTGAGCAATGTGAGCTATGAGAAAGCAGAGAAAACATTTAGGGGGACAAATCTGAACATTTTGAGGACTTGAAGCACCAGAAAGGAGTCCCTCACTCCCTCTCTTACAAAGTCGTGCCTAACTGTTCCCATCTTGCCTAGTGAAAATCCTAAGGTCTATAACTTCAGCTGTGGTGAAGGAGGGAGGCCTCAAATCAAAAGTCCATGTGGGTCAGCCCACCCCAACTTTAGGAAGCAACTTTTAAGTGAGGAAAAAATATATGAAGTACAATAAATTATGTATAGGCAGACAAACCTGGCTTAGAAGTATGTCCTATTACTAAATGGTACATGGACCTACACATGTCAGATAACATTTTGAGACTTAATATCCTCATCAAAATACTTACAAAAACTTGGGGCTAGAGTGGTGGCACAAGCAGTAAAGTGTCTGCCTTGCACAGCACTAGCCTAGGACGGACAACAGTTCGAGCCCCCGGTGTTCCATATAATCCCTGAAGCTAGGAGTGATTTCCGAGCACATAGCCAGGAGTAACCCTTGAGTGTCATTGGATGTGGCCCAAAAAATAAAAAAAATTACAAAAATATAAATAATATGTGCTTCTTGTTGAAGAAGATTGTCAAGAAGATTTGTTAGATATTGTATATATGCAATTTATACTAATTACACATATACCAATAGAAAAAATTCAGAAAATAGTAACCGTTTTCTTTATATGTGCATATAAATACATAGTGTATTTAGTAAAACTCTCTTGGCTGTATTGGCATATAAAATAAAACAAGTATAAACAAAAATTTACTGGGAATAAAAGTCTATTAAAATACTAAAAGCATATATTATTATGAACATTGAAAATGTATAAGCCAGTTAATCTTGTACATTTACTTTCTAAAATAGTACATGTTATTAGTTCTAAATTATAATTTTTAAAAAGTGGGTGACTACTGTTAATATCTTTGTTACCTATGAGAACTTTTACTTAAAAATGCATCTGTTTGATGTATAGCTTCTATTGAATTAAAAGGGTTTTTTATTAAAATTTCTTCTGAGGTTTCAGTAAATTAAAACATAGAACTAAACTAAAAATATGACATTCTTATGGATAAGATTCCAAAACATCATAAAATCAAGTTAGCATTATTCTTTGTTTCATTTCCCATCTATAATAAAAATTATCATTTATTTTAAATAGTCAATAAATAATGTGAAATAAATGCATGACTGTAGGGGAGAAATATTAATTCTACATTAGGTTAATAAATTATTGAGAGTTAAATCTGATTGCTTAAAATTACCAAAGTGACAAAACACAGAAATTTCAGCATGCAAGATTTAGTTTAAATCTACAATTAAAAGGGGGAAATGATTAACAAATGTTTCATAAGTAATGTTTATAAACCTTTTAAGAAGTTTGACTATGCAAAGAACAAACGTATAGTGGAAATGGACTTCTTATCTCTGGAAAACACATTTGTTAGGCTTACAAACAAGATATAAATAATGTATACCATTTCTTCAATATAAAGTGCAATTGTTGCTTGAAATATTTATTAAATTGTAAATAAATTTTAGCTATTTCGTGAGTTTATTATTCATCCCAGGAATATAGGGAGTTGTTTTGGGGTGGGGGGTTTGAATGCCTATGTGATGGAGAATTGAGTTGTCTATTGTCTGACATTTTATCCAAGTTATTGATGAAAATCATACAAATATTAAAAATCAGAGGGGAGACTGAGGGTGAATAATCTAATAGGTTAAAAGGAAAGAAGAAATGAAAGAAGTGAGAATGTAATATATGTAAATTAGAGGGAGAGTTTGTTAAAAACAAGAGTAGACCAAAATTTTAAGTATAAATTGATGTATAATTATTATGTTTTTAATCTGACAAATAAAATCACAAACTGTCATATAACTTAATCTATGGGCTCTAATTATTAAGGATATAATGCTAATTTGAAATGAATTTTAAGATGTTTGAAATTGAATGAAAAATACTTAGAGATGTGGGCCATTACCGGGGCTGGGACAGGTGCGCTCGAAGGTGAAACACTCTGACAGATAGAGGGGGAGGGGGAAATTGACCAGGCCCTACTGGCAACATTCCAGCAGCTGCTTCGCCATTACTGGGCTGGGACAGGTGTGCTCGGGGGTGAACCATGCCATCTGACAAGTAGATGAGGAGTGGAAATTTATACAGGCCCAGACCTCAGTCACACCTTCTGACAGGTGAAGGGAGAGGGGAAATTTTACTGCAGTTGGGCAAAGCAGAGGGGACCTAAGTCTTCTGGCTGGTAAAGTGAGAGAGGAGTCTTCAGGGCAGGGCAGGGCCAAATCTGAACAACCACAGCCATCATACCCACCTAGAGCCACACTCCAGAAAAGAAACCCAGACCCACGCCACAGGTGACAAAGGAGGGCTGAAATCTGAAGGCAGTATACTCTAAGCCAAATCACCAAATGCAAAAAAATATGAGTGAACTAAGAAAGACACTAACAACCAGGGATATGGAGAGAAATCCTAACAAGTTTCCAAGTCCACCAAAATACACTGGCCCAATATATAAGGACCTAAAAACAGCAATGCAAGCCAAAAGAAATCAAGGAATCACTAGCCAGTGAGTTCAAGAAATCCATAAATGAGCAAAACAAACAACACAAAGAAGAACTTATACAGAAAATGAGAGAATCCATACAAATAGAATTAAAGGAAATAATGTCTTAGCAAGCCATAATAGCAGAATTACACAGTTAGAGAATAGCATAAATGCAAACACCAAGGTCTCTAGTTACAGAGACCTGATTTTTATCATCCACGACTAAGCAGTAAGTTTCCAGACATCACAAAATGATGTAGGGGAGAGTAAAAGAGCATGTATAAAGCCCATATTTATTCCCATGACAGTATATTTCAAGGGTGGAGAAACCCTGTATTTTTTAGGCCAAGGGAATTCCCTTTCTAGTCTCCCCCAATATTTTCTGTGCCTATGGAAAGAAAGAAAGAGAAGGAAGGAAAGAACGAAAGAGAATGAAGGAAGGAAAGAGAAGGAAATAGAAAGAAAGAAAGAAAGAAAGAAAGAAAGAAAGAAAGAAAGAAAGAAAGAAAGAAAGAAAGAAAGAAAGAAAGAAAGAAAGAAAGAAAGAAAGAAAGAAAGAAAGAAAGAGAGAAAAAGAAAGAAAAAGAAAAGAAAGAAAGAAAGAAAGAAAGAAAGAAAGAAAGAAAGAAAGAAAGAAGAAAGAAAGAAAGAAAAGAAAAGAAAGAAAAAAAAGAAAGAAAGAAAGAAAGAAAGAGAAAGGAAGAAAGAAAAGAAAGAAAGAAAGAAAGAAAGAAGAAAGAAAGGAAAAGAGAAAGAAAGAAAGAAAGAAAGAAAGAAAGAAAGAAAGAAAGAAAGAAAGAAAGAAAGAAAGAAAGAAAGAAAGAAAGAAAGAAAGAAAAGAAAAAGAAAGTAGAAAGAAAGAAAGAGAATGTAGAAAGAAAGAGAGAGAAAGAAAGAAGAAAGAAAGAAAGAGAGAGAGAGAAAGAAAGAAAGAAAGAAAGAGAGAGAGAAAGAAAGAAAGAAAAGAAAGAAAGAAAGAAAGAAAGAAAAAGAAAGAAAGAAAGAAAGAAAGAAAAGAAAGAAAGAAAGAAAGAAAGAAGAAAGAAAGAAGAAAGAAGAAAGAAAGAAAGAAAGAAAGAAGAGAAAAAGAAAGAAAGAAAAAGAAAGAAAGAAAAAAAAAGAAAGAAAGAAAAGAAGAAAAGAAAGAAAGAAAAGAAAGAGAAAGAAAGAAAGAAAGAAAGAAGAGAAAGAAAGAAAGAAAGAAAGAAAGAAAGAAAGAAAGAAGAAGAAAAAGAAGAAAGAAGAAAAGAAAGAAAGAAAGAAAGAAAGAAAGAAAGAAAGAGAAAGAAAGAAGAAAGAAAGAAAGAAAGAAAGAAAGAGAAAGAAAGAAAGAAAGAAGAAAGAAAGAAGAAAGAAGAAAGAAAGAAGAAAGAAAAGAAAGAAAGAAAGAAAGAAAGAAGAAGAAAGAAAGAAAAGAAAAAAAAAAGAAAGAAAGAAAGAAAGAAAAGAAAGAAAAGAAAGAAAGAAAGAAAGAAGAAAGAAAGAAAGAAAGAAAGAGAAAGAAAGAAAGAAAGAAAGAAAGAAAGAAAGAAAGAAAGAAAGAAAGAAAGAAAGAAAGAAAGAAAGAAAGAAAGAGCACTTTTTTCGCTAATATTGTTTGTGGGGTGTTTTTTTTTTTTGGCTTTGTTTTGTTTTTATTTCGGAACCATGATTATTTTTTGGTTATTTTCCTTATTGCTGTGGTGCTTTTGGGGTTTTATTTTTTTTTGTATTGTTGCTATCTTTTTCTTCCTTTTTTCCCTATCTCCTTTTAGATTGATATTTATAGCCTCTAGAAGGACTCCTCCCATTTTTGGTTTGTTTGATATTTGCCTCCCCCCCCCCATTTTTTTCTTTTTTTTTTTTCTTTTCTTCAAACAGAACCACGTAACTTGAACCATCTTCTTCTGCCTCATAAATTGAGGGGGAAATAATAGAGGGTACCAAGACCAAACAGTCATATGAATATTAAGTAGAAATAAGAAATGATCAGACTTAAACACCAAATCCAAAGCCAACGACAGCATAATAGATACCCAATCTACAACAAGCTAGACAGAGATGGGACCACATAAACTAGAAGCCTGGGGTGGGGGGGCAAAAGAGGTGGATATGGGATGCATGCTGGGAACTGGCATGGAGGGAGAACAACATTGGTGGTAGGAATGCTCCTGATTCAATGTCACTATGTACCTAAAATATAACTGTTTACATATTTAAAACATTCTTGTACTCGCGTATATGAAAGTTCCTAGTTGCAAATTCTACTTTGCAGTTTTTTTAGCTTTCACTGAAGGTTCTGCTCACCATTAATGGCGAAAAAAGCAGGTTCACTGTACATGGATAGATATGGAGACTATCATGTTGAGTGAAATAAGTCAGAGGTAGATAAACACAGAATAGTCTCACTCATCTGTAGTATTTAAGAAAAAATAAAAACTGTATAGTAATAATACTCAGAAACAATAGAGATGAGTTTGGGAGGACCAGCCTATGACAAAAAGATTACCACAACAAGTGTTATGTGCAATTAGAGACAACTACACTAACAACTATCATCAAAGATAGATTCAAAAAATACAAAGCCGGGGCCGGGAAGGTGGCGCTAGAGGTAAGGTGTCTGCCTTACAAAGCGCTAGCCAAGGAACGGACCGCGGTTCGATCCCCCGGCGTCCCATATGGTCCCCCCAAGCCAGGGCGATTTCTGAGCACATAGCCAGGAGTAACCCCTGAGCATCAAACGGGTGTGGCCCAAAAACCAAAAAAAAAAAAAAAAAAAAAAATACAAAGCCTATCTTAAAGACAGTCAGGGAATAGAACAGGAGGGAAATGGGGATATTGATGGCAGAAAAGTTTTACTGGTGGAGAAGGGTAGACATTTCATGACTGAAACCAATTATAAAGAAGTTTGTAACCATAGTGCTTAAATAAATAAATTTAAAAATTTATAAATAATATATAATAAAATATATTATATGTAATAATATACAATTACATTTTATATTAATACCTTATATAATGCCTATATATAAAGACTGAAGCAATAGTATAGAGGTAGGGTATTTGTCATGTAAGCACAATACTTGGGTGTCATCTCTGTCATACAATATGATCCTCTGAGCACCATTGGGAGTAATTCTTGTATGCAAAGCCATGAGTGAGCCCAGAACACCAGTGGATGCAGCCTAAATGATTCTCTCCAAAAATATTATATGATAAATTAGGGTCATTACCAATTAGAAATCATTAGGGTCAGTTCCTTACTTTGAAAGTTTGCAATTCTATATCAAGTAGGTATAACTAAAAGCTATTAATAATTGTTATTATCTTTAACTGAAAGACTATGCAGTTACTTATCAGTTGTTTGAGGAATGTAGCAGTAGGAGTGTAACACTGCTTAAGGGTACCTCCAGTTCTGAGTTCAGGATTCACCTCCCCATGATGCTCCTGAGACCAGGTAGTGCTAGGAATTAAGCTTAGACTTCCAGAATGAGAAACATGCGCACTAGTTCTTTGTGGTATTTTCCTTGTTCTACAATGATTTCTACTTAAATAGAACTCACAAATCAGAAGGAAAGTACCTAGAAAGTGAAGATATTTGCTCATGTGAAAAAGACTACAAGGAAGATTAAGGTAGACAACTATATGAACAAGCTAAAATTAGGGGGTTGATGTTCTTATAGTAAACCACAATTTAGTCAAGAAAAATAAATGTGGGTTGGGGTATCTGGAACTGCAATAAGCTGGAAAAAACTGATACAATATTACTTTTTGTCATTGTGTTGGATACATATGAAAATAATGTATTATTCAATAATTTTTTCAGGAGAATAACTCTAATTTTTGGAAAGGAGGCTGGCCAGACGAAGGTAAGAAATCAGAAAGTAAAACTACTATCAGAGGGCAGATAAAACTTAAAGTTAAAACTTTAGTTAAACTAAAAGAGTTAAAACTCAAAGAACAGCAAATGCCATTTGCCCGATTAATAATCCTCTTATAGCATAATAAATATTTCTTCTTTAATAATTCCTTATTTAAGAAGTCTGATTAGAGCATGTTTATAAATATTATGAGCCCTAAAAGGTATTTGATACAAAAAAGCGTGAGTTATATGAATATCCCATTTGGAAGTAGAGTTTTAGGATATTATATCAGTTAATTATGCCCCCCCCAATACCCTCTTTTTTTTCTTTAGCCTTGTGTCATTTGAGGCTAATATGCAGATATTCATGATTATAAAATTTGTAACATTAATTTTTCCAACAAAAATTTTCAACTACACAGAGGGTTTTAGTCCTGTTACTTATATAAATGCTCACATTTTACATACACTATATATTTTATTCTGTATATTTAATTGCTTATATGAGTTCATTTAAATTTTTGAAGAACTAGCAGATTTTATCAATTTACAGTTCTTATACTGAGCTTTTCAGTCGAACACTTTAAATTTTTTAGTAAAAGTTAAGTATTTTATTTTGTTTTCTGATTCACAGAATAGAAATCATGCTTAATTCAAACAAAGAAAGCATCACTAGCAAAATAGTTTAGTGCCCTGACAAACAAAACATTGAGAAAACCATTGTAGAATAAAAACACAATAATCTTAGCATGAGAAAATTTTGATTTTTTTTTCAGATATATCATTTTGGGCCAGGCACTCATTTTATTTTTCTCCTTTGACAGAAGAAAACACTAATCTTTGTCTGGCCTAATCATAGGCTTGTAGTGAAGTATGTATGAGATAATTTGAGTAAATGTACTTTGAAAAGCAATGCAAAGTTATTGCTATCATAAAAAGAAACCCATTCATCCTAACATTAAATAAGACATTTTAGGAAAGAGAAGTGCTCAAGAAAATGTGTAGTAAGATTTATACCTTTTGTTGACTTTAAGGAACTCTTGGGTATGCTAAGTGTACCAAAGTTATGCACATGGAAATCAAAACAAATTTCCACTTCTCTTTGTCTCTCTAATATGTAATCTGTGTTCCCCCTGAGAATTTAATTTCAATTTAGTTATCGTGAGTTTACAAAAATGATTCACAATAGGTTTTCTGTCTTACAATGTTTAAACACCAATCCCGTCACCATTGTCCATTTCTCTCCACCAATACACCCCAAAATCACTCATTGATCTGCTTTTGGGAGAGACACTGTGTTTTATATTTTTTTAGTTGTTGCACTGTGATTTTTCAGAACTGCTGCTGATAGAAACTCATACAAAATGCTTTACCACCTTTCATATCTTTTCCTGGTTGAGCACTTCCCACCACCAAAAACATTGCTTCCTCCCTATCCTACTCTAGTTACTTTAGATGTCTTATTTCCTATTTAGTGCCAGTTCTCACGTTCTTTATTTCCAAAGTTGTTGAGCATTTGTTATTCCATCATCACATTTCCTTATATAATATGTATGAAAAAGATTATTCTTTTTGTCTTTTCCTCTGACTAACTTCACTCAGCCTAGTACTTTTATGGTCTCTTCATGTAGCAACAAATAGAAAAGTCCTAATTCCTACTCATTGAAGACACCAATAATTGATGCTAGAAATTACTTCTTCTGAACTCAGTGTCTTTAGAACTCAGAATTTTTCTAAGTAAAGTACAATATAAAGTCACTACCAACAAACAGTAATGTATAGCCTAATGAAAACTACTTGGCATAATGTAACTAAAACATTTATTTCTATTCTTACAGTAACGACAGAACATTTTGGATGTCTTTTGGAGACAATATTTTTACTGCAGAGGTCAGGTTCTTAGTGAATACTGGCATTTTAAGTAGATTGTTTACAATGTATTGTAAATAGGTTGTTTGCAGGTATTTGTAGAAAATGAGGAGTAAATAAGATATGGAGGAGTTAGAATCTTTCGAGAGTAAGGTTTCTTTTTGATTTCACCATCTGCAGAGAAACCTGACAGCTATCTATAATTAAGTAAATGGGAGCCAAGTAATTTAATAAAATATTTTATAAAGATATAATTGTGTTTTTAAGAGATACTGAGCTAGAGAAGCACTTAACCAAAGGTAACTGATGGATGAGGAAACATGGAGAGGGGTGCCTCTTACAAATAGTATGAAAATTTAGTTCTTAGATTACAGAAGAGAGAATAAAATTACCAGATTAATAGACAGAATAAGAAAAGTGGAAATATTTGAGTAAAGTAGGAAGTATATTACATGGTGAAAAAAAGAAATACTTGTCATGAATTTGTTCATGCCTAGGAAATTTTCTTTGTAAATTTTATAAGCACCATATCTGAGAGGGTCCCCTAGCCCAGTTAAGATGCTGACCATGGAAAGAGGTGTTCTTTGTCCACTATTTCATGACAGCCCTCTCCAACTCTTAATAACTAAAATGAGAAGAATTTATTTTTTTCACATTCATAAATCTAGAGTTTGGTGGCACTTAGTGGATGATAGTTTTGAATCATTTGGGACTCACGGCTGCCTAAATCTGCAAATTCACTACTGCTGGGCTGTCTAGAAGGATAGGCACACATGGGATCTTCCCTCTTTCCATATCTACCTACCTGCCCACATAACAACACTCACTTTAGTCTTTCCATGAGGTTTATTATTATGTTTAAGATCTCTAAAGTCTTATTTACCTCCAAAAGTTAAGTGAGATAACTTTTGACCCAAACCAATTGCATATAGGTTGCAGCATGTTATGATCTGCTTGCAATTCAGTAATATAAATGAAAACTAAATCACTAGTAAAAGTGAGAAGAATAGATTACAAACAACTCAACACTGAGGCTTGGAAAACTGTGTGGCTGATAAGTAGTATCACAGTTCCAGAGAGATTTTCTCCACAGCTGTTGACAGTATAACAGGAAGTGTAATTTATTTTAATCCAAGTTCCAGGCAGGTCCTACTAAGTCATAGAGAAGAGACATAAATTAAAAGTCCATGAAGTATTACAAATTGGCATAATCTTATGCACAAATTTATAACAAATATTAGGGATATATGATGAGTACTATGATAATTTTAAGAGGAATTTCCCAGACCACTAGACCACTAGAGTATTAGTGTTTTAATAAAGAAAGAATTGCTTTGGGGTATGAACATAAGTCACCATGTCTATGGCAAACCACCTTTCTGCTCATCAGTATACTATTGTTCTAGCTCAGGGGCTCAATATTTTTAACTTTAGGTATTATTTCAGTGTCAATAATTACAGTGTCTGTAATATCTCTATTTGCAAGGAGCATTAAATGACTAATACATACAAACATACGGCATTACTATTTGGTTAGACAATATAAATAATGACTTTCATTTCTCGGCTCTAAAATCAGAAAGTGACAGTTATTCCACAGTTTGAAATGCTAAGCCCAACCAAATTGAGAAGGTGAAAACCCTTTAATAGATACATCTCAAACAAATGTGTGACTATCTCAATAATAGTGACCAAGTAGCAGGGGATTCTTGGTTTTAGCTCATAATATAACTAGGAAGTCATAAGCATAGATAAATTATTGTCTCTGTTACTTTTGTTCTTTTAAAGGAATCAGTAAAAAAAACTTTAACAATAAAATTAAATGGAAACCATAGCAATTTTTCTCTATCAATTCCAATTTCCTCCTTTTCATATATATCTAAAAAATTTTCAAATAACAGTTTTAAAAATACCTATGATACCATCAATAAATGTAAAATAATATTTTTCAAAGAAACAGTTTGCAAGAAGTTTCCTCAGCCAGAAGTAAGATAAGGTTACTAATTTTATCACTATTGTAAGTTTGAATTAATCCTTTAACCTTTCTGATACTTGTTTAATTAATAACATCTCCCATATCTGGAACTTTGAGTTGTAGCAAATGAACATGGTAATGTATATTAAAACCTTTTGATTTTCACATATGAAGAAATATTATTATTGAATCCATTAAAATTCTTACTTCAAACGTTATAAA
Source organism: Suncus etruscus (assembly GCF_024139225.1). Taxonomy (NCBI): domain Eukaryota; kingdom Metazoa; phylum Chordata; class Mammalia; order Eulipotyphla; family Soricidae; genus Suncus; species Suncus etruscus. The sequence goes on from NC_064863.1 coordinate 30,341,761, forward strand.
TTAGCATATGAAACATCAAAAGATACGTTAAAATGTACCAGTAGAAAGTATATGAAAAAACTGACTATGATTTACTGTTGATGATTATGTCTTTATTGTTTCTAGTTCAGAAAAATTTTTGATTTATGATGTTGTTTTAGATTGCTTCATTTATTTTCCCAACATCTAATCTTTTTTAAAGTTATGCAGAGATTTATTTTATTAAGCTTATTTTATTTATTTAAAATATATATAAAAATCAACTTAATTTTCAATGTAACAATTTTTTTAAGATGACAATTTATTTTGTGGAAAAGCTGAGTTCACTGGTTAAGAAAATAAATTTATTTTTCAATGTAACAATTAAGACTTATTTTCTTCAGTTGAAAATCACTATTAGTGATATTCCATATTTTTCTTTTATTTTTGGGTGGTTTTATTGGCCACACCTAGTGATGCTTAGGGTTAATCCTGGCTATGTTCTCAGAAATTACTCCTGGCTTGGGGGACCAAAAGGAACCCCAGGGATCAAACCCAGTCCTTCCTGGGTCAAATGTGTGCAATGCAAATACCCTACCACTGTGATATCGCTCCAGCCCCCATATTTTTCTATATTCAAAAGTATTTTACTTAATAAGAACATTTTCTTTAACTAAATGTGACGAAAAAGACAATATCAAAAACTTTTTCAAAGTATAATATCACTTTCAACTCATTGAATGCACATTTGAAAAAATATTATTTGAAAGTTTTATAAAATGCATCTAAAATGTTGTATACCTGTCTTAATATTCATGATTATTTTCTTAATAAGATATGTCTTATTTTTTTTCAAAAAGAAATACCAATATCTATACAATTAAAAGTTCTCAACCCCTTAGTACCTGAGCTTTGCAAAAGGTTACAAATCTTTTAGTGTGATGCCTCACTGAAAACTAATTTAAAGGGTGGAGATATGATGATTTCATTATTATTTCTTTTGAAATGTAGTTGTTCTGTGTCAGAAAGATATGTATAAAACTCTATTTTTAAATATTACAATGGCTAGTTTTCTTGCACATTTTCAATTTTACTCAATTGTTCCTCAACAATGGTTATCTTGGCCACTACTTTAAATTTCCATTTCATTATTTATATGCACCTAATTCTAAATCTCTTTAATTCTGCTTTATTTTTTATATTTTCCACAGTGTATAAAATTTTATAAGTCAGTGTATTTTATCAATACTTATTGTACTTTGAGTATAACTTTTATAAGGAAGCCCCATGGAGTGCCAGTGTCTTAATGTATTCACTCACATGCTTTATGTATACATATTGCTTCAGATAAATATAAATATCTTAACAATGTCTGCATCATTTGTGAATAAACATACAGAAGAACATAGGATGCCAGAAGTTATGCTATAGTTTAACAAAAGACCTCAAGGAAATTTGAAATAGATCAGTTAACTATTTACAAGTCATAAAGTAAGTCATGGTCTATCACATCTCAAGGAATAATACAAGGAGACTATAGTGAGTGCAGTCAGAGAAAGAGAGGAAGGACCAAGGTTTCATGCTGGTATTTCAGATTAACTGTAGAGTATTTTAGAGCTCCTGAGCTAGGCCAGACATGTCAGTTAACAGCAAAATATCAGGAGACCTGTAATCTCCACGGGTGCTGTTTCTTAAGGCATATATAAAACATAATGGAGTTTTGAAACTTTTGTAGAAGTAAAAGATTATTGGTTACAAAGGATATTGGAGAAGTTACTTCAAAAATTTGTTTCATTGTTTGTTTGTTGTTGTTGTTGTTTCAATAGCTATGAGTTTTTGGAATACTGACTCCAAGCACCAGTGGATGCCAGTCTGCACATTTAAAAAGTTTAAAAACCTGGTACAAACTTTTTTTTTGTAAAATAAGTTTAGTTTAGGCCCAATGGTTCTATTGGCCAAACAAAATGAATACTGAAGTAGCAATATAATGGAGCTGTTTAGCTATACATGAAACAATATTTTTTCTTTTTAAATTATTTTATTTAAAGAAAAGTGGTTTACAAAGTTATTGAGAGTTTTATTTTAGGCATAAAGTATTTCAACACCAATTCCATCACCAGTGTTCCCATACTCCATTATCCTCACATTCTACTGCCTGTCACCTAAACAGGCATATTACAAATTTCTAGTGGTTGAAGCTGAGGTTTCATATTTTTAGTGTTTTTGAGTCTGTGCTTTGGGTTGATAGCTATCCCATTCTCCCACATCACCAATATAATTGAAGCCAGATCCCTGTTCCTCCATTACTTTTCTTTCTCATCTTCTTTCTTCCTTCCTTGATTTCTTTCCTTTTGTGTCTTTTTCCTTCTTAAGCTCTCAGGTCAAGAGTGAGCTAGGCACTCGCCATTGCTACATTACATTTACTCATCTGGTTATTTTACATAACACAGATAAGTGAGATCATCCTGTGTTGCTCTTTCTTCTTCTGGCTTCACTCACCTCAATATTTTCCCACCAGGAGCAGCAAATTGCATGATTTCATCAATTCAGCTCTATTATATTCTACTATGTACCTGAACTACACCTTCATAATCCATTCCTCTATCATTGGACACTGAGGTTGATACTTTACTATAGCCATTGTACTAAAGTAGCAATGAATAATGGTAAGTATATCTCCTTTAGAATGAAATGGGATAGAAACCCAAAAGCTAGATCATATGACAATTTGACTCCGTTTACTGAGAACTATCCATTATACTTTTCCACAGAGTTGAACTAAACAAAAATCCACCAACCATGGATTATAGTTTCTTTTTTATCACATTATTATGACACAGGTTTTTCATACTATTTCAGATATGCATCTTTCCCATAGGACCAAGATATCTCATGTCAACATTTTTGTATATTTTAAGATAATTAATTTCAGAGTTCCTTGAGAAAATTGTTTTATACAAATTTGACAAAGAACATAAAGTATGAACAGAAGATATATTCTATCAGGAAGCAAGCAATCAATAAAATACAAATTGAACTACATGTAAGTGATATATAATTTAGCAGTACACAATATTCAGGAGTTCATAATAATTTGAGAGGAAATAGTTTGAGGATATAACAAGAGGATTGATTGGGATGCACTCTGAGGTGAAAATATCTTAAAAGATATCAGTCCTATTTTTACAACTAGAAAAAAGATATACAAACAAAAAAAAATCAATGACTTTTCTTGAACTTATCAGGGAATTGATATTTCAAAACAAACAGCAACTCTCCAATCTATAGACAAGTGAATCCAGGAGTTACAGCTAAGATATTGCTTGTACAAAATGTCTTGAGAGTATATACTAGTGAAAAGAATTAAGCAGTTATTTTAGAAATGGATAAAAAGCTTCCCACAGTTATAGAAAAAAATCGACATATTTGTAAGCTATAATACCATTCAAAATTCTACCAAATTCTTTCTTTTTTGTTGTTTTTTGTTGTTTTGTTATTGTTGTTGTTTTTTGGGTCACACCCAGCAGTGCTCAGGGGTTACTCCTGGCTCTCTGCTCAGAAATCGCCTCCATGCAGGCTAGGGGGATGCCGGGATTTGAACCACCATTCTTTGACATGCAAGGCAAATGCCTTACCTCCATGCTATCTCTCCGACCCCAAAATTCTACCAAATTCTTACTGCAAAGACCTGAGAATTGTCCGTGTGTGTGTGTGTGTGTGTGTGTGTGTGTGTGTGTGTGTGTGTGTGTAAAATGAGAGAATACTTATTGCAAAATATATAGTAAGACTTCTCCATAAGGAATACCTAATTTTCAGGGGGAAAGATAGTACTAGACCTTCATCTATACTTAGATAGGAAATTTCTTTTACTTCAGTTTTATCTTGTCATCTTGTCTCATATATGAAAGAAAGAAAGAAAGAAAGAAAGAAAGAAAGAAAGAAAGAAAGAAAGAAAGAAAGAGAAAGAAAGAAAGAAAGAAAGAAAGAAAGAAAGAAAGAAAGAAAGAAAGAAAGGAAGGAAGGAAGGAAGGAAGGAAGGAAGGAAGGAAGGAAGGAAGGAAGGAAGGAAGGAAGGAAGGAAGGAAGGAAGGAAGGAAGGGAAGAAGAAGAAGAAAGAAAGAAGAAAGGAAAGAAAGAAAGAAGAAGAAAGAAAGAAAGAAAGAAAGAAAGAAAGAAAGAAAGAAAGAAAGAAGGAAGAAAGAAAGAAAGAAAGAAAGAAAGAAAGAAGAAAAGAAAGAAAAGAAAGAAAGAAAGGAAAGAAGAAAGAAAGAAAGAAAGAAAGAAAGAAAGAAAGAAAAGTAAGAAAAAAAGAAGGAAAAAAGAAAGGAAGAAAGAAAGAAAGAAGAAAGAAAGAAAGAAGAAGAAAGAAAGAAGAAAGAAAGAAAGAAAAAGAAAGAAAGAAAGAAAGAAAGAAAGAAAGAAAGAAAGAAAGAAAGAAAGAAAGAAAGAAAGAAAGAAAGAAAGAAAGAAAGAAAGAAAGAAAGAAAGAAAGAAAGAAAGAAAGAAAGAAAGAAAGAAAGAAAGAAAGAAAAAGAAAGAAAGAAAGAGAGAAAGGAAGAAAGAAAGGAAGAAAGAAAGAAAGAAAAAGAAAGAAAGAAAGAAAGAAAGGTTTCAGAAAATTATTTGAGAATGAAAGAGACCAAATTAACGGAATAAATATCAGGAGAGAAAACAAGTCACAATTCAGAATCATGTCAAGAAATAATTTCTTTTTCAAGACCTATCTTTATAGCTTAAAGTGAACACTCAGAAATATAAAAGTAATTTTTTCTAGAAAAATTTAAATGTCATTTTAACCAAGTCCAAATAAAAGAGACAAAAAAATTAAAAGAAGCAAAGGTGGCCAGAGCAGTGGTGCTAGGCATAAGGCGATTGTCTTGCCTGAGCTAGCTCAGGACCGACAGTGGTTCGTCTCCCATATGGTCCCCAAAGCCAGGAGCGATTTCTGAGTGCATATCCAGGAGTAACTCCTGAGCATCACTGGGTGTGGCCGAAAAGCAAACGAACAAACGAACAAAAAAGAAACAAAGGAAAAATACATTCTCTGGTATTTTTAGATAAGAAGATAATCATAATGTTTTCATCATGATAGAAATATAAAACTCTTAGAGTCAGAAACCAGTGTAGAGTCACAGAAAAAAAATTCTCCAGAGCCAGAGTGATAGCACACCAATAGGGCGTTTGATTTACAAACTGCCTAACCAGGATAGCTCTGGGTTCCATCCCCAGCATCCCCTGTGATACTCCAACTCGGCCAGGAATGATTTCTGAACACAGAGCTAGTAGTAACCACTGAGCCCTGATGGGTGTGACCCCCCAATAAAACAAAAAAAAAAATTCTTCCCAGTGATTAGAGACATACCAGAAATATGTTTCCATTAATCCACACTTTTCTTAAAGGTTATAAAATATAGGCATTGCTTATTTAATAATCCCACCTGGCAGTGCTCAATTCTACTGCTGGTTAGTTTTCTGAAGTCACTCAGCAGTGCTTAGTACAATGAATCAAACCCAGACTTACACATGGCAAGGGATTCTCTGAGTTCTTCTATTCTGGATACTTCAATTTCTTTTTTTCTTTTATTTCTTTTTGTTTTGTTGTTGTTGTTTGGTTTGTTTGTTTTTGGGTCCACTAGGTGGCATTCAGGGATTACTCCTAGTTTTGCACTCAGAAATTTCTTCTGGCAGATTCAGGGGATCATATGGGATGCCAGGATTCGAACCACCATCGATCCTGGTTCTACTGAATGCAAGATAAATGCCGTACCACTGTACTTTCTCAATTTCTTAAAGGCATCCAATAAAGAAACATTTAAATGTAATCTCATATGCATGTAATAGTCTTTAAATCTATAGACTAAATAGATATAGCTTCTCCAAAAGCATCAGCAATTTATAACCATGTACATGTATGATGTTTGATAAAGTATGAGTTTACTCATAAATTTAAATTTAGTTACACACAATATTTTCTGTACTCTGAAAATTGATCAACTTTGAGTTGATGATATTGTTAGAGATTTCAAGTGACAAATCAAGAAAGAACTATAATAGAGCTAATCTTACTTTTCCCTAAGGGTTCCAAAAGGAAATTTGCAGAATAAAAATAGGAATTGCAAATGTCCTCTTTGCAAATCTAAAATGAAATGGGATTCTAATTATCTTACCATTTTAACAAGTTTTTCTATTTTGTTTATTATTTTTATATATTTTATTTAAACACCTTGATTACATACATGATTGTGTTTGGGTTTCAGTCATGTAAAGAACACCACCATCACCAATGCAACATTCCCATCACCAATGGCCCAAATCTCCCTCCTCCCAACACAACCCCCGCCTGTACACTAGACAGGCTTTCTATTTCCCTCATATATTATCAATATTAGGATAGTTCGAATTGTAATTATTTCTTTAACTAAACTCATCCCTATTTGGGGTGAGCTTCATGAGTTGAGCTGTAACTTAAACCCCTTCTTTCTTTTCTGTCTAAAAATTATTATTGCAAACAATGTCTTTCATTTTTCTTAAAAACCATAGATGAGTAAGACCATTCTGTGTTTTTCTCTTTCTCTCTGACTTATTTCACTTAGCATAATAGATTCCGTGTACATCCATGTATAGGAAAATTTCATGACTTCATCTCTCCTAACAGCTGCATAATATTCCATTGTGTATATGTACCACAGTGTCTTTAGCCATTCGTCTGTTGAAGGACATCTTGGTTGTCTCCAGAGTCTTTCTATGGTAAATAGTGCTGCAATAAATATAGGTGTAAGGAAGGGACTTTTGTATTGTATTTTTGTGTTCCTAGGGTATATTACTAGAGTGGTATAGCTGGATCCTATGGGAGCTCAATTTTCAGTTTGGGAGGAATATCCATATCACTTTCCATAAAAGTTTAACTAGATGGCATTCCCACCAGCACTGGATAAGAGTTCCTTTCTCTCCATATCCCTGCCAACACTGTTTGTTCTCATTCTTTGTGATGTGTGCCAATCTCTGTGGTGTGAGGTGGTACCTCATAGTTGTTTTGATTTGCATGTCCCTGATGATTAGTGATGTGGAGCACTTTTTCATGTGTCTTTTGGCCATTTGTATTTCTGCTTTATCAAAGTGTCTGTCCATTACTTCTCTCAATTTTTTGATGGTATTAGATGATTTTTCTTGTAAAGTTCTGTCATTGTCCTGTACATTTTGGATATTAGCCCCTTATCTGATGGGTATTGGGTGAATAGTTTCTCCCAATCAGTGGGCAGCTCTTGTATTCTGGATGCTATTTCCTTTGACGTTCAAAAGCTTCTCAGATATATATATTCCCATCTGTTAATCTCTGCTTTCACTTGCTTGGAGAGTGCAGTTTCCTCCTTGAAGATGCCTGTAGTCTCAATGTCCTGGAGTGTTTTGCCTATGTGTTATTCTATATATCTTCTTGTTTCGGGTCTGATATCGAGGACTTTCATCTATTTAGATTTTACATTTGTACATGATGTTAACTGGGGGTCTGAGTTCAATTTTTTTGCAAGTGGCTAACTAGTTTTGCCAAGACTTGTTGAAGAGGCTTTCTTTGCTCCATTTAGTATTTCTTTCACCTTTAAGAAAAATTAGGTGATTGTATGTCTGGAAAACATTCTTTGAGTATTCAAGACTATTCCACTGATCTGAGGGCCTGTCCTTATTCCAGTACCATGCTGTTTTGATAACTATTGTTTTTTAGTAAAGTTTAAAGTTGGGGAAAGTAATTCCTCCCATATTCTTTTTCCCAATGATTGATTTAGCTATTCTAGGGTGTTTATTGTTCCAAATGAATTTCAAAAGTGCCTGATTCACTTCTTTGAAGAATATTATGGGTATCTTTAGAGGGATCGCTATTAAATCTGTACAATGCTTTGGGGAGTATTGCCATTTTAATTATGTTAATCTTGCCAATTCATGAGCACGGTATGTGCTTCCATTTCCATGTGTCCTCTCTTATTTCTTGGAGCAGAGTTGTATAGTTTTCTTTCTACAGGTCCTTCGCATTTTTAGTCAAGTTGATTCCAAGATATTTGAGTTTGTGTGGCACTATTGTGAATGGGGTTTTTTCTTAATGTCCATTTCTTCTTTATTACTATTGGTGTATAAAAAGGTCATTGATCTTTGTGTGTTAATTTTCTAGCCTTCCACCTTGCTATATGAGTCTATTGTTTCTAGAAGCTTTTGGTAAAGTCTTTAGGGTTTTCTAAGTAGAGTATCATGTCATCTGCAAACAGCGAGAGCTTGACTTCTTTCTTTCCTATCTGGATTCCCTTGATATCTTTTTCTTGCCTAATTGCTATAGCAAGCACTTCCAGTGCTATGTTGAATAGGAGTGGTGAGAGAGGACAGCCTTGTCTTGTGCCAGAATTTAGAGGGAAGGCTTTTAGTTTTTCTCCATTGAGGATACTAGTTGCCACTGGCTTGTGGTAGATGGCCTTAACTATATTGAGAAAGGTTCCTTTCATTCCCATCTTGCTGAGAGTTTTGATGAATAATGGGTACTGGGCCATATCAAATGCTTTCTCCATATCTATTGATATGATTATGTGATTTTTATTTGTCTTGTTCTTGATATTGTGTATTATGTTGATAGTTTTATGGATGTTAAACCATCCTTGTATATATGGGATGAAACTGACTTGATCGTAATGGATGATCTTTTTAATGAGGCATTGAATCCAATTTGCCAGGATTTTGTTGAGGACTTTTGCATCTGTGTTCATAACCGATATTGGTCTGTAATTTTCTTTTTTGGTAGCATCTCTGTCTGGTTTAGGTATCAACGTGATGTTGGCTTCATACAAGCTATTTGGAAGTGTTCCTGTTTTTTTGATATCATGAAAAAGTCTTGCCACAATTGGTAGTAGTTCCTCTTGAAAGGTTTGAAAGAATTTGTTAGTGAATCCATCTGGGCCTGGGTTTTTGTTTTTGAGCAGATATTTGTGAACTGTCTTAATTTCCTCAATAGTGATGGGGGTATTTAAATGTGCTACATCCTTTTCATTCAACCTTGGAAGATTATGAGTCCAAGAATTTATCCATTTCTTCCAGGTTCTCATTTTTAGTGGCATAGAGTTTCTCAAAGTAGTTTCTGATTACCCTTTGAATCTCTGCCATATCAGTAGTAATCTCTCCTTTTTCATTCCTAATATGAGTTATCAAGTTTCTCTCTCTCTCTGTCTTTATTAGATTTGCCAGTGGTCTATCATTCTTGTTTAATTTTTCAAAGAACCAACTTCTGCTTTCCTTGATCTTTCGGATTGTTTTTTGGGTTTCCACTTCATTGATTTCTGCTCTCAGCTTTGTTATTTCCTTTTGTCTCCCAATTTTTGATTTCTTTTGTTGAGCCCTTTCTAATTCTCTGAGCTGTGTCATTAAGCTATTCAGGTATGCTCCTTCTTTCCTGATGTGTGCTTGCAAAACTATAAATTTTCCTCTCAGTACCACTTTTGCTGTGTCCCATAGGTTCTGATAGTTTGTGTCTCTATTGTCATTTGTTTCCAGGAAGGTTTTGATTTCCTCTTTGATTTCATCTTGGACCCACTGGTTATTCAGTATTAGGCAGTTTAACTTCCAGGTATTAAATTTTTTCCTCTGTGTCCCTTTGTAGTTCACATATAATTTCAGGGCCTTGTAGTCAGTGAAGGTAGCCTGCAAAATTTCTATCCTCTTGATATTATGGAGGTATGATTTTTTTTTTGATTTTTTGGGCCACACCTGGTGGTGCTCAGGGATTACTCCTGGCTAAATGCTCAGAAATAGCTCCTGGCAGGCATGGGGGACCATATGGGACACCGGGATTCAAACCAACCACCTTTGGTCCTGGATCGGCTGCTTGCAGGGCAAACACCGCTGTGCTATCTATCCGGGCCCGGAGGTATGTTTTAATGTGCCAGCATGTAGTCTATCCTGGAGAATGTCCCGTGTACATTAGAGAAGAATGTGTGTCCAGGTTTTTGGGGGTGGGGGTATATATATATATAAATATGTATATACATATATATATGTATATATATAAATATACACACACACATATATATATACTAGGCCTCTTTCTTCCAATTCTCTTCTCAGGTCTAGTATATTCTTGTTGGGTTTCAGTCTGGTTGACCTATCAAATGTTGACAATGCCATGTTGAGGTCTCCCTCAATTACTATGTTTTTATTGATATTATATTTCAAATATGTCAACCATTATATTAAATATTTTGCTGGCCACTCATTTGGTGCATATATGTTTAGGACAGTGATTTCTTCCTGCTGTATGTATCGCTTGATTAATACAAAATGTCCATGTTTGACCCTTATAACTTCCTGAGTATAAAGTTTACATCATCTGATATTAGTATGGCCACTCCAGATTTTTTATGGGTGTTGTTTGCTTGGATGATTTTCCTCCAACTTTTTATTTTGAGTCTATGTTTGTTTTGACTATTCAGATGCCTTTCTTGTAGGCAGCAGAAGGTTGGATTGAGTTTTTTGATCCATTTAGCCACTCTGATTCTCTTAACTGGTACATTGACATTGAGAAAAAGAATTGTCCTGAGATTTAGTGTCATCTTTTTATCGAAGTTTGGTGTGTCTGTTGGTCAATCTTGTTTTAAAGTAGATCTTTCATCTTTTCTTTTAAGACTCATTTTGAGTCTGTAACGTTTCTGAGCTGTTGTTTGTCTGTGAAGCTGTGTATTCTTCCTTCAAACTTGAAATTGAGTTTTGCTGGGTGCAGTATTCTAGGCAAAACATTTATTTCATTGAGTTTTGTCACTATGTCCCACCACTGCTTTCTGGCCTTGAGTGTTTCTGGTGATAAGTCTGCGGTAAAACTCAAGGATGTTCCCTTGAATGCAATTTCTCTTTTTGATCTTGCTGCTTTCAGAATTTTGTCTCTATTGTGTGATTTGTTATTGTGACTAAGATGTGTCTTGGGGTGTTTTTTCTGGGGTCTCTTTTAGTCAGTAATCTTCGGGCATGCAAGATTTCATCGCATGTATTCTTTAGCTCTGCTAATTTCTCTTTAATTATGTTCTTGACCGTTGATTCTTCCTGGAGATTTTTTTCCTTGGTCTCTGGGACTCCAATGATTCTTAAGTTGTTTCTGTTGAGCTTATCATAAACTTCTATTTTCATCTGTTCACATTCTTAAAGTAATTTTTCCATTGTTGATCATTTGCTTTAGGCTTTTTTTCAATCGCTTCTGCTAAATGGAGTTGTTATTCATCTCATCCTCCAGTGTACCAATTCTATCCTCAGCTGCTGTTAACCCATGGGAAAAGTCATCCATTTTTTTCTTCAATTAATTTACTGAGTTTTTCAGACCTGTTCTTTGACCTGAAATTTCAGTTTAGAGTTTTCTGATTTCTTTTTTTTCTTTTCTTTTTTTATTTTATTTAAACACCTTGATTACATACATGATTGTGTTTGGGTTTCAGTCATGTAAAGAACACCACCCATCACCAGTGCAACATTCCCATCACCAATGTCCCAAAGCTCCCTCCTCCCTACCTGACCCCCGCCTGTACTCTAAATAGGCTTTCCATTTCCCTCTTACATTCTCATTATTAGGATAGTTCAAAATGTAGTTATTTCTCTAACTAAACTGATCACTCTTTGTGGTGAGCTTCCTGAGGTGAGCTGGAACTTTTCTCTTTTGTGTCTGAAAATTATTATTGCAAGAATGTCTTTCATTTTTCTTAAAACCCATAGATGAGTGAGACCATTCTGCATTTTTCTCTCTCTCTCTCTCTCTCTCTCTGACTTATTTCACTCAGCATAATAGATTCCGTGTACATCCATGTATAGGAAAATTTCATGACTTTATCTCTCCTGACAGCTGCACAATATTCCATTGTGTATATGTACCACAGTGTCTTTAGCCATTCGTCTGTTGAAGGACATCTTGGTTGTTTCCAGAGTCTTACTATGGTAAATAGTGCTGCAATGAATATAGGTGTAAGGAAGGGATTTTTGTATTGTATTTTTGTGTTCCTATGGTATTTTCTAGAAGTGGTATAGCTGGATCATTTGAGAGCTCGATTTCCAGTTTTTGGAGGAATCTCCATATTGCTTTCCATAAAGGTTGAACTAGACAGCATTCCCACCAGCAGTGGATAAGACTTCCTTTCTCTCCACAACCCCGCCAACACTGTTTATTCTCATTCTTTGTGATGTGTGCCATTCTCTGTGGTGTGAGTTGGTATCTCATCATTGTTTTGATTTGCATCTCCCTGATGATTAGCGATGTGGAGCATTTTTTCATGTGTCTTTTGGCCATTTGTATTTCTTCTTTGTCAAAGTGTCTGTTCATTTTTTCTTCCCATTTTTTGATGGATTAGATTTTTTTTCTTATAAATTTCTGTCATTGCCTTGTATATTTTGGAGATTAGCCCCTTATCTGATGGGTGAATAGTTTCTCCCACTCAGTGGGTGGCTCTTTTATCCTGGGCACTATTTCTTTTGAGGTGCAGAAGCTTCTCAGATTAATGTATTCCCACCTGTTAATCTCTGCTTTCACTTGTTTGGAGAGTGCAGTTTCCTCCTTAAATATGCCTGTAGTCTCAATGTCCTAGAGTGTTTTGCCTATGTGTTGTTCTATATATCTTATGGTTTTGGGTCTGATATCGAGGTCTTTAAACCATTTGGATTTTACCTTCATACATGATGTTAGCTGGGGGTCTAAGTTCAATTTTTTGCAAGTGGCTAGCCAGTTGTGCCAACACCACTTGTTGAAGAGGCTTTCCCTGCTCCATTTAGGATTTCCTGCTCCTTTATAAAAAATTAGGTGATTGTATGTCTGGGGAACATTTTCTGAGTAGTCAAGCCTATTCCACTGATCTGAGTTCCTGTCCTTATTCCAATACCATGCTGTCTTGATAACTATTGCTTTGTAGTAAAGTTTAAAGTTGGGGAAAGTAATTCCTCCCATATTCTTTTTCCCAATGATTGCATTAGTTATTCTAGGGTGTTTATTGTTCCAAACGAATTTCAAAAGTGCCTGATTCAGTTCTTTGAAGAATATCATGGGTATCTTTAGAGAAATAGCATTAAATCTGTATAATGCCTTGGGGAGTATTGCCATTTTGATTATGTCAATCCTGCCAATCCATGAGCAGGGTATGCGTTTTCATTTCTGCGTGTCCTCTCTTATTTCTTGGAGCAGAGTTTTATAGTTTTCTTTGTATAGGTCCTTCACATTTTTAGTCAAGTTGATTCCAAGATATTTGAGTTTGTGAGGTACTATTGTGAATGGAGTTGTTTTCTTAATGTACATTTGTTCCTTATTACTGTTGGTGTATAGAAAGGCCATTGATTTTTGTGTGTTAATTTTGTAGCCTGCCACCTTGCTATATGAGTCTATTGTTTCTAGAAGCTTTTTGGTAGAGTCTTTAGGGTTTTCTAAGTAGAGTGTCATCTCATCTGCAAACAATGAGAGCTTGACTTCTTCATTTCCTATCTGGATTCCCTTGATATCTTTTTCTTGCCTGATCTCTATGGCAAGAACTTCCAGTACTATGTTGAAGTGGAGTGGTGAGAGCGGACAGCCTTGTCTTGTACCTGAATTTAGAGGAAATGCTTTTAGTTTTTCTCCATTGAGGACAATAGTTGCCTCTGGCTTGTGGTAGATGGCCTTAACTATATTGAGAAAGGTTCCTTCCATTCCCATCTTGCTGAGAGTTTTGATCAAGAATGGATGTTGGACTTTATCAAATGCTTTCTCTGCATCTATTGATATGATCATGTGGTTTTTATTTTTCTTGTTGTTGATGTAGTGTATTATGTTGATAGATTTATGGATGTTAAACCATCCTTGCATTCCTATATGAAACCTACTTGATCGTAGTGGATGATCTTCTTAATGAGGCATTGAATCCTATTTGCCAGGATTTTGTTGAGGATCTTTGCATCTGCATTCATCAGTGAGTTTTCTGATTTCTATCTTCATATTCTCTTGATTCTTATTAGTGTTCTCTTCTATACTTTCTTTGAGTTCTGTGAACATCTTCCATATTGCGACTCAAAATTCCTTATCTGAGAGACTGACTAGTTGGTTGGAATTGCCATCTTCATTCTCTATGTCTGGCGCTGTCCTGCATTGTTTCCCCATTGTCACACTTGTATTGTTGGTTTTTCTACGTGTTGTGGTTGTACTCATTGGCTAAGTGATGTGTGCAGCCGTGTAGGGAAGCTTTCTTTCTGGGAGAAAAAACTCACCTCTAGGGAAGGCTAGCCATCTGAAGATGAAGCCAAAACCAGGAAATCAGGCCCGCATATTCCGCACAGAAGACAGTCTAGGGTGGTGTGCCAGGCTTCAGCGTTCTATCAGAGTTCATCCAGCTCCTCCCTTTCTGGGTGGAAAAGCTCACCCTATTTTGTTTATTAAACTGGCAATGTCAACTTATCACAGCAATGCTCAGAGGTTGAAAAGAAAGATTATGTAATTTGTAATGGAATAAATCAAGAAACTCCCAAAAAAGTTTGATTCCATTGGTTATTTGTCTTGATTCATAACATCTTCAAACTCTATTAACACAATTTACTTTTCCTTCACATTTCATATATATATTTATATCATACATATATATCTTTCCAAATTTATCCTGTTTCCTAAGGATTCTTATCCCATTCCTAAACATCAGCACCTATTGAAAAAGAAGTTGTGAATAGCCATTCTATATGCAGCCGTTCCATTATAAGTCAATTTTTTCACTTGAAACTTCCAATTTTCTCTCTATGACCACCATCTCCCTTTGTTCCAGATATTTAGTGTTAAATGCCCTCTGTGATGCTGTTCCCATATTATTTCAAAGACTGAATCCTTGTAGAGCTATTTGTTGGGGGGTGCATTGAACAATTGTTTCAGGAAGGGCAGCACAGAGAGGAGTGCCACCCCCTTTACTATGAGGAGGATCTTGACTCTTGTTGGCTGCACAACAAGGGTCAGCACACTTAGAAATCTCATTTTATTCAACTTTATTGTCTCACAATTATCCTATTAATCATGCCACTTTGCTAACAAGGATAAAATGAAACATTTATATATGTATGCATAAGTGTTGGACAGTGTAAGTGTTTAAACTGCAAATATCCCACTTCTTTTGCTCATAATTAAAAGTTCTATTCTGAATAGATGATGTAATTATGGAAAATATGTGATAGGCACATGAAATTGAGTCAGCACATATAGGATTCTCATTAAGTATCACTAGAATTTAGAAATAAACTAAACTTATTAAAATAGCATCACTTGGATCAGCACACTAAAAAACTCCATTTGCAAGAGCCATCTTAAAAACAGATTATCTCTAAAACCCAACATAGGCAATGTTTGGAAAAATCATGAAGACATCTAACATATCTTGTGAGATCCAATAAATAAATTATTAACAGTAAGGTGATGATAGTGTGTCTCAAACCCAAAGCAAAGAAAATATCAAAAAAGGAGTTTTCCCCGAAGGCTAATAATTAGTGTTTTTCAACTATGCCCATGAGAAAAAATAGTTTTTTGAATATGCCCATAAGGTCTGTATGAACGTGTCAGAAGGAACTGGAGTCATCTCTGATCTGTTCCCTGTATCTACTTTAAGCTCATCTACTAACTGCTAAAGTATAAAAATTTCTTGCATCAACTTTTAATTAGAATATTTTGAATCTGCCCTGAAGAGCTGAAGAAAGCACTAGAATTATGAGAAATTTTCCATCAGTGTTAGGTTTACATATCACTCTTTCATGAGTTTTGTTTTAATGAATCATCTCTAGTTTCTAACTGACTCTGAATGTAAGTAACTCTAGTCCTCCTTGCCAAAGGCTAAGACATGATAACTGCCAAAATACTGCTTCATGAACAGGGTCTGCCCAGAAGGCTCACTCAATTTCTGACTCTGACATCTTATTTCTTTTTGACTCTCACAGGCAGTGCAAAAGGTATTTGAACATACATGGCTATTCATAGTGCAGCTTGGATTCTTCATGGTAAAGTATGGAAAGTATAATAAATGACATAAATTACCATCTATTATGAAAAAGAATTAGTGTTCTAAGTGTTAGCTGGGAGAATGGAATATATAGTGAAAATTGGAGAGAGAAGTAAAGTAGGAAATTTTCAACAAAATGACATTTCTGAGGAAATAAAGTGAAGGCATAACCTGAACATATGTCAACAATTTCAAATATAAAAAAATAGAAAAAGCCAAGTGTATTAGTGCTACTTGACAATTCTATGCTGAAATGAAGTTTCCTGCTACACAGAAATATTATCGCTTCTATTATGCTCAGTCTTCCAAAGAGCTCAGATGCATGATTCAAGGGATAGGCAGTATTCATCAGTTGTGTTTTGACAGTAGGAGATAACAGATATTATGTGAATATTTCCCTGAGATGAAATATAAGAATGTGTCTAGACATTATTTTCTCAGAGTAGCTCCTAATTTCATGTGCAATCAAGTTGCCCTTGGCAACTCAGGGGAAGTTAGCTTATCTCTCTGAGTTCAGAATAAAGAGTCTAGTCCAGGCCTGTAATGAAATGTGCATTGTCTTGTTGAAAGAGCAGATATCCGCATCCTATTGCTGTGCATCAGATTCAGTTGCCAAAACTAATATACAAGGGTGACAGGAAAGGCGGTTGGATATTCCATTCTTGAGTTTTTATTATGTAAAAATCCAAATAATTATATGAGACTAATTTCTTCTTTTGACATAACCATTTTACATTCCTTTCAGAATAGGTGTGACAACTGATGGTGACAATAGAATAAGGAACCCCAGGGGTATATTTAGTGTTATAATCAACAAAATGAATTACATTCACAATAATTTCACTCTCACTGACTCTATTATTGCCTATAATGTTAAAAGACTCTGCTCTCATACCAGCAGGCTCACAAAGACATGGAGTTCACTGTGCTCAAGGAGTAATCATAAAATTTTTATAAAATTTAGAAATTTAAAGAGATTTTTAGAGAAAATAAATGCAAATCATAGAAATACCAAATAAGATATTAAACATTAATAGAAGTGACTTTGTTTTGAATGTGGAAGAAATGAATGAGACTTCAGTTCACTCAAACATAAAATAATAAAACTTTAAAAAATGCATTAAAATAATTTGAAAGATATGAACTTATAACATCCAGTTGTTATTTTTTATTTTCTCTAATAATATTTAGAAATATATAAACTCATAATTAAAACTTTTTATTTGAAATGTGCATTTAATGAAAAATACAAGATTTCATTCCTAAATAGACCTAATTAAATCCTTTGCATTTTCTGTAAAATTTTAGGCTAATTTTATTTTATTTTTGAAAATAAATAAACATTAATTTGACATTTTATATAAAATTTCTACTAATGTAAAACCCTTTCATAAGTGAAGCAAATATTTCTTTTAATTTTATTGAGACCATTGTGAATTACAGTTTCACAGTTATATTTCAGGCATACAGTAACAGTGTATTAGAACCATTCCCAAGCCCAGTGATGACCTCCCTCCACCATTGATTCCAGCATGCATTCTATAGCTCCATCCTTAGCCCCCTTAGTGTAACAGGTCCATTTTGTATTTATATTTTTTATATTTTGTATTTATAGTTTGGGTCTCTTGATTCTACTGTAGTTGACTTTGGCTTGGGCATTTAGTTCTGACCAAATTTTTCCCACATTCCAATCAATGCACCTGAGATCATGTGACCATTGGGTCCCATTCACTTTTTTTTGTTTGTTTCCTCAATTCTTAGGAAGAGCAAAATGATTATTAGGTTTTATAAAAAAAAGCAGTAGTCTATCTAGAAGATACAAAGAAAAATTTTTTTAATGGTGGCAATGTGACAAGGTTTTTTTGTTTTGTTTTGTTTTTTGCACAGGCACAGTAAACTTTCTGGAAAGCAAATTTTCTTGCCTAAAAGATACATGGTTTCTCTACCATGAAGCATATTGTTATGACTGACTACAGGCTCCAGGTATGGTAGTTATCCAACCCTAAGGTCTTTCTCTGTGGTCCCAGGAAAAGTTCTATTCAGTCACAATTGTCGTAGTCAGTCTTCTGCAATTAGAGATCTTGGTTTTTGTACAAATTCTAGGACGAAGCGGGGGTGTCATGGAGCTTCTTCTGATTTTATCTAACCATAAGGTAGCAAAGTAGAGCAACCTACCCTTAGATCAGGTTGTTGTTTCCACTTCATCAGGATGTCATATGAAACTATTCTGGAACACGATGGTACCACAGTGGCATTAGGGCCTCCCTTGCTAGGAGTTGATTCCTGGTGCTGGTGCTGGAAACTGTGCCAGTTCTAAGGTTGGTATCAAGGTCCAGGGTTAATTGAGGCCTAAGTTAAGTACCCATGACAAATGTTCAGGGTAGAAGGTGCCCCTGCACCTTCTCTACATTTTAGTGTGCTTATGCAAATAAAGGAATAATGCCTTGATATTATTGGTGCATTCGGGAAAAAAATAAAACCAGCAAGATATTCAGTCTCTCGTACCCCAAGCATGACTATTTGACTAGTATTTCTTACTAAGCAGATCCAAAAGAAGGAATAAGGAAGCTACCTCTACATATGGAAATAATCACTAAAAATATATTGATTAAATGCATCTATAGAAACATACCAAGAAAATATTGATATCTCTTTTAAGTATTTTAAGATAGTCTGAGTGGGCAATGAAGTCCATGGCACATTTTCATCCTGTACTGTGGTCTTGTAAAGTCAGAGATATGGTTTACAACAGTCAGGGATCAGGTAGTACCCTCGAGCTGGGGATCTCTCTAGAGCCAAATCTTGTAACAAGCTATATTCCACAGTGAAGGGAGGTGGGAGAAAAAGGACCGCACAGAATGAGTCTACAGGAGCAGTGGCTGCAGCTTCCTGCTTGGGTGAGATATGGGAGCGGATATGAAGTCCATGCATTTTGGGAGTCGAGTGGTAGCTTGCTGGGGCAGCGGGAAGGTCCTGGTTTCTGAGGCGTTAAGAACTGAGAGTAAAGAGGATTAAATAGGGAGAAACAAAGGATCAGTATTGAGGGGGTGAGAGGATAAAAGAAGGTAGCGAACAGGGGGATGGGGAGGAGAAATATATAACAGGGACTATATACAACTAAGGCAGGGTTTGTGTACAGTACTGATTTTAGGCAGAGTGCACTACATATACACTCACATCCACTTACAGAGAGACATTATTCTTAGGCTGTATTTGGAGGCCTGACCCTTATGGGATGGGTCAGAGCACTTATAAAACATGGGGCTGGCACATGGGGGGAAGATTTTTCAATTTCTAGGCACTTCATTAATTGTGGGAATAAACTTTGCTAAATAAAGTTTTCTGGGTTAGATTGTGCATGAAACATTTTAGGATAAACACAATTTTCACATCTGGGGTAATAAGCAATATGGTAATGAACATTATAAGAGGAGTCTACCCCATGTAGTATCATCTATCATGTCTTATGCATTCAGATTCCTTTTCCAAAAGTAAACTGATAGTGTGGACTTAATGATATAATAGTAATATAGCTTAAATTTAAAAATAAATTTGCAAAATCAGACTCAATGAGTGGGGCCTGTAACAAAAGGCTATGGTGTGCAGTTGTCTATTTCAGTGGTCTCTATGTACATAAGCATAGATCATAACAGCAGATGAAATCAAAAGGAAATGATAAGTTAGAGTATTTTGTCAAGGCATTGTCATAATGAGCACTGTATTTGGAGTCTAACGTAATAGAGCCCTGCGAAATTAGGTGACCAGCCTATATCTCCAAGAACTACTATGGGCAAAAATGTTGAAAAGTTATTTTAGACAATAAAATTAAGACACTAAAACAAACTAAGTGGGCACTGCAGTGGGAGTCTCTGGTTACCAAATGCATTCTTCACCTGTTCCTGTGGATAAAAACATTAGAATATTATTATAGGCCTCTGTAGTGAGAAGTTGATTGAACACCTGTTTCTATTGCTGCAGATTTCTTTTAGTATAAAAGAGAGCAAAGGCATCGTGTTTCTCCTCTTCCAATTTATTTTTTCCCTTCTCCTCACTGTACTCTGACACCTACAGTGTCCAGAATATTTATCATTTAGACCATTGTATTTCTTCAGGCTGTTATTCTAAATGCCACATATAAGTGATATAATTCTGTATGTATCCTTTTTCTTCTGGCTTACTAAGTGAAGCAATTATTAATCAAAAATATTATTTCTAAACCACAGTATATATCAAAATCATGTGGAGAACATATGAATCTTCAATTTTAGGTAAAATTCTAGAATTTTATATAACATTAACCTACAATGAACAACCTAAAATTTGTATTTTTTTCTATACCCACTTGGCAAATCTTATGTAAATAATCTTGATCTTCATAGATGTGTTTGGGAGCCAGTGTTAAAGTCATTCTTACAAAAGAAGAAAACCTATTCTTTTTTTTTTTAATTTTTTTTTGTTTATTTTGGTTTTTGGTTTTTGGGCCACACCCGGCGATGCTCAGGGGTTACTCCTGGTTATCTGCTCAGAAATAGCTCCTGGCAGGCACGGGGGACCATATGGGACACCGGGATTCGAACCAACCACCTATGGTCCTGGATCGGCTGCTTGCAAGGCAAATGCGGCTGTGCTATCTCTCTGGGCCCGAAAACCGATTCTTTATTGACCATTTGCTACTAGAAACTAATTAACTGTTTTCAAGGGGTTATCATAATGTATTTTTATACATAGACACTGTAGTGGATTAAATAGTGCCCCCCCAAATCCATGTAATTAAGAAGAAACCAAAAAAATACTCAATGAAAAAATGCACAATGCCAGAAAACATCTTGATTAAAGGGAAAAATTGATGGTAGCAGTTGGAATGGTGGTATTGGAGTAAAAAAGAAAGAAAAAATAGTGGCAGATGGACTATATGAAAGCACAAAAAACAAGACTAAGTGCTGCTGTAATTTAACTAAAAATATGTGGTCTGGCCACAGCTTTTTCTGTTTGATTTTTCCTAATTTATTGGTGAAAAGGGAGACAAGAGATCTAGAAAAATGCACAAGTCATTCTCCTGGATTTTATTATTTTAACCATATACAGTTTAAGTATATAACTTTATCGTAAGACTTCAAATTATATTCCTTCTATCCTGTAAGCATCCACCCTAGGCATTGCTGGAAGTAATCCTGGTAGACTCAGTGCCACAGGATCTCAGCAGCACAGCATATTGGCCCAATCTCAAAGCTGTGAGATTACTTTCAGGAGTGACCTTAGGACCAATAATTACTGCTGGAAAGGCCCCTTTCATAATATATTTACATTAATTATAATTTATGATCAAAAGGTAGTATTTTTAGATCAAAGACAAACCAGAGGAGAGGAAAAAGAAATAGAAAAACTTTTGTTCATTATGAAATGAATTACAACAATATTTTCCTGGAAATGTTGCTGATTATTAATGTATTTAGAGATCAATATTGAAAACAAGTTCACATCCAAAACATGGTTAAAACAGTAAAGAAGAGAAGGTGTTTGCCTTGAATGCAATGGATCTATATTTAATCCTAAGTACTGCATATGGTCCCTGAACACATTTTGAGCAAGAAGACAGGGGGGGGGGCGGAAATCCCTGCACACCACTGTGTGTTACCCAAAAACCTAAAATAAAGAAAAAAAGAAAATAATAATAAATGATTATATATTATAAAACTCAATGATATATTTAGTTTGTGTATTTTACTCAAAATTAAGAATGTCAAAAATTAAGGAACTCTGCTCCTATTGCCATGTGTATAATTTTCACTGTTATACATAAATTCTTTTTTTTTTTTTTGTTTTTGGGCCACACCCGTTTGACGCTCAGGGGTTACTCCTGGCTATGCGCTCAGAAATCGCCCCTGGCTTGGGGGGACCATATGGGACGCCGGGGGATCGAACCACGGTCCATCCTACGCTAGTGCTTGCAAGGCAGACACCTTAACTCTAGCGCCACCTTCCCGGCCCCAACATAAATTCTAAGCTACATTTATCCCAGTTGAATCTACAAGTAGATTTCTGAGATTTCACAATTAAACTGAACAATTACAATACTATATGGCCATTCTTTAATCCCAAACTTTCCTTTCTTCTCAATGGAAGCTCTTATGTTTCTATGAGTTTCAGAAGTATCAAATCTAGGGCACGGAGAGATAGCACAGCGGCGTTTGCCTTGCAAACAGCCGATCCAGGACCAAAGGTGGTTGGTTCAAATCCCGGTGTCCCATATGGTTCCCTGTGCCTGCCAGGAGCTATTTCTGAGCAGAGAGCCAAGAGTAACCCCTGAGCACCGCTGGGTGTGGCCCAAAAACCAAAAAAAAAAAAAAAAAGAAGTATCAAATCTAGCAATGTAAAGTTGATGTCACTAGTTTGGGTATATCTACACTGGTATATCCAGTTGTTCATTTAACATCTATACTTTATCACATTTTAAATAGAACATGGCTAAAATATAACTGTACTTGCTACTTTAAATCCATGCCCAGAAGATTCCTCTAAGAAATGAACCACTATCTGAAAAATGCAGCATAAAAGTCCAGCGATATTCTTGATCATTTCCATTTCATTGAAGCCCTGACTTTTCAATGAGTCAGACCTATCAGTTCATCCTTAAAAAAATAAGGTTAATTATCTTGCTATTGCCACTCTTAAAACCTCAATAGTCTCCTTTGATTTCTTCCAATAAATATGCAGCCACTGTAATAATTCTATAAATTACTCAATTACCTCCCAATTCCACACAAAAGAGTGAAAAATAACGTATAATACACACCCCAAGTTTGCTAAACTATGTTAATATAAAGTCTTAATAAACTGCATATTTCCATCATCAGATGTCTTTGTCTTTATGTTTTGTTTTTTTTGTTTTTTTTTGGGGCCACACCTGACGGTGCTCAGGGGTTACTCCTGGCTGTCTGCTCAGAAATAGCTCCTGGCAGGCACAGGGGACCATATGGGACACCGGGATTCGAACCAACCACCTTTGGTCCTGGATCCGCTGCTTGCAAGGCAAACGCCGCTGTGCTATCTCTCCGGGCCCAGATGTCTTTGTCTTAACTTTCCTTATAATGAATTTTTTTCATTTATTTTTTTAAACACTTCAGTTCTATTTGTATAACTTAGCATTTGCAGTTTCTTTTCCTTTATTCTACATACCTTTCTCTGACCCAGAAAATTCTACCTTTCTGAGACATTTATATTTTCACTTAAATATCACTTCCTTTGAAATATTTTGAATCTCACAAAAAAAGCAAGTCTTTTTCAATTATTCTCATCCATAGACTATTTTATCTCCCACATAGTTCTTACAAAGTTACTTACCAGTTACTTGTTAGCTTTTTTCCTTTGCTCTGATTCTTTGATGAAAGGATTTCTTATATTATAGCCCATTTTATAGTATAGTCCTTTGCACATAATGTTTATTAATGAGTGATTCCAGAAGAAAAATGGCCATATTTAATAGTATAGAAATAATGCAGATAGTAAAATGATATTAAATTTAATATATAAATTAGTTTAGAAAAATAATGTAATTTCTAGTATTTCCTTCTAATCCTCCAATTCTAACTTGAGGGTTTTTCATATATATTAGAGTCTTTTTTTCATCAATATTTTTAGACATTTCTATGTGGACATCTAGTATATCATATGTTGTAAATGGACATTGATTTCAGCACACTATTTATCCATCCCTTTTATAGAATATTATTGTTTCTCCCGCAATTACATTGAATCCCATTATTTTTCATAACAGAGAAAAAAACTAAAGCTTACCTCATGAGCAATATTGATCAGCTCTCTTGTTTTTATTTGTTGAGAATCAAATGAGATGACAGAGGTAAAGCTGTTTCACAAACTGTGAAGTGATTATGTGAAGCCAAATTTTCCTAACTCTACCTGTGCCATCTGTGAGTGGGGATATTTTTGTCAACTCATTACAAAATATTTTCCTTTTTTATACTTTATTTTGACTTCATATGTTCTCACATATTGTGTTAATAAGAATGATAGAGAAAAGAAAGCTTTTCAACTCTAGACTTATATGTATTTGGGTACTGTTGGCCTGGAAGCTCTTTCAATTCTATCAACCCTTTTTAAAAGGGGCTGATCTATGACAAGGGTTTGCGAATGTGCCTACTTTAGTCAGTGCACTCACTTCATAACGCTACTGCAATTTAGATGTCTATAAACTATTGTCTACCTCTGTGAAAATATTATTATGTAGCCAATGTTTTTACAGTACATATTTGCATTGTACCAGATATTTCTACTCAATTAACACATTAATATTAACCATGTAATCTTATGGGGAAAATCCTCATAAGTCAAGGGTTCTTTATTTGACATTTTACTCATTGGAACATTGAATGAAGTAAAATTAGTGATGAGTTACCTATTACATAAGGAGCAAAAATATGCTGTGGTTTCATTTTCCTTATCTTTCAATCTCTTTGATAAAACTTAGTAGAGCAAAGAAACTTCATGAAACTCCAATGTCAAGTCATGACACCCTCAGTCTAATATTCAGAGGATTGATTGTAATGACTTTTATGTTCACATTTCTTTTTTTATTCATTGTTTCTTCCAAAAAGTGTTTATGAAAAGGCATCATGGATTTGGCATTTGGTTTGGAAATTGTGGTTCAAAGATGAATGACAAGAAATCAACTTCATTGATTTGGTCAAGAGAAAAGAGAACAGGCAGAAATAATTGGGTACAATTGAATTTTATCACATCTAAAACATATAATTTTTGTCATATTTGCACACTAAGTTTAAAAAAAATCAATACATTTGGTACATAACAAATGGAGAGCAAATATCTTGAGAGAATACAAAAGGAGCACATAAAAAATTACTTATTGTAGAACTAGTCAGGAGCCAGAGCAAAAGCAGAGCAGGTTGGGTGCCTGCCTTTCAAGTGGCTGACATGAGTTCCATTCTTGGCATCTTCTGTGGTACTCTGAGCTTGCCAGGAGTGATGTAGGAATACAGAGCCAGGAATAAGCCCTGAGCACAGCCAGGTGTGGCCCAAAACCAAACCAAACAACAACAAAAAGGAACTAATCATTTAGCAAAGGGCAATGAATTATCCCCCTAGAAAGTGAGCACAAATCTCACTGTGTTTGCCAACCAGAACGAGCTCTCCAAAGACGAACATGGATGGGGTAAAGAAATTAGCCCCACAAATAAAGCAACTTCTTAAATGAGCTAGTCTCAATGGGAGTAACTATTTCACATATACTAAATCCCAGTCACTGAAGAGCAGTCTATTACTACTCAGCAATACTATTAGATTTCATTATCTTAGAAAACTAGACACTTCTAGTTGACTTGTTAGTCATCTGAGTCAGACTTGATATGATTTAGGTTTGATTCTGAATCAAAATCTATTGTGCTGCAAGGAGGATGGAGGAAAAAACAGAATCTGTTGTGAAAAATTGGGCAGGATGTGTGATTTATTCTTTCATGGATACTGGCAAAAAAGCAAAAGGAAGCTCCTGGATCAGAGACAAAAGATTTGATTGCTCATGGCTCAAGCAATAGCCAGAATTTGTTGTGTGTTTGCATCAATCCCACATATCTCCCAGGTCCCACAGGGATAATGCCAAGGAGCCATGATGAATGCTTGTATTACAGAGAAGGAACATTGAGTGTTAGGGGAATCATCATATTTATAGCAAATGAGAACAAGCCTACTTTTTCCTTAGGGAAACATTACGGCATCCCTCAGGTTGTTCCTGCAGATACAGGCCTGAGAGATGGCCAGAGTGTCGAGGCCCTGTTAATCTGGCACTACCCAGACTGGCAGGGGGGACCTAGGACCCATTGCTTCTATTACATAGACTGCAGGACATAGAAAGTCTGGAATCCCTGGACCTGCCTGACTGTGATTACCAAAGAAAGCAAAAGACAAGGGGACAGAGATATGCTGATGACAGGTTTTTATAACCATCCCAAAGAATGAAAGATGTATAAAATAAAAGTGGTTCCCTTCTAAACTGATTGGCTCCAGATACAAGTCACACATGTCATCCACCTTCTTGTTTGTATGTCGTGCCACAAGAACTAACCTACTTGGTAGAGATTTATATATAAGTTTTCTAATGGCAAGAAGCCCCCGTTTTTTCAAGCTCAGAATTGCCCAAATCAGCTCTTTTCTATGTAGAAATTTTCATTCGAAGAAGAAGAAGAAGAAGAAGAAGAAGAAGAAGAAGAAGAAGAAGAAGAAGAAGAAGAAGAAGAAGAAGAAGAAGAAGAAGAAGAAGAAGAAGAAGAAGAAGAAGAAGAAGAAGAAGAAGAAGAAGAAGAAGAAGAAGAAGAAGAAGAAGAAGAAGAAGAAGAAGAAGAAAGCAAAAGGGGGGATTCAGTCAGCGCTTTCAAGAAAATTAAAAATATATATATTTACAAATCACAAGTAGACAAATCGACAGCACCACCTAGTGGAAGCATTTATAACACAAAATTGTATATTCTACACTTTCCATTTTTACCAGCAAACATGGACTCATAAAACCTTAGTGTGATCTCTATATTGCGAAGAGTTAAACTCTCATTTTAAACGTTTTACAACTATTTTAAAACTTTACAGAACTTTAATGCATAAAGTTATTCTTTTACAATGGGAAGTTTCTAAAATAGATCTAAATAGATCCATGATTGTCAAGATAAAGAAGCCGGATCTGGAGAGATAGCGTTTGCTTTGCATGCAGAAGGTCGGTGGTTCAAATCCCGGCATCCCATATGGTCCCCCGAGCGAGGCTGCCAGGAGCAATTTCTGAGCATAGAGCCAGGAATAACCCCTGAGCGCTGCCGGGTGTGACCCAAAAATCAAAAAAACAAAAAGATAGAGAAGCCACAGAGCTGAAGAAATTTCATAAATAAAACTACTGAATAATTATGAAAACATAAATCTATAAATTATGCTTTTTATATTATTTTATTTAAAAGCACCACCGAATTAATAATATTTCATTAGCAAAAATAATTGCAGGCAATTTGAAACATTCCCTCCACAAAAATATTAAGAAACAAATTATGGCTTAGATATCGGGCCTCTCATTTTTAAAAAGTCTAATGCAAGATCAAAGATATAACCACAACTTGTAAAATCATATTTATCAAATTGTGTTAGCAACTTGTTCAAATTCCTCTAGTAATGATGAGAATATTTTAAATTAGCGAAATTAAAATAAATTTGAAATTCTTTCAATAAAATCTGAAATATTTATTTTACAAAAGCTACTCAAGAAAAACCTGTCATTTGTGATGCTTTTGTTGATCTAATCCTTTGATGTGCCTTGGAGAAAGTAACAGATTATCTTAAAATTCACTTTCTCTTTAATTTCTCTATGTTATGATGTCCTATCCTCACCCCTTACTACCATCCAAGTTTATTAGAATGTACTGCTTATAAGTCCCCCCAAAAATGTTAACAGCCTTTATGTATAATATCATCATCTGATGTATCTCATCCTTTTCATGAAATCTCTACAAAAACAAAGGTATAGTTTCTTGATTGTTATAACCACTAAAGCCAGGCCAACAAGAATAAACCTAAACTCAGGTAGGTCTCAGCTACTTGATCAGAGGAAAAAAATGTAAAGACCTCACCCAGTGGTTCTCAGGGGTTACTCCTGGCTTGGCACTCAGAAATTAATCCTGGCTGGCTCCCGAGGCCATATAAGATTCTGGGAATCGAACCCTGGCCAACCGCATGCAAGGCAAATGCTCTACGCACTGTCAGAAGCAATTTTTTACTGTTAGGTAGGAAGTATTATAAGTACATTATCTAACAGAACTATGGTAAAAAAAAAAAAAAAGTTCTTTAATGCAACTTCATTGACCTGATTGGGAGTTCTAGAAATGTTACCCACTATTACTGAAGAATATTTACAAAATATGTCAGGCATTGGGAAATCCAAGTAAATTCTATCAATCATTCTAGAAATGATGAAATTCCACTCACCACCGGGTTGAGGTGACATGAAAAGGGAAAATTGACCTGGCTTTGTTCCCCACAGAACTGAAAACCAAAGACCCACTTTTCAGCAAAATTCAAATATACAGCAATCTGTAAATCTTGTTTATGCACTATAAAAAGCAATCAGTCTTAGAAAAGAAGAGGGTGTCTGTGAGGACTGTTTCTCTCAGGACTGCAAAGCATCCTCCTGATGGGCATTGTGGTTCTCGGGATCCCCTCAGAAACTTCAATATTTTTAAATATAAATTCTCTTGTCTGCACAGAGCAGACAATACTTCAGGTGCTTGCATGCCAGTCAGCTTGCATTCTCATTTCGATTTTGGAGAAGAAATTCCAAAATTGGTGCATTTCAAGAAAAAAATTCAAGTTCAGAAAGATTGATTACTGTAACCAAGTTCATATAACCTGTAAGTGTTTGGCTAAGGAACTAAACTCCTGTCTACCTAGCTTCTAAGCACATATGCCTGACTTTTTTTTTAAGTAAAAAGAGAGGGAGGCCATTAGCATAAGGCTAATTATAAATAAATCTTGCAGATACAGAAATCTTGTAATCACTCGAGTTGAGAGCAAAAATGACCCCATAGTACCCCCATAGTACAAGTGAGAAAAGCAAATTATACTAAAAAATATTTAAGGCTAATAATTGGCTAAGTACTAATTACAGCTCCCATAAAAGATAATGATGGACCTGAACAAGCCCAAAATTGCCTATGGGCAAGGAATTCAACAGGGTGCAGGAATTCAAGTCAGAGAATAGGAACACTAGTCAAGGTCAAATACTGTCCACCTCTTGCATCTTACCTGCTCTTTGCAGGTTCCTTCTAAGCCTATCTGCATTTCACCAAAAGTTTAATTCAGAGTAGGTAAATGGAAGATAGAAATACTGTGTAATAAGGGGCCGGAGAGATAGCATGGCAGTAAGGTGTTTGCCTTGCATACAGAAGGTCGATGGTCAGAATCCTGGCATTCCATATGGTTCCCCAAGCCTGCCAGGGACAATTTCTAAGCTTAGAGCCAGGAGTAACCCCTGAGTGCTCTGCCGGTTATGACCCAAAAACCAAAAACCAAAAACCAAAAAAAAAAAAAAAAAAACAAGAAATACTGTGTGTAAGAAAGCTTGAAGAGCCAGGAAGGTGGCGCTAGAGGTAAGGTGTCTGCCTTACAAGCGCTAGCATAGGACGGACCGCGGTTCGATCCCCCGGTGTCCCATATGGTCCCCCCAAGCCAGGGGCGATTTCTGAGCGCATAGCCAACCCCTGAGCGTCAAACGGATGTGGCCCAAAAACCAAAAAAAAAAAAAAAAAAAAAGAGAGAGCTTGAAGGGCCCTTGAAGAGTCCATGAAGGCCCTTGGATTTGCTTATTCAAAACAGAAACTATACTAATACATACTAGGTTTGCATCTCTATAGATTATTATGGAAGCTATTTGATAGTTGTTAATTCAATATAGTTCCGATTACAAGTCATCAAATCAATATTATAGTTCACAATTGCCAGGACACTGGAGATCGAACCCAGGTCCATCCTGAATCAGCCACATGAAAGGCAAACGCTCTAACACTGTGCTATCTGTCTGACCTCTTGTCCTATCTTCTTAATTCAATTAATAAAATATATATGAAAAAATAATTCTGAGTATATTCAATTAGGAATTTATAGGATGTTTAGATTTTCTGCTATTAATTCATATTGCCATCATTTTCCATAGAATACCTTGTATTTCTATTATTATATTTTTCTCCTAGTTATAATTATTTATGTATGCTGCCCTTGCTGTAATTTTTAAGGTATAAAACAGTATATTATCATTCCTGATTTTCAAAATAAAAAATAGAAATGTTTTACTTGTGTTAATAAGAAAAACGTTAACTGCAAGTCTCTATTTTGCCAAAAATCACATATACGAAGATTCTAAGAGCTTTCATACCCCCTTAATATTTAAAATTTATTAAATGATTGAGAAAAAGGAGAAAAATAAGGATTTTAAGATTTAATATAGCTAAAAATTTCAAATTTGCAGATTAGATTTTAAAGTCTACAAATAAAAATTTGCTTTGTTCATTTGCTTTTTTATTGCCACCTGTTTAATGAGATGAAATACTGCACAATTTGTTGTCTCAGAATTAATATTTTGAGCTACTGTTGATCCCATATGGAAAATGTCAAATATAGATGTAATAAGCAAAAATACATTTTAGTATCAATAATATTATGATTTCATTTTATAACTTGAAAATCTATT
This sequence comes from Suncus etruscus, assembly GCF_024139225.1. NCBI lineage: Eukaryota > Metazoa > Chordata > Mammalia > Eulipotyphla > Soricidae > Suncus > Suncus etruscus. The sequence goes on from NC_064863.1 coordinate 30,371,950, forward strand.
ATAGTATAATAAGAATTATAAAATTTACAAAAATAATTAAAATAATTTCAGGTCCAATTTTTGTAGTGGGAAATAATTATGTATATCAGTTTTATAGACTAGAAAACTATAAAGAAGAAATGGATTTTGTTAACTTTCTTACTTTTCTTTTCATTAAATGTCTAAAATAAGTCATGTAATAGAAATGGTTTCTATACAATAACATAGTAGAACAACTGTTCTTGACTTATTTAAACAGTTTCTTTCTGTAGCTAGGCTAACTACAGTTTTTCAAAAATTAAAATAAGTTTGGAGAGTTAGATAGTAATAGTAATACTGCTAGGGGTCCTCAATATTATGGCCTAAGTGCCACCTTTGGCCCACCTTGGACATTATATCTGGCCTATCAAGTTTTCTGCTGCTGCTGCCTGTCCTTGCTTAGTGGCCAACTTGTCTTGGTCCCAAAGTGCACATGTGTGGGATGTGCACCACATATTTTTCGACTCCCCTCCTTATCTTCTGTCTCTTGACTGATCTCCAACTTCTCCAGTCTTAGGCAGGGGGTCCTCAAATTAAAGCCACAAAAAGCAGGCTCATATTTTCCATCCTAATACTGATAAGTATGTTGACTCAGCATTACTTGTTCTTCATTTTAAATACTGTATTTGTTCCACCTTTTTTACTGTAAAATAAGATATGTGCAGTGTACATAGGAATTTGTTCATAATTTTACCTTTAAACTGTACTCTGTCCCTTCAATGGTCTGAGGGAGAATGAACTGGCAGCCTGTGTATAAATGTTGAGATCCCTAGTATACTGGGTAGAGTGCTTGCTTTGCACTCAGCTCACCTCAGTGCAAAATACCAATGCCCCATATGTGACCTCACCTTTCTATGTGTTCACCCCAAAATGAAAATAATTAACATATTTTGTCTTTCAAGTAAAGATCTCAAAAATAACTGTTTAATTGAGTCCAACGAATAATTTATATACATTGAGACACTTTGGAAACTTTTTCCTACTTTAACAAATTATATAAGGTATAAGAGACTACATTTCCTATTTTAAAGAAAAAGAAATTAAGGATCAACTACAAATAACTTCAATTCATCCTCTACAGAATTGGAAATATTGTGAACTATACAGACAGGCTACACCAAAGTAGAGACTATACAAAAAGAGGATAGCAATCATGAATAAATTGAGTATGAACTCCAAAAATAAAAGAGTTTAGAAATGTAGTCAGAACCTGAAATGGAAATTCAGTTCATTTTTTTACTTCTCTTCTTTTGTATTTGATTTATTAGATAGTCATAAGCATGCCTTTTAAGAACTAATGAAGAAAAAGCACCTATGATGCAGAAATGTTTGAAAAACAATTAGAGGGGTCAGAGCAATAGCACAGAGGGTAGGGCATTTGCCTTGCATGCAGGTTTGGATCTTTGACATCCCATCTGGTCCACTAACCCTGCCAGGAGCAATTTCTGAGTTCAGAGCCAGGAGTAAACCTTGTGCGTCCCTGGGTGTGGCCAAAAAATTTTTAAAAAAGAAGAAAAGTTATTAGAAAAACAATGGACAAAGCAATGACAACAAAGAATTAAAGCAAATTTCTAAGCTTTATTACCCTACTAGTAGGATCCACAGCACTCACTTTTTTATTAGACATATTGAAATCCTTATAACTTATTAGATTCTTGGATGGAAGTTATCAGAGTAATAAAAAATAGTACTAACTAGAATCCATCTCATAAGTAATATGACAGATCAAGCATGCACCCATTCTTTGCATGTAACACTAGGTGTACAGGAACTCACAGATTTGCCTGCAAGAGAATCAAATTATAAGTCATCCACAGTCTTTCTGCATGTGGTACAGTACCTTGAAAACTAATCACAACAGTAGCATTTAATCCAAAGATATCTATAATTTTATGTTGACCATCTAAAATGATATAACTGGAAAACATTCTATTGACCATAATAGCAACAATAATTTTTAAAGAGTGTATTATCTTTATAATTCTTTGACTATCTCCCTGAATAAATAGAGTGACATAAGTTCATTGTCAATAAATTTTACATTTAAACTTCCAGATTAAGATCTCTACAAACCATTAAATTGCAAAGCATCAATAGTATATTGATTTCAAATTGAGATGTCATATAAAATCCTGGTCCTTAAAACTAGAAGAGGGTTGCAATTATTTCTATGCTATTTCACACCAAACGGGCGATTGACAACAAGAATCCATTAACAACTAATAGTCTACAAAATTTCTTGCTCTAAATCACAAAGTTAAGAGACAAATCTATTGCTGACTCAACATCTACTCTCAAAACTCTATTTACTATGATCAATGTGATTACAGAATTATTCCTATCTGAAGATATTTAGTTTTGATTTATAAATGTTTAGAAAAATAGGATATATAAGAATATGGAAATAATACACATGCTTTAAAAATGTGCCCATTCTCTTAAATATTTAGATGTTATATTTAGCAATAATCTAAACTTTTAATTAGCCAAAATGAGAAAACATATCTCATGGCTGGGAGACAAAGGACTAAAAGACAAAGAAATAGTAGGAGAGTGAATTACAGGAAAAAGAATTGAAATATAATTCAATAAAATGAACTATTTCAATTTAGTGTCTGGAGCACATATATAATAGGAACTGTGTGGAGTGTAATACATAAGGATAATTTGGAAATCATAAATGAACACCAGAATCCAAAGATCTCAATTTATAAGAAAGATATAATGAATGAAGTAGAAAATCTTGTAATCATTTTATAATATATTAGTTTGTTGAGGTTGAATTATTCATCCAAAAAGGTATATGTACTAGTCTTAAACACCATTATCTCATATACATTTAACTGGATGCAGTCATTACACAGCTGAAGCAGTGAAGATAATGTAGTCATTCTAGAATTCATTGGGACACCAATCACAAATTATATTATGCTAATAAGAAGGAGAAATTAAGACAGAGAAAGGAATTTGGGGAGAGTACAAGAACATGAACAAGGACATTGATATGGTGACCAGAATTAAATTAAACTGGTATATATAGATAGATATAGATAGATATATAAATATAGATATAAAATAGATATATAGATATATAACTAAAACCCAATTGCAAACATGTTTGTAATCATGGTGCTTAAATAAAGATATATTTAAAAAATAAAGTTCAAAATTACTATTTAGGAAGAAACCAGGCCAAAGGCCTGGGACATGTTCTTTACAGTCCTCAGAGGAACCAACCTATGAACACTTTGATCTTGCCTTTGAGCCTCAAAAACTGAAAATAAATCATTGCTATCTAAAGCCATGCTTTTTAATGGCACAGACACACACACACACACACACACACACACACACACACACACACACACACACACATATATTTAGACCATTACCACCAGTGCTCACGGATTACTCTTGGCTTTTCATTCAGGGATCACTGCTTGTTGCCTGACTCAGGGGACCATATTGGTGCTGCAAATGAAATTAAGTCAGCCACATGCAAGAAATGTTGCCAGGCCCTTAAAACAGTCTATATTTTGAATATTGGGTTTATTTTTATTGACAGTGGTGTTAGACTTTAGTAAGTCAATACCTTCACATAACAGAAAAGTAAACTATGATGATAAGAATGAAGAAATTAGAACAAAGGAATAATGTTCTAGTTGGTTCAGAGTCACCAGTTAATTAATAAATGTTCTCATTTGTTAATCATTCACATGACTTACTTTTTTTAAGTGATCTTCTGGCCCCTTTTCTGGGGCAACGTTTATCACCTACTTATAGGAGCTATATGCAGAAAATAAATGAACTGCATGGTATATATTTTTTGAACATATCAATATGAATTCTATGGCTTCATAAGGAACTGAAATGAGCCTTGCATACAACATTTTGAAATATACCCATCTTGTCACCATCCCCACTGTCTTGATGTGCATAATTACCTCCCACAAATGGCAGAAAAGTGCTCAGAGCTGATATAAATATCACTTAATATTCCCAGGCAGTGAACCTTTTTAAACATATTAGCCTTGCATAATATAATAGATAGAAAGAAGAAAATTGCCTCAGAATTGTAGGATTAAATTGAAAGTGTCTTTTAGGAGCAATTGCTACATTTTCAGTGTGTAGGTTGTCATACACTTACAATGCGTATGACAGAATTTCTGACAAAACGCTGAATTCCAAAAAATCAGGTAACCTAAAAGATGATCCTTCAATATAAAAACCAGCCCTCTGCTTTCACCTACTATGTTCAATTTCTCAGAAGAGAAAATGTAGAATTGTTTTTGCAGAAAATGATTCAGTTCTATTGAATTGGGCTTTATTAGAGCCTATGTTCCTGGACTAAATTCTTTATGTTGCAGGTATGGCAAGGAGGACAGATATTTATTTGGCTTTTTCAGATGTCTTCAACAAGGTCCGTCATTAATTAAGAACAGCAATGTTCTTATTTCCAGTCAAACAGATATTAGGTAGTACAATAGGTCATCAGAACAGACTAGTAATGGGTAAGCCACTTTCTAAGCTGCTTCCTCTAAATTTATTGATGTGAAATGTTTAGATCATTTAAAACAAAGCAGATTGAAGCCAGAAAGAGAATAAAGCAGGTAGGATTCTGTCCTTGCATGTCGCTGACCCAGATTTGATACCTGGCATCCTATATGGCCCCTCAAGGATTCGTGTGTTAAGACTTTTTCTTCTCAAGGCATTTCTTTAAAAAAAAATCTGAAATTGCATTGAATTGAAACATTATATAAATTTTAAGGGTGTATAATGTATACTCCTTTGCAAGTTTTGGAGAATTACTAAAAATTACTATATATATGTATATGTATACATATATATCACAGATTCATTTCTAAGTCAACAGGCCAATGCCCTAAGATCTTTACAGTAATATTTAGTTAAAAAAAAAAAAACAAATTAACCCTACCATAAGAAACACTAACAGTTTTATTTGTTGTTGTTGTTATTTTTGTTTGGTTTGGTTTGGTATGGACCATACCAGGCTGTGAACAGGGGTTACTCTGGCAGGCCCAGGAAACCATATGGGATGCAGGGATCAAACCTAGATCATCCATGAGTAAGACAAATGTCCTACTGCTGTGCTATTGTTCCAGTTCTAACACTGACAGTTTTTAAAGTAGAATAAAAAATATTATGAGGTTCCATTTTCTGTGAATTCCCTTAGGTTTACAATTACTCTTGGTTATTTTGTTTAATTTTGTTTTTGGTCTTTTTCCCATGAACCACTTTGATAAGGTGATGCTAAAGATAGTGTGTTGGATTACCAGTCCTACCCTAATCAGTATTCATACTCACCCTAGGGTTTGATCTGGTGATAGGATTACTGGATCACTCCCTACTTGATATTCCTTATCCATCCCAGGGTGTGGTCTAGCTATTGCTAATAAAAGCCTGGGTTTCAGAAATTCCAACACTGAGGCAAAAATTCCCCCTACACAAGCCTTCTGCTCCTAAGAAAGAAAGCAGTTTAGTGGAGGAAAAACAAAGAATGAGGGGCCCGGAGAGATAGCACAGCGGCGTTTGCCTTGCAAGCATCCGATTCAGGACCAAAGGAAGTTGGTTCGAGTCCCGGTGTCCCATATGGTCCCCCGTGCCTGCCAGGAGCTATTTCTGAGCAGACAGCCAGGAGTAACCCCTGAGCACTGCCGGGTGTGGCCCAAAAACAAAAACAAAAAAAAAAAAAAAAAAAAACAAACAAAGAATGAGCCCTTTCCTTCCTGAAAGGCAGGTTGCTGGCTTTTATTCTCAAGAGCCAGGCCACACCCTACAGTGGAGAAGGAATACCAAGTAGGGAGAGATTCAGTAATCCCATCACCAGATCACACCCTAGGGTGGAGTAGGAATATGATTAGGGTAGGACCAGTAATCCAATAATAGTGTATATCATTGGCATCATAAATTATGATTTACAAGATTTGACAGTCTTATGTTGTAGAAATACATATATACAGGGCTATAAAGGCAGCATAGCAGAGAAGGTACAGGTCTGGCACTATACTCTAAACAATATCAGATGTAACACTGGAGACTCCCCTCACTGCCAAAGTTTTCTAGGTAATCACTAGTACCACAGAAGTGTATCCTTTGGTCTAGTATTGACCTACAAGCCCAGTTGACCAATAATTATTAGAAGATGCTGCTGTGGCCTCCTAAGTACACTGGGGGAAGGGGAATTGATTATGTCACTTAACCATTGTAGTTTTACTGTTATTGTTGAAGGTTAAGTAAAACTAAAGATGCCCTGTTTTATTGTCACTTGAGTATATCATAATAATATTTTAGTATCTTATGTAACAGTATCATGTGACACACCTCCACAAAGTAAGTGTATTCAAAGTGTTCAAAGTATTCTAAGTGTTCTGTTCACACCTTCATAACATATTGTCTCTAGACATTTGAGAATGACAAAAAAGAGTTGTTACAAAATGCAAAGAAAAGAGTGAAATCTACAAAAGTAGGTAACAGACATGAAGGAGTTATCTTGGGGAAAAAAAGTTAGATCTATCACCAGATCACACCGTAGGGTAGAGTATGAATACTGATTAAGGTAGGACTGATAATCCAACACACTATCCTTAGCATCACCTTATCAAATTGGTTCATGGGAATAAGACCAAAAACAAAATTAAACAAAATAACCAAGAGTAATTGTAAAGCTAAGGGAAGTCACAGAAAATGGAACCTCATAATATTTTTTACTCTACTTTAAAAACTGTCAGTGTTAGAACTGGAGCAATAGCACAGCAGCAGGGCATCTTGTGTGATGTAAGGAAGGAGGGAGAAAGAGAAAGAAAAAGAAAAGAAAGAAAGAAAGAAAGAAAGAAAGAAAGAAAGAAAGAAAGAAAGAAAGAAAGAAAGAAAGAAAGAAAGAAAGAAGAAAGAAAGAGAGAAAGAAAGAAAGAAAGAAAGAAAGAAAGAAAGAAAGAAAGAAAGAAAGAAAGAAAGAAAGAAGAAAGAAAGAAAGAAAGAGAGAGAGAAAGAAAGAGAGAGAGAAAGAAAGAAAGAAAGAAAGAAAGAAAGAAAGAAAGAAAGAAAGAAAGAAAGAAAGAAAGAAAGAAAGAAAGAAAGAAAGAAAGAAAGAGAGAGAGAAAGAGAGAAAGAAAGAAAGAAAGAAAGAAAGAAAGAAAGAAAGAAAGAAAGAAAGAAAGAAAGAAAGAAAGAAAGAAAGAAAGAAAGAAAGAAAGAAAGAAAGAAAGAAAGAAAGAAAGAAAGAAAGAAAGAAAGAAAGAAAGAGAAAGAAAGAAAGAAAGAGTCAGGAAACAGAAAGAGGCAGGTCAAGAACCACAGTAGCTTGCAGCCTGGAGATACAGTAAAAGGGTGCAAGACACTTGTCTTCTTACCTTCTATGCTCTATATGTAGTTTGACCCCATTTGCAGTATCACATACAGTTCTTCAAGCACTGCCTAGAGTGATCCTGAGCAGAGAGAAGGGAGTAATCCCTGAGCACTACCAGGTGTGGTCCAAACCCCCCCACCCACACACACACACAAATACAAAGGCAACAATTTGATTTTTGATGCTTTAAGTATAGGAGTATTTAATTTCTAAACAAAGTTAAAATCTTTCATAGATTGGATTAAATATAGGAGTAATTCATTTGAAAATAAAGTTAAAATCTGTCCTAGATTAGATTAGATTCCAACTAAAGCTGGAACTAGTGTTTGAGCTGGAGTTAGGACTGAGTTAGAGCTAGAGTACTATGTCAAATTTGCTGTTTAAATCACTTTCGAGTGCACCAATCTCTATACTCAAGATAATGCATGCAGGTCAAATCAAAATTAGACCCACCTGTCTTCACACACCGCTGTGCACCATTTTTTATTTTAAACATGAGTGCTGATGAACATGCATACTTTACCACATGAGAAAGAAATCTCTAGTATAAGAAAGGCATAAGAATTGGTGTACTGGCCCTGACAGTGTTTCTCAAAATCTTTCTAAATCTCTGAGTACATTGTGGCCAAGTACATTGGTCACAGTCTCTATGTTAACTTTGTCTGGTCAGAGTTATAGCACTGATGGTTAATAAAGCATGAAATTATGATTTTGATATATTTTCAATATAGTCTTTGTAGAAAAGTGATTTAATAATCAAGAACCAAAACTGACGATAGCTTTACTATTGGGAGTACTGCCAATGAGACAACATAAAAACAATATTCAGCTGCCTCACCTCTTGTGTTTACTAGGTTTGTGGAAAATATTTTATGTTCCACACTAGAAAACAATAAAAATAAAGCTGAGTATTAGCTAGTGTCCCCACTAGATCTAATATCCTGAAAAGGACTCATCGCTTTTGATATTTTGCAGTCAGGAATGCATAGCCTGAATCTAATCATGAAAAAACATCAGACTAACCAAAATTGAGAAACATTCTATAAAATAACTGGCCTGGATCCTTCAAAAATGCCAGTGCTGTGAAAGACAAAGGAAAAAAAAAAACCTAAAGAACACTCTCAAATTGTAGGAAACTGAAGCGACAAGACAACTAAATGAAAGATTTGATCTTAGATCCCATCTTCAAACAAGTGTCATAAAGAACATTACTGGGACAAACCAGAATATGATTCACAGAATAAAGTAGGATTAAATCGTTTGCATTGACAATGGTTACAGGTATAGTTTCTTAAAAATATACTTTAAAATGTTGAGACAAAAAAGGCCAAGATATATTGCAAACAATACTCAAGTGTGTATATTTAAAGTGTTAAGCTTTGAAACATTTTCATTCAAGATGATTTAATAAAATATGATGAAAATGTCTATTTTGGCCAGGCATCTGAAGGCATAGTTTATTTTATCTTTTAATTTTAAAAAATTTTAGATTTTCAAAAAGTTACATGAATAGTACTGAAATGATCTATACATATGTGTATGTAGGTACATATACATATTCATATGCATATGCATACATACATTCTTGGCAGAATACTTCCTAAAAGACAATTCTAAGCTCCCTTTGGCCCGGGTTGATGGACAGTAATTTTTAAATGTATATTTAATTTTGGATGACCCTGATAGTGGTAAGGGCTTGTTTCTGGCTCTATGATGACAAGTCACTCCTGGTGGTGCTCGGGAGAACATACATAGTGCCAGGGATCATACCCAGCTCAGCTGTGTGTAAGTACCCCACCTACTGTTCTATCATGCTAGTTCCAAATTATTTTGACACAAAACGTAAAACAAATGGCATTTTTATTTGCTCATTGGGAAAAAAATAAAAAGGTGCACAATTCCTTTAAAAACTTTTACTTTATAAACTTCAGAAACATTATGTTTGAAAGCAAAAATTGAATGTACTGATAACTACATTTGCATGTTCAATGATAATTTCTCCACTGTCACTGGATTTCTTAAGAGAGAAACAAAATAAAAAAAATAAAAGTGATTTAATGACAAAACTGTGGATAACTCCTTCCATATAGTAAAATTTTCACTGTAAAAGGCCTCAGGTGCTTTCTTAAAAAAAAAATAAGAACAAAGCTAGTTAAAAAAATTTGTCCATACTCAGCAGTGCCCAAATGTTCAAGATCATGTCGTTTCTAACTAAACCTTCATCATCCCCATTCCTGTTTTTCATGCTCTGCTTTGTATCATTCCACTGGAATCCAGCTGAGCTCAGTCAGGCTTACAAGGTTGAATGTGATGGCAAAAAAGAATTAACTATTTCTTCTATGAGAGAGAAATTATCAGTGGATACTGAAAATGTTACTGTGTTAAAATCATTGATGTATATGTGAAGACCATCCTTTTCCAGGTGTAAACCAGCATGTGGTATTTCTGCAGATGAGACAATCTGGCAATATTAATAAATACTGAATCTGTCATACTTCTCAGTTAGCTGCCAAGTGCATTACTGGAATGAATTACTTAAAGTATGTTGCTGATTAGTTTCCTTAAAGAGCATTTAGCTTAAAAATTGGTGTGTTTGCTACTTATGAAAAACACTAGAAATACAGACTCACATTTGAACAGTAAAATATTACTTTTTACAAGTGAAAATTCATTGAGATAAAAATTACATGTGATCCAACCTCCTTGACAACTTGTTAAAATTTATATCTCTACTTTCTCTCATTTCTCTTCTCTAAGAGGTCATGAGTGTGCTTATTGAATTGTGGCATCATTACACTTAAGAGTAACAGAAATATATACAGGACACTCCACCCCCAGAAGCCTGGATACACATTCTTCTCTAATGTACATGGGACATTATCCAGGATAGACTACATGCTAGCACATAAAACATACCTCCATCATATCAAGAGGATAGAAATTTTGAAGGCTACCTTCACTGACCACAAGCCCTGAAATTATATGTGAACTACAAAGGGACAAAGAAGAAAAACTTTAATACCTGGAAGTTAAACAGCCTAATACTGAATAACCAGTGGGTCTGAAATAAAATCAAAGAGGAAATCAAAACCTTCCTGAAAACAAATGACAATGGAGACACAAACTATCAGAACTTATGGGACACAACAAAAGCGGTACTGAGAGGAAAATTTATAGCTTTGCAAGCACACATCAGGAAAGAAGAAGGGGGCATACCTGAATAGCTTAATGACACAGCTCATAGAATTAGAAAGTACTCAACAAAAGGACCCAAAAATAGAAAGACAGAAGAAAATAACAAAGCTGAGAGCAGAAATCAATGAAGTGGAAACCTGAAAAACAATCCAAAAGATCAACGAAAGCAGAAGTTGGTTCTTTGAAAAAATAAACAAGATTGATAGACCACTGGCAAAACTAACAAAAAAAGAGAGAAAGAAAAACTTGATAACTCGTATTAGGAATGAAAAAGGAGAGATCACTACTGATATGGTAGAGATTCAAAGGGTAATCAGAAACTACTTTGAAAAACTCTATGCCACTAAAAATGAAAACCTGGAAGAAATGGATAAATTTTTGGACTCTTATAGTCTTCCAAGGTTGAATGAAGAGGATGTAGCATAACTAAACACAATGATCACTATTGAGAAAATTAAGACAGTAACCAATGTCTGCCCAAAAACAAAAGCCCAGGCCCAGATGGATTTACTAATGAATTCTTTCAAACCTTTCAAGAGGAACTACTACCAATCCTGGCAAGACTCTTTCATGAAATCGAAAAAACAGGAACACTTCCAAATAGCTTTTATGAAGCCAACATCACCTTGATACCTAAACCAGACAGAGATGCTACGAAAAAAGAAAATTACAAACCAATATCGCTGATGAATGCAGATGCAAAGATCCTCAACAAAATCCTGGCAAATAGGATTGAATGCCTCATTAAGAAGATCATCCACTACGATCAAGTAGGTTTCATCCCAGGAATGCAAGGATGGTTTAACATCAATAAATTGATCAACATAATACACAACATCAACAACAATATAGTTAAGGCCATTTACCACAAGCCAGAGGCAAATATTGTCCTCAATGGAAAAAAACTGAAAGCCTTTCCTCTAAATTCTGGCACAAGACAAGGCTGTCCTCTCTCACCACTCCTATTCAACATAGCACTAAAAGTACTTGCTATAGCGATTAGGCAAGAAAAAGATATCAAGGGAATCCACATAGGAAAGGAAGAAGTCAAGCTCTCGCTGTTTGCAGATGACATGATACTCTACCTAGAAAACCCTAAAGTCTCTATGAAAAAGCTTCTAGAAACAATAGACTCATATAGCAAGGTGGCAGGCTACAAAATTAACACACAAAAATCAATGGCCTTTCTACACACCAATAGTAATAAGGAAGAAATGGACATTAAGGAAAAAAAAACATTCACAATAGTGCCACACAAACTCTAATATCTTGGAATCAACTTGACTAATAACGTGAAGGACCTATACAAAGAAAATTATAAAACACTGCTCCAAGAAATAAGAGAGGATACGCAGAAATGGAATCACATACCCTGCTCATAGACTGGCAGGATTCACATAATTAAAATGGCACTTTTGAAATTCATTTGGAACAATAAACATCCTAGAATAGCTAAAGCAATTATTGAGAAAAAGAATATGGGAGGAATTACTTTCCCCAACTTTAAACTGTCCTACAAAGCAACAGTTATTAAAACAGCATGGTATTAGAATAAAGACAGGCCCTCAGATCAGTGGAATAGGCTTGAATATTCAGAGAATGTTCCCCAGACATACAAGCACCTAATTTTCAATAAAGGAGCAAGAAATTCTAAATGGAGCAAAGAAAGCCTCTTCAACAAGTGGTGTTTGCACAACTGGCTAGCCACTTGCAAAAAATTGAACTTAGACCTCAAGCTAACATCATGTACGAAGGTTAAATCCAAATGGATGAAGACCTCGATATTAGACCCAAAACCATAAGATATATAAAACAACACATAGGTAAAACACTCCAAGACATTGAGACTAAAGGCATCTTTAAGGAGGAAACTGCACTCTCCAAGCAAGTGAAAGCAAAGATTAACAGATGGGAATATATTAAACTGAGAAGCTTTTACACCTCAAAAGAAATAGCGCCCAGGATACAAGAGCCCCCCACAGAGTGGGAGAAACTATTCACCCAATACCCATCAGACAAGGGGCTAATCTCCAAAATATACAAGGCACTGACAGAAATTTACAAGAAATAAACATCTAATCCCATCAAAAAATGGGGAGAAGAAATGGACAGACACTTTGACAAAGAAGAAATACAAATGGCCAAAAGACACATGTAAAAATGCTCCACATCACTAATCATCAGGGACATGCAAATCAAAACAACTATGAGGTACCATCTCACACCCCAGAGATTGGCACACATCACAAAGAATGAGAACAAGTAGTGTTGGCGGGTATGTGAAGAGAAAGGAACTCTTATCCACTGCTGATGGGAATGCCGTCTAGTTAAACCTTTATGGAAAGCGATATGGAGATTCCTCCAAAAACTGGAAATCGAGCTCCCATACGACCCAGCTATACCACTCCTAGGAATATACCCTAGGAACACAAAAATACAATACAAAAATCCCTTCCTTACACCTATATTCATTGCAGTACTATTTACCATAGCAAGACTCTGAAAACAGCCAAGATACCCTTCAACAGATGAATGGCTAAAGAAACTATGGTACACATACACAATGGAATATTATGCAGCCGTCAGGAGAGATGAAGTCATGAAATTTTCCTATACACGGATGAACATGGAATCTATTATGCTGAGTGAAATAAGTCAGAAAGAGAGAGAAAGACGCAGAATGGTCTCACTCATCTATGGGTTTTAAGAAAATGAAAGACATTCTTGCAATAACTTTCGGACACAAAAGAGAAAAGAGCTGGAAGTTACAGCTCACCTCATGAAGCTCACCACAAACAGGAATGAGTTTAGTTAGAGAAATAACTAAGTTTTGAACTATCCTAATAATGGGAATGTACGAGGGAAATAGAAAGCCTGTCTAGAGTACAGGCGGGGGTTGGGTGGGGAGGAGGGAGATTTGGGACATTGGTGATGGGAATGTTGCACTGGTGATGGGTGGTGTTCTTTATATGACTGAAACCCAAACACAATCATGTATGAAATAAAGTTGTTTAAATAAAAAAAAAGATCAATAAAAAAGAGAGTAACAGAACTTTGTCATGGGATAGTCAAACACTTCAAAGAATATGACAAATTTTTGGATTCAAACTAAATAGACACCTAAGAAAACATTTTTAGAAAAAAAGAAGCAAATAGAATGTGTATTATGGAACCAGAGAGATAGCATGGAGGTAAGGCATTTGTCTTGCATGCAGAAGGACAATGGTTCAAATCCTGGCATCCCATATGGTGGACCCCTAGCCTTCCAGGAGCGATTTCTGAGTGCAGAGCCAGTAATAACCCCTTAGCGCTATGGGATGTGACCCCAAAACCAAAAAAAAAGGATAGAATATGTATGACTTTTAAAGTGATATATTAATTTTAATAACAATATTTCTATAAAATTTTTGATGAAAAATGAAGGTATTAAATTACAAATAATTTCAACAGAAAAAATAAATTAGAGAATAATACATAGTAGATCAGAATTGAAAAGAAAAAATTTGATAGAGGGCTGAAGAAGAGAAGTTAAAGAATATGAACTATGGCTGTGAAACAAAATATTACAGGCAAGTGATGTTCCAATTATTGTTTTGTCTGAATGACTAAGGTAAGTTTATTCTGGAAGAAAGGGAAAGTAACAAGGACAGATTGGTTCTCCTAAATAAAAATATAAATTTGGTATTGAATAAAAATTATGTTGTTAAAATTAATGGCAGATTTTTGGAGTGGAACTAATGAAACTGTTGAAGAGTTTTGCAGCTCAGTACAACCACTCTTAGGAGAGGTCAAAATCACTGATGTCCAAAGTTCAATGGGATCACCACTACATGACCAGATACCTAGCAACAGTAATATCTAATTTGGCTGAAAGGTGGGTAGGTGAATTCCAATATTCTTTCCAATTCAAGATTCACTTGGTAGTATTATAAATTTGTTTCTTGAAATATGTTTCTCAGAAAATGTCTCTAAAATCTAAATAAAACTTCCTAAGGGTCTGTCATACTGTTATTTCTCTTCAAAAGCTATTGTACTAACATTTAAGAAATAATAAGAAGGCTAGAGAGATAGCACAGTGGTAGGGCATTTGCATTGCCTGCAGAAGGACAGTGGTTCGAATCCAGGCATCTCATATGGTCCCCTGAGTCTGGCGGGGGCGATTTCTGAGCAGAGAGCCAGAAGTAGCCCCTGAGTGCTGCCAAGTGTGACCCCAAAACAAAACAAAACAACAACAACAAAAAGAAATAAGAGAGTTAGAAATATTAAAGTAGTACATATGCTGTGCAAAGTGGGAGAGCCCAACTCCATATAGACCATTAAGCCCTGCCTTATATAGTCTTGGTGGCACACAAATACCATCAACTTCATCATTAATGGTTATGGACCCTTTAAAAATCATCAACAAAATAAAAATATGGAAATATTTGTCTAAAAGTTTATCCATTTAAAATATTTAACAGGAGTTATATAATTAGCATTTTTCTATTTGATGTCTGCTAGTATTAATATCTAGATGCAGAATATCTGTTTACAGAAGCATGAGACAAAAAGCTTAAAGTATGTTAAAGCTACATCTTAGTAATAAATCAAAATAAATCTCTGACAATATAGATCTTTTTCTAGCTATGTGATTTTTTGCATATAAGCTTAAGAGATTTTCAGAAGTAGTTTTACAAGAGCATTTTTCCCGAGTTTTCTATAACCTCACTCTTTATGGTAATTTCTCCTTTACAAATTATGCTAAAGAATAAGAAATGGACATTTGAAAAAATGTCAATCAGTTATTTAATATGCATTTGAGGTAAAACATATTGATGTACTAACAGATATCTGGATGTGATTTATGCAAAAATAAATATAAATAATTCTTATTTGTCATTCATTTTCTTATATTATTTTAAAACAAAAACTCATTTTTCATCCATAACACATATCTGGTATTATATTGAGTGATTAAAATAAATAATGTTTAGTAAATATCAAATAGATATTAAGGATTAACTTAGAGCATGAAGTTAGTAAACATTGGCTCCAAGTACTCAGTATCTAGAGAACTGGTAAAACAGAAAGCAAACAATAGAAAAAAAATGGCAATGTTGACATTAGTGATCCTATATTAAAAGAAAAGTGCAGCAAGAATAGTAAAAAAAAAATAATAAAAAGAGTAAAGGGTGGCAAATTCACTTGATAATTTCTCAACGGATGTGGCAAGGTTTGAGAAATTAAACTAAATGAGTATGGGAGATTTTCTTTATTTTTAGTGCAAAATCTGTTATGAAGGAAAAGTTCCAGGGAAGAGACATATAAATGGCAGCACCAGACCTCCAAAACTCTGCAGACTTCTAACACCTCCAGGGACTGCAGTTGTCTTCGCCTACAGATTTCAATCATCCCCACCATCCCTGCTTCAACCATCTGAGGACAGCCCATCAATATAACTGATAACAAACTCAATCTGTATATTGAGAGTGGAAATTAATAGTGAATATATTCAAAATATCATCTATCCCAGAAGACACACTGACATCCTGGAGTTAAGAAATATGGTTTCTTCTCACATTGCATCTATTGTGAATGATAGTTGACTACTTAGGAGTTTCAATTTTTGATTGAAATTTAAGTGATGAATTAGCAGAAACTATGGGAAAGCATCTAGAGGTTTTATAGGTGAGTTATATATGATCATGTTTTACTCATAGCAATCTACTATGTTAAGCACATGCTTTTTTTCTTATATGTGCTCTTAAAAATAATAACAGTACACACTATTCATTACCTATAATACCAGTATTATGTATGTTCATATATGTATATATGTATGTTCACATTTATTAAAGTGAGTATAAAGATCATATTAGTGCTTTATTCTGATTCTATTATTATATTAAGGCTTCAAATAACTGAAAGTGAACAGGAGAAAATAATGGCATTTCAGGAAGGCAAAGCAAGTCTTTGCCATTGAACCTTAAAATCGCTAATTTGACATAAAAATCTTCAATGTAAGGAACAAAATATTATATTTGCTTGTGCTGTTACTCATACAGAATATCTAAAGAGTCGTGCAACGAACCCAGCACAATAAGTCATACATATTATAGGCTAAGCACCTGGACTTAAGACAAATTAACTGGATTTAGTCCTGGATATAACTGAAATGAATGTTTCATTTTATGTAACCCTCAGCAAGTTACCTTGGATGTTCAAAGCATAAAAATAAATTGATTGTTGTGCTATCTCTAGGATTATTATATTGGTTCAATAAGTAAGTATATGCAATGTCCTAAATAACCTGTTATAATGGCCAGATAAGTATTTTTTTAGTTGTGTGAGGCCACTGATATTGCATTGACCCTGAAAACAGAACATTTATCTTCAGTGCCAGCATTAGCAGGTACTCTTGTACTACAATTTGCAATCTGTTTGATATTCTCCCAAATTTTAGATAATTTAGATATTTTTGTTAGGTATAAATAAAGTATTTACAAGGAAATAAAGTTTTTATGAGTTTTATATATTATCTATAAGTCTCTTTGGTTTGCTCTGGATCTTTTATTAAACTCCTAACCAGAACACCTTTTACTAATGTTCTTGTGTTTATTTGAAATAACTATAGAAGTAAGTTATTGCTTTAGGAACTAATTTATTATTTAACAGAATTATAAAAGTTTCATTCCAGTAGTCCATACAGGAAATAATGAGGAAAGAATATTAAACTTTGAATATAAATGCCAAACTAAATTGGAGTTTGAATTCCCAGAATAAAACTGAGTTGCAGTCATTAGAAATCTCAGTGTGTTGAAATTCAAAAATAGAGAACATTCTGCATATTTCTTCACTCCCACTTTTCAAATCCAGATTAAAGATATTAGTGTAATGGGAAATACAGCATTTTATGGTATTTGTGGCTGGGAGGTCTCCAGTGATTTCTGTTAACTCTATATTATAACATCCTTTTCATTTGTACTGCTCTCCTTCTAAAGACATGTATTTTCTTCCTTTCTTTCCCTCTCTTCTCTCACTCTTTTCTTGGTACAAACTGGTTATTATAGATTATCTTAGTGGTGATCCTGGGTCACTCCTTGTGGTGCTCGGAGCACATGTGGTGAGAAGATACAACCAGGGTCAACCAGATGTAAAATTAATGTCCTCATACCTGTATTATCACTCTGGCCCTAAACATGTATTTTTTTATTCTTCTTTATTTTTATTTTGGTTTTGATTTTTGAAACAAACCCAGTGGTGCACATGGGGTTATTCTTGCCTTTATCTTTAGGATATTTTCTGGCAAGCTCAGAGGACCATATAGGGTGCTGGGGATAGAACCGAGCTGAGTAAGTCCTAGAATCAATCTTAGGAGATATCAAAACCTTTATATATGTCTAAGGAACAATGAGTTCACCACTGTGTGACCAAATACTTAACAATAGTACTTTCTAACTTGGTTAAAAGTTGCACAAGTAAATTCCAATATCCTTTCCAATTTAAGATTCTATCGATAGAAGGGTAAATTTCTGTTACTTACGATAGTTTTCTCTGAAAAAAAAATCTCCAAAATCTAAATGAAATCTGCTAAGAAATATTTCTAATGTTATTTTTTACTTCAAAAGATATTGTAGTGGCATTTAAAAATATTAAGAGGGTTCTGGATACTTAACGAGATACATTTGCTGTGAAAAGGGAGAGATGCCAACACAATATATACCTATCCACAGTGCCTGATATAGTTTTGATGGCACCCAAGTACCACCATACCACAACCTTCAATACTAATGTTTGTGGACCCTCTAAAATTATTAACAAGTGTAAAAATATCCAACTGTGTCTAAAAAGTTTAATGATTTAATATCTTAAGCAGGGCTTATTTCATTAGCATTTCCCATCTATTATCCAGATGAAGAATATATGATTACAGAATTTTGAGAAGAAAAGCTTAAAGCATGTTTAAGTCACATAAGTAATACTAACAAAATTAATCTCTGATAATATGAATCTTTTCTTGTTAAGTGATTTTTGCATATCAGCTTAGAAAGTTTTAGAAATAGTTTTACAAGAGGTTTCTTCCTGAAAAATTTTTTATGACCTCACCCTTTATGAAAACTTCTTTTGTACAAATTGTGGTAAAGATAAAGAATAGACATTTGAAAAACACTTAGCAGTTACTTAGTATGTCCTTCATTTAAAATACCTAATGTTCCAAGAAATATATGAATGTGACTCATGCAAAAATAAACATAGGCAAGCACCCTACCTGCTGTGCTATCACTTCGGCCCCTAGATATATAACTTCAGGTGTCTTTATACACAAGCATACAAAGCCACTATTATTGTAAAGTAGATTGCATTGATAATTACTTTTTATCTTGAATATAGAGATGGAACAACAGAAAAACTCTTTAAAAACTCTCTTTTTATTCATTTTTTAAAATAATAAGTGATATACTAAAGAGTTATTAGTTATTTAAGATATTAAAGCCAATATATGGGCCGGAGAGAAAGCACAGCGGTAAGGCATTTGCCTTGCATGCAGATGGACAGTGGTTCAAATCCTGGCATCCCATATCCTGAACCTGCCAGGGGCAATTTCTGAGCGTAGAGCCAGAAGTAACACCTGAGCGCTGTCGGGTGTGACCCAAAAACCAAAACCAAAAACAAAAAAGCTAAGATAAAGATTTCTTAAGAAAAAAGAAACTGGCTAGAATATCCTTTAGGGTTAAGATGTTCAAGAAAAGATGGAGGTTTATGTGACAATAATCTACACTATAAGTCTGTACTAAAACTGTGTTACCTGAAAGTGGATTTCTAGTAATTGTAAATGTATGTTATATACTCTAGGAAAAGCAAAATAAACTTTTAAAAACAAGTATGATATGATATATATCATATGTATATGTATATGATCTATATGTATATGATAACATATACATAGGCTTTTATTAAGCATTTAATTAAACCAGAAAAAGCAAAAGAAGCACAAGCAGGAAAAACTAATGAAAAAGTGAAACTCATGTAAAATAGCTACAAACATAGTTCATCTAAATACATATATATTTCAATAGTCATAAGTACATCATTTAAAGTTCATTTATCATAGACATATAAGATAGATAAGCATATGCTTTATATATAAGTGTATTATTAAATTTAAAGACAAGTTAAGAGGTAGGGGCAGGGAAAGTGGTGCTAGGATGGACTACAGTTTGATCCCCTGGGGTCCCATATGGTCCCCCAAGCCAGGAGCGATTTCTGAGCGCATAGCCAGGATTAACCCCTGAGGGTCACAGGGTGTGGCCCAAAAACCAAAATAAGTAAAATAAAATAAAATAAAAAATTAAATAAGTTAAGAGGTAGAGAAAGATAATACAGTGGTAAGGCATGACCAACCCATATTGTATTCCTGGCATCCCATATGGTACCCTGAAGATTGTCAGGAGTGATTCCTGAATATAGAGCCAGAAGTAAACCTGAGCATTACCAGGTGTGGCCCAAAAATAAAAACAAACAAATTAAGAGCTAGAAACACATATACCATGCTACTTTAATTTTTCTGTTTTGGGGTTATTTTACCTATCTTATGGTTTGGGGGCAACATATGGTAGTGCGTAGGGGCTGCATTAATACTGTAATGGAGGGTCACTTTTGGTATTATTTGAAAGACCATTAGGTAATGAGAATCAAACCTTGGCATCCTACATGAAATTTATACTTAGCTCATTGAGTTATCTCTTCTTCCAATATTCATTTTTCTATGGCTGATATACTTATGTTAATTTCAGATAAAGCTGAATTCTAAACAATAAAACTCATCTCAAAGAGAGGAGTATTACACATGAGACTGTTACTTCTTCAAAATTTCATAATAATCTTAAATAAGTAAGCATGTCAAATATACTATGAGCACACATGAGGAAAAATCTGATAAAAGTACAAAGTATATAAATACAGTAATATTGGAGACATCAATATCTTTATTTTATTTTAACAGTTAATAGCTTAGGCAGACAGAATCAATAAGGATAGAAATGAGCTTATCTGCACTCTAATACTTTTAATCAGCTTTATCTAATTTCTATTTTCACAATACACCATCCAACAACAGCAGAATTTTAATTCTTTTCATGATTGCACAGAACATTCACTAAGGCCAGATTCATATTCTAGTCTATAATACAACATGAAAAAATTAAAAAGGATTATGAAAAATTTATCATCAAATTAAAATCAAATCAGCAACATAGTTACCTGTAAAATCTCCCAACACCTTTTTTTTTTCAATGTTACTGGAGCTTGTTACTCCCAGGTTCTTTGTTTATAGCTCACTCTAGGCACTGGTCTGGAAATCATATAGTGTTCTCAGAACTGAAGACTTGTTCCCTTTGAATTATCTGTCTAGCCCAAGCACAATTGCAAATAAAAGGTGCTAAAATATAAGTCTTAAGAAAAATTAAAACATATTTTGTATGAGCTGGAAAGACATCAGTTTCCAGCTAGTGTTCAATCCCTAGTCTTCCATATGTTCCCCTGAGCCTACCAGCCATGATTTCTGAGCTAGCACAGAACCATGAGTAAGCCCTGAGTACTGCGGAATGTAGCCCCAAAACAAAACAAATAAGCAAACAAATAACAACAAAGAAAAATCTATTCTGTACTAAATGAAAATAAAACTTAACAAAACATGATGCAATGAGCATACATCAGACAAAGCACATATAACCAGGATACATAGAAAGTACTGTCAAAGTTTAAACAGCATAAAAAATCAAAATGGGAAAGAGATACAGACATTTCCTTAAAACATAAAAATGACCAACAGGCACAAGAAAATGTGTTCAGCATCACTTTTTATCAGGACTATGCAAATCTAAACAATAATGAGATAGCAATTCACACAAGCAAAAATGGCCTATATCAAAAAGAATAGAAATAATAAGTGCTAAAAGGAATGTGAGAAAAAGAAACTCTCACTGATTCCTTGGAGATAAAAGAATAGATTGGAAATATTTTTATTCTAAAATAGTCAAATTAATTTAACAATTAGTAGAAAATACAACTAAAACTATTATTTAAATAAATGTACTATCGCAAGTAAATATTCTTAAATGCCTTTTCAAAATAATGTATGATTATTCTAAATCTTAAAATGAATGTTTCATAAAGAGTAATTCTAGACAAACTTTTCAGGAAAATCTTTATAACATTCTCCACAGTAAGACTTCAATATTTCTAAAGCAAAAATTAAATTACATCTGATAATCACAAAATACTAAAATCTATTTGGGCCTTATATATGCATATTAAAATATTTTAATATAAATAATAATTTAAGTTACTTTTACCATTGGACCCAAATAGTGTAGGATATCTTAATCTATTTGTTCTTAGCATATTTCTTTCTTATATATTTTGTTTGCAAAAACAGGTTACATATACCCTGTCCCAACCTGCTAAATAAAAATTTAAGACACTGTTAACCTCTCTTTTATGTAGTATAAATGTATTTCTATTTTATTTTCCAATATACTTTGAATTAAATATTAATTTAAAGAAAAAGCTACCAGTGGGACATAATATAAGTTTTTCTTTTAATGATAACATCAACCATGACATAAGGAATATGGCTAGAGTACCAGAGATACTTTAATAGCAATATTATGGTCAGAGAAGCTTACTGTTTAAAAATTAATATTTAGTTGAAATTATTGCATGTAACATCAATAGTATGCAAAACATAATCTCTCGTCACCAGAACCACTCTTTGGAGCATAAAAGCCAAATATTTCAAGGTAAGTACAAAGAATACTTTGAGTCCTAGAAGAAATGTGAAAAATAACTGAAAATGTGCAGTTTTATCTTCAAAGAATATTTTTCTATGCAAAAACGTTCATGAAAATAAAATAAATAAATTGAATACTTCCTGGCCCCACAAATAAGCACTTAACTTTTTGGTTTTTGTTACCTGCATTTGAATAACTAATTTCTTCTTGGGAAGAAGAAATGACATTTTAAGTTAACAAGGTGACCTCAGAATAATTGTCTTTCTCAAATCATTCATGCTCTCATCTGTTATTAACTAAGCACATGATGTGAACCAGAGATCAGGCTAGGTGATGCATACAAAGCAGAGTCAATGGTTTCTAGGAGCCCTAACTTTAAAGGGAACCTGACAAGAATACTGTCAAAATTTAGCTGTACAAATCAAGCAAGCTGCAGTTCAAGTTCAGATTATTTTCTACAGAGGAAGTGATTTAACACAAAGCTTTGACTAATAGTGTATATGTAGGAAATAAAGCATTTAGCACTGCCACCAAATATATAAAGTGATGCCTAAGAGGATCTGAGATATAATTTCCTAAGGATAAATTGTAAAAGGCTCTGAAATTTAGTGATGGTCCTGGCTAAGTCATTCATCAGCGTTATCTGTTATCTTCATCTTTGTTGTCTCTGATGAGGTTGTTTTACTGCTCTGTACAGATGGAAGTTAACCTATCATAAACTGGTACTTATGTAAATAATTCCTATCCATATAAATGCAAATTTTAGCTGGTGGAATGCAATTTATCGTGACCCTGTAGATAGTCCAAAGTTTTGCCAGTTTAGATCCAGTTGTAAATTTATTTCAACATTCTTTATCTGACTATAAATGTGAGACTCTGAGTTATCTTTTGGACCACTGGCTTCCTCACTAATTAATGAGTCCAATAAATTCTTTGAGGTGTTTTCATTTTATATCTATTTGAGAGTCATGATTTTAACCTCTCAGAAATGAATTCTTTTACAAGTGAATAAAGAAATCTTAAATCAGATAGAATGTGTCTGTCTACTGGCATTATTTATATTTCAAGAGAGTGAGTCAGAACCCATTCAGATTTCACCATGGTTGCTGATGCTGATTTTCAGTATTTGCTCCTTTAAAACCCCAGAATGATGAACTGAAAACCATAGATTCCAAGAAAAGTATGCTCCCAAAAGAAAAAAATTTGAGGAAAAATATTACATGACAAATATTTCAAAAGTGTATAAATTCTTGCACCATTTATTGTTTCCAAAGTGATCACGAAGTTTGTGTGCACTGAAGGATGCAATGCATTCTTTTATAGGCACTCCACAATACCCGGCCACGTGTTCATAACTCACAGAGTCATTTAGGGTAGCTACATTTGTTTTCAGAGCAAAATATTCTCTCAAATAGATTAAAATCCTCTTTAAATTTAATTGCTGCCTCTTAAAAATACAAGGAATCTGAAAATAGATATACAAGCTTTACGTGTTCCTGAGTTAAGGGAAATGTACTAAAGCACCAGCTTTTTCTGCAATATGCTTCAAAATAGTTATAGACTCTATGTAGATAAAGACTGAGCTATATGAAACAAGAATTTAAAATGGAAGTTCCAGAATATTCAACCATCAACAATTTCCAAATTGGTTACTAGGTAACAAAGTAGATGGTGCAAATGGATAGCATAATTTTTTTCAATTCCAGAACATATCAAGAGTGTAATAAAATCAGGATCTCTCTCTCTTTCTCTCTCTCTCTCACTCTCTCTCTCTCTCTCTCTCACACACACACACACACAAACACACACACACACACACACACACACACCACTACCAACAACAACACAACCACCATCAGCACCACCAGGGCAAAATTAAGGAAGATGCTTAGGGGAAAAGTTGCGTGGAGAAGTACACAGCCAAAATTTTGTTATGTTTAGTGCTACCTCTTAATAACACTAGAAGAGGACATAGTTGGGAACATAAAAAGAGAGAGGAAAAGATAGGGAAGAGAAGAGAGGGAGAGAGAATCAAGAGTGAGAAAGTCTGAGTACTATTGGTTTTGATTTTCTTTGGGGGTATACCTAGTGGTGCTGGAGACTTCTCCCCTAGCTCTGTGCTTGGGATCTTGCTGATGATCATGTCATGCTCTGGTGACCCTGTGGTGATATTGATTAAATCTGGGTTTCTTGCAAGCAAAGCATCCATTCAGTCCATTAAGCGAACTCACCAGTCAAAGTGACCTTAAAAACACTACTTGAAGTGGCCAAAGGTAGAGTACAGTGGGAAGATGTTTGCCTATCATGCAGCTGATTTCTGGCATCCCATAAACCTGAGCCTTCCAATGTGATTCCTGAGCACAGAGCCAGAAATAAACCCAGAATGCTACTAGGTCTGCCCCCATCCACAAGTCTACTTTTTTTTAATAATATTTTATTTAAACACCTTGATTACAAACATGATTGTGGTTGGGTTTCAGTCATGTAAAGAACACCCCCCATCACCAGTGCAACATTCTCATCACCAATGTCCCAAATATCTACTTTGAATGTTTAATATATGTACACTTCGAAAAATATAGGAACCTGATGCCTGTAACAAGGTTACAGGTTATTTGGTTTTTGGTTCACCCCCAGCAGCGCTCAGGAGTTGCTCCTGGCTCTACCTCAGAAAATGCTCCTGGCAGGCTCAGGGGACCATATGGGATGCCGGGATTTGAACCACCATCCTTCTGCATGGAAGGCAAACGTCCTACCTCCATGCTATATCTTCGGCCCAGATTACAGGTTGTTTGAATAGGAAGACCAAAAAAAAAAAAAACTTCTAAATCTGGAAACTAATTTACAACCCCAAAATATCTCCCACTATTTTATAGATAAAAGTCTGTCATCACAATTTCTGTAGATATGATTTCGAAGGTTATAGATACAAAGTGGACTGAATCATGGGTCCTGTTTTAAGGGTACCTGAAAGTTAGAAAATGCCTTAAGGAGAGGAGTAAGACTACAAATTTTTCAAATGATACAAATAATCTTGAATAAATAAGCAAAACAATCTGAGTTTATCTAATAATAATGTTAGGTTTAACGCTCTCAAAATCAGGAAATTGTTTAGGCTATATCTTTTAGAAAAATTTCCTGTATTATTATTTTGTTTCTTCATTTATGTATATGGGTGCAATTTGATTATAAACATGTACTTTACTAAATAAAAAAGATACTTCTAAATTACAAATAAAAATAAAGTTATGCATTATACATCACATCAACAACAAGAAAGACAAAAACCACATGATCATATCAATTGATGCAGAGAAAGCATTTGACAAAATCCAACACCCTTTCATGTTAAAGACACTCAGCAAAATAGGATTAGAAGGAACCTTCCTCAAGATACTTACAGCTAACTATGAAAAGCCTACAGCCAACATTATACTTAATGGTGAGAAGCTAGAAGCATTCCCACTAAGGTCAGGAACTAGGCAAGGCTGTCCACTCTCTCCACTCTTATTCAATATAACCTTAGAAGTCCTAGAAATAGCAATCTGACAAGAGAAAAGAATCAAAGGAATCCAAATTAGGAAAGAGGAACTCAAACTATCTCTATTTAATGATGATATGATGATATACATCAAAACCCTAAAGAGTCCACAGTAAAATTTCTAGAAACAATTAACCAATACAGCAAAATGGCTGGATACAAAGTCAATACACAAAAGACAGTAGCATTTCTATACACAAACAATGAAGTTGAGGAGAGAGAGATTAAAAATACAATTCCATTTAAAGTAGTATCAAAAAATATCAGGTACCTAGGAATCAACCTTACAAGGGAAGTGAAAGAACTATACCAGGAAAACTTCAAAACACTTCAGAAAGAAATTGAAGAGGATCTAAAGAAATGGAAGAACATCCCATGCTCATGGATAGGTAGAATTAACATAGTCAAAATGACTATCCTACCCAAACTACTGTATAGATTTAATGCAATCCCTATCCAAATTCAGACATCATTCTTTAAAGAATTAGATCAATCACAAAGTTCATCTAAAACCACAAAAGACCCAGGATAGCCAAACACATACTGAAAAATAAGAAGCTGGGGGGCATCTCCTTACCTAACTTGAAACTATACTGTAAAGCCATAGAGATCAAAACAGCATGGTACTGGAATAGAGACAGGACCTCAGACCAGTGGGTCAGAAAAGAATTCCCAGACATAAACCCCCAGACATACAGCCAACTAATATTTGATAAAAGAGGCAAGATCTTGAAATGGAATAAAGAAAGTCTATTCAACAAATGGTGTTGGTACAACTGGAAAACCACATGTACAAAAGTGAAAATTGACCCATACCTCATTCCTTATACAAAAGTCAACTCAAAATGGATCAAAAACTTTGAAATCAGACCCGAATCTATAAAGTTTATTGAGAATAAAATAGGCAGAACACAAGAAGACCTATATATCAAAAAGGTCTTCGAGGATGGAGCACCAGTGGCAAGAAATTTAGCATCAAACATAAACAAATGGAACTACATCAAACTAAAAAGCTTCTGCATGGCAAAAGAAACCCTGCATAACACAAGAAGACAGTTAGCAGAATGGGGAAAAAAATCTTTTCACTCGACATATCAGATAAAGGGCTGATATCTAGAACATACAAAGCACTCAGAAAGCTGAGTCCCCCAAACCAAACAAAGCATTAAAAATGGGGAGATGCAATGAATAGACACTTCTCTGAGGAAGACAGAAGGATGGCCAACAAACACATGAAAACATGCTCACCTTCACTCATCATTAGGGAGATCCAAATCAAGACAACAATGAGATACCACCTTAGACCAGTGAGGATGGCTCACAACAAAAATAATGGGAACAACCTCTGTTGGTGGGGATGCAGTATGAAAGGCACTCTCATCCACTGGTGGGATAGTCCAACACCTATGGAGAACAGTCTGGAGAGTGCTCAAAGAACTCAGAATTGAGCTGCCATTTGACCCAGCAATTGCTCTCCTAGGTATATACCCCAAAGTTGGAAGGACATTCATTCCAAAATACGTGTGCACCCCACTATTTATCACAGCACTCAGTATAATAGCCAAGTCTTGGAACCAACCTAGATGTCCAACAATAGATGAATGAATCATTAAGATGTGGTATTTATACACAATGGAATACTACATGGCAGTCAGAAATTATACAATCACAGACTTTGCAGCAATGTGGATGGACCTAGAACATTATGTTAAACGAAGTAAGTCAGAAGACAAAAGATAAACACAGAATGATAGCACTATTCTGAAGCACCTAGAACATACACCTTATAGACAACTAATACTCATCAAATAACAGGGTATAACAGGGTAGAAACTCCAAACACGGTGATACTTAACATATACTCGGGAGCCGTGCCCAAAATACATGAAAAAGAAACAACACAAACTCTTGACTACGCATTATACCACAAAGAAATCAGCAACAGCAGAAACAGCAGCATAGAGAGAACAGTAAGTAATCAGCCTTCTACTACAAAGGCCCATAATAATCCCTTAGGGATCTTATACAGGATCATAGGTAAAGTATACACGGGAAATCACTGACTCCAAAGGAAACATCCAATAACACTATGTTTTAATGCCTTTATCTTACTATATTTAAAATAACCTCTCAGCTTTTCTGTCCACAGGCATTCTTGGATACAAAGCATGGACAAACTAAGATGGCATCACGAGGCTCAGTCACACGAGATACCATACCCAGCTTGCACTACGAGAATGTCCCTAGAAAACACTTTAACATACACTATATCTCTAGGTTATACCTTCTTTTAGGATTTGAAGCATGTGACCAGTCAGACCACCGAAACAGCAACTGTGACATACAGACTTATACTACAGGCCCTACTCATTGAACACATTCAAGCAAACTAGCATTCCCTTGCTATTATCTCCTCTCTTCTCACTACTTTTTTTCTTTTTCTTTTCTTTTCTTATCTTCTCTTTTCTTCTATTTTCTTTTTTTCTCTTCTCTTCTTCCCTACCCCTTCCATATATTTTCCCCTTTCCCCCCTTTGGAAATCCAACTATCCCTTCACCCTTCAATCCCATCCAGTCCTCCCACCATATTAAAACTCTTCACCCTTAGTTCTTAATCTATTAGGCATCAAGACTGACCTCCTACCCCAATGAACCAGTACCCAGCACCCAAGCGAAGGGACACCCAGTCAAACCTATACCTCACCCCCCGCAAGAAAAGGCAACCAACTCCCCTGCGGACTCATGCTGCACGGCCCTCCCTACCAAATCCCCCTACCGTGGACTGTTACTTGAAACCGGATTTAGCTCTAAAAGTATCCCCAATGCAAGAACTCTTACAAGACCTCCCTGCCGCAAATCCTTTGCCAATCTCAAGAAGGTCAGGAGGAGTGATGGAAAGGTGCCTAAGAACCCACACACCACAAGAAAATCCCAAAAGACAATGGGGAAACCTATACTTCCAACATAAGTATAAGACCAGTATTACACCACCTCTTTACCTACTTTTCCCCAAAGTAAGGTAGTCTCATGCATAACTTTGTTCCTTTAATTATTTTGTTAATTAATTTTTTAAATGTTTGTTCTACATATACATATGTGAGCACATATACTTTTATTCCTATTTTTATCTTTTTTGGATGTATGACCTGTTTCTGTTTTCTTCTCTGTCCACCCCCAAATGCACTGACAATATAAAGTAGCACCATTTCTCCCTGCAAAGGCACACTAAAAAAGGGGAAATCTTATATATAAAAAAGAGCTCTTATCTACTAGGGATAAGAACTCATACTTGTTTACAATACAAAGATATCTCCCACCTTAAAAATACGTTATGCGGACCCAACTTAGACCTCGGGTGATTAGACACCATCCGTTCAGCCTTGAACCCTGGATCCCAGACATAGAATCGACAGTCTTCACAACAGCTACAGGAAACAAATCCCATCTGGGACATCCTTAATACCACTGGGCCACCAACAAGTGCCAGCTCTAATATGATATCCTGACAATAAGGAAAATGGGAACAACTCGACCTAAGAACAGGTTATCCTACCTCACCAGCTAACGATAAGACAAAATCAGAAGACTTGTCACCCTTTGGTTGGTTCAAAAGCCAACATCGCGATTTACAGATGACTGGCTGCTAGAACCATGACCAGACTGAATATATCTTGAGACCAATAAAAAAAGCCCTAGTCTAGGGTTTGAAATACGACCCTCACAACAACCATGATCCCCAGTTCCAAAGGTCTGGCAGAGACAATTGCAACGGAATGGGGCTTCTGCAAACAATGAAAGACACTATCCTAGGTTTCATCCTAGGATCAATGCAAAGACCAACACCACCAACCACAGAAGATGGATTAAAATGACCCTGAGGGAACAGAACTTCTAGAACCACAAAGAAAGATTTCATCATAAGTCCCACTCCTGGACCTGTGCAGACATTGAGATCTCTAGATACCGAGGTCTTATTTCATCACCCAGGATGGAGCAGAAGTCTTCCAAACACCATGAAAGCACCACTGGGAAAGTAAATGAACCTGAACGAAGTCTATAGTTAACCCCATGACAATATACTCCAAGGGTGGAGAAACCCCATATCTCTTAGGCCAAGTGAATTCCTTTTCGAATGACCCCAATATTTACTGTGCCAGTGCAGGAGGGGAAAAAAGGCAAAACGCACAAAACATTATTTATTTTTTATATATTATTTTTTCTTCATTTTTATTATTATTATTTTATTTTTATTTCCCTACCTACTTTTTCTCGATTTCTTTATTTTGGTGTTGGTATTGAAGTTGTTGTCCCCAATTATATTTATTTATTTTTTCTTCTTTTCTTTTCTTTCTTATGTGCTCTGCCATGTTTTTTAACTCAAGACCATGGCTTTTTTTTTTTTTTTTTTTTTTTTTTGTGGTGCCTATCGTTACCACTGGAGTGCTCACTGGATATTTGACACTTATTTTTGTACTGTTGGGGTGTTTCAACTTCTTTTTCTCCTTCATCTCTCAAACCTATGATGAGAGCCTCTAGGAGGATTCTGCCCATTTTTGGCGTATTAGACTTTTACCCCAGTTTATTACTTTTCTCTTCTTCAAATAAAACCACATAACTTGAACTATCTAGTCCTGCCTCTTAGTTAGAGGGGGAAATAAGGGAGGCACCAAGACCAAGACTACTAAGTAGTAAGCTAGGTACAGAGGGGACCACATATTCTCGCAACCCCAGGGGTGAGGGAGGAGGATATGGGAGGTAGGACGAACACGGAGGTGTAGGGAGGACAAATCGGTGATGGGAACCCCCCTGATTTTATGTAAATATGTACCTATAATATTATTGTCAACAATATGTAAGCCACTATGATCAAAATAAAAATTATATTAAAAAATAAAAGTTATGAATTTCATGTGATAAATCTCTAAAGCACTATTAGAATATTTGTTTTATAATGCATAGAAGTCTATTTTTTTTTTTTTTTTTTGGTTTTTGCGCCACACCCGGCGGTGCTCAGGGGTTACTCCTGGCTGTCTGCTCACAAATAGCTCCTGGCAGGCACGAGGGACCATATGGGACACCGGGATTCGAACCAACCACCTTTGGTCCTGGATCGGCTGCTTACAAGGCAAACACCGCTGTGCTATTTCTCTGGGCCCTAGAAGTCTAATTTTCTTGAGTTAAAATCCAGAGTTAGTACAGCAGCTCATGCTTTGAATGTGGTCTACATCTGGCTTGCATTTAATTTCCTCCACTGCATATGTCCCCTAAGAACCATCAGGAGTGACCCCTAAATATAAAAATAGGAAAGCACTGGGTGCAGCTTAGTGTGCTGCTGCACCCCCTCAAATACAGTATCAGCAAATAGGCTTTCATCAGTCTTATTGATGGCTACTAATTTTAATAAAATTAGGATACTTATATTTTTTTTAAAAAATTATTGATTCCTTTGGAATAAAATTAGTTTTCAAGTGTTCAAATGTTAAAGGAATAATAAATCACAACAGTCCCACCACCAAATTTTCCACCTTTCTTCATTCATTTACACTAAAAGCACCAGGGAAATAGCCATTATTCCCAGTATTCTTGGTTCATTTTCTTTTATTTAAACTACTGTCGTGAGGAATATAGTATTCTGATTGCACATAGCTTAGTCTCATGATAATTGTTTGAACCGCTTAAAATTTTTCATAAGAAAAAGAATAATACTAATAGAAACAGCAAGAAACTTAAAAAGTAATCATAGACAAAAATATTAGGCATATCAACATAGTACAGTGCATTAGAATATGTTTTCAAAGACATTTTACTGACTAGGAAATTAGGGTGTATTATAAATAAATAAATTATTGTCTAATCTGTGTCTATTTATTTATTTGCACTAATAGAAAAATATATGTATGATGAACTTGAGGGATAGCACAATGGGTAGGGTATTTGCCTTGCTCACAGTTGACCCTGGTTCGATCTCAGGCATCCTATGTGATCCTGAGCACTGCCAGGAATGATTTCCGAGTGCAGAGTCAAGAGTAACCCCACAACATGGCCAGGTGTGACCCAAAATCAAAAAGAAAAAAAATATATGACTAGATTATCTATAGAAAGATCCACATAGACCCTAAACCTAACTATAAAATATCATATATATAGACATAATATAAAGCTAGAAACTTCCATATATTAGCAGCTGTTATATCTGTTCATAAATATATGAAAAATTAATTCAACTCTTTTATACATTGTTCTCTATATTTAAAATAATGGGCATACATATATTTGTTTTAAAGTCACGTAAGTTAGCTCCTAACACAAATTTAAAAAAAGCAATAAATAAATCAGAGAAAATAATTCCTTCTTACTATGATTACCATCTCACAAAAGCAGAATTTTCTTTTGCAGTGAAATATAACAAGAGGCAAGATTTGTTTATTAGGGAACCAGAATGCTTGCAATAATAACCTCTCCCCGTCCCTGCACTTTCATTATTCTGGCTCTCTCCTTCTCATAAATTCACAGGCAGTCAGAGCTGAAGGGGGCCTTGGAGGGGGATTTAGTCCCAGCCCTTTATTTTATAAATGAAGTGTAGTGCAGAGAAATGAAAGGATGAATTTGCATCATCAGCCAAAGAAACCGAGGCATAGAGTAATAAGTAAGGTATCACAGTTTCTACTCTGAATTTTGTAAATCATTCAGCAAATATTCTTACCTTTTAATAATTGTATCATTCCTACATTTGTGCTTAATATTTTCAAAAACGACTAAAATACTGTGGATACATAAGAACAAAACTACTGCATATATCTGAAAAAGAAACTAACAGGTTCACAAATGAATATAGTACCAACTAAAGTGTTAAGCAATAAAAAAGAATGATAAGAGATTAAAACAAATAAAAGCAATTGAAAAAGTGGTTTGAAAACTAAGCCAAAATATGATATATTACCAAAAATTAGCCTTTGAATAAAAATTAATTAATTAATTTTTTTCAGAAATGCAGTTCATCCATATTTGTTCCTGTGTGTGTGTAAAGCTCATTGGTAATTATTTTTTTATCTATTTAAAGTCAAATATAAACTAGAAATATAAAAGCCAATTACCCTACATGGACATCATGGTCAGGAGAAGAAGTCCATAGTACGAAGTTTCCCACAAATAATGGAAGTATGCAGTTAGGATAGAGAATGTTAATTGGACATGATAGCTGGAAAGGATCATGGGACAAGATGGAGGAGGAGATGGAGATAGAGGAGGAGAAGATGGAGATGGAGGAGGAGGAGATGGAAATGAAGGAGTTGGAGAGGGATAAGGAGATGGAGGAGGAGGAAAGGGAGGGAGAAGAAGAGGGGGAGGGGGAGGGGAGACGGAGGAGGAGAATGGGGAGGAAGTCTGTCCATAGATAGGCAGGCAAGGGGGGAGGATGGGAGGGAAACTGAGACATTGGTGGTGGGAAATATTCAGTGGTGAAAAGTATACATTGCATGACTGAAACTCAGTCACAAATACCTTTGTATCTGTGAAAAAAATAAACAGCTATATTATGAAAATATAAAGAAATTTATCATAAAATGGTGTTTCCTTTAAAATATCTCATAAGACAATGATAGCTGGAAATTATCACTCTGGACAAGAACTGGATGCTGAAAGGAGATAAAGTGATAAGCATGATACCTCTTCAGTAACAATATTGCAAATCGCCATGTCTAAAAGGGAAAAAAGGAAGAGAAAAAGAAGAAACTTGTCTGCCCTATAGGAAGTGGGCAAGGGACGGGTTGGAGGAAAACTGGGGATATTAGTTGCAGAAATGTCCACTGGTGAAAAGATGTATATTGTCTGAGTGAAACTCAATGAAGAATGACTTTGTAACTGAAAAAAAAATCAACTATTATGAACAAACTTGCAAACCACAGTGTATAATTTTTTTAATTTCATAAAAGATTCCAAAGGAAATTTTAATAATATTTATAAATTTAGGAAATTTCTTAATCCTGATTGATTTCCAGGATTTCATATTATTGAAATTATATGATCAGTTACATTAAAAGTTTAAATTGAAAATTTTAAACATAGGATGAATTTATTTATAGCCTCTGTGTAAAATGGGGTGACTATTTTACAATAACATATGAGGACAACGACAATACTTCTGTGTTAAAGTACATGCTTTACCAGTGCCAGATTCTACATTAATTCCCTAGCACCAGCAAAAAGAGCTATACAGCACTGGATAAGATTTTTGTTTATTTTTTGTTTTGGGGGGGCAACACCCAGTGACACTCAGAGGTTACTCTTGGCTATGAGTTCAGAAATCGCTCCTGGCTTGAGGGACCATATGGGATGCCAGGGGATTGAAGGGAGGTCTGTCCTGTGTCAACCACGTGCAAGGCAAATGCCCTACCGCTGTGCTATCGCTCTGGCCCCAGCATTGGATAAGTTTGAAATGCAAATATTTAGACCTGGAAAACAAGTATTGCACCACATCCACAAGTATATATCCATCATCATCCAATATTCTATTAAAAAAAGACAGTAAAGAAGGAAATATATTTTTAGCCTCTACCTGCCCTTTCTGATAACTATTAATTTGTTGTTACTAATTAGTTTGGATTTTGATTTGATTTTTATCTCCTCATATGAATAATAAAAATATGTTTATCTTTCTTATTTTGAAGTATTTCACTGAACATAATTGCAGATGATTTCTGGGTTTTCATAATCTCTTATAGTGAGTGGTATTCCATTGTATACATAAACCTCACATTTAACCTTTAATGGGTTTGTAGCTCATATCTTGTGTTATAAATATATGCTGACTCATAATATCTTTGTATAAAATATGTTAATATTTTATTATTAATATTAAGGTAGGTTTGTATAAATATTTTTAATATTTAACAAGGTAGGTAATAACTTCCAGACAATTATTTGCACTTACTACCATAATAATTCAAAAATTGGGGCCATGGATCAAACCAAGATATTTCATGTACAAAGACCCAGTGTACTACATTGTGAAATACATTTTTTTCTAGGAATAGATATTCACTGTTTTGAGTATATTTTCACACTTCCTCCCCTATCTTCAACACTGTATTTATTTGGCTTAAATTCACATTAGACTTTCTGGCACTTACAAAAACATCTCTCCCACTGGCTCTGAAATGTAATATTTTAAGTGTGTCATGTTTGTCCACATTTGGATAGTTTATCATTTTTGTGCGTATATGATTTTTATAGTTAATGATGCATTTCCTTTCTACTTTGGCAAAATAAAAGAAAAACCAATTCAAGCACATCATTCAATAAAATCTCATGTGTGCAGCAGTCCTTTTTGCAATCTGAATCAATGATGATTAATAGCTGCCTAATTCTTTCCTTGGCTTTATAATTAATTTCTGAAGTCTATCCATTAATATTTAATGCTTCAAATTAAAAAGAAAGTTAATTTATTTGGGACTATTAAAAACATGAAGCAAATGAAAGGAGTAAGAGAGAAGAAAAAAAGAAAATATGCAATTAACAATTGCATAAAAGGAAGGGAATAAAGAGGGGAGAACTAAATTGGTGACAGCTCTGAAAAGAATATAGGAAACAAAGTGGGGATAAATTTAATAATGTATGTGAGATTATGGTTTGGAGGACATTAAAATAACAAAGTTAATCCTCACAGTCCAAGTTTTCAAGATAGTTGGCATATGTCTGTGTGTAAGTCATTTTTATAATAAACTATGTGATCACAATTATTGAACAATAAGGCATACATTTGCATTGTTTAAGCAAGAGTATAATCAAATCGCCTAAGCAATGTATTCTGTAGGTATCCTGAAGGAAATCAATTAAATGTGATCATGATTATGGCAAAGCCTTCTATAATCAAAAAGCTGATTAGCTCCTGAATTGCAATCTTAATGTTATCTTGATCATCAGTTGTTATAATTTTAGCATGTTCTTTAATTGCTTTGATCCTCATTATTCTCAGCTATAAAACAACAATATTTACTCTTATCTATATTGTAGCATTATAAAAGATCAAAGATTTGATGGTTTGGACCTGGAGCAATAGTATAGCAGGGAGGGTGCAGCCTACCCAAATTTAATCTCTGTCACCACATATGGTTTCGGAGCTCATTCAGGAGTGATCCCTGAGTGCAAAGCTAAGGAGTAAGCTCTGAGTACCACTGGGTATGGTTACCAAACAAAACAAAACAAACAAAAAATATTGGTCTTTTACATAGCAATTGTTTTGAACTATTGTAATTGTTGGGTTAACTGGGTTCAATTCTGTCCAGGATACGCATGTTGATCATTGGTCAGAAGCACTTTTGGACGAAAGCATGCTTTAGATTGGTACCTTCCACAACCTTAGACCACCAGCCTACATTGTGGCTGGGTGCTTCTGTATAAGACCAGGGTCTAAGGGGAAAGGTGCTTTCGGTTTTGGTTTTCCACCACTAAGTTCTCTGCTTCTGAAGGGCAGAAGGCTTGTGTGTGGGAGAAATTCATGAACTCGATTTATCCTCTTAACTTGTGTGGATTATTTTATGCATTGGCATTTGCTTTAGACCCACTTGTCTTCAATGCCCTGGGATTGAGTCATGAGGCTTCCACTATAGTATAATTACTATATTTTTGTACAGCTTCTGGAGAGTTTATTTTAAAATAAACTTTTCATATCTTAGTTGTGTTTAACCATAAGATAAAGGTGTGTACATGATGCCATCATGGATTCCTGACAGGTCAATTGCACACATTTATTGGTTCAGAATCACACTTAAGAAAGTATCCCTTCAGGGCTGGAGTAATACTATATATTTGTCTTGAATGTGGCCAACCCAGTAAATCACTGGCATCCCATATGTTCCCTGGAGCATTTCCTGAGTGCTGAGCCAGGAGTAACCTCTGAGCACCACTGGACTGGCCCCAAAACAAAACATAAAAATGTATTATTTATACAAATATCTGATTGTTTTATTCACTTTTAAATAATTCTCATATCCTGAATTTCCACTAGAGCTAAATATGAATGCATTTATGATATGTGGCAAGAAATGGGCCCTTATTTTCTGCTGATAGGAATGTAAATTGGTCCAACACTTTTAGAAAACAATATGAACACATCTAAAGAAAATTAAGAATTGAGCTTCTATTGAAACCAGTAACTCCACTTCTGATATCTAATTCAAGGGTCTACAATGCAATTTAGGAATAATAGCATCTGCACTCCTATGGTCACTATTCACAAAAGCCAAAATCCGGAAACAACCCACTGACCAAGATCACATGGCTGGATAGAGAAACTGTGTCACCTATACACTATTGTAACACTTCCCCAAATCCCCTTTTACCAAAGCTTTCTTTTGAGATGTAAATCCCACTTGGATGATCAGACCCGTCCACACCTGGGATGGAGCAGGCTGTTTTAAAATAAAGAATAAAAAAGTTCTGGCTTTGTGGGGGAAACAAAGCTTGTGAGAAGAGAGATGGAATAGGCAGCACAGGAAGAGCTTGGCAAAAAATGAGCACATGGCAGAGAGACTCAAGGCAGAGAAAAGCCTGAGAAATAAAGCA
The DNA here is from genome assembly GCF_024139225.1 of Suncus etruscus. Lineage (NCBI taxonomy): Eukaryota > Metazoa > Chordata > Mammalia > Eulipotyphla > Soricidae > Suncus > Suncus etruscus. Next base: position 30,409,402 of record NC_064863.1, read on the forward strand.
AGCTGACTCCAGTGAATATCTTTTCTGACTGCTGTGTATTATTTCTCCACTGCTACCCTGCATCATGAGATCAGTTGGCCTTGGTGGACACATGGGTGGAGGGTATGATATTGGGATAGTTAATATATGAAATATTAATAATAGCTGTGTGCAAAATAAAATTAAAGATAAAAGCCGAAATTAATATGTCCTTTTAGTCAATAAGCCAAAAGTCGAAAGATCAGCAGCTTGCATTCTCACATATCTCTCTTTTCACCTCCCTCTCCATACCTCCCTCTCCTATATTCAAATTTTGTTCAAAAACTAAAGTTTAACTTTATGGGCCAGAGAGAAAGCATAGTGGTAGGGCATTTGCCTTGCACATAGCCAACCCTGAATGAACTAGGGTTAAATACCCAGCACCCCATATGGTTCTGGGAACCTGCTAGGAAAAATTCCTGAGCATAGAGCCAGGAGTAGCACCCAAGTGCACCAGGTGTGGCCCAACCCCCACCAAAATAAAAACAAATAAAAATTAAATTTACTCTTTAGTAATAAAAAATATTCAAGTTTCCATAGAAACTATAAAACATGCAAGTTTTCATTTGAAGGCAGCTAGATAGTCATGGGTTTCTCTGAGCTTCCATTTTTCATTATCTGGAAATGAAAATAAGAAAATTTAAGATATAAAATATCTGTAATTTAAAAAATCTGTAATTATCAATGATAACTTGTGTGCTTAATAGAATGTCTAACTTATAGAACAAATGGTAAATATTTTAGTAAGCTGAATTTTCAAAGACCTTTAAAGTACATTGCCTTCCATTTTTAGAAATTAGCAGATGGAAAAGCAAAGGATCCTGTGACTAGATCCCTGATTCTATTAATGTAGAAGATAATACTACATTAGGAAGTATGAGACAGATGATGCAATTAGAGTATCATGTGTGTTTTGGGGCACCACCTGAGTGAACTCATGCTTTTCTGACTATTCATAGACTATTTTCATGCCACTATATTTGAAGGTAAAGTAGATTACAAGAAATTATGGTCCTTTATTTTTTCATTTAAAACTTGAAAACTAAAAATAATTAAGTTATCACTTATGTGAAAAGCACATTCAATCAAATAATTCAACACAGCCCATAACTTGCCCTAATATAGACAGTAAAACTACTTTTTTAACATATAGGTAAGCATAAATCTTGCTCTCAAGGACTTTCAGCTCAAAAATAACCCAACGAATTAAATAATTTTAAGCTCCACTGACAGAAAAGGAAACCATAATTTATAGAATATTCAAGTTTAACTGAATTTTCATTTTGTTAGAGATTTTTATTTAGCAGGTCTCAGTGCCATCCTTTCCAACATCTCTCTCTCTCTCTCTCTCTTTCTCTCTCTCTCTCTCTCTCTCTCTCTCTCTCTCTCTCTCTCTCTCTCTCTCTCTCTCTCTCTCTCTCTCTCTCTCTCTCTTTCTCCTTTCTCTAAAGGCCACAGCTAGTTGTGCTCAGGGTTTACTCCTAACTGGCACTCAGGACCATATAAGATGCCAGGAATTGAACCTGGGTCAGCTGTCTGCAAGGCAAACACCCTACCCATTTTGCTATCACTACAGCAATTCATTACACTCCTTACTCACTTATGACACTATTCTCTGCTTCCTATAAATGTATATTTATGCATCAAGTTGATTAAGGTTTTTTTGTTTTGTTTTGGTTTGGTTGGTTTGGTTTTCGGTCACACTCGGCAGCACTCAGGGGTTACTCCTGCATCTATGCTGGCAGGCTCAGGGGGACCATATGGGAAGCTGGAATTCGAACCACCAACCTTCTGCATACAAGGCAAATGCCTTACCACCATGCTATCTCTCCTGCCCAAGTTAATTGAGTTTTGTTTGAAAAACCAAATGCCTCCTAACTGCATCAGGAAAATAAACTTAACAAATAAATATAAGTATTATTGTTTCACATTATCTTTAGATACCAATTATTTACACATTTGAATTTATTTTTACTCTAAAATTAGACTCTGGAATGCCATTTTAAGCTTTTTATTTGTCTTGTTTTGTTTTTGTTTTTTTTTTTTGTTTTTGGGGGGCCACACCCAGTGGCACTCAGCCATTTCAAGCTTGAAGAACCCCAATAAAATCAATCCAAAATGTTATTCTGGCATGATACTTTCTATAAAGCTACAATTATTCAGCATGCTGTGGTTGCTGAATCTCTTTTATACACTCCAGAGCAAAATGAAAATTTGAATCATGGTTTAGAAAAATAGAACTATTATTCCCAAATATGTTCCAAGGGTATAAACAGAGTCACAATTCTTATATTTCCCAATTAATTACTTAAGTTCTTGTATAGGCCATTTACAAAAATCAATGCTTTCAATCTTACTATAAATCCAATAATGGTGTGTTCTGCCCTGACACCTTTGAGGTTCAGTGCCCCATACATTATCTCTGAGCCCTGCTATTTGGTCATGTATATCTTTCACTATCCTAGGGCACACCTTTATTGATGGTCTAACTGAATCCTACTTCATCTTCAACTAAATAGACTTCCTGTTAGATTAACTAATTATCCAAATAAACCAAATAAACACAGTACTCAAAAATATCCAAATAAACACAGTACTCTTGAGGAAATCAATAATCATCTCTATCCCTAACTACAAAGCTTGCCTCCCAGCACTGCTAACCATTCCCAGCAGGCCTTGTGTGTCTCTTGTGTATAGTATTCTCCTCCCAATTTGAGACCATATGTGACTAGAAAACTGCTACTTACCACATCAGCTGTTATGTGCTCATTCATCTTGTACAACTTGAATTTTGGGTGGAATTGCAGGGGCAAGGTGTTGCAGGTAGTGATTGGGCCACACCCAGCAGTGCTTAAAGCTTATCTCTGGTTGTGTTCATAAAATATTCTTGGTGGTGTTCAGGGATCATTCACAATGACTCTCAGAAACTGAATTAGGGTAGATCACATACAAGGCAAGTGCTTTCTCCTTCACCATCTCCCTGGTATTTATCTTGTATAGTTTGAATGCAGAATTCTTCCCTCACAAATAGAATAATCAGAGGTAGTGAGAATTTGACCCTCTTTCCCTTATGCAAAAATAAACAGAAGCTTCAAGAACTAAGAATAGCAGTGAAGCAGAGAACTCCTCAGATATGATCATCTCACTACAACGTGTGATTTTTCTCCCACACATAAACGCTGATTTGAGAAACAAATGCAGGACCAACTTTTGATCTTCAAGTGATGCCTTTTTTGTTTGTTTGTTTGTTTGTTTTGGTGTTGTTTTGTTTTGTTTTGAGGCTACACCCGGTGAAGCTCAGGAGTTACTCCTGGCCATGTGCTCAGAAATCCCGCCTAGCTTGGGGGACCAAATGGGATTCCAAATGGGATCAAACCGTGGTTCATTCTAGGTCACCCACTTTCAAGGCAAACGCTCTACCACTGCACCACTGCTCCGGCCCCACATGCGATGCCTTTCTTTTCCATTTCCATGCTTATACAACAATGATTCCCACGCTGGCTGGGAGGGGAAAAAAATCACAGCACAGTTTACTCACTTCTACTTTCTCATCCATTGCTTTCCAGGATCTTTCAAAGCTGGGTATACATTGAAAGTACATAGTAGTTTCAGGAAAAGCCGGAGCCAAAACCAATCATCTTATACAAGTTCTTAGATATTTTCATGAATTTAGTCTTTCCAGTATCTACAAGTCTTTTCATTGTAGGATTCCTCTTCTTACTACAGGTTATCCTCATTACCATTTTCTAGCCTAAATAATTATCTAATTTAGACTTCTGAGCTACTTAAGTTGAGATATTGAACCTATTCCTTTCAAATGCCTTGAGCTATTTGTACAGATTTATTCACTCTATCCAGAAGCTCACTTCATATCTCAATCAAGAAGCTTTAGCTAAACTATTCTATTCTTTATGAGCTCCCTTCAAGTCTAGGTATCTTATGTTTGCAGAGCTAAACATGTAAATGAATTCAATTTTAGTGGTATTTATTCACTGGACATAGCAATAAATGAACAAAAGCCTTTGGTCTGTTACCTACAGACAGGAAAGACTACTGTGTGTGTCGATAAACATGGTCTCTATGGCAGCAGTGATATCCCCACTTCAAATAGGATACAGGCAAACAGATGCCAGATAAAGGTTTTAAACTAAGCATATTTCCATAAGTAAACAGGTACAAATAATCTTTATAATATATCTTAATTCCAATTTCTATAAAATATTACCACTTCAGTAGGTAACCAATGGCTAAGCATTAGTTTTCATATAAAATATTTCATCTTGGACTTGTCATTTAGATTCAATCTTCCACTTAGGTGTTTAGACAAGCAAGCATTTATCAATCCTATTGCACAGTGCAGTTCTATGAAGAAAATGCCAGAATGTCTATCCCAGGACTGTCATTTATTGACATTGCAGTCTGAAAGGTTGGCCCAACTCTCTGTTTTGTTACCTTATGTGGAAAGTCAGGAAGATAATAGTTCCTCCTTTAAGTGGTGTTAACATGTTTTAATGGGCTTGTACTTAAGAATACAGGAGTGTAAGACATATAACAACTTAATAATAATTAGTTAATACTTTTAATTAAGAACCAAAACCAGAAAGCCAATATCATTCTCCTTTCTAATCTAATCTCCCATATTGCAAACTGCCAAACTATCTTGATTAACAGTTAGTGCCACTAAGTTGTAGACTAGGGAGATGCATCCATTTAAAGACTTGAACTTTGCCAACTAATAAGGTTTTATTTAAAAACTGATTTGGAGGCCAGAGTGAAATTACAGTGAATGTTGGCTTTGCATGTGGCCAACCTGGGTTCAAATCTCAAGTACCCCATATGGTTCACCAAGCACTGCAAGGAGTGATACCTGATCAGAGAGACTGATAAAATTATTAAGGAAAATTAACAGAATGTCTGAGAAATATGCCATACCATTGCACACATATGGTAGTGTATGTAATTGCACATACAATGGCATTACAGAAGGAGAAGAAATAAGATATCTAAAGAAATAATGACTAAAATCATCAAAATGATTATACTAGTCTACATTACAGAAATGTAATGTAAGTGCTAATTTACATCATAGGAATACCAATAAATTACATATAAGATACACAAAGTGTCCCATAATTAGACATACAATAAGCCAAAATATTGACGCCAACTATGAAGAGAACATTTTAGATTAAGAAAGAATAATATACTATCACTTATGAGATATCTTTAAGAGCATCTGAAATTTTACCTATTATAGTGACATGCGTGGGTTGCTGAAATTTTTAAAAAATTATTAGAATCGGGAATATTTCAGTCAGCTGAGGTCATGTTGTACATGGAGGAGACCTGAGTTCAATACCCTGCACTGCAGGTTAAATGATCTTAGCACAGGAACTGATACTCTAAACACTATTGGGTACAATTTCTGAGCACAGAACCAAGACTACTCCTCAAACACTGCTGGGTGAGACACACAAATGTGCGCACACATATACACATTGTTAAGCTAGTTTTATGCAGTCAGAAACTTTGAAAAATATCGTTAATATGTGCCAAAACTTAAGATAAAAATTTGCAGAACTACCTTCCAAAAATAACTAAAGTGAGTTCTTAGACCAAAAGCAAATGACCTCAGGCAGATTAAAAATACGCCTAAAAAAAGAGTAAGGCCACATTCACAGATATTTATATTTTAATAGTCATATTTTTCTTATTGAACAGTAAAGTTTACTTAGTGACAAATTGCATAATTGGACTTAAAATTATAAACTTAAAATGTATTAGACCACAGATACAAAAGGAGGTAGGTGGAGGAAAAAACTGTAACATGTAATATAGAAATATAAGAAATTAATAATAAAATGTAGAGCAATTAAAATAATGCATTGAAATAAAATGTATGTGACTATGGCATTTACCCCTTAAACACTCCATTCAACATATATTATAGCATTTATAATTGCCTCAGCTTAGTTGACCACAGGAAGCTGAACCTGAGGAAGATGAATAAATGGAAACTACCATATTTAACATCAAATTGTTCTGTCTGCAATGCTATGAAGGTAGGAAGAAAGGAGAACTAGAGATAATATTTTCTAAATTTTTATTTTCCTGTATATATTAATATATATTATAAATTACTGTATATGTAATAACATACTTTAATGGGTGATTTTATCTTCTCTTTAGTATTTGGAGATTATACTACATCTGAATCAAACAATTTCTTTTCATAGTTTTCTCAAAGGAAGCAGTCATGTATAGAACATTATTTTTATATGAGTCACTTAATACAAACTTATTTAATGTGTGTTTAGTTTAACAAAATTATTTTACATAAGAAAAAGATGAGCAAAAAATTAAATGGGTGATTAGGACAAGTTTCTTCTTTTTAATTAATATCTTTATTTAAACATCGTCATTACAAATATGATTGTAGTTGGGTTTCAGTTATGTAGAGAACACCCCCCTTCACCAGTGCAACATTCCCATCACCAAATTTGTGCCTACACCAGCATTGACATTCCTAAGCAACTCTGACATCTGTGTGTCAAGAAGTTCTCCTCATAAATCTTACACATTCATTTGAAGAGCACTGCTCTAAGGTGTAGTATAACAAAGAAAATATTATAAGTTTTAAATATTCTAAATTAATTTTTATAGAAGTGCAATATACTTTTTATGAGATAAAATCCAAAAATAAATGTCTGACTTAATTTTCACTATGAAACAAGACCAATCTATTTTTGTATATGATTTCTAAATGGTTATAGCTCAGAACATATAAACTTTTATTATAATGCTAAAATGCTAAAGTGAAATAATGAGTTATAAACAGATAGACTATCTTGTTTTATAAGTAAAGCATTTCCAACTATGAATTAAAAATCTTACTGAATCATAATTTTAATTTATTAGCATGTAAAAGGAGTCTGATATAAATTAAATCAATGGAAACCATTATCTTAACTTCTATGATAAAAGTATTTTGATCTTCCATTGAAATATTTAAATTCCAGGAAGAGAGAACTTTTCTATAATGATGTTGTCCATTGTAGTTACAGATTTCATGGGATTGTGCTAAGCCATAATCACTTAAGTATTAAGACTAATGTAACTACTTATAAAAATAAATATTCTCATGCTCAAGCGAGATATCAGTTTATTCAGAAAAACTGACTCACTGTTATTAAAACAAGCAGGGGATGAGGAGTAGGTGCAGGGTGTTCAGAAGGAAACCGGTGACATTGTGACAGGAAATGTGGTGAACATTTTATGACTGAAACTCAATCATGAACAGCATTGTACTGTGTGTCATGGTGATTTGATTGAAACGTATTTAAAAAATGACTAACTCAAAAAACATCAGTAGTTAAAAGACAACAGGTGGAGTGATAAGTGAGAAGGTGTAAGAGAAAGCATATCACAGTGATTTTTTGGCATAGACAATTCCAAGAAAAGTGTGTCTTTGTTACCCACTCCCCTGAAATACTGGAAAACTAATACTTATAAACACAGCTCTAAAACATACAAAGTATGGAATGACTAGGTTTCACACCAATTTTTGGTTCATTGCTTAAGAACATGATTACTTTTGAGTTCTATTGAATTCAACTATTTTATATTAAAGTGCACACGGAATACTTTTGCAAGAAAAGATTTCCTTTCTTGTTCTTGAAGTGTAAGACTTCTCTAAAACAAAATTGTAAGAAAAGTGTAAGGTTTACCTAAAGCAAAATTTATTTTCTTATATCCCACAAATGAATGAGATGTAATTACCTATATTTGAGTATAAGCCTACCTGAGTATAAGCCGATCCCCCAATTTTACACTAAAAACTGAGAAAATTTAGTGACTGTAGTATAAGCCGAGGTAGAAAATACAGCAGCCTCTGGTAAATTTCAAAAATAAAAAGATATGCCCAAAACAATTACAATTAATTGAGGAATCAGTAGGTTAAATGTTTTTCAATATTTATTGTTAAAGAAAAACAGTAAACTAGCAACAATAACTTTAAAACTTTAAAGTGCAGAAAACCATATATTGCTTAACAGATAATCACCTAAATCACAAAGGTTCAAATCTTTAAAACTGGATTCTTACTCCTCCTCATATGTATGTCCAAACAGAGTTTTAGCTGTATCTGATGTGAGGGTATCAGCATTGACATTGTCATTATCACTGAGTTTCCAGATATCATCATCACTGCGGTTGCAGAATATTGTGGGTTAAATCGTTCAGTGGCATCCCGTTCATTCAGCAACCTACCACTGCAGCTCTGCCATGACTTGTGGACTGAGCTGAAGCACTGCCCCCTCCAGCAGATGGCAGAAGATGATTGGAGACTACGTGCATTTGATTCTGTGACCTTATAAACGCAATGACCTGAGTATAAGCCAAGTTCGGGTTTTTCAGCACATACTCAAGTATATACAGTTATTACAAAATGAAATTTAGGGGCTAGAGCTATAGCGCAGCGGTAGGGCATTTGCCTTGCAAGTGGCTGAACCAGGAAGAACCTCGGTTGAATCCCGGCATCCCATCTGGTCCCCCAAGCCAGAAATATTATTGGGTATGGCCCCAAAACAAAAAACAAATAAAGTAAAAATAAAATAAAATAAAAATTTAAAATATGAGATTTAATTTTTAAAAAATTACCGCAATAGATACACTAAACTTTATACCCATCAAAGCAATTATATGTCAAAATTTGCAAGGTATAAACTCTGAGATACACTATAAGGGACCACAAGTTTCAAAGAAGGCATATCATATTGATCCTCTGTACTTGTTAGTTAAATAGACTCATATATTTGCCTATAAAAGCAAATTTCACAGTACTTTAAATATTTTCTTTTACAATACTGAAACATTTCTAAGAAATTTATGATCCTTGTCTCATAAATGAAGAGATCAAACTACATAAATGTAACCTCATATCAAGCATGACAACATTGATTTCAGATACAGAAAAAAAAGCTAACATTTTTTCCCCTTGTTATTTGGTCATTTTTTTTTTAACTTTGTGTTTACTTTTCACTATAATCTATTTTCAGGGAAGGAGTTTGTCTTATTGCTTTCTGATAAAAAAATATTAACTTTCTCATTTAAATCGTATTCAAAGTGTCCCTTCACCTTGATTTATAACTTCAACAAGTTGTCTATTAGTATGGATAGTATGTTATCATAATGAACTTAAACTTTCAGAACAAAATTCTTACAACTATTGTAATAAAGATAATGAAGATAAAAAGATGATTATTGTTCCAAGATTTTAAGAAACAATAAACTCTATTGTGTAAAGAATCTTGAAATTGAATTCAGAAGACCTCAAATTCATTTTCCTGAACTAACACTGCATCAATTCTTTGGTGTGATGAAAATCCTATTAACAACCACATAGAACTGAGAATGGCTTCACCTACATCAGTAGTAATTTATGAGAAAATTGAAGTTCGGAATACAAATCATTGCTGCTAATACAAATCATGCAAATCATTGGTGTTGTTATTATTATATACTATATATTATTATATATCATTTATACAAAAATATATAATGCATAAGCATAAAAATATGCATGAATATATTGTATATTTATATTTTTATAAATTATATATGCATACAATACATAAAAATACACATATGTAATTATATGCATACAAATAATTGTTGTTAATATGAATCTAATCAGACACAGTAAACAGTGCTTAGGGGGTAACATATGCTTCTACATGCAAGGCTTCCTCACTGTACTATCGCTTCAGGACTGCTGTTACAAAGCATATGTCTTAATAATAGGAGAAAAATCAATGAGCAAGTCTGAACATGTTACATAACTCAATCTACACTTGAAAAAGAAACAGAACGAGAGTAATGTCTTGGAAAAAGATTGAAAGACAATTTTAGATTAGATGGATAGGCAATGAATGAAGGAAAAACTTAAAATAGAACATTTATACAATAATAACAAAAGAAGAAAGTTAGGTCAATATTTGCAAGGAAAGTATTTTCCAGATAAGAGAACAATTAATCTCAAAAGTCAAAGTCCAAAGTCAGAAATTTAATCTAGCAGTGTAACAGTTAATAAAAGAGAGTTGATGTGATTGTGAGCAAACTAAGAACAAAAGGGAGGACTTCATTCTAATTGAAGGCAAGTATAAAACAAGGAAAAAGTTGAGGGAAGGATAGAAAGCCTCATTGACTAGAATAAGGATCCAGGTGAAAGGGCAATAAAATGTCTTTTCAAAGTGGTTAGTAAGAAATGGCATAACCTAATTGAAATCAGTTTTATCTTTTCCTATAGTAAAATATATTCAAATCATACATATTTTACAACCTAAATTAGTACTATTACAAGGATCCAAACGTCTCTCAAATGTTTTCAATCTGTCATTTCAGTACATGTATGAGTTTAAATAACTCTGAAGACTACAAAGACTGAAAATTATTCTAGCTGCATGAAATGGTTGTTTTCTAATCTGTGCTTGTTCATTCTGGAATACCTAAATCCCAGTTGCTTAAACATTTTTCTTGGAATGAGTTTTCACACTAAGATTATTTTTATTGCCACTTTTGTGCTTGCCAATATAATAATGTAATCCCCGTAAAGAATTAGAATTATACTAAATTAGTTTTGTGATTTTGTGCTATTTTATATACTAGCTATTAAAAATAAATAAAATGACAGTAAGATTCTGGTTAGAATAAGAGCTTGCTCTTAAAAGATAGATAACAAGCAAACTGATAGTATGCTTATTCTTAGGATTTACATTCCTTTTTAGCTTAAAGATAAACACTTTACTCAGAAAAATATGCCAACAACAGTAAATTAAATTTTGTTTTTATAAAAAATTTAGTAATTTGTATTAAGTAGCAGAAACCATACAAAAGGAAATTAATGTAAAGAAAAGATCCAGGAACTTTTGTTTTAATCTCAAACTTAAGCAGATAAATAAAGTGAAAGTATAGATACCCTGTTAGATTGAGATAGTACACAACCACCTGACTTTAGGAACAGGGAGAAAGCAGTGTCATACATCTTGCATAATATTCTCTCTCTGGTAAGATTAGTTGATAACACAAGAGAATTTTCCCTGGCTTTACCTGACAGAAACTTGATTCATCTTCTAGCAAGAGCAATTTTTCTACCATATTCAGCAGACGTAGTTTCTGAAGGGCTTTCTTATCTCATTTCTTATTCATCAATCTCCAAAAGACATGGTAAAAACAGCAAAATGTAAATCTCTTTATAACTAAATTAATCCAATTCTTTTCATTTGTCTTGCGCAAGAGACAGCTTCATTGTCAGCTAAGCATAAGTAACAAATGCTTGTCACTTTCAGGTGTTCAAAAAACAAGATCTAAAAGAGATATTATCTCTTTTATAAATATAAGTCAATACAAGAAACATTTTCTCTAATGATTTGCTTGTTGGTATTTTTTAAATTAATAACAATAATTTATAGAGGATAAAATATTGATGTCACTTTAAATGCTTACTGTTATGGTTAAATGTATCTCTTTGCATTGCTTAATTTAGCGTCCAAATAGTAAGAAAAATAACTGTATCTTCATATTAAATATTTTTACTTTATTTAAACACTATTTTACAAAGCTTTTATAATACACAGTATGGTTCTGGCATTTAATGTTCCAACACCAAGACCACTAATACTGTAACCTTTTCTTCACCATTGTTTATCATTTCCCACCTGGCCCCAAGCCTGTTCCCTTGGCCAAAACAAAATAATTTGGCTTATTACAACTGAATGGTTATGTAATTATTTTTTTTTAATTTCAATAAAAGAAAATTTGTGAAAATTGATGTATCTCATAGTGGAGTCTTTCAGTCATTATCTGAAAATTTACTAAGTTATTTGTGGCTAATTGAGTGTCCTATATTATTAGTTTTATTTTTTAATCTTAAGTAGCTTCTATGCTATTTTCACATCTAATTTGGTGAAAGTATTCTTGGGTGTCAGTATTGAGGAATCCCAAGATTTGTGGAACTGGGTTGATGAGTTGATTCACTGGCATTTGTGGGGTGTGGATGTGGCTGCTAGAACTTCAAGAAGTACAAAAGGGTGGAATTAATCCATTCAGAGGAAGTCCCAATGTTTTTAGCCTCAAAGTCAGCATACCTAACAAGTTTGTCAGTTAGGCTCCTGAAGCAGTGAAGTTGGGCCATTTGTGTGGCAGAGGTTATAAGGTTTGCATGTAGCTGCTGGGACTTCAGCAACGCGGGGAATCTACCTGAACTCATCCAGAGGAAGCCGCAAAGTTTTCAATGATGAGATTGGTGTACCAATGAATTATAGCATATACTTCATATTCTTTCATCAAATCATAGCAACATCAACTTTTATTTTAATTTTACCTAATATTAATGTAAAACTTGTACCATAATATTTAGCTAAAGAGATACATTACATTAACAAAATTAATTTCCAAGATTTGATTATGTTTGTTTGAATCTATATATTTGGCTTGTATGACTTTTTTAAGTAAAATCCTATAGAAAAAAATTAAAATGTAGGCAACAGTTTTATGATTTAACAAAATAAAATTTTATTAAGAAGGGACCGTAGAGATAGCATGGAGGTAAGGAATTTGCCTTTCATGCAGAACGATGGTGGTTCGAATCCCGGCATCCCATATGGCTCCTGTGCCTGCCAGGGGTGATTTCTGAGCATAGAGCCAGGAGTAACTGCTGAACGCTGCCAGGTGTGACCCCCCCCCAAAACAAAACAAAACAAAACAAAAAAAATGTATTAAGAAATCCAAATATTGTAGTGGGGCCTTTGCCTTGCACAGGGCTGACCCAGGACGGAAATGGGTTGGATCACTGACATCCATAATATGGTCCCCCAAGCCAGGAGCAATTCCTGAGAGTAGAAGCAGGAGGAACCCCTGAGAAGCACCAAGTGTAGCCTAAAAAAACAAACAAAAGAAAATATAAATATTGTTAATATGTGTATAATAATGTAATTTTCTTCATTTAGTTTAAAACATTTTAGTAATTTTTATTTTAAGCAACACATTAAAACTAAAATTTGATTTCAAAACTAATTAGCAACAAAGAAAACATAAAAATCAAACCTACAAATGAGAATAATCAATATTTTATACCATGTAGTTCTGTTTATTTCAATGGGCTGATCACAGTTTACCTTTTTCACTACTTAATAGCTAACTTAAGAAACACATATATATACTTCAATACAACTTAAATAGCACATCAAGTCAATACTCAGGAAAACCACAATTATTCTTGATATCAATATCAGAAAAGAAAGTCTCCTAAGATTTCTCAGAATAAATAAATTGTGTAAAATAAAATATGTCCAGAAATATGTGTAAAATAAAATCTGTTAGAATGCACTTTCTCAAACATTCTTCCAGAGTCAACCCAGAGTAGTAATTGTGAAAAAATATCTAAAAATAATTCCCATGAAAAGACAACCCATACCTTTTTTTATCTTTCCTTTTTCTTCTTTTTTCTTTTTTGTTGTTATTGTTTTGTTTTGAAGCCATACTCAGAGGTGAATTATTTCTATCTCTGTGCTCAGAGATCAGACCTAAAGTTATGGGATTATTTACAAGGAATCACACTACTTGGGCTACATATAAGGTAGGTGCTTACCCACTGCTCTATTTCTCCATCTCATCATACTTTTCTTTTATCGCTGTTCATTTTGGTTTTCTATTATTCTTTTAGAGACAATATATAGCAGACACTTTGATGTCTAAATCATAGGGCGAACACTGTAGACATGAATCCCAAACTACAATGACCATGTCAAGGAAGCAAACTAATAGAGGGGAGGGAGTCAGGGAACCTGGGAACACTGGTAGAGAAAAGTTGACTTTGATGGTAGGATATGCCTTAATGTATACTTCAAAGTATCTGGTAAATTATGGTGAATCTATTTTTAAAAAGTAGGGGCCGGAGCAGTGGCGCAAGCAGTAGGGCATTTGCCTTGCATGCACTAACCTAGGACAGACCATGGTTTGTCCCTGGAGTACTATATAGTCCCCAAGCCAGGAGCAATTTCTGATCGCATAGCCAGGAGTAACCTCAGGGTGTCACCATCACCAGATGTGGCCCAAAAAGAAAAAAGAAAAGTAAATAAATAAAAGCCACTGGGGTGCCAAAATTTGTTGCTGGGGGGAGGTCAATTAATTTAATTGAATCTCCTTACAAAGTAGTTCTAATTCAAGTCTCCCTGAGAAAAAGAAGACTGATGTAATATAAAATTAAAATTAACAATATATCCATATTTTGCTTGAATATAATATAAATATAAATATAATAGAACAATATCAAAATGTAAAAAAATTTAGTTTGGCACTATCGTGGATTGAATAGCGTCTCTTCCTAGAAGATGTTTGTCAGGAAACCAGGAAAAAAGGGATCTTTGTAGATATGATTGTTAAGCATTTTGAATTGATATAATGTTGGAATGCACAGATGGCCTATTTATTTAATGACAGATATTTTAAAAGACAAAAAGACACAGTCAGCATGAAGAAATGAAATGAAGTCTATGTTAGATAGAGGCAGAGATTAAAGTTGTGCCACAGTGTGTAAAGGAAGGTCTAGATTATGTAGAAATTGAAAGAGGCAAAGAAAAATTGCCATCTAGATTTTTTTGGACACACTAAAGTCATATGAATTTTGATTTAGGATTTCTGCCTTCCAGATCTGTTAGAGAATAATTTTTCTATACTTTAAGCTACCAGCTTTGAGGTAATTTATGACAGCTGCCCTGGAAAACTAATACCTTGCCTATCTATAGAGATATTTCAGTATGCTGATAGAAAAGAAGCATTTTCAATTGTGCTGACAACCAATGAAATTAAATACCATCCACCATAAACATGCCATGTTTTCTTAGTGATCAAAAGGAACAAAATTTAAATGAGTAATATTACATGCACACATGTAAAGAGATTGATAAAAATATCTATTTAATAGCAATATTAATGTTGGAATAAAAAATAAAAATACCATAGTGTCCTCCTGTGAGTTCACTTGCAAGAAATCACACCTACAAATATCTAAAATGGTGCTGGAACTATAGTACAACAGGTCGGAGTTTTCCTCAGATATGACTTACTGAATTTAATTCCCAGCACTCCATATTGATCCTGGAGCTGGCGAGGAATGATTCCTGTTTAAAGAGCCAGGAAGAAGCTCTGAATACAGACAGTGCTGTCCTCAAAAAACAAACAGAAATATCTGAAGAAAAAAAAAAAAGTAAAGTCTTATCTGTCTGCAAGTACCAATTGTATCTGAAGAAGCAAAGATATAAAGTAAATCCTTAAAGGTAAGAGTGATTTACATAAAAACTCCCCACCTTGTTGCTAAAGTCTTCTATTTTTTTTCTAGATTATATTGCCTAAGGCTAAAGTACTTTACACTATATTTACAAATTTCTTTTTACTTTTCTATTAATTTTACTGATACCATACCATCATTCTTAAGAGTATATTGCCTTCAATTTTTTAATTTTATTTTTAATGTAATTTTCCTTTGAAAGAGCCTGAATTATAGTTGACATAACTGATCATAGTACATATGTTTTTTTGGTAAGTGGGAAAGAAAAGACAGAAAAAGAAAGAAAGAAAGAAAGAAAGAAAGAAAGAAAGAAAGAAAGAAAGAAAGAAAGAAAGAAAGAAAGAAAGAAAGAAAGAAAGAAAGAAAGAAAGAAAGAAAGAAAGAAAGAAAGAAAGAAAGAAAGAAAGAAAGAAAGAAAGAAAAAGAAAGAAAAAGAGAGAGAGAAAGAAAAAGAGTGAGAGAAAGAAAAAGAGAGAGAGAAAGAAAGAAAGAAAGAAAGAAAGAAAGAAAGAAAGAAAGAAAGAAAGAAAGAAAGAAAGAAAGAAAGAAAGAAAGAAAGAAAGAAAGAAAGAAAGAAAGAAAAAGAGAGAAAGAAAGAAAAAGAGTGAGAGAAAGAAAGAAGAAAGAAAGAGAGAGAGAAAGAAAGAAAAAGAGTGAGAGAAAGAAAGAAAGAAGAAAGAAAGAAAGAAAGAAAGAAAGAAAGAAAGAAAGAAAGAAAGAAAGAAAGAAAGAAAGAAAGAAAGAAAGAAAGAAAGAAAGAAAGAAAGAAAGAAAGAAAGAAAGAAAGAAAGAAAGAAAGAAAGAAAGAAAGAAAGAAAGAGTGAGAGAGAAAAGAGGAAGAAAGGAAGAGAGGAAGAAAGGAAGAAAGAGGAAGGAAGGAGGGAGGGAGGGAAGGAAGGAAGAAAGGAAGGAAGGAAGGAAGGAAGGAAGGAAGGAAGGAAGGAAGGAAGGAAGGAAGGAAGGAAGGAAGGAAGGAAGGAAGGAAGGAAGGAAGGAAGGAAGGAAGGAAGGAAGGAAGGAGGGAAGGAAATGGAAAAGAAATGGTTAGAATGAGAGAGACTAGACTGCAGGGGTCTCAAACTCAATTTACCTGGGGGCCGCAGGAGGCAAAGTCAGGGTGAGGCATAAGGGATTTCGCTTACCGAATATTCGCAATAAAAAAATCGCATTAGTAAAGAAAAAAATCGCAAAAAAATTGCATTAAACATTTGCATACCCCGAATGGAACTGCTCGGGGTATGCGAATGTTTAATGCGATTTTTTTCTTACTAATGCGATTTTTTTTGTTTTTTTTTTTTGTTTTTTTTTTTTTTTTGTGGTTTTTGGGTCACACCCGGCAGTGCTCAGGGTTTATTCCTGGCTCCATGCTCAGAAATTGCTCCTGGCAGGCACGGGGGACCATATGGGACGCCGGGATTCGAACCGATGACCTTCTGCATGAAAGGCAAACGCCTTACCTCCATGCTATTTTATTGAGATTATTCGGTAAGCGAATAATCTCGAATACTGCGATATTTGAAGGCCGGCCGCGGGCCACAAAATGTTGTACAGAGGGCCGCAAACGGCCCGCGGACCGCGAGTTTGAGACCCCTGGACTAGAGCAATAACCAAAGTTGTGAAAATCATTGTATCTCCAATGAGATCCTTAAAACATTGGCAAAAGGTTTAGTAAGCATTTGCTACTTGTTGACCATTCTGTTACTTCATTTGTTTCTAAACATTAGGTGTCTTCACAAAAATTGAGTTGACACATGGAAACAAATTTAGTTGTGCAGATCAGGAATTCCATACACCGTTGCTTTTATGGGCATTTTGCAGCTTTTGTATTTTTGGTTGCCAGGGCTTCCAGAATCCTGAGAAGGCAGGGAGGGGGAGTGGTTGTACTCACTCCAACCATGTCCTCGAAATATTAGCCCATATACCAGCATTCTTGGAGTTTTGGCCAGACTGGTGTCTCTGCAGATAGCCATAGACGAATGGTGGATTAGGTGGAAAAGCAGCAATTGTGGGTGATGAGTGGCAGGTGTGTCTTCAGCCAGGCAGATACTTGGTCCACATGCTCTTATCTTTTGAACTAAAAGTAGTTTACTTTTTGGAGAAGAACAACTGACTTGGCGAATCAGTTTCTGACTACAAAAATCATACAATACACAATATTATACATTCTATATGCAAAACATTGTTAGGTGTTGCATATTATATATTGTGTATTATAAATCAAAACTAAGATGCGGAGCATTTTAAGAAAAATATGAGCAGTATTTATTATACATAAAAATAAATTTAAAATTAGATACAAAAATAACAAATATCCTCGATATAGTGACAGTTCTCTGATTAGCATGCTCTCCTGATGCCCTAATCAATGCATTATGACAAGAAACCATCAACTACCTTTGTTTAACAACTACCCAGAGTTCTTTTTTCTTTACTCCTCTATCTTTCTCATAAGTAAAATGACACCATGATTTATTCAGAAGTAAGCACCAATCTCCTAGACACTGAAGGTATTCCAAATCATGAGACAAATGGTCTGTCTCTCTGTTCTCATCCTTACTCACATGAAATTCATGAGATATCTAAGTTTTGTTTGTTTGTTTTTTGATTTAAAGCAGTCCTGGTTCTGTGCTCAGGGATCACACCTAGTTTGGCTCATGGTTAACATATGCTATGTAGGAGATCATGCTAACCTTCTGGCCTCAAGGCCTAAGAGTTTTTCCCAAACAGAATGGCATAATAGATGTTTCCACTATGTAAGCAAAGAAACTCATTTCATAGAAGAGTGACTTGGCCCCTTGTACTCTAAAATATTTCCTGCAAAAACATTTCCTAGCCCATTTGCTTTAGGGAGAAGACATTTAACAAGTGTTGCAAGGTAAATAGCGAGTAGGTATCTTGGTCACAGTGAGAGAGTGAGCCAAACACTGTAGAAATAGAGCTCCTAGCAAATACGATAGTTGTACTGTATTGTATTGTAAATGCTTTGTTTTCATTAAAGAATTATTTTTACTTCTTACTCTTACATGCCTTTGATACTGTAAACTTTGTCTCTGCTTTTTGAATGCCTTGTTTACCCATCTGCTTTATAATCTGTTACTTTTAAGGTACTTCAAGTATCATGAAGAAATACTGTATTTATTTGTCTGTTCTTTAGGGTTTTTTTTTTAGTATCTTTAGTAGATAATGAATAACACAAAACATTTTGGTCAACAAATAGATGAGTCAAGAGCTTGAGAGATGTTAAAGGGGGTTAGCACTTGTCTTATACATGGCTGTCTCCATTTAAATTTCTAGCACCAAATATGGTCCTTGAGCACTGATTCCTATTTACCTTGGTGTCATTGTGTTGGCACAGAAGCACGTTTCTTTTTCCACAAGCCCTTTAAAATACCAACAAGCACTCTGGAATATACTAATGTTTGCTATTTGTCATCTCTGTAGAGGAGACAATAAACTGAGAGTTAAAATAGCACTATTCAATATTAAATACATAAAGATTGAATTTCTTATGCTGGAAATTATGCATGCTGGTGTTCTATAACTATTCTTTAAACCACACAAATAATTACATACACGCTTTTGAATGTGTAGTGTATTTTATGATTTTTTAAATGTTTTAGGTAAATTAAATTAATGGAATCAGATCAATGTCAAACCCAATTAAATTTGATACCTACATTTGTCTCTTCACAGAGTGAAAGACACAATGGTATATTTAAAATATTTCTAGATTGAACTGAGACTAAAAATAAATTTAAACATAAAGACTAACAAATCATATTTCACAATTTACATTTTAATGTTTATTCATCAATTACTCCAAAATATATATTTAAAGATGGATTGATTATAAGTAAAATGACCTCTGAGTAAATTTTTTATTATTTACAGTTATTGGATAATATATAGACTGTCATTAATGTGTGATATTCACAATATATTAATTAAAATTTTATTTTCAGAAATACCATCTGTATACCATTTTTAAAAGACAACAATTTTCACTTAGACATAACCTCAGGGAATGTAAATGTAAATTTTTGTCAGTGATAATTTGAATAGGAAGTTAACTATATATATTTTTAATAGAAAATATTCCACATTTTCACTGCTAAATATATCATTTTCTACCCAGTGAACTCTTCTACAATACTTTATAGTACTTTAACAATAAATGCTTTTTATTTTTCTTTGGTGTTTAAAATGCTCTTTATTAATATTTACATATGAGTAGGGTTGTTTATTTTAATGCAAATGTGTCATATTTTCCAATTTGTCTTGTGCTTCTTCATTTTAGCCTGTACAGTTTCATATAATCTACAACAGAAGCACATGTGATCCAAACAAGTTTGCCCTGCCAACCATGATATTCAAGATGCATATAACTCTTAGATCAGAAAGATCATCTCAGAGTGTGTATTGTTGTCTATATTAATGTTGCCCTTAGTTCTATATATTAATTTTACAGAAGTATGCTAGCAATCTTAAGTATCACAATGAACTAAAACAAAATTCAAACTATTATATCACTATCCCACTTAAAAAACTATTTTATTACTATTACATGAAAAAAATTCCTGTTGAGGCCAGTGCTATAGCATAGCATAGCAGTAGGGTGTTTGCCTTACCCGTGACCAACCCAGAATGGACCCAAGCTCGATCCCTGGCATCCCATATGGTCCTTGAAGCCTGCCAGGAGCGATTTCTTAGTACAGAGCCAGGAGTAACCTCTAAGCTCTGCCAGATGTTGTCCAAAACCAAATATATATATGTATATATATTATCATATCTGTCAAAAATAAATAAGTATAAATGAACATTATAAAAACAATTTAGTAATTACTTCTACAATATATAACTGATTATCTTAGCTGAATTAAAAGTGCAAATTTTACTACTTGTTGCTACCTTATGTGTATCTTTTCAGATTTTCATTACCTGAAGAAGAGTAGACTAGACTATTATCTGAAGAGTTATTTAGGTCAGATAATAGAAAGTCAGATATACTTGAGAAATTTTGAAAAGATGTTCCTGTTTTAACTAGATGGACTATAGTACTTGTCGAAAATAAATGCTTTGTTCCATACCACTCCTAGTATCCCATCTTTTAATTTGTATCAAAGTGCTATATTCATACAATAATATAAACTTTGGATCATGCAACTGAACTAGAGAAAAATAAAGATGCTAACTGAAAGCTATGCCATTAATGTATAGTATAATATTTAAATGACTGACTATATATTTCTTGTTCTGCAAGAGAATATTTTATCCTGTTTTATCCTAGTTTGCTAAATATTCTATTGGTTTATTTATTGGTGCTTATGTCATATAATTTTTCTGCTAAGGCAAATATTAGAAGATACTTAAATTAAGAGTATTAGCTATGTAGAAAAATACCTATCAAGGAGACAAGTCTAATGTTTTATGACATCAAGAATATTTAGTAGGGGCCACAGCAATAGCACAGCAATAGGGTGTGATCTTCCATCCAGCTTATCCAGGACAAACAGTAGTTAGAACTCCTAGGGATATACCCTAGGAACACAAAATATAATACAAAAATCCCATCCTCACACCTATATTCATCACAGCGCTATTTGCAATAGCCAGACTCTGGAACAAACCAAGATGCCCTTCAACAGATAAATGGCTAAAGAAACTATGGTACATGTACACAATGGAATATTATGCAGCTGTCAGGAGAGATGAAGTCATGAAATTTTCCTATACATGGATGTAATGTAATCTATTAGTGCTGAGTGAAATAAGTCAGAGGGAGAGAGACAGATGCATAATAGTCTCATTCATCTATGGGTTTTAAGAAAAAAAAAGACATTTTTGCAATAATTCTCAGAGACAAAAGAGATGAGGGCTTGAAGGTCATGAGACATGAAGCTCATCGCAGAGTGATGAGTGCAGTTAGAGAAATAAATGCATCGAAAACTGTCATAACAAAGTGAATGAATGAGGGAAGTAGAAAGCCTGTCTACAGTACAGGTGGGGGTAGTGTGGGGAAGAGAGGAATTCGGGGCATTGATTGTGGGAATGTTGCAATGGTGAAGGGGGGGTGTTATTTACATGACTGAAACCCAACTACAATCATATTTGTAATCAAGGTGTTTAAACAAATATATTAATAAAAATAATATAAGAAAACTGTGGTTAGATTCCTGACATCCCACATGGTCCCATGTGCCTGACAGGAGCAATTTCTGAGCACAGAGCCAAGAGTAACAACAGAGCACTGCTGAGTGTGACCCCAAAACAAAAATAACATAAAACAACAACAACAACAAAAATGTGTATTAAGTAGTCTTTTTTCAGCAGGACAAATGATACACAAATTCAAACTATAAAGGACAACAATTAATTGTTCACAGTATAAGAATAAATATTTGGCCAGGCTCAGCAGGACAGTCTTTCTTATGATCACTTAGTTAACAGAATTCTAGAGTCATCTCTTTTTTTATTTTTAAATAATATTTTATTTAAGCACCATGATTAAAAGCATGATTGTATTTGGGTTTCAGTCATAAACAGCACACCCCCCCTTTACCAGTGCAATATTCTCACCACCAATGCCCACCATCTCCTTCCTCCCCTACCCTGCCTGTATTTGAGACAGGTCTTCTACTTCTCTCACTCATTAACATTGTCATGGTAGTTGTTTGTGTAGCTATTTCTCTAACTGCATTTACCACTATTTCAGATAAACTTCATATTGTGAGCTGGTACTTCTGTCTCTCATCTATATTTTCTCTGGGCATTATCACAATAATATCTTTTCTTTTTCTTTTTTTTTTTTTTTTGTTTTTGGGCCACACCCTGTGACGCTCAGGGGTTACTCCTGGCTATGCGCTCAGAAGTTGCTCCTGGCTTCTTGGGAGACCATATGGGACGCCGGGGGATCGAACCGCGGTCCGTCCTAGGCTAGCGCAGGCAAGGCAGGCACCTTACCTCCAGCGCCACCGCCCGGCCCCCCCCCCCTTTTTTTTTTTTGGTTATTTTTCTTAATACCCATAGATGAGTGAGACTATTCAGTGTCTATCTCTCTCCCTCTAAGTTATTTCATTCAGTATAGTAGTTTCCATATCCATCCATGTATAGGAAAATTTCATGACTTCATCTTTTCTGCATAATATTCCACTGTGTATATGTACAGCGATATCGTTTTTTATTTAAACAGCATTATTACATACATGATTGTGTTTGAGTTTCAGTCATGTAAAGAACATCACCCATCACCAGTGCAACATTCCCATCACCAATGTCCCAAGTCTCCCTCCTCCCCACCCAACCCCCGCCTGTAATCTAGACAGGCTTTCTATTTCCCTCATACATTCTCATTGTTAGGATAGTTCAAAACGTAGTTATTTCTCTAACTAAACTCATCACTCTTTGTGGTGAGCTTCCTGAGGTGAGCTGGAACTTCCAGCTCTTTTCTCTTTTGTGTCTGAAATTTATTATTGCAAGAATGTGTTTCATTTTTTTTTAAACCCATAGATGAGTGAGACCATTCTGTGTCTTTCTCTCTCTCTCTGACTTATTTCACTCAGCATAATAGATTCCATGTACATCCATGTATAGGAAAATTTCATGACTTCATCTCTCCTGACAGCTGCATAATATTCCATTGTGTATATGTACCACAGTTTCTTAAGCCATTCATCTGTTTCTTGGCTGTTTCCAAAGTCTTGCTATGGTAAATAGTGTTGCAATGAATATAGGAGTAAGGAAGGGATTTTTATATTGTATTTTTTTATTCCTAGGGTATATTCCTAGGAGTGGTATAGCTGGGTCATATGGGAGCTTGATTTCCAGTTTTTGGAGGAACCTCCATTATTGCCTTCCATAAAGGTTGAACTAGACGGCATTCCCACCAGCAGTGGATAAGAGTTCCTTTCTCTTCACATCCCCGCTAACACTGCTTGTTCTCATTCTTTGTGATGTGTGCCAATCTCTGGGGTGTGAGGTAGTACCTCATCGTTGTTTTGATTTGCATCTCCCTGATGATTAGTGATGCGGAGCATTTTTTCATGTGTCTTTTGGCCATTTGTATTTCTGCTTTATCAAAGTGTTTGTCCATTTCTTCTCCCTATTTTTTGATGGGATTAGATGTTTTTTCCTTGTAAATTTCTGTCAGTGCCTTGTATATTTTGGAGATTAGCCCCTTATCTGATGGGTATTGGGTGAATAATTTCTCCTACTCATTGGGGGGCTATTGTATCCTGGGCACTATTTTTTTTGAGGTGCAGAGCTTCTCAGTTTAATATATTCCCATCTGTAAATTTCTGCTTTCACTTGATTGGAGAGTACAGTTTCCTCTTTGAAGATGTCTTTAGTCTCAATGTCCTGGAGTGTTTTGCCTATGTGTTGTTCTATATATCTTATGGTTTCCGGTCTGATATCGAAGTCTTTCATCAATTTGGATTTAACCCTCATACATGATGTAAGCTGGGGGTCTAAGTTCAATTTTTTGCAATTGGCTAGCCAGTTGTGCCAACACCACTTGTTGAAGAGGCTTTCTTTGCTCCATTTAGGAGTTCTTGCTCCTTTATCAAAAATTAGGTGATTGTATGTCTGGGGAACATTTTCTGAGTATTCAAGCCTATTCCACTGCTCTGAGGTCCTGTCTTTATTCCAATACCATGCTGTTTTGATAACTATTGCTTTGTAGTACAGTTGGGGAAAGTAATTCTTCCATATTCTTTTTCCCAATGATTGCTTTAGCTATTTTAGGGTGTTTATTGTTCCAAATGAATTTCAAAAGTGTATGATCCACTTCTTTGAAGAATGTCATGGGTATCTTTAGAGGGATCGCATTAAATCTGTACAATGCTTTGGGGATTATTGCCATTTTAATGATAATGATGTTAATCCTGCCAATCCATGAGCAGTTTATGTGCTTCCATTTCCGGATGTCTTCTCTTATTTCTTGGAGCAGAGTTTTATAGTTTTCTTTGTATAGGACGTTCACATTTTTAGTCAAGTTGATTCCAAGATATTTGAGTTTGTTGGCACTATTGTGAATGGGGTTGTTTTCTTAAGGTCCATTTCTTCCTTATTACTATTGGTGTGTAGAAAAACCATTGATTTTTGTGTGTTAATTTTGTAGCCTGCCACCTTGCTATATGAGTCTATTGTTTCTAGAAGCTTTTTTGTAGAGACTTTAGGGTTTTCTAGGTAGAGTATCATGTCATCTGCAAACAGTGAGAGCTTGACTTCTTCCTTTCCTATCTGGATTCCCTTGATATCTTTTTCTTGCCTAATTGGTACAGTGATATCTTTAGCCATTCATTATGACTCCACCCTGGATTAAATGTAACTACCTGCAAGATCTGCCCATATCTGGGAGGGGTCTTGGGAAGGATAGATAAGGCCTTTGACTGAAGGGAGAGGACTTTGCCAGCATGGAGAGGTAACAGGAGGAGACATGGCTGAAAAAGGCTAAGACGCAGGGCAAGCTAAGGATAGCATGCATAAATGGTTAAGATTGCCCACACATGTGGTGGATAGGGCATGAATAAAGCTGATACTTCCTGAAGCCTGCTTGTGAGTGAGGTTTCTACCTGCCGCTTTCCTGGACCCAGATATCTACTGGCTGTAGGGGGTTGCAGAGCCAAGTGGCCTGGGATGGCAGAGAAAGGTCCCCCTATGTGTCCACCACCATCCAAGCCCATCCTAAGGGCTGTAATTCAACAATTCATCTGTTGAAGAGCATCTTGGTTGTTTCCAGAGTCTGACTATTGTAAATAGCACTGCAATGCATATAGGTGTGAGTAAGGCATTTTTGTATTGTGCTTTTCTGTTCCTTGGTAAATTCCTAGGAGTGGTAGAGCTGAATCATATGGGTGATCAATTTCCAGTTTTTTGAGGTATCTCCATATTTTTTTCATAAAGGCTGTACAAGATGGCATTCCCACCAGCAGTGCATGAGAGTTCCTTTCTCCCCACATCCCTGCCAGCACTGATTTCTCTTATTCTTTGTGATGTGTGCCAATCTCTGAGGTTTGAGATGGTACCTCATCATTTTGATTTGCATGTCTCTGATGATTAGTGATGTGGAGCATTTTTCATGTACCTTTTGGCCATTTGTATTGCCTCTTTGAGAAAGTATCTTTTTTTTTTCTTCTCCTCATTTTTTGATGGGGTTAGATTGTTTTTCTTGTTAAGTTCTGTTAGTACAGATACTCCTCTCTTAATGACCAAGTTCTGTTTCAAAGACTTGGCCATTAAGTGAGAAACTGCATGTACTGTGTACAGTAGTAGAGTATATGCATAGTACTTGATAATACACTATTCTGAATAAGTAAAATAATGAGAAAGGTAAAACTGAAAACTTCCACTGTTTTAATTTGCATAGGTTGTGTCATTTACACACAGTACTGCAATGTATGACAGAACAGAAAGTTAGTAAAGTAGGTATATTAAAGCACCCAAAACCACAGTTCTGTACTGTAGAGTGTACAAGATGGAAAAAGGATATTTAAAATGAAATAACAGTGAAGAGATGGTTGTAAGTGTGAGCGGTCACTAAACAGGTAGGTTGTTAAGCGAGGAGTATCTGTACCTTGTATATCTTAGATATCAGCCCCTTATCTGACGGGTACCAGGCAAATAGTTTCTCCCATTCTGTGGGTGGCTTTTGATTCATAGTCCCTATTTCCTTTGAGGTGCAGAAGCTTTTCAGCTTCATATAGTCCCATCTGCTTATCTCTGCTTTCACTATTTTGGAGAGTGATGTTTCCTCCTTGAAGATGCCTTTAGTCTCAATGCCATTGCTTCAAGAAATAAAAGAGGACACAAAGAAATGGAGACACATACCCTGCTCGTATATTGGCAGGACAAATATCATTAAAATAGCAATATTCCCCCAAAGCAATGTACAGATTTAATGCAATCCTTCTAGAGATACCCGTGACATTCTTCAAAGAAGTGGATCAAACACTCCTGAAATTCATTTGGAAAAATAAACACCCATGAATAGCTAAAGAAACCCTTGGGGAAAGGAATATAGAAGGCATCACTTTCCCCAATTTTGAATTGTACTACAAAGCAATAGCAATTAAAAAATCATGGTATTAGAATAAAGATAGACCCTCAAATCAGTGTATTAGACATGAGTATTCAGAGAATCTTTCCCAGACATACAATTAATCTTTTACAGGGGCTGGAGAGATAGCATGGAGGTAAGGCATTTGCCTTGCATGCAGAAGGACTGTGGTTCAAATCCCGGGATCCCATATGGTCTCCTGAGCCTGCCAGGCGCAATTTCTGAGCATAGAACCAGGAATAACCCCTGAGCACTACCGGATGTGACCCAAGAACAAAAACAAGCAAACAAAAAAATCTTGCTTGGGATATGAGCTCAGGTCAAAACCACAACATAGAGCCTATAGAAGCTTGTTACAATTAATCTTTTATAAAGGGGCAATAAATGAAAACTGGAACAAGGAAAGCCTCTTCAACAAGTAGTATTGGGATAACTGGTCAGTTATATGCAAAATAGTGAACTCAGACCTCCATCTGACACCATGCAGAAAGGTCATATCTAAATGGATTAAAGATTTGATATCATATCTGAAACCATAGAATTATCTTTTGACTCTACCTGATCCAACGTGACCTCACTCAGATGTCTGGCTGTGATTGTCACATATCTTGCTTCTTATCTTTGTACTTTCTGCCTCTGAAAAAAACATTGGTCACAATAAAAATTAATTAAAAAAAACAAGCATTTCTTCGACAATGAGCATGCCTGAAGACTGTAATTGTTCCCTTGACAGTATGTTTCAAAGGTAGAGAAATTCTGTATTCGTAGGCCAAGGGAATTTCCTTTCTAATTTCCCCAACACTTGTTGTGCCTATGCCAAAAAAAAAAAAAAAAAAAAAAAAAAAAAAAACTTGCCATATCATTCCCCCTTTCTTTTTTTTTTCCCCTCTGATGTTGTTTTGTTGCTGCCTTTTTTTTTAGTTTTTGTGTTTTTTTTGTCATTTCTTTTTGGTGTTTTTTTCTTTCTTCTTTTAAATCTATATTTATAGCTTCTAGACATGCTCTTCACAGCTTTTTTTTTTTTTCAACAGAACCAGAAAACTTGAATGATCTTGTTCTGCCTCAAAAATTGAGGGGAATAAATGTAAATGTTACCAGGAGCAAATATCTAATGAACATTGAGTGGAAATAAAAAAAAAAATATGATTAGACCTAAACACAAAACCCAAGTCAAAGATAACTGAATCAAGATAACCCAATCTACAGCACGTCATACACAAAGGGGACCTGTTACACTAGCAGTTCAGGGGGCAAGAAGAGTGGTATGTGATGAATGCTGGGAACAGGGTGGAGGGAGGAAAACACTGGTGGTGAAAATGGCGCTAATCACTGTCACAATGTACCTTAAATATAACTGTGAAAGACTTGTAATTCACATTGGTCACAAAAATTATTTTTAAAAAAGCTCTTTTTGGTAGCTCTCTAGATCATAGAGATACAGCATGTAGGGGCTTTTGCCTGCATGGTTGACTGAGGTTCGATCTTCAGCTATGCCATATGGTTTACTGAGCCCACCAGGAATGATCTGAGTGTTAAGCCAAGAGTAATTTCTGAACACTGGCTGGTGAGGCCAATAAACAAACAAGCAAAAAGACAGACAAACAGTAAGTTCATTCACAATGGCACAAATATTCAAAGAAGAGAAGACAGAAACATCTAGGTATCTTAAGGGCTCTTATTTAAGTTTTATATTGAATGATGTTCACAATACTTCATTATTCAAAGCAAGCTATCACAAGTCAAGTATAAATCAGCTGCTGGGGAAGAAATAGTTTCTAACTCTTAAAGGAAATAGCTGAAAATTTTATGACCATCATTTTAATATTTATCCAAAATATGAGAAAAATATATGCAATTACTAACCAAATGCTGGCAGTGATTAAAAAAAAAACACTGTAACAATGTTGGAGGGAAGTGGTTAACTCAACCAGAAAAAGGAAGAGGTGATAAAAGTAAGGCATTTTTTATGAAACCGTATTAAGTTTTACTGTAAACCACAATGCCAAATTATTTTTTTTTAATGCCTGCCTTAGTGGTAGGCTAGTGGAAATGAATGAAAGAAGGTGGGGGGAGTGTTGTCATTAGTGATGGGAAATTAGTGAAGGAAAGTGAATACTATAGATGAATGGATTGGAACATTTTATGGCCACAACCCAATTGTGATTAACTTTGTAATAGCATGGTAATCCACAATGAATAAGTAAGAAGTAAAAAATAGAAAAAGAAAGAAGAAAAAGAGAGAAAGAAAGAGAAAAATAAAGGAAGGAATAAAAGGAGGAAGAAGGATAAAGAAAGGCAAGCAGTATAAAAATTTCGATAAATTAAAAAAAAAAGGTGGGAGCCGGAGTGATAGCACACCAGGTAAGGCATTTGTCCATCCCCAGCATCCCATATGAGCTCCTAAGCCCATCAGAAGTGATGGGAGTAATCCCTGAGCCAGGAGTAACCTCTGAGCATTACCGAGTGTGGCTCAATAAAACAAAGAAACACATTTTTTTTCTAGAAAGTATCGTCAAAATTCTTCCAAGTTAAATATGTACCTACTTTAAGTCAGTCACACTTCAATAGACATGTGCTAAAATAATGATATATTCAGAGGAATAAAGTAAAAAGTTGCATTGACAGAATTATCTATAAATTGGGAAACAGTTGAATATATTACAGGTAAATACACAGAGTAAAATACACTAATAACTCAGAAACTGTATGGTAGCTATAAAAAATAAGTGGCATAGAGTTATTTCAATCAATAGGTATTAATTCTAAAACTGTAATATGATATGGGAAGAGCAAATTACAAAGAATATGTAGGATATAATAAGGTAAATTTAAGAAGAACTATAATACTATGACTATACAACTAAGAATATGACAAAATTATTAGTAAAAAAAATTTCAAAAATAGTTTTACTTCTGAAATTTAATGTATGACACAGAGATATTTAAATTGGTGTTTGAAACACTATTTTCATATATCTAAAGCAATTTAAATAAAGAAGAGTATTCATAGGATCTGTTTACTGAACACACTACCATCTGTTCTGTATCCTACACAATTTTACCTGCTTAGAATCTTTCCTAGTTAGGATAATTCTAAGTAAAATATAATTTAGAATGTGTTTACATCATGCATTTTTATAAATGCATAAAACTAATTATTTCCAAAAGATATGTTGAGGAAGGAAGAGAACTAAGAGGTATCTAAGATAAGGAAGACAGGAAGACTTAGCACTTTACACCTCTAGATACTTTTGATGCTTTGAATTTTTATAATGTGATCATTAGTAATGTGTTGAAATATATCATTTCTCCATAATGATCATGTCTCACTTGAAATGTGGGATAAATCACAAAGCCTCCTGGCCATCCTTCAGTTTGAATGACTTGGATGATCCTCATTATAGATTCTCTGTGAGACCTCTATCTTTCACCCTCATTCAATGAAAAACTTTCCGGTGGCTCCTCATTCCATTTATGGAACACTTTTTTTGACCTTCTCCGAGGCTGTTGGAAATTTTCTATTCTCATAAGAGTCTGACAAGGCCACATTCATTCTGCCCTTTCGCTCTCATTGTCATTTAAAGGTCAGGTTGTGTCAAACCCATACTCATTTGTTTTACTATATGCTATTTGAAATCACACAAGCCAGAAAAGCCTGAAGCCTAAGACATAAAATGACAGTTTACAACTTAAAGTAAAATGCTACAGATAATTTGTCTGAAAAGCTTTTAAAATACTTTCTAGGTTGTGTCCAATTAAAATGGATATTTTTATCATTGATTTTGAAGGTTTTTTTTAAATGATAGACTCATTTATTAAAGCATTTCATAAAAATTCTTAGCCATGAATTATAAAGAAAGCTACCTGTAAGCAAATCACCATTCTTATTGCTAGGGATCTTGCAGTGAAAAAAAATTAAATATTTTTCCTCATGCATCATACATTATGGTGAGAGACAAACAATAACAAATCCAATGTATATGTCAAATTTTGGTGAGCAATATTTTATAAAAATAAATGAGAATAAAGGAACAAAAGATGCAAAGAAATGAGAGGTTTTGTTTTTTATAGAGATCGGTTGACAGAGAGTGTCTAAATTACAAATAGACATGTAAATAGGGTTCCAAGAAAGTAGTGAGAACTTCTTTTTCTCACTGTTCCAGAAAGAGATGATAGCATCATATAGTCTCAGGAAACCTAAGTTTGATGGGTCTCAGGAAGAGAAAAATAGATAAGCATTGAGTGAAGGAATAATGTAGGAAGTGTCCAAGTGAAGGCCCATGTTGGAACCCTCTTAGATTCCAATTAAAAACCCATTGTAAGTATTTTTTCTATTTTATTGAATATATATTTTGAGCAGAGAAATAGAATAGAAAAGAAAGAGTGAAACCAGTGAGGAAGCAAGTGATAATAGTGGGGGTTGGGGGAACTGAATAATTAGTATAGTGGGTAGGGAGTTTGCATTGCAGCCAACAAGGTTTAATCCCTGACACCCCATATAGCTCCCAAACACTGCTAGGAGTAATTGTTGAACATAGCCAGGTGTGGCGAGGGGCGGGGGAGAGAGAGAAACAGAATGGTTGTAACATAAAGGGGAAAAGTTAAAAATGGGAGAAAAAAGTAGCACCCCAAAGTATGATTATTTTAATTTTGATACATCTACATTATTAAGAAACTAGGTTTAATATATTTGCTAGATATATACATACATCATTGAGAATCATGTCTTTTTGAATTTGTAAAAAAAAAAAGTTTGTTTTTTCAGAATGTGATTTAATGTACACCTGGCTTAAACTACTTTCATCTAAAA
Organism: Suncus etruscus; assembly: GCF_024139225.1. Lineage (NCBI taxonomy): Eukaryota > Metazoa > Chordata > Mammalia > Eulipotyphla > Soricidae > Suncus > Suncus etruscus. The sequence continues at coordinate 30,440,629 of NC_064863.1, forward strand.
TCACTAGAACCATAATTGGGAAATTTGGGATTTGCTAATATCTATTTTAGAGCATCCCTAAAAGCTGTTTAAATTTGATAAGGTTTAGGGCTTCCTGGAGGATTTTGAATCTGACCCAACATTGGTTTGGACCTTCAATGTTCTTTCTTTTTTTTTCTTTTTTATTTTTAATATACACAATATATATTTTATTTTATTTTATTTTATTTTTTTATTTAAACACCTTGATTACATACATGATTGTGTTTGGGTTTCAGTCATAAAAGGAACACCACCCATCACCAGTGCAACATTCCCATCACCCAAGTCCCAAATCTCCCTCCTCCCCACCCAACCCCTGCCTGTACTCTAAACAGGTTCTACATTTCCCTCATACATTCTCAATATTAGGACAGTTCAAAATGTAGTTATTTCTCTAACTAAACTCATCACTCTTTGTGGTGAGCTTCCTGAGGTGAGCTGGAACTTCCAGCTCTTTTCTCTTTTGTGTCTGAAATTTATTATTGCAAGAATGTCTTTCATTTTTCTTAAAACCCATAGATGAGTGAGACCATTCTGCGTTTTTCTCTCTCTCTCTGACTTATTTCACTCAGCATAATAGATTCTGTGTACATCCATGTATAGGAAAATTTCATGACTTCATCTCTCCTGACAGCTGCATAATATTCCATTGTGTATATGTACCACAGTTTCTTTAGCCATTCGTCTGTTGAAGGGCATCTTGGTTGTTTCCAGAGTCTTGCTATGGTAAATAGTGCTGCAATGAATATAGGTGTACAAAAATCCCTTCCTTACACCTATATTCATTGCAGTTCTTTCTGATGTTTTCAACCCAGTCCACCAGTGATGGTACTTGTTCAAGCATCTGGCTTTGCATTTGGACAACATTAGATAAAAATGGCTTCAATTAGTGTATTTCAGATGGTGAGATAGAATGGATTCAATACATCTCAAAAGTCCAGCTAGAAAACAAAAATATGTACTCATTACCTAAGTGTTTTTAAATTGATGTGTAGCTTTAAAACAATATTCTAAATGAAGATTAATGTAATTATCTTTTAATCTGAGGATATAGCAAATAAGCTGTAAACATTTATAAATAAATGCATATCGAAATAAGCAGAACTTATTATAAGTCTACTCTTTCCATCTACAATTCAAACATGACTTAAACTAAACATAAATAACAATGGCATAAGATGTCCATATTCCTAACTATTCATTTTTCTTGAGTTCTTACGTTATTTCCAGATGTTGGCTATTGTAACTAAACATAGTGAATGTAGGGGTGCATATGTTTCTAAAATGTCAAGGAGTAAAATTGCTGGGCAAATATACTAAGCAATTCTTATTCTTAATTTTTAGAATTTTTTACATTTTTCATAAAGATCAAAGAGTTCCATAAATAGTAAATATGGGTTCCTTTTTATAACATTCCTTTCAACAATTGCTGTTTTTATTAGTTATTTAACATGAACCTTTCTCTCTGGTGTGAGTCGATATCTCATGCTCATTTGTATTTCAATTTCCCTGGTAATCAATGATGGTAGATACTTTTAAATTTACCTGTTGACCATTTTTATATGAAGTGGCTGTTCATCTCTCACCATTATTTAACTGGGTTGTTTACTATTGAGATTTCTGATTGCTCTATTGATGCATTATGTGCAAATATTTAATGCAAATATTTGATGCATTATGTCCAAATATTTCCTATTTGTTAGGGTGTTTTTGGTGAAGTCATTATGTGTTACCATGCAGAAATATTTGATACAGACTCAATTTTATTCTTCCTTTTGTTATCTGTGCAAATTGGTCATCTTATTGAATACTTTTAGAGGTTGATAGTAAGGAAAATTTCAACTATGTTATTCTCAATCAATACTCAATAGATATAAATATTATATTGAAATTTTAGCCCACTTGAATCAACCTTTATGCTAAAGGTGATATAGATATAGTAAGGTAAAATGTCTTCTAGAAAGACTATGAATGTTTTAGAAAAAAATAATTTTGAAAAAAGAAAAACTGAATAACCTGGGGTATTTAATTTTGACTACTGAGCATATATATCAGAAACATAACATAATTTATAAAATTTATTTAGAGGTAGTTAGAAAGAGAAGTGGAAGAAATGTGGAATTCTGAAGACTATCATAGAATTTCTATTTTAAGGTAACATCAGACAATTTATAAGGGGTGAGAAAATAAGGAAATGTCAAAGTCTCTGATGCACACATCCTTTCTCTTTGATTTTTGGAATTTATATTTATTCTAATCTCTTGGGCATAGTCTACTAATCTCTTCTCTTCAATCTGTTAAGGACACAGGTAATAGAAAATTTTGCATCCTTGTTTTATAAGTTTTCCTTAACTCAAAGTGCAAAACCAGTCATCATTAGAGATGAAGTGTACAGAAAATATGCAAGCATTCTTTCTAGGAGTTTGTCATTAGGTCAATTAATTTTTCCAGTTTCTGTGAACTTGGTAATAAATAAGGGCAGAGAAAAAAATATGTCATCTGGGTGTCCTTGGATAGTGTTAGACTGAATGAGATGAATCATTTAGTTGTATAGAAACAATGATTATAGACATTTCTAATAGCATATAACTATGTGGTTTCCATCATATCATATCAACAGTTAGATCTTGAAAAAGGAATAAATTATTACGTAAACATTTGTGTCTTACTGATTTGCAGTGGGGGGTTAATGCTCAGCCTCTCTCTCAGATGTTAAGAACATCTGTAGGAAAGGCAGCTGGCAGTGCTGTAGCATAGAGAAGTGCAATAAAACTTGACTTTCAACCCAAGCAAAATTAAAGATGTCAACCAAATGTTTACTATTAATCTGTATTGCCTTATTTTCATCTTACTGGTACCACATGTTATGTTTCCCCACTTGGCACCGCCTGATCATGATAATTTGATATTTACTGAACAGCAGCAGTGTACTCAGCAACATGCGTAAAATATCTATGGAGACATTTCAGGATAGAGCTCTGAGATAATACTGAAAACTCAGAAAAGTAGAGACAAATGCTGATTCAAAATATTTTTCTGAAAATTATTCTTTTGACTATCCTGTAATAAATACTAATATCTAATATAAAATCAAAGAAAATAGTGGTTAATGACGAATTTAAGGGTCAGAGAAAACGAATAGGTGTTAAGGCATTTGCCTTGCATCCTACTTATCCTAGTTTAATTTTCTAAAACCACATATGGTCCCCTAAACACCAGCGGGGGGAGGGGTCACTCTTGAGTTTAAATGTTCAGTCCTGTATATGGTTCCCTGAGCAGCATCAAGAACATTCTTGAGCACAGAACCAGGTATAGTGACAGAGCAAACCTCTGTTGTGCCCCACTCTAAAAGAGGAAAAGTCTATGGTTAAAACAAATAAAAATGAGTTTTCTATTCTGGCAGAAAAAAGACTTGCTATACTGGAGTAGCCACAACGTCAAACATTGTAATATTCTGTTTATTAAGTGAACAGCATTAAAGCATGTGCATTTAAATGATTGAATTGGATAACTACATGAGATTTTTCTCATAATTAAGAATTGTTTCACTTAATTCATGGTGAATTTAGAGCATATAAAGACTATTTTCTCAAAATATAATTTCAATTTTATTATTTATGTTATTTTTAATAATAATTCACAGTACTCATGGTTTACTCCTGGCTTTACATTCAGTGATCACTCATGAAAGGCTTGGGGATCATATGGAATTTGAGATTCCTATATTAGCCACATGCAAGACAAGTCCCTACTTGTTATACTATATCTCCACTTTCTATAATTAGTTTGTTTGTTTGTTTTTGGGCCTCACCGGTGACGCTCAGGGGTTACTCCTGGCTATGCACTCAGAAATCTCTCCTGGCTTGGGGAACCATATGGGAAGCCAGGGGAAGGAACCGCAGTCCGTCCTGGGTCAGCGGCATGCAAGGCAAACGCCCTATTGCTGCGCTATCACTCTGGCCCCAATTTTTATTTTCCTTAAATCACTAAGAAGAGAAGTGCAGTTATCAAATTAAGCAAATTTAAATTTTGTATTATTTAGTTCAGACCTACTTTCTATTATTAAATGGAATCTGAAAAAAATCAGTTTTCCATTCTATCAACAATAGTTCTAGTCAGAAATTTATTAATCTCTTTAATAATTAGTATTTTTGTAAGTGTTTTTATCAATTAAATATTCAATTCATGAGGTGGAGGTATCAAACTCAATTTCATGGTCAGATTTTTATTGAATGGCAAGCAATTTTTTTCTATTTCATTATGTGAGGCCTCAAGGATTTTAGGTTTACATGAATTATGCTTTATTAAGTAAGCATGGTAAGAATATTTTTCTACTTTGTATTAGAGACTAAGAAAATAGCTATTGATAAGTCAGAATAGGCATTCACCATATGGATTTTAACATTTTAATTATTTTGTTCTTTTTCTTTCTAAAGCAAGTCTTAGTAGTAATAATTTTTCAACTAATTAAAGACCAGCTGCTACTTAGCAAGCGAGAAACCCAATTAGGAATCTGAAACCTGCTTAACAACCTTTACTGCCAGCCAGCTAGCTGAATCACCTCCTGTCATTGGCATGAAATTGATTATTTTTTTGTTCTGTTATATGCATGTTGTTGTCATACAAACTGAGTCTCCAGAATGTTTTTCTTTCAGTTCAGTTGAACAATCTGACGTTGCATTCAACCTCATTTTTCTGGAAGAGGTTGAGATCTATAACAAGGTCCTTCATCTATCTTTGTAATATAATTATAGAATGCCTGTGCAGAATTACATTTTGAAGCAAAAACTGAAATGCAGAAGTAACTGCACACAAGAAGTTGATACTATTTATTTATTGACAATGACATGATGTCACTATGTAAAATTATTTTATGTGCTCATTAAATATACCAATAAATATCATTATATGTCTATAAGAAAAAGCCTAGCTTAGATACTAATGACATTTAGTATATTTAAGAATATACCAAATTTAAGAATAAATACATATCAGTATACAAATTTGAAAAATAAACTTTCAAAATACAGTCTTATATATGTTCCATATTTTTCATTCTATAAAAGTCCAGAATAGCTTACTTTATAGAACAAAATATTTCAACTTACTGGAGGAGTATTATTTTTAGCACTGATGATACTAATATTTCTAAACAAATCATAAGACTCTGTTTTTCACTATTTTAAATAAGGCTGATGGATAAAAATTAGTAAAAATAAATCACATCAAAACACAGAGATAATTGACCATTCGTGATCATTTGATATTTTCTTTGATTCATAAGGAAAATTGAAAATATTCTCTCAATCCTCCAATGTCTGATGAATCTCTAGCTGTGGGCATCTTGGAAGTTGACAAAGATGCAATATATATGTCACAAGTTTCATTGAATAATCTTTAATGGCTTGAGTGAGTTTACACTATTGACAGGACTATCAGACACTACCCAAAGGCACTAACATCTCCCACTACTTGCGGCAATTTCTGTAATCTTGTTCATATGCTCTAAGCACAGTAGGTTCTTGATACACATAGTTTATTAGTTGCTTTTACATATTCTGTAAATGGCAGTAGGAATGTCAGTCCTTTATCTGAGAATCCTCTGCCATCTTCAGTAAGTGTTGAGGACTTCTACTGGAGGATCATGAAATTGAAGGTATTAAAGCCCTCAGCAAGTGATCATCTCTGACTCCACAAGCCTGGAGTTAGCTTGAAAATGATATCATAAAGAGTGTCAATCTAAAGTTTATTGCAACTCTTACTTGGGTTCAGGGTGTAATCTGTGTTTAGAATGTAAATTATCACTGACTATTCACCAAGGTGCCTCCCGGGACAGATGCTGTAGCTGGAAGGCACTTTCTTGAGCTGAGAATTTATCTGCTCAATGCTGACTATTGCTTATGCTAAAAATTGAAATTGCATTTGTCAGGTGTGCCCGTAGGGAAAACAATGATATTTCATTCCACAATACTCCATGACTCCATAACACTCTCATAGCAATTTTCTTTTATTTTTTTTAAATGTTTCTTTTTTATTTTTTTGTTTTTATTTATTTATTTATTTATTTATTTATTTATTTATTTTGTTTTTGGGTCACACCCGGTGGTGCTCAGGGGTTACTCCTGGCTGTCTGCTCAGAAATAGCTCCTGGCAAGCACGGGGGACCATATGGGACACCGGATTCGAACCAACCACCTTTGGTCCTGGATCAGCAGCTTGCAAGGCAAATGCCGCTGTGCTATCTCTCCGGGCCCATCTCATAGCAATTTTCTAGAAACTTCAGATCATGTCATAATTGTACTTAAGAATTTTTTATTATAATTTTTATTTTAGTCATAGTGCTTCCATATCATTCACAGCAATATTTTAGGTACATATTAAAATTGAATCAGGGGAATTCCCACCACCGAATTTTCCATCTCTATTGTTGTCATGGTAGCTGTTAGTGTAGTTATTTCTCTAACTGCATTTACCACTCTTTATCTTTATGATAAGCTTGTTATCATGGGCTGGTCTTTTCATTTTTTCATCTCTATTGTCTCTGGGTGTTATTATACTGTCTTTTATTTTTCTTTTCTTTTTTTTAATATATTTTTTATTTAAGTAACATGATCATATTTGGGTTACAGTCATAACCAGAACACCCCCCTTACCAGTGCAACATTTCCCCCTCCCCCCTTCCCATCCCCTGCCTGTATTCGAGACAGGCATTCTACTACAGTAATTTGTTTTTAAGTTCAGTAAGTTGTATTTTTTTCCTTAAAGGATAAGAGTAAAAAAATATAGTAAAGGTGTGAAAGAGGCAATCGCCATTGTTTGCATAGATCCAGAAAAATGGGGAAAATGGAAAAAAAATCCTTGACCTGATTACAAAAAGGCCTCACCCCAGAAGTTTATTGGCATAAGACAGATTCTGGGTTCCAGGCATACCAGTCTATCCAACTCCAGTCATTCTCAAGGTCCCGGTGAAACTTTTTCACACTTTAGCAATTATTGGTATCAGACTCTTATATTTAAAGACTCTGGATTCTGTGCATTTCTTTCATCGATGTCAGGTTGATGTGGAGCATCCTCTAGTTTCAGCATACCATTAAATGCGGAGTGATCTGCCCTGCATGCAGACTGTTGCTGAGTCGTCTGGGTGTTGGGAGCACTCTTTGGAGTAAGTCAATGTCAGTGGTAGGTCTTCCCTGGTAGAGGCATGGATCCTGGTAATGTTAAAGATAATTGTGGTTGTTTCCATAGATGGTATCCATTGTTCAGGTGTGTGTGGGCGATGCCCTTTCTTCTGAGGCCTGAGCCAAATCATTATGCCAATATTCAGGGTAAAAGGCCTAACTTAAGTATTTAATGGTCTTTCGATACCTGCAAGGTCATCTTCAGGGTTTATAACAGGAAAGACTAATCCTCTAGTACTTTATCTTTGACTGCTTCTCTTTTAATCACTTGTATAACCCATATTTTCTTCAATGCTCATAATAAAGTTTAACATTTACAAACCTGAGCAACTCCATATTAGCACTACCCCATTCATTGTGCACTTCTCAATACCAATAAGGGTAAATTCTCATAAAAAGTTCTCTTTTCACTCTAAAAAAATTGTAATAGCATAAATTATGTCTACCTAGTCTCTGCAACATTGTAGGAATATTCCAGGACACTAGATATAATGCTCTTTTAAGTATTTTTTCCTTGAGAATTTTTTGATTTCACATAAGTTTTTATTTTTTATAAATTTTTATTTTGACCATATTGGCTTACATATCTTTCACAGTAGTATTTTAGGTATATATTAACATTGAATCAGGGGAATACCCATCACCAAATTTGTCCTCCCCCAACTCCCATTCCCTTCCTGCAACTCATATCCTTCACCATCACCCCTCGGGCTACTAGAATAAGTGGTCTCCTCTGTGTCTAGCTTACTATTAGTAATCATATATCTATTTGTTCCTGGTACCCTCCCTTGTTTCCCCCTCTATTTGAGAGGGGGAGCTAGATAGTTCGAGTTATCACATAAGTTTTTAAATATATTTTTATGGTTTATGTCACCAAGTTGTACTGTGCAGTGCTTGCGTGCATGTGATGCTAGAAATCAAACATTTTTGAAGCAATTTCTATGGCCCCTACCAAAGCAAATTGTTGGGTAGTATTAATAAAACATATGTAGCTTCAATATCTACATAGATGATTAAAACCCTAAGGAACAGATATGCAAAGCTATAAGATGGTAAAATCTAGTATCTCATTAAAGATACAATAAATACAACAGAGACTAGTGCAATTTATTCTAGAAAGACATGGTCTAATGAGAATGCATTCAGCTCAGTCATTTTAGTATTCATGCTGATATGTTCCCTCTAAACTGGGTGTAACTTTGTGTATGTGTAGAATTTTATATTTACTTTTCTCTCTTAGTAAGTTTAATTTTTTCTTTACTATTTCTTTTGTTGTGGAGACTGGAGTTTTCGTCTAAATTTAAAAGAAGTAGACAAAGATAAATTCCTAGTAATTCTTTAGTAATGTTTGACCCACTTTTCATTACAAAGTTTTTTGCAATTTGTTTTACCAACTTAACATTCGAGGCAATGACTTCATCTGGTATTTACATAATTGTTGAAGAGTTAATTGCAATTTTCTTTAACTTCCCTCTCTTATAAGATACTCTTGAAATATCATGACATTTACATATATAAATGAATATGTATATATAAGTATATGACAATTAGGTATATATTAACTTCTATGCCTTATTCTCTCAGATGTATGTTAAGTTACATCTTATTTTACCTAAAACAGTTTATCCTTGGTTTCTTTGTATTTGTTTGTTTACAACTTGGATTCACCCAAAACAAAGATTGCCTTACTTGCAAACCTGGGTGGGTTTACTGCCCCACCCAGGGGTGATCTCTGTACTCAATAAAAACGGTAGTTCTGGCAGGCAGTGAGGGAAAGACTAGGTAGAAGACTGCCAGACTACATATGTTTCACCCACAACCTGGTCTGGATTGCTTCTTGTGCGACCCTGATTCAGATTCATTCACCTGGGCTTGGAGATAGCATGTGGGGTGATTTTACAATGTATAACTTAATATTTACAATGATCATTTCCCCAAATTTTTGCCTAAAATTTTATAACAATTCTTGCTTGTTCAGATGAAATTTTGATATATTTTAGAGAAATTACTTTGGATACAGTAATAGTTTTGGCATGCTCTATAAACTATGCTACTTCAAGCACAGCTTGAAGCACTTCAAGCACAGCTAATTTGAAAGTAAATATACCATCATAAGTATTCTTATTTTGGGGTGTCACACCTGAGGTGCTCAGGGCATACAACTGACTGTGCTCAAGGATCACTTCTACTATATAAAGTCCCAGGAATTAATTTGAGAGACAAGCACCCTACACACTCTACAATTGCTCTGGCCTCAAGAATTCTTTTGTTTATTTATTCATTTTTTTATGGCCACACATGGTGACTCTCAGGGATTACTCCTGGCTATCCGCTCAGAAATCGCTCCTTACTTGGGGAACCCTATGAGATGCTGGGGGATCGAACCGTAGTCTGTCCTAGGCTAGCATGCACAAGGCAGATGCCTTATGCCCTGCACCACTGCTCGGGCACCCATTCATTCATTTAAATGTTATGAATTCTCTTCAGTTGTATGATAATCTCTAAGATCAAAATTATTTTTCAATGTAAGTGAATTTTATTTCCTCCTATGTTATATTTTACTGATGTTCCAGGGAAATTTTTCATCTTTAAAATTAAACTTTGATTATAATATCTTTTGAGATGAAAACTGTGACTCTACCTTTTTCAGAAACTAAAATTTCTCAGATTTTTAATTTTCTGCATTAAAATTATTCTCTATGGTTTTAAACCTATGTTAAGGATTCATTTTCTTTACTCATACATATTCCAGTACATTGCATGAAATTATTTTATTATAAATCAGTTGAGTCTGTACATCTGATAAACTTTTACTTTATTTTGTTTACTAAGATTTAGATTTTCTTTCAATTCTTTCTTTAAGCACTTTAATTGAACCATAATTTACAAAGTTATTTGCTGCAGACGTGTTAGCATCTCTAAGCAAAACCTTAGTGGGTTAGATAATTCTCACTAAGAATAAGTGGGTACACAAGGCGGACTAATATGAAATATGAAAATGAAATAAATGAGACCACACAAAATGCATTGTATGAGAACATTCATCCAAGGGACGAAAGAAATTTACTGTTCAGCGGATGACATTTTTAAGCACAAACTCTGGTATGCAAGGTGTCATCAGGGAGAACAAAGAGTAGGAGAGCAGTACAATGGGGAAATAGGCCTAGAATCTACATATCAAAACGACTATCCTATAGGTGAGAAAGACCCCTGTTGAAGGGCTGTGAAACAAGAGCTAGAGATGGGTTTGGTTTAGCAAAAAGAAGGTTTTTTAAGAAACCAGGAGGAGAGAGACAGAGATATTTATGATGTTTACGTAGTTGCCGGAAAATAGATTTTAGGGGGACAGAAATAATTGTTTGCCATCATAGAGCTAGACTCAGAAAAACAAGCTGCTGGTGCCAGGTTATAAGAGTCACAAATAAACTAGCCAGCAGGGAACTTTTGGTGGGTTTTTGGTACTGACATGTCTTTGTCTGTAGGTAAGCTGAGGCTGCATTTCTATAGTGGCCAAATAAAGAGAAAAATGTAATGTTACAGCCATGTTGGAATTACAGCCAATAATCCACGCAAAGGGTCAATTGATTGACTTCTGAGCGGGCCTTTTGGCAAATAATTCTTTGGGAGGAAGGCACTAACCCCAGGAAGGCAAAAAGCCATGTCTGGTGCGTGCCCCCCTAAGTGGAGGGTAACAGTTGTTGATAGTTGAGTTTAGGTATATAGTGTTTCAACCTCAATTCCACCACCAGTTTCAACTCTCATTACCAGTTTTCCCATACTTTGTCATCCCTCTTGCGGACTAGTTTTGGGGTCTGGTTTGAATTAGAGGGCTTCTTTTGAGTCCTCTAGAGAATGTGTGCAGAGCAGCATCCTAACTTTAATTTTCCAGCTAGGAGTTTTATAAGGAGTGACTGCTAATCACAGGTAAGAGGGGAATGTTTATAATTACAAAGCAGAGCTTAACAATATAACAATACATCAAGCTATGGGTATAACTAGTAAGAGTTCTGACTTAAAAAGGAGGGGGTTAAGTTTTACGATTCAAAGCAGTTCATGGCTAGCCTCAGATGCAAAATAAGGGATTAGTGAGAAATAAAACAAAATCTAGGAATTCTTATTTTCACTGGGATGGGCTCTATTATTTTAGAGGTCAAGTGAAAGAAAGAGCTAAATCCTCAAAGGTGTAATACTCAATTTCTGGGAAGTCAATAGCCCAAGATCTGCATTCTGGCCAAGCCCTTGCATCTCAGAAGCTGATGCTGCAAGGGCAATTGAAGGGAGAGAGAAAAAAAATACTATGTTTGGTCTGGTGTTAAAAATTATCAAGGTAAAGGGTTTTTTTTTTTTGGGGGGGGGGCACACCCGGCGATGCTCAGGGGTTACTCCTGGCTATCTGCTCAGAAACAGCTCCTGGCAGGCAAGAGGGACCATATGGGACGCCAGGATTCAAACCAACCACCTTAGGTCCTGGATCAGCTGCTTGCAAGGCAAACGCTGCTGTGCTATCTCTCTGGTCCCATAAAGGGGATTTTTAATCAAGGCTGTATTTTGCCTGTGAATATCAGCAGAAGGGGGAATTAATTTTAAGGCCAAATAATATGAAGGGAATATAATGTCAGTACCATAACACAAATCTCAGAAATATTTCCAGTGATCCATGCATTGGTAAAATCTTCCACAGCGGGCCTTCTGCTAAATATTTGTTGAGGTGAATGAAATTAGCAATCCACACTAAAACTATGACATGTTAGCGGTCTTCTGTTTTGTCCCCTATGGAGATTTCTATACATGGTACAACACATCTTCAGTCCTACTTGCTCCCCAAATCACCAACTCACCCACCACTTGCCTGCCACCTTAGCAGGTACATACAGAGTTCTGTGATTGCAGCTTAGATTTCATGTCTTCAAATTTGAGTGAATCCTAATTTTTCTTCAGATATATTGTATGCTATGATTTCTTATCTTCCTTAAACTCAGTAAAATAGAATAAAAATTAAGTGGCAGGAGCGATAGCACAGCTGTCGATCGTTTGCCTTGCATGAGGCCCTGGAAGAACTCCAGTTTGATTCCCAGCATCCCATATGATCCCTTGAGCCTCCAAGCGCAATTTCTAAGCACAGAGCCAGGAGTAACCCATGAATTCAACTGTTGTTGTAACCCCCTGAAACAAAACAAAACAACAAAAAAGAATAAAAATAAAAAATGCTTTATTTTTTTTTGGTTTCTATCTATTTATACAACATTACTTATCCTATGATAAGTTTATTTTAATTTTTTATTTAAGCTTTGTGGTAGAAGTTTTAGGATATTTTTTAAATTATAGTATGATATCTGCACATGGTGAGAGTTTGTATTCTTCCTTTCCTATCTGGATATACTTGTTATCTTTTTTTTAACTTATTGCTTGGTAAGTACTTCCAGTTTTATATTGAATCTTACCTTATGTCAGATCTTAGAAGAAAGACTTTTAGTATATTTGCATAGACTCTTGGTAAATGGCCTTGACTAACTTGAGAAATTTCCTTCCATTCCCATCTTGTTGAGAATTTTTATCGTGAATAAATATTTGACTTTGTCAAATGCTTTCTCTGCATCTATTGTTATAATCATAAGGTTTTTACTTTTCTTTTACTTATATGGTATATTATATTTATTAACTTGCATATGTTTTTATTTTTTGTTTTTTGTTTTTTGTTTTGTTTTTCGGGCTGCACCCACTTGATGCTCAGGGGTTACTCCTGGCTAAACGCTCAGAAATTGCCCCTGGCTTGGGAGAACCATATGGGACACCCGTGGCTTGAACCGCTGTCCTTCCTTGGCTAGCACTTGCAAGGCAGACACCTTACCTCTAGCGCCACCTTGCCCGCCCCAACTTGCATATGTTAAACCATCCTTGCATCTCTGGGATGAATCTACTTGGTCATGGTTTATAACCTTCTTGATAAGCTACTAGATTCTATTTGCTAGTGGTATTTTGTTGAGGATCTTTGCATCTGTGTATATTAAAGATATTGGATTCAATTCTCTTTTTTGTGGTTTCTCTGTCTAATTTGTTATCAGGGAGATATTAGCTTCATAGAAACTATTTGGAAGTGCTTCTGTTTTTTTCAATTTCATGGAAAAACCTGAAAAAAAATAGGCAGTAGGTCCTCTTTAAATGTTTGAAAGAATTCTCTACTAAATTCATCTGAGCCTGGACTTTTGTTTTGGGGAAGCATTTTGATTACATTTAAATTTTCCCACTAGTGATAGATCTATTCAGATATTCCAGATCTTTTTGGTTCAATCTTGAGAGGCTATGTGTCCAAGAATTAATCCATTTCTTCCAGGTTCTCTTGTTTTGCGGCATAAAGATTATGAAAGTAATTTGGATTACCCTCTGAATTTCTGTAGTATCTGTAATGACTACCCTCATTATATTTATGATCCAGTTTACTTATTTATTTATATATTGATTTATTAGTTTATGGGTCATACATTGGCTGTGCTCAGGGTTTATTTCTGGCTCTGAGCTCAGAAATTGCTCTTGACAGGCAAAGGAGACCGTATGGGATGCTGAGATTCGAACCACTACTGTCCCGGATCAGCTGTGTGCAAGGCACATACCCAACCCTGATTCAATTTATTAAGTTTCTCTCCCTTTTTTGTGAGACTTGCTAATATTTGATACTGGTTGTTCAAAATGAGTAGTTTAGTCTGCAGGTATTAATTTTTTCTCTTTATTGTTTATAATTCACTTTTATTTTCAGGGCTTTATGGTTTGAGAAGTTAGTTGATACAATTTCTATCTTCTCGGTTTGATAGAGGTAAGTAATTGATAGAGGTATGTTTTTAGGCAAAGCATGTGATCTATCTTGGAAAATATTTCATTTATGTTTGAGAAGAATATGTATCCAGAATTCTTGGGATAAGAACTATACATATAAACATAATATATTATACATAATAAACATATTAATATAAAACTTATCAATATCAATGTATATCATATATTAATATGTTGATATATAATTTAATAATGTATAATTATATGTTGAAATATATTAACATTATACTGATTAAGTTATAGAATTTACATAACAAACAACTGTTTTATAATTGCTTAATTTACATCAATTAATAATATATTAATTGGTATTGGTATATTGTTGAATGATTAAATTGCTATATAATTTAATGATATATGATTAATATATTAATATAACATATAATATATATTAATATAAAATATGACACATACTATATATACTTGAATATAAGCTGACCTGATTTTACTCTAAAATTTTACTCTAAAAACTGGGAAAATTTAGTGACTCAAGTATAAGCTGAGGTGGAAAATGCAGCATCCACTGGTACATTTCAAAACTAAAAATATATACCCAAGAACAATTACAATAATTGAGAAATCACTAGATTAAATGTTTTCAATAGTTATTGCTAGAGAAAAACTGTAAATTAGCAACAATAACTTTAAAACTTTAAATAAAGTGCAGAAAATCATAGCTTAACAGGGAACTCAGCTAAATCACAAAGATTAAAATCCTTCAAAACTGGATTCCTCTTCCTCTTCATCTGTATGTCCAAACATAGCTTCAGCTGTATCTGATGTGAGGGCATCAGCATAGACATTGTCATCATCACTAAGTTAGCAGATATCATCATCACTGCTGTCGGTCTCATACAAAGCGCAGAATATTGTGGGTTAAATAGTTCAGTGGCATACAGTTCAGTTCAGTTGCCTACCTCTGGACTGAGCTGAAGCATCGTGCCCTCCAGCAGAAGGCAGAAGATGACTGGAGACTATGTACATTTGATTCAGTGTGCACCAGATCAAATAACCTGGATGACCCGATTATAAATTCGAGTTTTTTGGCACAAATTATGTGCCAGAAAAATTTGGTTTATACTCATATATATATGGCAATATATAATATATTAATAAAACACTCTTTCATTTCTTCTTTCACAGCTAATATATACTTGTTAAGATTTAGCTTGGTTAATATATCAACAAGTGACAGGGCAGTGTTGAAGTCTCACATTATTACTGTGTTTCTATTGATGTTCTTTTTTAAGCTTTAGCAGTTGTTTTAATATTTTCCTGGCCCCCCATTAGGCACATATATAATTAGGAGTGTTATTTATTCCTAGTGTGCACATCCCTTGATTATTAAGAAATGTCCATATCTGTCTCATAACCTTTAGAACCTAAAGTCTGTATCAACTGATATTTGTACGGCCTTCCCAGCATTTTCAAGGAAATTGTTGGCTGAAAGATTTTCCTCCAACCTTTGAATTTGAGTCTGTGTTGATTCTCACTTTCACATGTGTTTCTTGCAGGAAGCAAAATGTTTGATTCAATTTTCTGATCCATTTTTCCATCCTATGTCTCTTAATAGGTGCATTTATTCAGTCTATTGACATTGAGGGAGATGATTGTCATGGGATTTTGTGTCATCTTGTTGTAAAAGTTTAATGTGTTTGTGGGATCTGCTATGTCAGAACGTAGACCCTTCAGTTCTTTTAAGATTGGTTTTGAGCCTATGAAGGTTTTGAGCTGTTATTTATCTGTGAAGATATGTATCCTTCCTTCAATCCTGAATGAACGTCTGGCTAAATGAAGTATTCTTGATAAAGTGTTCATTTTGTTGATTTTTTTTTCACTATATTTCACCATAGCCTTTGGGCTTGCAGGTTTGCTTGTGATAAATCTGCTGTAAATCTTAATTTGGTTCTTTGTATATAATTGCTCTTTTTAACTATGTTACTTTTGCTATGATATCTCTCTGATTTTCATCATTGCAATAGAATCTCTTTTTAGCTGGCACTCTTTAGGCATCCAGGATATGGGTGCAAACATTTTCCAGCTCAGGGAATTTCTCAGCAATTATATCTTTGACTGTTGCTTCTTCATAGTGTTTTTTTCTGGCCCATGGGAACCCAATGATTCTTATGTTAAATTTATCTTAAATGTCTGATCACTTATTTTGAGGATATTTTACATCTTCTGTTTATTTTAAGATTCTTTTCAAGTTTCTTCTGTTGAATGGACATGTTATGCAGCTCATTTTTCAAATCACTGATTCTGTCCTCAGCAGCTATTACTCTGATGGTGAGGCTTTCCAGTGAGGTTTATGTAACTCTTGTGGTTTCTCCTGCTATATTTTTCTCCTGCCATGGTTTTTGCTGCCATGTTTTAAGCTCTGATATTTATGTTTGAAGTTTTCTCATTTCTACTCTCGGATCTTCTTCAGTCATATGGGCTGTCTATTCCCTAGTTTCTTTCGGTTTATTTTAAATAGCCTTAGCATTTCCTTTCTAAAGTCCTCATCAGGAGGTTATGTATGTGACTGATATTGGTTGTGTTTTCAGAACTAGCATTCAGAACTAGTCACAAGGTGTGGTGGTAAATAAAACTAAATATCCAATTCTTCAATTACCCAAAAGGAATGACATAGAACCAGGGAGATAAAGCCAAATGGACTGAACTGGAGCACATGATTTGCATGCCTGGGTCCCTGAGTTCAGTATACACCCTTCCAAATTCTTGACCCACCATTACTAGATATAAATAACCCTGGCTGTCATACAAAATACTGGATCTGAGAAATATTATATTGCTGCCCTAGACATTGAACTGCCTAACACAGTTTTCATATAAACTCTGAAAGTTCTCCTGAGATATCCAAACACATACCTGTAAAGATTAAATAACATCTAGGGTTAATGACATGTTACATATAAGATTTAAGTCACTAGCTAATTTATTTAGTGGAAGTTACAAGGACTTAAAGAGCAAATAGTGTAAATCCTAAGTCAGAGGTCAAGTAGAAATACAGAAACATCAGACTTACACTGAAAACATGCTTAATGCATATTTCACATAGGTTCTAGCTTCCAGGTATTGGGACAAGTTTCTGGTGAAAGCACTTTTAGGGTCCTTCTTTACCACAATATTCACTTCCAGATAAAGCAACAGATAACCCTCTGTTACTTGTTCTGTCTTGTCTCCTCCATTTGCCTTTGCCCTAATCTTGGTAGGATTTATGCAAAAATAATGCAAAACATGCATTTTTTTAATCCAAAATCCCACCTTCTGACTCCTTGGTACTCTCACTAAAATGTGTTATCTTAATTAATAAAGATCCTGCAATAACTTCCCATAACTTTTAATACTAGGACTCCCTAACCCTAGCTTCTATAGATTATATTCAGAGCATGACTTGTGAACTTGCTTCTTCAAATCTTTCTGTTGATAATTATTTCTACCCAGAAACATCACCATTACTACATAATCACCAAAACCTTAATTACTATTATCTATGTCCTTTGTTCTTATGGTTTTTTTCCTAGATCTCTCAAAAATCTAAAATTTTGACCAAATTTAAGAAACACTTTTCTAAATCTTAAACTATTTTTTGGAAAGTTTCATTAGATGTGTGACTCTCATAGATAGCCTGTGAATTTCTATTCATTTATCTTAGGGTGAAACAAAGACAACATGTCCCACTCTCCATCAGACCTTGCTTAAGAGGAAGACATGAAATTTTTAGGATGAGTACAACATACTTCACGATAAACATAAGAATCTCTAAAGTGGATAGTAAAATGCCTCCAGGGAAGAATGGGCAGAAAAAGCTCCTGCACTCAGGTGTATCTTGTGGCAAAGCTCACAATCTTCCTCTTAAAAAAGGCAATAGATCTCAGCCCAGACTGCACGTTAGAATCACGAAGGGAATTTTCACAAACACGAATGCATGCCTGGGAATCGGCCAAAACAATTAAGTCTGAATTGCTGGGGTTGGCTTTTGAATTGCTTTCCAACTGATTTCATTTTAGAACCAGTACTGGAAAGCTTTTTGAGAGCTAATACACTTAGACAAGAACCTTAATTTGACTGTCAACGAGTGCAAGATCAACATGAATCTGAAAGTTATGTTGAACTGTGCAAACTTGATCAAGGTGGAGGTCAGGCTATCAGGAAAGGACTTCTGGAAGAGTCACTAGAAATCAAATGCACCCAAATTAAGAAGCAAACCAACTTGGTGACTGGAAGTAGCAAGTGATGGGAGGGAAATAAATAAATTTAAGAGTCTTGTGTTTAGACCTTGTGTTTAGACCTTCCATGGGCTTAAGAAACTGTTGGAAGAAGAAAGGAGCAAACACAGTTCTGTATTCATGGACTCTCCAGTCATGCCAAGAAAGTAATCGCTCTGCTTACCTTTTAACTATTGTAACTCTGGAGAACAATAAAGTACAAAAATGGAGGTAAGTTAGGAGGAAACTTTTTTCCTGTGTTTTAGTAGAATACTGAATTGGGTCAACTTTTATTTAATTTCATAAGCCTTTTATAGTTATTAAATTATCCTTGAAAAGTCTATTTTTATTAACACATTCTTATGGAGGATATTATGACTATTACACTACTATTACAGTGCAGTAACTACCTTAAATAGGCATCTACCACCAAGACTTCTGATGACATAATTTTTTAAAATAATTTTTATTGTGATTCAAGTCTTATAGTAATATTTAAGACACATAGTGACAAAGAATTAGGGCTGTTCCCACCACCATTGTTGTCCTCTCTCCACACCTGTTCCCAGCATGCATCCAGTACCTCCCCACTTTGCCCCATAGACTGCTAGTATTAGAGGTCTCTTTTGTGTATAGCTTGCTGTATATTGGGTAGAGATTCTGGTGTCTTTGACTTTAAGCTTGATGCTGAAGTCTGATCATTTTGTATCCCAACTCAGTGTTCATAAGACTAGTTGTTCCTGGTACCATCCATATTCTTTTCCCTCAAGTTATGAGGGAGAACAAGATTATTCAAGTTTTATGGTTCTGTGATACCTTTGGCTTGTTGGTAGTATTTCCTTTCACAGATCCTAATTTTATTTCTGTTAATAATCTGCTTTGATATTTTTTATTTTTGTTATTGTCTATTTCCTCTTATGTCTTCCTATCATTTCCTTATGCTCCTTTTTTTACCTCGAGGTTGATTTTGGGAGTTTATTTTACATCCCTGTTTAAATGTCTTGCTGCATCAGTCCTACAATCTCTGTCATTTCTGGGTCTATTGATTGATCTCTCTGTTAGTGGTAAATTGAATCTAGATGTTTCAGTGCACACCTGGTAATTCTAGAGAAGTGACCCAGCATTGCGCACTTTACGTTGCTCAGTGTCTTGGGTATTTTGTGTTTCTTAAAATAATGTTGAACTTTGTTCTATGGCTCTCTTAAGATTTTTGGAGTCATATTGATGCAATGAAGAGTTGTTTTTTACAAATTTTGGTAGTTGGGGATCACCTATAAATAATTTGGCTCTGCTACTAAAACAATAAATCTGAGCACTCAATTTGAATACCTTCCATTAGATATTTTTCTACTCTGATTTCTGAGGCATAAAGTTCTCTTGCCTTTGAGAATTTAAATACATGATTCAATGTGTTTTATTCTTCATATTGATTTATTTTTTAAATAGACTGTCTCATTAAATTTAATCTTGATTTGTAAATTTTATGTTCTACTCATCTGAATGGTGTTAGTCATTTTTATTTTAATATAAAACCTTTATTTTAAAATATATTTATTATATTCTATACAACCCACCCCCACTAAATCAGGTAAATAATATGTACTGCAGGACTGCTGGTTGCCTCACCAAATGATGGTTTCCTGAATCAAGGTGATATAAGGGAACAAATGAGATATTAGCTGAGAAAGGGAGTGGAAATGGTGCTAGGGTTCACATACTGGTCCCATATCAGTCTCTATAAGGAAATTACTAGGATAATAAAAATTTGTTAAGTCATCCACAGACTGAGTGACTATAGCAAAGCTTAGATATACAAGAGGACTGAAGACATGATACAGTGGGTAGGATGATTGCCTTGCATGGAGCTGTCCCTGTTTGGATACCAGGTATCCCATATAGTCCCAGAATCCCTCCAGAAGTAATTACTAATTGCAAAGTCAATAGTAAGTCCTGAACACCACTAGGTGTGACTCCATAATTTTAACATATTTGCCTTTCAGGTGGCTAACTCTGGTTCAATAGTCAAGACCATATCTGGTTCAATGAGGTCTACTAAGAGTGATCCCTTAGCAGAGAGCCAGGAGTGAGTGCTGATGACCTCTGAGTGTAAATCTAGATAAGTAGATAAATTATTAAACTGACAGCACACAATAAAATTTTAATTTTATTAGTTGATATTGTGCTATAATACCGCAGTATAAATGCACAAATGAATACATTTTGCTCCTTATATTTATATAATTATATGGACTTATATGAACTTGTACAATTATAATATCTCAATGAAGCAGGACAATTTAATCAAGGATAGTCTTTCAAAAGCATCAAAAATTGACTTCTAATCACCAATAAAATGTCAACTTTTCACTTTTCCTCATCGATGATGAAGACAAATTAGTGCAGAAATATGGTGTTATTGGTAAATTAAAACTTAATGATTATATGTTCTAAGAAAATAGAAGTTACAATAATTAAAGTGAAAAGTGAACTCATCTGAAACATTTAAGTAGTTCAAGAAGCAATTTATTATTAAAATTTAATTTTCTTAAATGAATTATAAAATTAGAATATTAGCATGATCTAATAGATTTTTTTTGCCCATGTCAGTTTTCTTTTCTCTCTAAATAGTTTATTTTGTTAGAAAGGCTATTATAGTGATTATCTTTTGACTTTGATAAATTCACATCCACCTTTATTTCTTTAAACAAAATTCTGGAAGAAACACTATGTTCTGGGGCCGGAGAAATAGCATGGAGGTAAAGCGTTTGCCTTTCATGCAGGAGGTCATCGGTTCAAATCCCGGCGTCCCATATGGTCCCCCGTGCCTGCCAGGAGCAATTTCTGAGCCTGGAGCCAGGAATAATCCCTGAGCACTGCCTGGTGTGACCCAAAAACCAAAAAAAAAAAAAAAAAACACTATGTTCTACATTAAAAAAAAAAACACATAGGGTTAGCACAAACATGGCTATTTCAAATGTTAAAATGTAATTATATATTAATCAAATGAGGAAATATAGGTATAAGTATATTGTATAGGTATAGATAAATAAAGTTAAATATCTACTATTTCCATAAATTCATACAATTAGTTGAAATTTACTAAAGATAGAGCTTTCCCAAGAAATGCTCAAGCAATTACTATCTCTTTCTAATAAATTTTGCTAACTCACAAAGTAACATCTCTTGAACATCATACCATATGATTTTGCTTTTTGTCTTTCCTCAGAAATTATAGAATCAATTTGTCAACATACACAAACATATACATGTGAACATTCACAAAATCATGTCTTATGTGTATGCAATATAAGAGTATACAGTTCATAAACAAAGACAACTAAAATAAGCCAGGACATTGGTAATAAAACTAAAATATCTGAGAAGTGAAATAAGTCAAGATTTGGTGTAAATGGAATATAAGACAGTTTAATTTTCCTATGGGCCATCCCAGCAGTATTCTACGACGAGTCTCCAGTGCTCAGACCTGTGGTTCTTAGATCGACCAAGGTTTCACTCAGCTATGCTCTAGGCTAGGGCAAGGGTATTCAAACTACAGCCTGTGGTTCACAAAAGGTTCAATGAGGACATCTTTTGGCCTGCTGTGGTGTTTGCTGTAGCTGCCTGTTGTGCTTAGCAGTCACAGTGGAATGTGCACCACACTCTCCAACTCCCTTCCTTTTCTCTGTCTCTCAACTTCTCCTCTCAGTCTTGGGCAGGGGCCATTTTGTTCTTTTTTTTTTTTTTTTTAAAAAAAAACAACAAACCTATAGTTCAGCCCTCCAATGGTCTGAGGGGCAGTGACTAGTTCCCTGTTTAAAAAGTTTGAGAACCCCTACTCTAGCATACTAAGTTACGACTGGCAGTGCTGTTAGACCATGTACAGGCCAGGCTTAAACTCAGAATCTCTCACAAGTTAAACATTGCTCTACCTGTGAGCTATCTCTCTATACCTACCCAGAATTTTTTTTTCCCATTTTAAATGACTCATTTTTTTTAAATCTTTATTTTGACCATATTGGCTTACATATTTGTCACAGTAGTATTTTGGGTACATATTAACATTGAGTCAGGGGAATACCAATTACCATATTTGTCCTCCCCCAACCCCGTTCCCTTCCTGCAACCCATAGCCCCCACCATCACTCCCCCCACCCCCCGCCCGGGCTGCTAGAGCAAGTGGTCCTCTCTGTGTCTAGCTTAATATTAGTGATCATATATCTGTTTGTTTCTGGTACCCTCCCTTGTTTCCCCCTCTATTTGAAAGGCGGAGCTAGATAAATCGAGTTATGTGGCTTTGTTTGAAGGAAAGGAAAGCAATAGAATGGGGTAAAAAAAAATCAAATAAGCTGAAAATGGGCGGAGTCCTTCTAGAGGCTTTTGACCTCAGTTTGAGAGAGGACAGGAAAAAGGTATTTGAAACACCACAACAATACAGAAGGAAATATCAAATAAAATATCCAGTGAGCACTGCAGCAATAAAGACAAGCACCACACCATAGTCTCGGTCCTGAAATCAAACCATGCCAGCATGCAAAAAGAAAGAGAATGAGAAAATAAAATAGAATTAAGTAAAATAAAATTGGAAACATCAACTTCAATATCTACACCAAAATAAAGAAGTCAAAAATAAAACCAATCAATCAATCAATATATATGTGGATAAAAGGATTATTTTGTGCTTTTTTTCCCCCCGCATAGGCACAGTAACTATTGGGGACATTATAGAGGGAATTTCCTTGGCCTAGGAGATACAGGGTTTCTCCACCCCTGAAGTATACTGAGTATACTGTATATATAATATAGTATAACTATAGACTCCTTGCATGAAAAATGACTCATTTTAATAATAAAAATCTCTTTCTATATAATTTTCACTATTTGATTTTTTCACCCTTTTGTTCCTATAATTTAATATCAATGAATAAAATACAAAATCAGTCTCTGAATCACTTTCCTTTGAATGTACATTAAGACATATTGGACATTTCATACTCTTCCTATGGTATTTTCTATTCCATTTCTGGCATGAAATAGGAAAAATAAATCTATGAATAGGCTTTCTTTGAAAGCACGTTTTTTTCTATCCATGTGCTAAATAGTGGTGTCATCAGAGAATCTGCCTGGAAGACCAAAGTCCTTCTACTTTGGCACTAACCTTACTGATTTCACTGTATTCATCCCTTAGCTTTGCCTGCCTGGAGCGATTGGCAAGAACAGAAACCTATACTTCACATATGTAACTACATATAACTATAGTCAATAATAATTATTTGCACATTTAATAATACCCTTTTTCATCTTGCTTTGTTAGGAAGACCAACATGACTCTAAGTTAATTTTTTCTTTTCATTTACGTAATATTTTATACTATCACAATTTGAGGAGGTAACACACCCAGGGTGCTCCAGATTTACCCCCCACCCCAAGCCTGTGATCAGAAATAACTCCTGGCAATGATCTGGGGACTATATGTGGTATCAGGGATAAAATCAGAGTCAGCCATATGCAAGGCAGGCATATTAACCCTGTACTCTTAAGTCCTGTACTATAAATCATATAATATGTTTATTTATGTTATCCAAAGTCTGAGAGCTCTCCCCTCTCTTACATTAATTCAAAAAAACCATTAACTAATGATGAGTGTGACCACAAAAATATGTGAAATATTTTTTTACTATTTTTGTCTTCTCTGTGCCATCTAGTCGAGATGGTGTATTATTCACAACTTTACAATAGAAGTTAAGTAATTAACATTAGCCTTTTTGAGAGCCATCTTCTTGGCATATTTCAGAGGTACACTGATCATTCTGACTTAACCCTGCTTGCCTATAGAGCTCTGAACTAAGTATAAGAGTTTTCATCTCTCTAACCTCCCTTTTACTTCCTTTTTGGGGGGCAACACATCCAATTATGGTGAAAATCGCTTGACTTCCTCAGAGGTCTGGAAAGAATGAGGGAAAAATGAAGGTCAGAAAAGCAGTTTTAAAGTCTTATATTTTCCACAAATATCAAAAGACATTCTTTTGAACATTTTTTTTTCCTAAAAGTAAAGTAACACCAAAATTTCTGAAGTTCTTTTAAGAAGCTCAAGGATCCTGACAATGCATCTTGACCTTATGCATTGATTAGAAGGTAGCCCTGTAGTTGGGCAACAGTTATCTATATTTTAATGCCTCTACAGAAGTTCCTCCACAGAGCTATATCAGTAAATGTTGAAGTGGTAATTTTTTTTATACAGCCACTCTGAAGACATGAATACAAATTGGGGAGGAAGGTGAAGATGAGAAGCAATACCATAAGGAAAATGTGTATCTCTGTAAAAGCTAATTGTGATGATAATTACGTTCTGCTTTGGAAGCACATGGATGATGTTGGCACTTACAAAGGAATTTGTTCAAAGAAATAAAATAGATTGGGCTATTCAACAGTGACTGAATTGTTCATTATGTTAAGAATGGAAAGCAATCTTGTAAAATGTCATCTTTTGCATTTATTTTAATTTTCCGGGAACATTTATGCCAACTAAATGTAAAATATCCCCAATATCAACTCCTACCTCATTAAAAAGAAAAAATAGTGTGGCTAAATGTTTTTGACAAATAGTCATATTATTTAAATAATCAGCACTATCATTACTGTCTTTTTCAGCAGAGATATAGACAAGGAAAACCAGGTGAAGGAGCAAAGAGAGATTAGAGAAATGTGTCCAATATAGGGAGAAAGGAGGGAAAAAAAACACTTGGGTGAATAATTCAACCTCCACTGCAAACATCACCACCTGCAGAGAGCCCTTCCTCTAGAAACTTCCTGAACAAGCTTTTAGTTATTCCCTCACCCACTTCCACAGTCACTTAAAAATGGCTAAAATAACTAAGTGAACAAAAATTTTCATTCTAGATTTACGACTCCCACACGGTTGCTAAAAATCTGCCTATCTTGTCCATATTTTGAACTAGTTAAGCAGTTAAAATTCTGCTTCCTATAAATTCCTCAGACCTAGCATAAACAATTGGTGTTTGTGTAATTGGAATATATCTGTCTGTGTTTCCTCAGCATGGGCAACAGGATGGCTAAACTTTTAGGTCTAGGTAATGTGTGTAGGATCATTTATCTACCTCTACTTCTGCATCTTGGTTGGTTTGAAATTTTGTAATAATCCTAATATGACCCCATAGCCTAAAAAGAAATTTATGTATACAGGTGAGTTTAGGTCCATCCATACTCCAAACCAATGCTTCATTTCCATGCCTGTGACAACCATGTGGTCTATTCCTCATAGAAGTTGTCTCTGGTATAAAATAAAGGCCAGAAATCTAGTACAGAACTTAGGGCACTTGCCTTGCAGGTACAATCTTCAGAACTGCATTTGAGCTTCAAGAATTTGCATACATAATCCCTAAGCACAGAGTGAAGTATAAGCCCCAAGTAACACCTGGTGTGGTCCCCAAATAAACATAAAAAATAAAATAAGTCCTGTGCCCAAGTTTTTGTATAAAAGTTATGCATTTTGCCAAATACTCTACATAGCAAGTCACTGTTCTAGGAAGGGTCCTTAAGTCTTGAAGAAATGCATAAAAGAATGCATAAAAATATGAAGTGGCAGATGATGATAGAACAGCCTAAGATTAATATCATGCCTCCAAACACATTAAATTAGCATAAACATGCAAAAGAGAATAAATTGGATCACCAATAAATCAATACCTAGGAAGAAAAGAAAAGCAATGGATTTTTTTTAATGAAAGACAATAGAATGCTTCAGTTTAGAAAACGATATTTTAAAGGACTACACTTTAGTTTTATGAACTAACTAATTTGTAAATGAGGGATAAAATAAAACAAAATACAACTGTCTTCTTATAGGAGAATAATTATTTAGTTACAACTGAGAAATATTTAGAATTAGCAACTTGAATCATACTTTTTGTCATCAAATAGATTTAATGATATTTTTTTATCTATTGATATCCAAAAGTATGACCAGCAGAATTAGAGCAGTTTAAAATAAGGACAGAAGAAAATATCTGCATTATATACATTTGACACGTAGAAGCACATATAAGGCTCATTTCTATGTAAAAATACTAACTTGGGATATTGGTAGAAGGAAGTCAACTTGGGTGGTGCAATTAGAGTTGGAACATAATGTCAAGCACTCAACTATGAATGGCTTTGTAAATAACTAATGTGCTTTAATGACAAAAAGAAAAGACTAGCCTCGACTTTGGTAGACTCCAAAATAAAATGCAAGTAATGATTTGTTTATATTATACCCAACAAGTAGCACAGAGAAATAAAATTATTCACAAGATGTTTTTTCTAGATAATTTATGTTAACACTATTTACACAAAATTAAAAGCATTCAAAGTGCACCAATAAATACTAATGAGAAATTTGAGTTTCTCACATTATGAGTTTCTGGGTTTCTGACAGCAGCAGAATTAGAGGATTGAGTTTACACTTAAAGAAAGGATAATATGGCGGCCAGAGCAGTGACACAAGCAGTAAGGCATCTGCCTTGCCTGCACTAGCCTAGGACCGGCCAAGGTTCGATCCCCTAGTGTCCTATATGGTCCCCCAAGCCAGGAGCGATTTCTGAGTGCATAGCCAGGAGTAACCCCTGAGCGCCACTGAGTGTGGTCCCCCCCAAAAAGAAGGAACATTATGAACAACATTTCAATTTCTTTCTCAACAGTTCATTATAATATTGCGATATTGCTATATATAATATTGCTAATTGCTATACGTGAACCTTATAAAAGCCACATAATTAATCAACTGGTATAATGTATCTTACTCTTTTACATTTATCTTATTAAAACTCTCATCTGTGGTAAACATATAAACAGAAAAAGGAAAACCAAGGTACCAAAGTGAAGATACTAATATTACCCTGAAACCTGGAAGTTAGAACTTGGGACAGGAAAGAAAAGAAAATGAAGTAGGAAAACAAAAAGAGGTCACGGAGTGTAACAGGGGCAGGGGGCAGGGGTCTCACATACACTAGTGTTTAAATATATATATATATGTATAAAATTATATATATATATATATATAATTTTATACTTACCTGGCAGGGAAGATACCATGATCACGAAGGTGGTTTCGCCAGGGCAAGTCTTTTCCATTGCACTCTAGATGTGCTGACTCCTGTGATTTCCCCAAATGTGGGAAACTCGACTGCATAATTTGTGGTAGTGGGGGACTGTGTTTGCGCTCTCCCCTGGAAAAATAAAAAATATATATATGTAATTTTATATTTGAACAATAGAACCAACAAAACAAATTGAAGTAACTTTGATATATAAGTCTGTATGTTTAGTATAATTTATTAGTATAAGACATATCATAATAATTATGTCAAATCATAACTCTTCAAAATATGTCACTCCATCACCTCATATTCCAAGTCCCCTCTACCATCATCAACACTTTCTCTGGTAAAGGTAGTTTAGCAGCAAAATCACATTATATTAATTTTGTCTTTCTTTTTGTTGATCTGATAATTTACATTAATAGTTTTGCATATGTTGAAAATCATTGTATTCTCTTGAAAATTTTTATTCCTATTCATTCTTTATGATTATTCCAATATATTGTTAAATTAGGTCTCCTTATTTCTAATTGAGAGTATTTTTAAATTTATTTTTGTTTGTTTTTGGGTCACACCCGGCAGCGCTCAGGGGTTACTCCTGGCTCTATGATCAGAAATCGCTCCTGGCAGGCTCAGGGGACCATATGGGATGCTGGGATTCGAACCACTGTCCTTCTGCATCTAAGACAAACGCCTTACTGCTGTGCTATCTCTCCGGCTCCTGGTATTTTTAAATTTTTATTCATCAGAGATGCTTTATTTCTTCTCTATGGTGTCATATTTTAACTTTCTAATTAATGTAACACTGGTTTCTAAAAACGAATGTTTTGACATTTTTTCATGCTCATTTTTTAAGAGTGGTTTTCCTGTCTTTCTTTTGAGTTGTTTTTAGTTTGATATTTCTTAGTTTTGTTATTTTATATGATTGCGGTCCAAAAAAGGTTTGTCAATTTCAAACACTGTACATTTATTAAGATTTGTTTTCTAATATATAACCTATCCTTGAGAAAGTTACCTTGATTTTCCAGTGGATGATTTTCTATTGCTATATGTAGATACTAAAGTTAGCCGACTGTTGTTGTGTTGCTGTCGCATATCTCCTCGAGGTCTGTTAATATTAGCTTGAAATTTTGGGTGCTTTTATGCTGTATATAAAGTTATATATTTTATTTTATTTCTGTATTGATAACTTCATCTTTGTATAAGCTCTTTTTTAAAAATATCTTCCTCTTCTTCCCCTTCCCTTACCCCCTCCACTTCCTACTTCCTCTCCTCTTCCTTCTTCCTCTTTTTCCTCCCCTTCCTCCTTTCTTCTCCTCCTTTTCTTCCTCTTTTCCTTCTCCTATTCTCCACTCCCTCTCCACTTCCTTCTCCCCTCCTACTATTGTTCCTCCTTCTCCTTCTCCTCTTACTCCTCCCCCTCCTCCCTCTCCTTTCTCTTCCTCCTCATACTTCTCTTCTTCCTCTCCCCTACTCCTCCTCCAAATTCTTTTTTCCTGAATAAACGCATAAATCTGTTTTTAAAAATAAGTGAATAAATACAAAAGTATTTTACATTTTCAAATATAATACAAGATGCTAATATCCCTATTAACTGTGTTTTAATTATTTTAATTAATTCTAGGAATAATTTTATTTAAATAAGGTAGTAAAGAAAACTGGGGCCAGAGCAATGGTGCAGCAGTAGGGCATTTGCCTTGCATAGAGCTGACCCAGGACAGACCATGGTTTGATCCCCTGGCATCCCATATGGTCCCCAAGCCAGCAGTGATTTCTTTTTTTTTTTTTTTTGTGGTTTTTGGGTCACACCCGGCAGTGCTCAGGGTTATTCCTGGCTCCAGGCTCAGAAATTGCTCCTGGCAGGCACGGGGGACCATATGGGACACCGGGATTCGAACTGATGACCTTCTGCATGAAAGGCAAATGCCTTACTTCCATGCTATCTCTCCAGCCCCCTCCAGCAGTGATTTCTGAGAGCAGAGACAAGATTAACCCCTGAGCGTCACTTGGTGTGAACCAAAAATCCAAACAAACAAACAAAAGACACAACAAATAAACAAAAAACAAATAAAGAAAACAGTGGTTTATTGAAATTACTGAAAATATATTTTCTTCCTCAGTGTTTTCATCAATATTATAAAAATATGCTATCTACATTCCACCACTGAAATAAAATCTAGAATAATCACAAATTTGAAAATTTTAATGAATATTTTATCTATCTAAAAAAATTCAAGTGAACTTGGTCATTAAAATCAGGGAGCCTGAGTAATAGTGTAGCAGGTAGGGTAGTTGCCTAGCTATGGCCAACCTGGAATCAATCTGTGCACCCAATAGAGACACCAGGAGTATTCCTGAGTACATAGAAAGGAGTAACTCCTGAACATTTATAGATATGGCCAAAACATTTTTTTCAATTTACTATTGTCTTTCAGAAAATGCTTTTCTTTCATTTAATACTGTTATTCTTTCCTAGGAAGAAAAGGTCATACTTGTGTGTGCCATTTATTTTGATTTTAATTTATTATAGTTACAATAATATGTTTAGAACAGTGTTGAAATTTATGGCCTTAGATTACAGTTATCTCACCACACACCACTTTTATGTATTTTATTCAGATATATTTCTAAATAGTTGTTATTTTCAGTAGTAAGTTTTTTGTAAAGTTCAATATTTAGCATGAAATGACTGAAAATTCCCTAAAATGCAGATACTTGCTTTCATTTTCTCCCTACTTAAGCAAACCCACTCTCATGAAGATTCCTTCGTTACATTAATTAATGTGTCGATAAGGAAACATCACAGTAGGATAAGTGCATCATTAACAATTGTAGGTATATTTTAAATTGTTTTCTTGCAAATAGCAATTTTAGGAGATGTTCATTAGAATCACTTTCTTTATTAAATCATGAGGCATAGAAGTGATCCAATTCTGAGATAAAGAAAAAGTTGGGTTCCACTTTACAAACACCTCATTCATGATATTTCTCATTTGAAGTCAGTGAATAATAGACAAGCCCCTATTGAAAGCAAATGTATATTACTGGTGACAGGTATGAAGGTAAAGAGATAACTCTCAAAGAATAGTTCTCAAATAGGAGATTGTTATGTTCTGTTGAAATACAGAGTATGGACTGGGATGAATATGCCAACTGGATGTTGGCTGGCAGTAGTTTCACTCTATATGCACAGTGATTGATCATCCATCTTTATATACTGCATATTCAGAAATCTGTGTCCTTAGCACGCTTGGTGTAACATTTTTTTTTTATAGAGAATTATCAGTAGCTCAGCTCATGAAAAATCAGCTATCTACTGTGAAGTTGTCACAATCTGTCCAGGGAAGGTTTCTTAAAAGTGAACAGGAATATTCATAGGGGCAGAACGCTACTTGTGATTTTGACCAAAATGAAATTAAAAGTCAATATATAATTTAATATATATTAAAATTAATTAATATACAATTTAAAAATACAGTCTTTGTTCATAATATTAGGGGTCCAATCCTTTTTAGTTAATGTTAGAAAATTGTATATCCTAAATTAATTATTAATAGTATTTTGTTCTAAAATGAAACTATTATACATTCTTTCCTTTTTTGCTGTTTTAAAAATCTTTTTCTAAAGCTTGCGAGATATCACAGGGATTGAGTCACTTGCCTTGCATGTGCCAATCCTATTTTTAGATCCCTTATATTACATATGGACCCCAAGCACCAGCTAGGAGTGATTCCTAAGCATAGAACACAGAGAAAAATCACAAGAAGTGACGGCCTTTCTCTCCCTCCATAAAATTCTTTTCTAAGAATATAGTTAAAGCTTGTAAATATTTATGAATCTATGTAAACCTCAAGTATGAACAAATGAGGTTATACAGAACTGTTAACTCTTCCACATTACACAACTTTAATATTTTCTCTAAAAAATTTTGCACTCAAAATTCAAATATTATCTGATCATGACATTTTATCAAATTATGTTTTATAAACACATATTAAGTATTAATTCAGTTTTGCATACTAGAGAGATAATACAACAGGTAGGATCCTTGCTTTGCATGTAGCCAACCTGGTTTTGACCCCTGCATCCCAGATGTGAGGAGTAGTTCCAGAGCACAAAGCCAAGAGTAATCTTGGGTACCGCCAAGTGTGAACTTCAAAATAACAAACAAAAAATAAATATTGATCCAGTTTAAGAAAATTAAATTTATTACTTGCTTTATATAACAGCTCTAGTACCAATAATCTAGTTTAAATAACAGCTTCTGTACCAATAACTCAGTACTTCCTATTTGAACAATCAGTATTAAAAATATAGAGCATATTAAATTTGTGAATTATTAAATTTTATATTTAAATTTCAAATATCCATGTAGAGTGATTAAGCTCTTAAATATAACTAATAAAGTGATCTCTGACATGTATTAGAAACAATACACATTTTTATTATTGCAGTATAAATAAAAATGTGGTAGAAAAAAAACTAGCTTTTACTAGCTTTTACTTAGAAATCACTGGAGGACAAAGAGGAAGAAAAAAAGCAAGTTATTGAGCTTATTCATAAAGAACAAATGTTAATTTATTCTAAAAAATAGTCTATTGCAGTGGACAAATCAATGTTAATTGAGTTCTAAAAGGTGTATGTTGGGTCCCAGCTAGCAACCTAGCGATAGGACAGAGACCAGTACAAAGCAAGTCACAGAGCGGGGTTTTATTTGCTTAGCTAGCTAAAGGTCCAAGACTTCTACCAGGAAATAGGCTTTCAGTCAAGGACCCAAATTACTTTTCCACTCGGGGATGTACATCAATCTAGACTCACCCAGTTACTTTCCTATTGGCACCTGCTACATTTCAAAGAATACATCTTATATTCCATTGAGTTCCTCTTAATGTTACAATTCAGACAACTTGCTTCCACAGTAACAGATATTGATGTAAGTGTACCCCTTTCCTATTTCCCATCCTTACACCCACACAGATCATCCCGGCCATCTGGTCCCCTATCGATGAGTCTCCCTTTGTCTCCAACTCTTATATGAAGGCCACATTCCCACAGTCTAACAAACTAACCAAGGGAGTATACGGAAGCTAAACAGAAGTTTGTTTTTTCTTTTTTGGTTTTTGGGCCGCACCCGGTAACTCTCAGGGACTACTCCTGGCTATGCTCTCAGAAGTTGCTCCTGGCTTGGGGGACCATATGGGACGCCGGGGGATCGAACCGTGGTCCTTCCAAGGCTGGCGCAGGAAAGGCAGGCACCTTACCTCTAGCGCCACCGCCCGGCCCCTAAACAGAAGTTTTAAGCAGTTTTAGCAAAAGCAAAAACTTTCATAAGGAAAGCAGAAACTTCAGGGTTCTACATTTACATGCAGAAAACAGCTTTCACTATTATGGACAGAGAGTATAGGTACATATAAAAGAAGTGTGTTAAAATTGCAATTTAATTTAATCCTGAATATTTTTGTTATCAAAATTGTTGGAGGAAATATATACATCTAAAAGCCTAATT
Organism: Suncus etruscus; assembly: GCF_024139225.1. NCBI lineage: Eukaryota > Metazoa > Chordata > Mammalia > Eulipotyphla > Soricidae > Suncus > Suncus etruscus. The sequence continues at coordinate 30,473,468 of NC_064863.1, forward strand.
CTTTCCAGTACTTGGATATGCATGAATTTGAACATGCTAAATTGGAAGAACTTTTAAATAAACATCCCAATATCCACAAAATAAATGTTGCTATTAATATTTAGTGTACTTCCTCAGCCAAATTCTATATACCTCTGTCCACATATCAATAAATTTATGTTATTTTCTACTCACAGTTAATTAAAAACTTCTCAGCAACTTCTTGGAATATTTTAGTTGCAGAAATTTATATAAAACATAAAATTTAATGCACATATGCATGTTTAAATATACATTTAACTTTGGTTTGATAGCTGCAGATTTACCCATGTTCTTCAGATACGTAGCAAGGAGTGGAATTGATGGATATTAGGGAAATTATATCTATTTTTGAGATGTCTTCAAATTATTTTGCACAGAAGTTGACAATACCAAGAGTGAATGAGGAATCCTTGTTCACTATATCTCCACCAGAACTGATTGGTTTAGCCTCTTTGATATAGGTCATTCTTACTGGTGAAGGGTGATACCTCTTTATCTCTTTGATTTGAAAAGCAATCCATGGGGCCGGGTGGTGGCGCTAAAGGTAAGGTGCCTGCCTTGCCTGCGCTAGCCTTGGATGGACCGGGGTTCAATTCCCTGGTGTCCCATATGGTCCCCCAAGCCAGGAGCAACTTCTGAGCACATAGCCAGGAGTAACCCCTGAGCGTTACCAGGTGTGGCCCAAAAACAAAAACAAAAACAAAAAAAAAAAAAAAAGAAAAGCAATCCATGTCTAAAATAGATAAGTAAATAAAGTGTGGTATAAGGGCTGGAGATAATATACTGGGGTTAAGTGTGCATGCGTTGCATGCCTTCAATTTGAGTATGATCACCAACACCATATACTCAACACCCATTGTTGGGTGTTCCCTTGGAAAAACCCAAAGCATCCAAACAGTGGCTCATCATCCCAGCACTTTATCCTTGGGTCCTAACACTAAATCATTGTTCAAAAAAATCTGTGGCATATATACACAATACTACTTAGCTTTAAGTAAAGATGAAATCTTGTACTTTTATACAAATATGGGACAATGATGGGACTAAAGAGTTTTTGTGTTAAGCAAAAGATTTCATAAGGAGAAAACCAAATATTTAATAATCCTATAAAGTACATAAAAAGCAAGCAAATGGACAGTATCTAATGAAAACAAATTCTTAACTTGACAACCAAATTAGACTTATCAAATAGATTTGGAAGAAAATGAGATGAATTCCATGGACAGTGGAGGAAGGATTTTGACAATTTGTGGTGAGTAGTATTGTGGTAACATTTTACACGTAAAACATAAGTTTTTATATTCTTGTAAACTATTGTTTTCTAATATAATAAAAATTTATTTAATAGTAAAAATATGAAAAAGTCCCATAATTAAACTAAAACATTTAAATATGCTTGAAAAATATTTTACAATAATTCCACCTTTAGAGCAAAAAGAAAAAAAATGTTTCTTTTCTTTCTTTTGTTTGTTTATTTTGGGCATACAACCAATCGTGCTGGGCTATGCAATACCAGAATCAAATCCAGAGTTTCCATATTCAAAACATCGTCTTAGATACTTTGAGCCATTTCTCCAACTAAAATACAAATAAGAGAAAAACATTGTAAAGTATATTGTGTTTATTGAGCGGTATCAGAAATTTCCATCAAATATCAGTGTATTGTTAAGACTGAACTGTGTGGATAAGCCAAACTCAAGTGACTTTTTAAAATTTTGTTGATTACCTTGAAGTTTAGGTTCACTTATAAGAATTCTAAAAGTGGGTACAATCAAATCTTTAATTGAAGTAAAAGAACCTAATAAAAGGAAATATGTTTATGTATTTATAAATTATACATCTTTGAAATAACTTGTTTTTACTTGAAAAGGCTATCAGTTTACAAATAAACGTAACAGGAATCATTAAACTTCCTAATTGCTAAAATGCCTCATTTTAACAGTAGAAATGGAAAGTATCTAACAACAGAGTTTTAATCTTTTTTTTTTAATTTTAATCTCTTAACATCACAACAGCTATGAAATGGTCATCTGTTTGTCATCTAATGGTCAAATAATTTTAACATTAATCTTATATATCCATCCCCTTTCTTTCAATATGGATCAATGGTTATAAACCACTGACACTTAGCATTTAGTATTCTATTATCCTAAAACTTATTCAAGTTATCAACTTTATTTCAGCATAAAAATTGTTTTTGATTAGTAAATAGACCTAGAAAATTGATTGAGGTTTTTTCCATTCTTTCTCTATCCTTCTTAGACTTCTCCACTTCCTCCAACTCCACATAAAATTGGTTTATTGTTACTTTGAAATCTAGAGGTTTTCCATGTCTGGGAAATTTATTATTGACTATGCGTGAAGGTGAAATAATTCACCTTCATTATGCCTGACTGCAATTGGCTCTCTGGGTGAGGGGCATGAAAAGGCAAATGCTGAGATCATGGAGAACAGAAATTGGCTGTACCTGAGTTCTTAGGGAAGTATCTGAGTAGCTGAGCAGGTCTTAAGTCAGCAATGGTCTGCTAAACATTTCTTTCTGGCAGACAAAAAAAATAAAATTTGTCAGAGTCTCTCAAGCAGTACTCAGCAACTCTGGGATTATCTCCAGTAATTTTTTTAATTGCTAAAACCCTGCATTATTTGGGATTATCCAGGCCACCCTAACAGTGCTCATGTGACCTCCAGTGTTATACAGTGGTGCTTGCGGATCTCTAGAGCTGCATCTGGATATGATCAGGAAACCCTATGGTGCCAGGGATTAAATTAAGGCCCACTGCAATCAAGACATTAAACTTAAACCCTGTATTATCTCTTAGACTCAAAAAACAAAATCTAATCCCAGGGAACACATTTTAATATAATTGAGGGTGTATATATATAGCTATATAGTGTAAAATGGTGTTAACATAGAACAAATAAGGGAATATTATATAGTTATTTATATACTATTACAACAGAAAACATTGATAAAATTATACAAAATTGATAATCATACAAATAAGTATCAAAATTATATAAATTATACAAAAATAATTATACAAAGTGAGATTAAACATATTTACTGCATACTGTCAAACAAATATCATAAATGGAAATAAGTTTTGCAACAGTAAAGCTGATGACTACCTAGACTCATGCAGTTATCTATGAAATATTTATTAAATACATTGCTCTTTAAATTAATAAGAAAACCCCTGTTACTACTAATAGGTAGCTACAAATAAGACATTTTGTAATGATGTTTGGTCCCAAATGAGATTGACCAGAAATTTGTTTTTTGTTTTGTTTGGGGGACAAATCTGGCAATTTTCAAAGGCTACTCTTGGCACTACACTCAGGAACTCCTGTCAAGTTCTTGTAGGACCTTATGGAATACTGGAGACTGAAACCTGGTAGGCCAAATGCAAAGCATGTGCCTTACTTACTGTACTACTACTCTAGCAAAGGAGTTTGTTTTGCAGTAGTAATTTAAAATGTTGATTGACAGAAATTTAATATTCAAGTTCAATGATTTTACTGATTTAATAGGAATCTCTTTAAAACAGGCAATTACCCTTGGTGTTAGTTTTGCTTTTCAAACTATCGGTATTATCTGAGGGGCCAGATGGATGGTACAGTAGGTTAGGACCTTTTTCTTTCATGCCTTTGGACCAAGATTTGAGTACCTATATTCCATATGGTCCCGAAACTGTCAAGAGTGATTTTTGAGCAAAAAGTCAGAAGTTAAGACCTGAACATAGCTGGATGTGGCCCTCAAACTATAAAAAACAACAGTTATCTGATAAAAATGGTTTGATTTCTAAAGTGTTTGAATTTCTTAACTTTATCTTATATATTTAAAATATTAACAGTGATTGAATGCCTCTACTGATAAGAGTACAATATTTGTTGATAAATTAATTTTGGCTAACATACTAAAACCCTATCAAGAAGACTTTATTATGGTCATTATAATATAAGTTAGAAATCTTACACATTCTTAAATTTATTAGAAATGAGTTTATAACTTTTTGCCTATGTGTTTACACCATGAGATGATAACACATTGGAAAGATAATTTTGTAAAATAATACTCTACATCTTGTTTGTAAAACCTAGCATATAGAATATATACTTTTTAATTTTCTTATATATTGGATGTCTAATTTCTGGTAGCTCTACACAGTGGTAAGCAGGCCAACAAAATCATTCTATTTCAATTTTTTTAGTCAAATAGCTTCATAAGTAAGTTTATAGTTGGAATATGTGTAAATGAAAACATGAGCCAGAAAAATTCCTTGGGAGCAAATGTTAATATTTCTTCATAAGTCAAGAAGAAATACATCTTACTTAAGAATTCATATTCTTTTATGAATTGTTTTAATTAGGTAATTGAGCAATTATGCAGAAAATGATTCAGATATATTAGAATTAAGACAAATGTACTCAAGCATAATTCTAAAGTTTTCATTTTAATATAAAATATAAAAATCATTTAGCCTCTCTTTCTCCCTCCTTCCCTCCCTCCCTCCCTTCCTCCTTCCTTCCTTCCTTCCTTCCTTCCTTCCTTCCTTCCTTCCTTCCTTCCTTCCTTCCTTCCTTCATTCCATTCTCCTACTTTCCTTTCCTCCTCATTATTTCTCCATCCCTTCTTCCTTCCTCCCTTCCATCCCCTCCCTTCTTTCCTTCCTTCCTTCCTCCCAACATCCCTCCCTCCTTCCCTCCCTACCTCCCTTCCTCCCTCCCAAGCTCCCTCCATCTTCCCTTCCTCCCTTCTCTTTCTTCCTCCCTCTCCCAAGCTTCCTTCCTCCCCTTCCTCACTTCCTTCCTTCCTCCTTAACTTCCCTCCTTCCTTCCTACAAATCTCCCTCCCTTCTTTCTTCCTCCCTCCCCCAACCTTCCTCCCTTCCTCTCTTCCTTCCTCCCAACCTCCCTCCCTCCTCCCTTCCTCCCTCTCTCCCAACCTTCCTCCCTCACTTCCTTCCTTTCTTCCTCCCTCCCAACCCTCCTTCTTTCCAACCTTTCTTCCTCCCAACCTCCTTCCTTCCTTCCTCCCTCCTTCCCTCCTTCCTTCCTTCCTTCCTTCCTTCCTTCCTTCCTTCCTTCCTTCCTTCCTTCCTTCCTTCCTTCCTTCCTTCCTTCCTTCCTTCCTTCCTTCTTCTCACAGTGCTCAGGTGCTCAAATGTAGTGCTGAATATGAAACTCAGCTGTCTGCATGCAAGGGTTGTTATAAAAGTGAAGGGAAAATATTATGAAATCACTTTGTAAACGAAAAATGCTATACAACGCTTGGTTTTCTCTCTCATCACTAATAAAAATCTGATTTGAACTGATTTGACCAAAGCTCTGAAGCTGAGTTGATAAAGAAATATTTCATCTCTGTGTTTGCAGTCCTTGAGGTTCATTAGGCATATACACATATAGAAAGTAATTAACATCCATTTGAAAAAAATGAAAAAAATTAACATTGTATAAAGTATGTGGAGGAATGTACAATTGTACTTAAAAACTAGCATTTAAGTCAGCATATCCAAAATCTTTTCTGGGGGGGACTATTAGGATAGAACTAAACATTTAGAATAGGTTGGCCATGAACTGTAGAAGGGAACTGTTGCCCTATTATAAAAACTGGGATTTGAGAAATAAAAAAATTCAAAACAATAAATCTTTCTGGGGCAGGAGTGATAGCGATTTCTAAGCACATAGCCAGGAGTAACCCCTGAGTGTCACCGGGTATGGCCCAAAAACCAAACACCCCCCCAAAGAAAGAATAAATTTATCTGCAGCCCATATTTTATTTTACACTTTTTATTTTATTTAAGCACCTGCATTTTATAAGGTTACTCATAGTTTGAATTTTAGACTTTCAAAGTCCCAGCACAATTCAAACTCTAGGGTCAACATCCCTCCCTCCATCAGTGTTCCCTAGTTCTGTGTCGTGTCCCCCCCCCACCCCCCCACCCACCCCCCCGCGCAGGATGTCACCTTGACAGGCACATTTTTAAATTTGGTTGTTGCAGTTGGGTCTTATGGATTTAGTACTGTTGAGTTTTTATTTTGGATATGTAGCTTTACTAATCCTCTACAACATCAATATACTGAGTTCACTTGACCCCTGACTCCACTCCTGCTACTTCCTGTTTATTTCTTCTTATATCCCCTCTTGATTTCAAAGTTTTAAATAATGGCTGGTAAGTGAGTGTTGCAACGAGTTCTCTCAAATTTTGGCTTGGCATTTTTTCATCTTTCTGAAGTAGAAAATCACCTCACCTTAGCTCCTAAAGGTAATAAAAAAAGTGTAAGATCCAGAAAGTAAGAACTCATTAAAAAGAACGCATTAGCCACCAAGGTGATTGCTTTTGTGATGCCTTTTAGATGATCCATTTAGTTGTTAGGTATGAACCAGGTACTCTGTCTTTATTCTTCTCAGGTGGGCCCCTAGTTAGATCTTGTAGAGTTGATAAGAAAATGTGTATAGGACATTTTCTGACAGTGGTGAAGTTACTCTGAAATTGCTTTCTGTATCATTGTAAATTCTTTTCCTTGAAGATAAATGAGGCCAAAAGCAAGAGGCAAGAAAATTTGTCGCTAACATAAAACTTGCAGACTACATACACTATATTCCATCACGTAGTAGCTACATAAAATGTATTCTCGGAGCTGTTAGCTTTCTAAATGAACATCTTCATAGGCTGAATATGATCCTGCTTGTAAAACTAAGAGTACAGTTGTATAGAAAATATAAACATATTCATTTATATCCTCCTTTAATATAAAATACTCTGTTAACTATAACTTCTCTTAAAGTTACCTTCGATATATCTAAGTGTCTGTATAGTCTAATTTTTCCTTTATTTATAGTATCTCTTTAGATTAGGGCATAATATATATCCAAATAATATTATACATAATATAAAATATATTTAAATTAGTAATTAATATATCCTAATATATTGTAGAAAATCATATTAACATATCAATATATTGCATTATTATATACTGGAGCATTATCTTTACTAAGATAAACATCCCTTAGAACAATTTATACTTTCAATTGTAATTGATTATTTTTCTTTTTATAAAAATTTTTGAGACCATTGTGAACTACAAGTCCTTCCAAGTTGGATTTCAGGCATATTGTGAAAATGAATTAGGGCCAATGCCACCACCAGTGTTGACCTTTCTCTGCCAAAGTTCCCAGTGTGCATTCCATACTTCCACCTTTAGTCCCCTGGCCTGCCAGTGTAACAGGCCCATTTTAAGTATAGATTGTTAAAGTTTGGTTCTCTTGATTCTATTGTTGACTATGGATTAAATATTTAGTTCTGTCCTTTTTTATCTCCACCAATGCACCTGAGACAACTTGACCCCTCGCTCCCATCCTCTTTTTTTCTCAATTTTGTAGAAAAGTACAGAAATTTGAGGTAAAACCAAATAATTCATGTCCCAAGGTTCTATGAAAAAGGCAGGAGCACCGATCTAGAAAAAGTAAAATAAAAAAAAAAAAAGAGGAGTGATGGTGGCAGTTTGTCTATTTGTTGTTGCTTTACATAAGCTCAGTAAATGGGGGAAATTAGCAAGGAAAAACCCTTGGCCTAAAAAAAACAGAGTATCTCTACCCACAAAGCATCCTCTCATAAGACTAACTATCTGTCTTTTATATAATGTGTAGCACATAGTATGTTTGATACATCAAATTATATATATATATATATTAATGTAACACCTTTATTTTTTGTTTTCCCTTTCCTTTGTCCTAGTTGAAAATTTCCCAAGTGCTCACTGGGCTCAGTGAACCCAGTGATGCTATGTGCCTGATGCTATGTGCTTGTCTAGTGATGTGGAGAGGTCCTGGGATCAAACCTTCAACCTCACACATACAAGGCAGGAACTCCATCACTATCCCAATCCCTGCGCCCTTTCTACTAATAATTTTTGTCTTATTTGCTTTTGTTTCCTTTTTCTTCTCGATTCTTAAGTCTATTTTATTTTCCAGTTTTCTTATCTAAAACATGTGACTTTTGTATTTTGCTTACTTTTGAGGAAGAGGGATTTTTTTTGTTGTTTTGTTTTGGGGCCACACCCGGAGGTGCTCAGAAGTTACTCCTGGCTATCTGCTCAGAAATAGCTCCCGGCAGGCACAGGGAACCATATGGGACCCGATATTCAAGCACCTTAGGTCCCAGATTGGCTGCTTGCAAGGCAAACGCCTCTGTGCTATCTCTGTGCTATCTCTCCGGCCCCAGGAAGAGGGATTTTTAAGTAGTGCTCAAGAAGCCTGGAAGCTTCATGGGTAATGCTTAATAAGCTGGGCTAACAATTCAATGCAGTCTGAGAATGTGGTGCTGCTTGGGCCTCATGGTGCCAAGAATTATGTGGGACACCTCAAAGATGCTTGAGGGCCTTCTATGCTACACTAACTATGCTCAGAGGACCATATGCCCATGTAATCTAACCCTGGGCATGCACATGCAACAGAAGTAACCTACCTGCTGTCCTATCTCCCAATTTACTTTCTCTATTTTTGAGCGATCACTTTAAAGATTATGATATAACTTAATAGAGTTTGATACATTTTCTTGATACCATTAAAATTTCTAAGTCTTTAGTTCCTCACACCTCTTTGCTCTAATACTAACTCTACTGTATTGTTATTTTTCTGTTTGTTATTTTTTTTGGTTTTTGGGTCACACCCAGCAGCGCTCAGGGGTTACTCCTGGCTCTATGCTCGGAAATCGCCTCTGGCAGGCACAAGGGACCATATGGGATGCCGGGATTCAAACCACGGTCCTTCTACATGCAAGGCAAACGCCTTACTGCTGTGCTATCTCTCCGGCCTCTCTACTGTATTTTAATATCAGTAAAATTTTAGTGTCATTTTCTAGTAATTACTTATCTACACTTTCTCCTGTCTTTGAACATCTGGCAGTTTATCTGGAACCAAATTTCTCTTGCTTAAAAAACAACAACAACCTCTTTAATATTGTTCAATGTAGTTTAATAGGAAAACTTATCAATTTATCTGGAAAAAGCAATGCCAATCTTCTTAATGTATTTTCTTACTTTTTTTTTATCTCCATCTATTTTAACTCTACAAAATGGTTTAAAATTACTTTAGTCACTTTATCATTAAATGAAATGTAAAACTTAATAGAAGATTCTTTTTCTTTTATTCTTTATTCTTAATTCCTCTGAAATCTGTTGTGGGTTCAAAGTTGTAGCCTTCACAATGAAACCTACAGTGCTAGGGTGGGGATGTCTAGTTCAAAATTTTCAGTGCTACCATGTAAAGTCAAGTACTGATTTGAGTAGAGTCAAATATTTCAAAGTGATGACTATTAAAAACTTGAGGGCTATAAAATTAAAACAGCAGAGCATATCTGTGTCATATCCTCATCATTTAGAACATCCATCTCACTGGCATGTTAAAAAATGAATTTGAGGAATACATAAAATTAAAAATTTTCCAAATACTTTCATAACCCTTTACCTCAAGATGAAAAAGACAATCATATTAGATGTGTAAAACAATTTTAATTTGTACTCAAAGTCTGAGATCTTCATTAGCCCTTATATTTTACACTTGAAAAATGGAGACAATGGTATACGAAGATAAACAGGAAACTATTATGTTTCAAAAATATTCAAATAAGGTAGAGAAAACTCTAGATATATACAACAGTGTCAAATAGGTTTTCACATCTTCTTACATAATAAAACATAAATAATATTATATATTCAGAATAAGTTTTAGATTTTTTTCTCCCTAAATACTATTAAATCTTGTTTTAAAAGGAAGGTTTGCAGGACTATTTAATAAACTGGCCTGCAGTTTCTCTTTCTTAAAAAAAATCCCAATCTACCTGTATTTAAGAATACATATCATGACCATGACAAACTATTTTATTATCACATGTAAGTTATCAATAGTTTACAATAAAGAATCATTTAATAGCATTTTACTGCATTAGGAATAAACTGACTGAACTATGGACCTTTGGAGTCATACAAATTCTGGGAGAGAAACACCAAGGAAAGAAGACAGAAAAACAGCAAAGAAATGCTAGAATATAGTTTGGTACCAAAAAAAAAAAAACAATTTTAACAGAAGTTATTAAGACACAATGAAACTATAAATATATTGATTAAAAATGCTTCTGTTAAAATGGACTAATATAAAGTATTGTTTGTCTTGGGACAATTACTCAGTAGCTTATCTTTGGGTAAAAACAAAAGCAGAGATGTTATTGTAGTAACAGGGGAGATGATGACTTTATTAAAAAATACACGATTGGTAACTGAGTGATAGACATAGCCTGCTAACATACTTTGAAGAGTTCCAGGTTGTACTTCTAAAAATATATCTTGTGAATAATTCACTGATGCCTCAATGTTAAATGTAAAACAGTAGCTTTCCCAAACTCAGAAGGACCAGACCTAGATCATACACTTCCAGTTAATTCTGACATTGCAGAAACTTTACAATCTCAATTAAAAACAACAAATACAAAATGAACATAAAACAGCAATACAAAATCAAATGACAAAATAGAACCCTGTATGGATTTTGTTCGTACCAAAGGAATAGTAAGAAAACATTTTTTTAAAAGGTGCTTGTTTACAGAGACAGTGCAAATGACCTCTGCCACATCCAACACATTATCATTCCGTGCATGTGTCTACAGGATAAGTTCACTAACAGCATACATAAAGGATTCCATTGTATTACCTCTGTAAAAACACTTAGTAGGCCTTTTTTTTTTCTCAGCACTAGGTCATAAGTTCTAGGTAACACTGAACGAGAATAAATATTGGCTTTCAAGATTCATGGACTTTGTTTTCAAGATTTGTTCTTCCCTAATTTCTCTATAAAACTCCAGGATCATTCATTAGATAGTCACATTCACCAATCCCTTTTCAGCTTGCATTCTTTACTTTTCCTTAAGGTGGGCTGCATGTAAACCAAGAAAAAAAAAAACAAAACAAACAGAAAAAAAATCACATGGTAACAATATACAAGGTTTCTTCCCAAAGTGCAAAATGTGTTACATATAGCTTCACCAGAGCATTTTAAACAATACAGTACAGTTTGAGAGTCCTCGCTCTAAATTACACCACTCAGGCAATTACTTTAAAATATTGGCCCCTTAGAGTAACTTGGTCTCATTTTATACAAGGTTAATACAAATGAACTGTACAGGCGGCATTCAGATCAAAATAAAGCTTACTCTATTCACATATATACATACATAGCGTTAGAGGCTCTTTAAATGTGTAGGTTTAGTCAGACGAACCAATAAAACCATAAATTAATTAAAGTTTGATTTCTTGTTTGTACATACACTTAGTACTCCACATTCATTTGACTTCTTTCTGCAAGATCTGCTCACCCTGTAATTCCTTTGGCAGGGTCCTAGACCTCTGCAAAACTGCACTGAGTTCTTCGATGACCTTGGATGGTAACTTATGGTCAGAGTCCAAAGCAGCTCTGTTATTCTTCTCTTCAGCCTTCCTCAATGTCTTGAGATTTTTAAGGCCTTTTGGCTGCCCCTGCAGGGCCTCAGCTTCTGAGTCCTCCAGACAGTTGAAACTCCGAGGTTTTCGGGTTCGAGTTCGGAGTTTTTCATCCTTGTGCTCCAGGCAGTGGGCCACGAGGGAGGCTCTCTCTTTCAAGGTGTGGTCCCCAAACTCTTGATCATGCTTCTCTCTCAGCTGCAGCCTTTCGAGTTCTGCTCTGGCACTCTAAAAATAAAATGAAATATCTCACAGGAAAACAAGATTTGGCACAATGAAAGTCTAAGAAAAAAAAACACAACGTATTTCACATAGAGGTTGATGCTTCTTATAGCATGTTGATGACTTAATGTATAACTTTGACATACCAGGACTGTCCTAAACTTAGAGCTACCTTGTCAACTACAATGGAGACCATACAAAGCATGTAACTTTAGGTCAGTCATACAGTTTATTTCAAATAGTGTTTCCTGAAGAGCTCGCCTCATCCAATTCACTCTTGTCTGGTTGTGCCACACGTTCTTAACATAGTTTCTATAATGGTGAATCCTTAGCATGGAGATGGCCAGAGAAACATGCTCAGCTCTTGACTACTTTTCACAGTTCAAAAAATACTCCAGCAGCTAAGGATGCTGGATTCAGAGAGGTCCATATAGGGGAAAGGTGCCTGCTTTAGATGAGGCCAACGCTTTGGAGGGACCTAGCACTGTTAGGAGTGACTTCTGAGCAAGAATCCTGGACAATCCCTGTGGACCACTGGGTATGGATCCCAACACCCCCCCTCCTTACTATTTAAATTAAAAATAAGGTTTCTAAGGAGTACTTTTTCTTTTAAATCAGGATTCCCCAAAAGTGATGTTCGGGAGACACTAAGTCCCAGAAATGGAACTCAGGGCCTTATACCTACATACTAGGTGTGTTCTTTAGTACTTTTTCTACAGTCCAGCTGAGAATTATTCCTGCAGAAAAATCTACTTTTTTTGGGGGGGGTAATATATCTGGTGTTTTTCAGAGCAAGAAAGAAAGAAAGAAAAAGAAACTTCAAAAATAAACAGTTTTCATAATTTCATTCTAATAAGCAAGAATCTGAAATGGGATCCTGGGCTGGCTTGTCTGAAACCACAATGCTTCAAAATTTCTCCCTCATCAAACTGTGGTCCAGGAGTGAGACTGAAGAGTTGTTTGATAAGTGACAATCTAGGTCACTCTTTTCTGCTTCAAATGCATTATTTTTGTTTTACAAAAATATTTTTTACAAAAAAAATTCTTAAGAGGAATGGCAATTTCATAAACTAGTGATCTATCCATCATGCCTTTCAAGTTCCTCATTATTCTGGCACAGTAAGCATTAGGCATTATTCTAATGTTTCATAGATTATATTCAATCCATACAACAACACTATGAGGTGGGCACCTTTATCATTTCTGCATGTTTACACTAAGAAGCTGAGCACAGAAAGGAGGTAAAGAAGATTTCACAGGGAGAAAGTAGAAAGGCCACAGGTTCTATCACAGTTGCACTCTCATAAGCACTGTTTCCCTCTGTGTTTGGTTTCTTTGGCAAACAGCTTCTTTCTTCATTTATTCAACTTAAGAAGTCATTTTATCTAGGAAAATTTTGCTACTTAGATGAAGATTCTTTATGCCTATTTTAATAAACCTTCTGAGAGCAAGACATGTCCCAACAACGTATTTGAAAAGCAGTTTTTGAATATGCTCACTTATTGTATTTAATGGGTTAATGTTATTGGCAAATAAACATTTTTTTCATTTTCATTTTAATACTTTAAGACTTTTTTGTTTGTTTGTTTTTGAGTCACACCGGCAGCACTCAGGGGTTATTCCCAGCTCTTTTCTCAGAAATCGCTCCTGGCAGTCACTGGGGACAATATGGGATGCCAGGATTCAAATCACTGTCCTTCTGCATGAAAGGCAAAACACCTTACCTTCACGCTATCTCTCCGGGCCCCCCACTTTAAGACTTTCAATGGTTATTCAATACTGGGATACTTCAAAAATATTTAGGCAAATTTTTTGAATCATCATCACATCACTATGTTTACCAAACTTATAGAAAAAGGTTTATCTCTTTGGTAGTTTGGTGGTGGGGAAGGTACATTAACGTCATATATAAAAACCACAGATATTAACATTATTTTAACCAGATTACATTACATAAAATTACATTTTTTTTACAAAATTATATTACATAAAATTTACCTTAAGAAATCAGCAGTATTTCATGAGGGTATTTTAAAACCTAGATTTCAGATATAAAAGTAGCTCATCTATATTCAGTTATTATCCCAATTCTCTACTTGATATGCTTGTTGTATTTTGGTCCTAATAAATTATCAACATGCTCTGAGCACAAGAATACAATATATTGTGTATATTTGATTAATTCACTTAATGTACGTCAGATATTACTGGTTAGACTAATTATATGTTAGGATTAAGCAACAGATTAAGCAACTTTTTCAAGGAAAAAGTAATATAGTGAGTCCAACAAAAAAAGACATATATGGAAACCATAAAAATTGAACATGAGATTAACAATGCTTAAACCTTTAAGTTTATTTGTTTAGAAAGCAAGAGGTTCAAGCACCTTAATCCCAATCCTAGTCTTAAAGAAAATTTAACAATATCTTTTATATATATTTTTTCCTTTGGGGAATTCAATTACAGCAATGAAACATACCCAAGTCCCAATGGGTCTAATGAATTCTGAGTGTAAACAGCCCATCTCCTCCTGTCTTGACCTGGATTTCAAGATTGATTCAAATTTGTTTTCCTCTACCCCTCAAGCTGAGAAGACAAATAGCTACTTTTTTAGAAGATGCCAAATCTTTATTGATGCTCAGGGGTTATCATGCAATTAAATTGATCAAGACACACCATCAATTCCCAAGCAACTGTAATTTGATTTTGTTATTAGAAGGTCTAGTTACCATGGATCCAGACATATTCAGCCATGGGCTGGGACTGTCTGTTAGAACCCTTTCATCACCAGAACTCCTATAGATATAGTGCTTAAGAGAGAGTGGAATACCATGATCCATAAAATTCCCATGATAGATGTGAAATGTCACTATTCTTTCGAAGTGATTGTCACTGCTTTTGAAGCCAATAAATTAATTAATGCACCCAAATCACATGGAGACATAGCAAACAATTGGTATAAAATCCTGACCTACCTCTATATTTCTCCGGGCTTGATTTACATTTTTCTCAAGCTGAATGGGAATTAGAGGCAAACCTCCAATTTTAGGATTTTTAGTTATTGAGCGTTTCCGTTCCTTTCCAGCTGGTGGCCATATATCGTTCTCATGCTGTGGAAACACAATTTCTTGCTGTTGGTGTGCAGTTTTATTATGTAGCCCATCACATTACATAGTCACTCGGCTCCTTTTCTATTATCCAAATCAAATGATCTGCTTTCTATGAGAATGTCATGTATAATGAAGATGTTGACTGGTGACAGCATAGCTGGAGGATATAAAACTCTAAAATGAACTGAGCTTTGAGGTCTCAGTTCAATCTCTAAGTTTCAAATATATGCCTTCTTTACTAATCAAACTAAAAGGGGGGATATTTAAGGAAACCAGAAAACATCCTTGCAGAAGGAAATATAATACACATGTCTGTTTCTAGGTTCTGCAATCAAAATCACTCTACATTCATTTTCTCCCTTCTCTAGTAATAACTTCAGTGTAAAAATAATTTAATTTTAATATACACAGGATCAATCTGAGACCTGGATAACAAAAATTTAGCCTATTTTATGGCCTTTTGAAACATATTACTTTTTTTCCTCTAATTTAATTCTAAAGAAATATAACCTTAGACCTGGACATTTATATTAAAAATCACTGTGCAACAGAGAGAGTGGCACATTTGTTTTCAAATTATTGACTACAACTTCTGGTCCACTGAACAGTTATAGATGGTTAAAGAAAAGTTGATTTTTGGTTGGGAGAAATATGCACAGGTACAAATACAAGCTCTTGAGTGATACGACCTTAAGATATGTATATAAAATATTTAAGAAATTCTTCTATTCTTCAGGTAGTTATATTTTCCAGAAATTGGAAAAACATTTTAAAATAACAATCTGAGCTAAAAATACTAAACATAAAACAAAAATCTTACAGATATAACTGAAAGAACAAAATTGTTTTATATTCAATTTCAACTAAAATTCAATGAATGCACTTATGTAAGCCCGGAAGTTCTTTCAGGGGGCTTAATCTTTTTTATTTCCACTATCCTATCTTTTTCTCTGAAGGATAGTATAAATTATTCCCCAGCTTTTATTCTAGTACTATACCACTAAAATTTCCACCTCTCTGATGGCGATGAATGCTAAATTTAAGTTACTTAATTAATTAAATTTTCGTATTACACATCAAAAGTCCTAAGTCCTCTTCTAATCAGTATTTCCACTCTGATTACAAATAACTTTTGTCTAGTCATATCTATATCCCAAGACCAGAATATATAATCCAAAATCTGAAAAATGGGCCATAAAGATAGTAAGGAAGTAGGTGCTTGCTTGGCCTGTAGTAAACTTGGGTTGAATCCCCACCATTCCATGATCCCCCAAGCTTTGTTAGGAGTGATTTAGGAGCTCAGACAGAAGTAGTGAGCACTTCTAACTGTGTACCTTGTAAAACAAATTTGAATAAGAATAACTATAAGAATATGAGGGCAAATAAACATTTACTTAAGATTGCTTTCTACCAGCTCTGGGCCACTCCTGTTTTGATTTTTCCTCTAGATTCTGGACTACCTACATCAGCATATGTGTAAAGGATACACTTCCCCATCTTAAAGACATATTGAAACTCCATGCATTATAATTCTTTTATTCCTGAAATTTAAAGTTGGTAAGATTATAGGATTGTTTTTTTATGTATGATCTCTCATTCTCTCTTTCTCCTGATCCACCCCCTGCAGAATGCTATAATATTCTGTAAGTATGCTACAGCAAATTCACTGTTTCCACCTTAGTCTGGGCTCTCATTTTCTTCCACATAAGCTGTTCTTTCTGCTGCATTTCGATTTTTCTCCAGTGTAGTCTCATCAGTGTAATTATAATTACTATATAAGTATAAATCAGCTAATTACTTTTTGTTTCTCAAGCACCAAAATTGGGATATCACCTGTCCTATATTCCTTCTATCTTACATCCGTGTCACATTGTTCTTCAGGATTTTCAAATAATAACCTAAATTCTGACCAAGGCTTATGACATTGCTGGTCTTTCTCTTTGATTGCTCCCACTCTTGAATTTCTGAAATTTATTCAGTCTTAAGAACATCTGCAGCTACTCAGCAAAACAATCCCTATGAACTGATCTCAACATTTTTCACACCTTAGCACCTTTGCTTATTTTATCATCACACACAGTAACTATTTGAAATTTTATTAGATTACTTGGTTTTCATCTTTTAAAATTTGAGAAATACTAAACAAATAATTGGCCAAAGGCACTGGATTCTGTGTGCACAAAAGAACACACATCTAATAAAACTACTTAAGTCCACCCTTCATAGCAGTTTTATTTAAGCATGAGAGACTGACATAAAAAAATCTAATTATACTAACCAAGTTAAATTAGAAGTGGGATGCTAAAATAGAGCTACAAAGTATTTCCACAGACTGAAGGTTGAATTGGTCTGAAAGTGAAGGTAAAGTCTGCAAGGGTTGCAGGAGGCAAGACAGTGGTGATGGTACTGGAATTATGTGAAGGAGAAACCATTATTAATAGTACTGTTAAGCACAGATTTTCAATTTAAAAATTCAAAAAAGAAAAGGACCTTGAGGAGGATGCAGAATATTCAGAGTATTCTATATAGGGACTGGGGATGTTGACACAGCACATGGTTTGTACTGCAGTGCCCTCGTTTCAACTTTAGTATGGCTGGCAGTGGCACCAATTATATATATATATATATATGTATATATATGTATATATATACATATATAATATTGTTATATTATATATATATTTATATACACACATATAATATATGGATATATTATATATTTATATATAAAAAGTATTATATTATTATACACATATAGGTCCCAGAAAGAGCTCTGTGAGGGACTTCCAGTGTAACTAATGTTCACTATTTTATTACTGTCTAAGGAAATGAACCATGAATTCCATAAATCCATAAAAGTCTTTTTGGGGGGATGCAGGTTTCCAGGTAGCACTCAGGGGTCTACAGGCCTCAACAGCAATTCTCAGCAAATTGGGTGGGTAGTTCAGTGTAACGGCCAAGGATGTGATGCTCCAAAAACCCTATGGCTGGGGATACCTGAGCCACTTTTGTAGAGCTCAGAGCTCAGGACCACACACCCTGCAGTATTAGAGGCTTCCAGGTCTACTTCTGGAGATGCTCGGAGGGCTATTAATGTGATACTAGGAATCAAACTAGACTGGGTGCAGGTTGGGCAGTGAAGTAACTATTGTGGTATCTCCTAGGCTTCAAAAGGCCTTTATATTTATCTTAACTCCCCCAACCTATATCAAATAGAATGCACTGAGGAAAATAAGTAGATTGGGTCTCTAGGACCATGACAATAGGAAAATGGCTGAGGAAGGAATAATTAATATGGCTATGAGATTAAGTTAGCTATACTTTGTTTACCCATTGCAGAATATATGGACTTTATCTACAACAAAAATACCATTTTTTTTGCATCCAATATAGATACAGAACAATTCTTGAATCTTTCCATTATACTAAGATAATCATAATAAATAATCAATAATAAATGAGGTCTTTTTATTTCCTTCTTTGGTTTTTGGGCCACACCCGGTGATGCTCAGGGGTCACTCCTGGCTATGTGTTCAGAAATAATTCCTGGCTTGGGGGACCATATGGGATGCCAGGGGATCTAACCACGGTCTGTCTTGGGCTAGCCCGCACAAGGCCTTATGGCTTGCGCCACCACTCCAGCCCCATAAATGCAGTCTTTTAAAGTAGAGTTCGACTATGGAAAATTTAAAGGAGTCACTACAAAAGTTAGCAACTAGTCTTTTTTTTTTTTTGCAAATCTATTCCCAGGCAGTCTAATAAGTAACTAGGCCTAGAAGAGCAGTATTTATTAACCACTGGAAAGGTTAATAAAATGAACAGAGAAAATAGTTTTCAAAACAAATAAGGATTAAATTTTGGGGTGAATTAACTTCTCACTTATAAGAGAAAACAGGGAGTACATCCTTCGTAATAAAGAGTGGCAACTTAATCGTTATCAGAGAATTTCAATGCTCTTGTGGGAAGCATTAATGGGAATTCAGTCAGACAGGGTTAGGAGAGAAAATAAAATACTATTAATGGGTCTCTTTAACCCTTCTCAGAAAATGTGAGTTGCTTCTAGAGAGACTAAATGGAGAGTTGAATATATGTATTAGTCTCTGGCATCCCTGGGTTTAAATCACAAAACTAAATATGGCTCTAAGAAAATGATGAAATTTTGTTAACTTTATTCTCTCACCTAGAAGGAAAATCATGTCTGGGTTTCAAAACGTATCTGAAGTCTTTAGCATGCAGTAAATATTACAGACATGTAGGTTCCTTTCTCCATTTCTGAAAATGCAAAGGAAGTGAGAGACTTAAGAAAAAGAAGGGGGAGGCTGGAGAAACAGCTTGGAGGCAAGGCATTTGCCTTGCATGCAGAAGGATGGTGGTTCAAATCTTGGTCCCCCGATATGGTCCCCCGAGCCTGCCAGGAGTGATTTCTGAGTGTAGAACCAGGAATATCCCCTGAGCACTGCTGGGTATGACCTGCCCTCGAAAAGAAAAGAAAAGAAAAGAAAAGAAAAGAAAAGAAAAGAAAAGAAAAGAAAAGAAAAGAAAGGAAAAGAAAAGAAAAGAAAGGAAAAGAAAAGAAAAGAAAAGAAAGAAAAGAAAATAAAAGAAAAAAAGAAAAGAAAAGAAAAGAAAAGAAAAGAAAAGAAAAGAAAAGAAAAGAAAAGAAAAAGAAGGGATCAGCAGGCTATTCTAAGAAAATAGTCAAAGGGTACTTTGGTGGGATGACAAGGGAGTTAAGCTATTTCTCTTCCTTTTTTGTCTTGAAGTAGGATAGCTCAGCTAGGCTAAGGAGTTACTGGGCTAGTGAAAAAAGCAGTCTTGAAAATGAACAATTGGGTAAATGTGGATTATTATAGATCACTAAGTATTGATGATAGTATGCCTGTAATATAGTAATTAACAACTGCTTTAAAAATCAAATCCATGCGAGAGAGTAGGGACCCCCGGCGTCCAGGGTGAGTGCACTCTCCTAGGGCGCTCACACGTGGACGACCCCGCAGCCGCCAGCCACCTTGCGCGCGACCCCCCCCATAGACTGCAGAGGCCGGAGCCGCTCCAACCGGGGAGTGGGGACCCCCGGCGTCCAGGGTGAGTGCACTCTCCTAGGGCGCTCACACGTGGACGACCCCGCAGCCGCCAGCCACCTTGCGCGCGACCCCCCCCATAGACTGCAGAGGCCAGCTTGTTGGCACACAGACCACACCACCCGTTGCCTCAACTTCCAGGCCCCAGAGTTCACCCCACCTGACCCGAGCGTAGACAGGGGAGGACATTCCCTAGTACCTAGTGGGCCGGAGTCACCTGCCCAGCTGGGACAGGTGGGACGAAAAAACTGGGTGAGCTTGGGCCTGCCCCCTGGACCTTTAGGTAACCTAGAGCAACCTAGCCCCGAGCCCCAGAGTGGACCTGAGACCCCCCCCCCCCTAGGGCTGAGAGCAGCTACCGGGAGGGCTTGACTGGGGGAATTTCCTCCGCGGTAACTCGGAGGAGCAGAGCTTTATTGACCCCCAGATAAGGGAGGAAACAGAGAGTCAGGCTCAACAGCGCCCGCAACCAGTGTGGCCAGGAGCGGAACTACACCTGCTGACAGGAATAAAGAGGAAGACTGACTTCCAAGTAGTAGAGGAGAGGAGAAAAAGGAGAGGAGAAACAGTGCCCCCCACCACTGTGGTCAGGAAAGGGCCAGTACTAGCTGCCAACAAAAGGGGAAAACAACTAACCAGGCCACATAAAGAGTACAGGAGGATCCAAACCTCAGCGAGTTCACCCAAAAGTCCCTCTAGAACCACCCTCAGGGAGGGAACCCACTCCCACACCACAGGGGATCAAAACAGGTGAAAATTAGAAGCACAGCACTCTAAAACACACCATTAAATACAAAGAAATATGCGTAAATCAAGGAGATCACTAATATCTGGAGATATGGTGACAAACCCTTGCAAGCTTCCAAGCCCACCAAAACGCACAGATCCACGCGATGAAGACCTAAAAGCAGCCAAGAGGAAGGAAATGCAAGAATTAATAAAAGGAATGAGAGAAACCCTAGCTATCGAGTATAAGAAATCTATGGATGAACAAATCAGCCAAATTAAAGAAGAAATGTTAAAGAACATGAGAGATTCCATACAAAAAGAAGTGAAGGAATTAAAAGACAAAGTAACAAGCCTTACAAGCAGAAACACAGAATTGGAGAAACACATTGAAGAACTCGAAGGAAAACTGCAAACAAAAAATGATCAAGAAACCAACAAAGAAATAAAAGGCAAAGCACTGGAAGGAAAGGTCCAGTATCTAATGAACAAGGATAAAAGAAACAACCTAAGAATTGTGGGTATACCGGAAGGGGAGGAAGTAGGGAAAGGGGAAGAACAAGTAGTTAGAGAGATAATAGCGGAGAACTTCCCCACCCTCTGGAAGGAAACTGCAATGCCAATACAGGAAATAAAAAGAGTTCCCAATAAGATAGACCCTAATAAACAAACACCAAGACACATGGTAATCCAATTGGCAAAAAACAAAGAGAAAGAAGAACTCCTTAAAGCAATAAGGAAGAAAAGAAACCTCAAGTACCAAGGTAGGGACATAAGAATCAAACCAGATCTCCCATTTGAAATAATTCAAGCAAGAAGACAGTGGAATGACATATTTAAACGACTGAATGAAAGAAATTTCCAACCTAGGGTCCAATACCCAGCAAAACTTACATTCATATGGGAGGATAGACTAAAAACATTCTCAAACAAGAACGAATTTGAACTATTTGTGCAAACAAAACCGATCCTAAACGACTTACTCAAAGACGATTTACACAATCCAAACCCCCGATTGTAACAAAAACCACCCTACACAACACAACTACACAACAATCCTCTCTCTCAATAATCTCCCTAAATGTTAACGGACTAAACTCTCCAATTAAAAGACACATAGTAGAGAACTGGATTAGGAAAAATAAACCGGACTTCTGCTGTCTGCAAGAAACACACCTACAGATGCAGGACAAGCACAGGCTTAGAATAAAAGGATGGAAATTAATTATTCAGGCCAATGGAAAACAAAAAAGAGCAGGGACAGCCATTCTTATATCAGACCAAATTGCATTCAACCTCAAGAAAGTGATCAGAGACAAAGAGGGTCACTACTTACTGATCAGGGGAACATTAGATCAAGAAACACTCACCCTGGTCAATATCTATGCACCTAATGTAGAGTCAGCAAAATATGTGAAGCAACTACTGGCAAACCTGGAGAAACACATGAAGGGAAATGTGATAATAGCAGGGGACCTCAATACTCCACTATCACCACTGGACAGATCCACCAAACAGAAAAATAGCAAAGAAATAAGAGCTTTGAATGAAAAATTAGAAGATTTAGGGCTAATAGACTTATATAGAGCCCTCCACCCCCAGAAAGCAGAATACACATTCTTCTCAAGCCCACATGGAACCTTCTCCAGAATAGACCACGTATTAGGATACAAAGCCAACCTATATAAGACCACAAAGGTAAGGATCATAAGAAGTACCCTTTCAGATCACTATGCAACAGAGGTTAAAATTGATGTCAAGAAGAAGCAATGGAGGAAAACTAGTACCTGGAGATTAAACAACATCCTGCTCAACAACAGCTGGATCAAAGAACAACTCAAGGAGGAAATAAAAAGATTCCTTGAGACAAATGACAATGAAGAGACAACATGTCAAAATTTATGGGACACAGCAAAAGCAGTAATTAGGGGGAAACTCATAGCAATAGAGGCCTATGTCAAGAAACAGGAAAATAACAAAACCAACAGTTTAAAAGATCACCTCAAAGAATTGGAACAACAGCAACAGAGAAATCCAACCACAACCAGAAGGCAAGAAATAATAAAAACCAGAGCAGAAATAAACAACATCGAAACCAAGAAAACAATACAAAAAATCAATGAGACCAGGAGTTGGTTTTTCGAAAAAATAAACAAGATAGACAAACCATTGGCAAAACTCACCAAAAAAAAGAGGGAAAACACCCAAATCAACAGGATCACAAATGAAAGGGGAGAGATTACAACAGAACCCCAAGAAATACAACATATCATGAGATCATACTATGAACAACTATACTCAACTAGGCTAGAGAACCCAGTAGAAATCGACAGATTCTTAGACAAACACCCTCTTCCAAGACTGGAAAAGGAAGATCTAGAAAGCCTAAACAGACCAATCACCTCAGAGGAAATTGAAGACGTAATTAAAAAACTCCCTAAGAACAAAAGCCCAGGCCCAGATGGATTTACAGGTGAATTCTATCAAACATTTCAAGAAGAGTTACTACCACTTTTCCATAGGCTCTTCCAAACCATAGAAAAAACAGGAATCCTCCCCAACTCCTTTTATGAGGCTAATATCACACTCATTCCCAAAGAAGGCAAAGACACTACCAAAAAAGAAAACTACAGACCAATCTCACTAATGAACATAGATGCAAAGATACTCAATAAAATATTAGCAAACCGAATCCAGCACTTCATCAAAAAGATCATACATCACGATCAAGTGGGATTCATCCCAGGAATGCAAGGTTGGTTCAACATACGCAAATCAATCAACATTATACACCACATCAACAACATGAAAGACAAAAAACACATGATCATATCAATCGATGCAGAGAAGGCATTTGACAAAATCCAACATCCTTTCATGTTAAAGACACTCAGCAAAATAGGGTTAGAAGGAACCTTCCTCAAGATAGTTACAGCTATCTATGAAAAGCCTACAGCCAACATTATACTCAATGGTGAGAAACTAGAAGCATTCCCACTAAGATCAGGAACTAGGCAAGGCTGTCCACTCTCTCCACTTTTATTCAATATAACCTTAGAAGTCCTAGCAATAGCAATCCGACAAGAGAAGGAAATCAAAGGAATTCAAATTGGGAAAGAGGAACACAAGCTATCTCTTTTTGCCGACGATATGATGATATACATCGAAAACCCTAAAGAGTCCACAGTAAAACTCCTAGAAACAATTAACCAATACAGCAAAGTGGCTGGTTACAAAGTCAATACACAAAAGACAGTAGCGTTTCTATATACAAACAATGAAGTTGAGGAGAGAGAGATTAAAAATACAATTCCATTTAAGATAGTATCAAAAAACATCAAGTATCTAGGAATCAACCTTACAAGAGAAGTGAAAGACCTATACCAGGGAAACTTCAAAACACTTCAGAAAGAAATTGAAGACGATCTAAAGAAATGGAAGAACATCCCATGCTCATGGATAGGTAGAATTAACATAATCAAAATGACTATCCTACCCAAACTCCTATATAGATTTAATGCAATCCCTATCCAAATCCAGACACAATTCTTTAAAGAATTAGAACAATCATTCACAAAATTCATCTGGAACCACAAAAGACCCAGGATAGCCAAACAAATACTGAAAAACAAGAAGCTGGGAGGCATCTCCTTACCTAACTTGAAACTATACTATAAAGCCATAGTAATCAAAACAGCATGGTACTGGAACAGAGACAGGACCTCAGACCAGTGGGTCAGAACAGAATTCCCAGACATAAACCCCCAGATATATAGCCAACTAATATTTGATAAAAGAGGCAAGAATATGAAATGGAACAAAGAAAGCCTATTCAACAAATGGTGTTGGTACAACTGGAAAACCACATGTACGAAAGTGAAAATCAACCCATACCTTACTCCTTATACAAAAATCAACTCAAAATGGATCAAAGACCTTGAAATCAGACCGAATCCATAAAGTTTATCGAGAATAAAATAGGCAGAACACTCGAAGACCTATATATCAAAAAGGTCTTTGAGAATGGAGCACCAATGGCAAGAACGTTAGCATCAAATATAAACAAACGGGACTACATCAAACTAAAAAGCTTCTGCATGGCAAAAGAAACCCTGCTTAACGCAAGAAGACAGCTAACAGAATGGGAAAAAATCTTTTCACTCGACATATCAGATAAAGGGCTGATATCTAGAACATACAAAGCACTCAGAAATCTGAGCCCCCCAAAACCAAACAAAGCTATAAAAAAATGGGGAGATGAAATGAATAGACACTTCTCTGAGGAAGACAGAAGGATGGCCAACAAACACATGAAAACATGCTCACCTTCACTCATCATCAGGGAGATCCAAATCAAGACAACAATGAGATACCACCTTACACCAGTGAGAATGGCCCACATCAAAAATAATGGAAACAACCTTTGTTGGCGGGGATGTGGTATGAAAGGAACTCTCATCCACTGCTGGTGGGAATGCCCCCTAGTCCAACACCTATGGAGGAAAGTCTGGAGAGTGCTCAAAGAACTCAGAATTGAGCTGCCATTTGACCCAGCAATTGCTCTCCTAGGCATATACCCCCAAGATGGAAGGACATTCATTCCAAAATACGTATGCACCCCACTATTTATCGCAGCACTCAGTATAATAGCCAAATCTTGGAACCAACCTAGGTATCCAACAACAGATGAATGGATCATTAAGATGTGGTACATATACACAATGGAATATTACATGGCAGTTAGAAATGATACAATCACAGACTTTGCAGCAACGTGGATGGACCTAGATCATGTTATGTTAAACGAAGTAAGCCAGAAGACAAAAGATAAACACAGAATGGTAGCACTATTCTGAAACACCTAGAACATATATTTTATACACAACTAATACCTAACAATCATATAACAGGGTTTAACAGGGTAGAAACTCCGAACACTGTAATAGTCAACATATACGTGGGAGCAGTGCCCAAAATACATGAAAAAGGAACAATGCAAATTCTTGACTGCACAAGAGAGTTACAGGTATGTAACCAGACTCCTACAACCAAGGCCCACAATAATCCCTTAGAGATCGTAAACAGGAACACAAGTATAGAACACCGTGGGAAATCACGTAATGCAATGGCAACATACCATAACACTACGTTTTAATCCCTTTACCTTACTATATTTTAAAAATAACCTCTCAGCTTTTCTGTCCACAGGCGCCCTTAGATACAAAGGGCGGACAAACTAAGATGGCAACTCGGGATACCACACGAGATACCATACCTTGCTTGCACTATGAGATGGCCACGAGAAAACTCTTTAACATACACTTTATCTCTAGGTTAAACCTTCTTTTAGGAATCGAAGCACGTGACCAGTCAGACCACCAAAGCAGTACCTGCGATGTACAGACCTAAACTACAGGCTCTAGTCATCGAACACATTCAACCAAACCAGCATTCCCTTGCTATTCTCTCCTTTCTTCTCTCTACTTTTTTTTTCTCTTTTCTTTTTCTCTTCTATTCTTCTCTTTACTTTTTTCCCTTTCTCTTCTCCCTTTCTTTCTACGGTATTTTCTCTTTTCTCTGCCTTCATACCCCTCCCATATACCTTCCCCTTTCTCCCCCCCAGAAATTCAACTATCCCTTCACCCCTCAATCCCATCCAGATCTCCCACCATATTATAACTCTCCACCCTCAGTCCTTAATCTTTTAGGCATCAAGATCGACCTCCTACCCAATGAACCAGTACCCAGCACCCAGGCGAGGGGACACCCAGCCGAACCCACACCTCGTCTCCTGCAAGAAAAGACAGCCAACTCCCCTGTGGACTCATGCTGCGAGACCCTCCCTACCAACTCCCCCTAACGTGGACTGTTTCTTGAAACCGGACTTAGGTCCAATAGTATCCCCTATGCAAGAACTCTTCCAAGACCTCCCTGCTGCAAATTTTTACCAATCTGAAGAGGGTCAGGGGGTGTGATTGGAAGATGCCTGGGAGCCCACACACCACAAGTAAAATCCAAAAGACAATGGAAAACTGTACTTCCAACATAGGCATAAGACCTGTAATACACCACCTCTTTACCTGTTCTCCCCCAAATGCAAAGTAGTCTTTTGCACCACTTTGGTCCTTTAAAAACTTCGCTAACTCATTTTATTTCTTTTTTTTTTAAATTTATTTATTTATTTAAATGTTTGCCCTACATATACATTTGTGGGCACATACACTTTTATTTCCTTTTTTTTTTTTTTAATCGTTTTTGGGTATGTGACCTATTTCTGTTATCCACTTTGTCCACCCCAAATACTCCGACATATAATGGAGCACCACTTCCCCCTGCAAAGGCACACTAAATAAAGGGGAAATCTTACATATTTAAAAAAAAAAAAAAGAGCTCTTATCTACTAGAGATAGGAACTCATAGTTGTTTACAATACAGGGATATCTCCAACCTTGAAAATATGTCATGTGGAATCAACTTAGACCTCAGGTGATTAGATATCATCCATCCAGCCTTGAACCCTGGATCCCAGACATAGAAATGGCACAGCTCTTCACAACAGCTGCAAGAAACAAACTCCATCTGGGACAGCCTTAATACTGCAGGGTCAACAACAAGGGCCAGCTCTAATGATATCCCGACAATGAGGAAAATGTGAACAACTTGACCTTAGAACAGTTTAGCCTACCTTACCAGCTAACGACAAGACAAAACCAGAAGACGTGGCACCCTTTGGTAGATACAAAAGCCAAGATCGTGATTTACAGATGACTGGCTGCTAGAACCACGACCAGACCGTATACATCTTGGGACCAACATAAAAGCCCTAGTCTAGGGTTTGAACTAAGACCTGCACAATAAACATGATCCCCAGTTCCAAAGTTCCGGCAGAGACAATTGTAACGGAAAGGGGCTTCTGGAAGAACAAAGAAAGACGCTATCCTAGATGCCTTCCTAGGTTCAGCGCAAAGACCAAGATCACCAACCACAGAAGATGGATTAAAATGGCACTGAGGCAACAGAACCTCTAGATTCACAAAGACTGACTTCACCATAAGTCCCACCTCAGGATATGTGCAGATACTGAGACCTCTAAACACAGAGCTCTGACTGTATCACACTGGACAGAGCAGAAGCCTTCCACACACCAAAAAAAAAAAAAAAAAAAAAAAAAAAAAACACAACCGGGAGAGTAATGATCCTGAGCAAAGACTAGAGCTGATCCCATGACAGTATACTCCAAGGACGGAGAAACCCCATATCTCATAGGGCAAGTGAATTCCTTTTCGAATGACCCCAATATTTACTGTGCCAGGGCAGGAGGGAAAAAAATACAAAAAACACAAAACCTTGGTTATTTATATATATCTTACCTTCATTTATTATTGTTATTATTATTTTTATTTACCTAGCTATTTTGGTCGATTTCTCAGTTTGGATGTGATTATTGAAATTGTTGTCCCCAATTATTCTTATTTTTTTTTCTCTTCCTTTCTTTTCTTTCGTTATGTGCTACGCCATCTTTCTTATTTCAAGACCACGGCGTGTTTTTTGTTTGTGTTTGTTTTTTGTTTGTTTTGTTTTGTTTTGGTTTTTTATATGTTTTTTTTGTGGTGCTTATCGTTATAGCTGGAGTCCTCACTGGATATTTGACACTTCTTTTGGTACTGGTGGAGTGTTTCAACTTCTTTTTCTCCTTCATTTCCCAAATCGATGATGAGAACCTCTAGAAGGATTCTGCCCATTTTTGGGGTATTAAACTCTTACCCCAGTTTATTTATTTTCTCTTTTTCAGGCAAAACCACGCAACTTGAACTAGCTACCCCTGCCCCTACTTAGAGGGGGAAATAAGGGAGGCATCAAGACCAAACTGATGCAAGACTACTAAGTAGTTGGTTAGAGACAGAGGGGACCACATATTCTAGCTGCCCTGGGGGTGAGGGAAGAGGAAAAGGGAGGTAAGACAAAAACGGAGGTGTAGGGAGGACAATTTGGGGATGGGAATCCCCCCTGATTTTATGTAAATATGTACCTAAAATATTATTGTCAACAATATGTAAGCCACTATGATCAAAATAAAAGTTATATTAAAAAAAAACAAAAAAAAACCTCTTTTAGAGGTTAAACCTCTAAAAGAATGAATACATAAATTATATTCAGAAAGAAAATAATGTGTCCAACAAGAGAATCACATCTAGCATTCACAAAGAATTTTTGATTTTAACAAAAGCATCTTATTTTAAAAATAGGACAAATAAGAATAACACTTTACTGAGGAAGATATTCAGATTGCAAGTGATACTAAAAGGGAAGTCTACCATAACCATCCATTAGGGAAGTGCGAGTGAAAACCACAATAAAGAAATGAATCAATGTGGCTCTCTAGTGGCTGACCATTCCTGTAGAGAGAATAGTTTTTGAAATGGAACCTCTTTTCATATCAGGAGCAGAGAGCAGGAAGCCAGGACTAGAAGAAAATGAGGCAAAGGCCATATATTAGTAGGCATCCCATATGGTCTCCCCCAAGCCTCCAGGAGTAAATTCAGAGCACAGATCCTGGAGTAACTCCTGAGGGCTACTGGGTGTGGCCCCCAAAACAAAACAAAACAATACAAAAAAGGTGATATTCTAGGAAATTAATTTGGAATGGTGTAGCATTCATCTGGAACTGAATAATTGGCTTCTGACACAGTCCACTATGTGGAGGACACTATATGAACTATATGCTAATATTTTCACTATTATAGGGACATGGCATTATTTGTCCATTATATGTGGCATTATATGTCCACTGTGATAGGGACATGCCATGTGCCACTGGCATGTCCTTCATAAATGAACCCTGACACAGAGGAGTCAAGGTTCATTGATAGGATTATTGGTGATAGGTTGAAAGTAGAGCTTTCATTTTCCCATCTTGGCCAATTTCTCTCTCTCTCTCTCTCTCTCTCTCTCTCTCTCTCTCTCTCTCACTCTCTCTCTCACTCTCTCTCTCATTTGTAATGGTTTTAAAATAAATGTTTTTAAATTTCAAAAAAAAAAAATCAAATCCATGCAAAATTTTCCTATAGTCACTGTACTTTAATGAAGTACAAGAAATATCATACCTGGGCAATAAAGACACTAGTCATCCAGTCCATCTGAGTTTGTAAACTATCACAGCACAGGTGCCTGCAAAACAAGGTTCATTAAAAAAATACATAATTAAAAATAAGAATGGTGTGTCCCCCAGTGGATTTATTCAGTAATAACATGATTGTACATGTCTTTGGGCTTCTTATGACTAATGATGATGCAATCGAAATAGGGGCATTTCAATACAAGTTACCTTAGACTGCTGTTAAAAGCACAGCTTCAAAATAATAGTATATAGATATACAAATTCAAATACAATTCAGGGTTTGAAAGAAAAAGTGATATTTATTTAATTACATTTACTTTTTTCAGATATATAGACACAAAACTTTTTTCAGGAATTAAGTCTATGAAGACAAATATATGCACATTTTACAAAAAGATTTTACAAAATGCTTTAGACAGACTTCATCATTATGATTATAGAAATGAACACTCACAAGACTCCAAAAAATAAACTAAGTGAAAAAATGCTTTCTAAAATGATACCGGTTCACTACATTTTTGAAAACCTCAATCCATATAAACAAATTATAACATAGTAAGCAACATAAGGTAAAACTGAACACAAATATAGAAATAGCACACTTGGAGTGGGAAGTGAAGATGTTTTCTAAAAAAAACTTAAGTAACTGATAAAGATCTGCTAAATATTTCCATGTAATCATGTTTGTTACATTCCAAAATTACTAAAAATAGGAAAAAATTTAATTTCTGAAAAATGTTGTTTCAATATTCCAAAAAACATCCTTTCATCCAATAAATTACTGTTACTAAGTGCTCACATACAAAACAATGTTATAGAAGCAAAAAAAAAAGAAAGAATAATTAGAGGTTGAGAGCTATATGATAAAACTTTGGGGGTATTTGAGCTATGATCTAATTGAGGATTTAACAGTCTGGTCTCAGGAACAGCATGGAGATGATGGAAGAGAGGAAAAGACTGCATAAAAGATGAATAAAGCTTAATAAAGAGATCATGTATACTGAACATGTGAGTATGAAGCAATAAATGTGACAATTTCAAGACAACTGTTTCATCACTGAATGAAAAGGAAAAGTGGGAGAAGAGATAACAGAGAATCCATACAGAGGAGTTTTGCAGACCATGCCAACAATTCTGTACTTTGTCCTGTAGGTGAGAGATTCACAGAAGAGTTGTAAAGCAAGAAAGAAACAACACATTGCAAAACTGTCTCTTTGGTGGATAGAGAATAAAGTAGAAAGCAAAGGCAAAATCAGGACATGAAGATCACTTTGGTCTCTTGGGATAATACAAACATATGCATAAAAGGTTGCCCAAAGTAAAAAAGAAAATGGATCAGAGAAATAATTCAAAGGCAGAATGTGGTGTGACTTGGCATTGGTTAGGAGGAAAACGGAGACAACTTTAGTGAGACTGGCAAAATCTACTAGAGACATGCAAGGAAAGAATGTCTTTTAACATATGTAAAAAACAGGTTTCATACCCCGGTTTTATTTTTAACCTGAGTTAAGGCTAATACTTAAAACTTTATTTATAACATTATTTTCTCAATTTCTTTCCCAACACCCAAGATTCCATATTCTTATATACTTTAAGAAATAAAGATATAGGTTCTCATGAGAAAGTAATAGGGACAAAGAAGTGAATTTAGTCTCAACCTAAAGTGAATTGATTACTCTACACATAGTGCCAGAGTATTTAGAAAATATTTAGGCTTTTCTTATGAGAAACATTTCCTGTCAATATTTATCAGAATAAACATAATTTATTTACTGAAGTTTTCATTAATGTATCAAATGAAAACACTGCCAGCTATTAACTTACCAGTGATGCTTCTCAAAATATGCCGTCAACCCCCAACTGCAAGAAACACACACACACAAACATATAAGATGATGAATTTTATAGGCTAGAATTCTATGTGCAATGGTTGATAATTATGGTGGAAATATACAATAGATGCCCAGAGTAATGAGTCAATAGGCATGGCTTAACTAGAGGTAAAATAGTGTTGAGAGATTTGGCAACACGTTTAAACAAGTAAGGGAGCCAGATGGTAGAAGATGATGTAAGTCAGAGGAAAATTCTTTTCAAAATATACTTGTGGTTGAGTAAGGACAGATGTCAAGTAAAATAACTCAAATAATAAACATTTATCTAGAGATTGTGGGAAATTATTGTGCAAATTTTAACGTAAGTATATGCACGTAAAAGTGATACAGACAGTCAATAAAAACATCTTAGCAAGAGAAACTTGATCCAATTACTAAACATATATATTATATATACTAATACTACATATAGTATATAAACTGATATTTAATAATATTAAATACTAATGAAAAATTGGCAAATCAAAGTAATTCATGACAAGAAAATGTAGTATAAGCGAATGTTCAAATGATTCGAGTGTTGAGGAAGTGCAAAATGTCTAAAAGGAGTTTACTTCTTCTATGTCATTTCTGGGGTTCATTAACATGTTCAAAGTAAAAGGGTAATCTGCAGAACTTGATCCAAAATATTCAAAAAGGTAAGCATCAGGAGGGTGCAGAGCAACATTTGTTTTCTTGCGCAATTTTTGTCTGGAATAATCTTAATGTTTCTAGATTATAACTAACAAGCAATGGGAGTATGGAGAAAGACATGAACTTCCAAGTAATAGCACATTCTTGGGATTTTTTTTTCTGCTTTGCATAAGGGAGATACAATCACAGAGGAACTTGAACTTGGCCTCTGAGGAGACACTGACACTCTATCTACCTGCCCATTTCCTATTCTCTCATTCTCTCATTCTCTCATTCTCTCATTCTCTCTCTCTCTCTCTCTCTCTCTCTCTCTCTCTCTCTCTCTCTCTCTCTCTCTCGTTTGGGCCACACCCAGTACACTCAGAGGTTACTCCTGGATATGCACTCAGAAATCGCTTCTGGTGTGGGGGACCATATGGGACACTGGAGGGATAGAACCGCGGTCCATGCTGGGTCAGCCCCATGCAAGGCAAATGCCCTACTGCTGCACCATTGCTCCAGCCCCTCATTTCCTATTCTATTATAGACCACCTACTACTTCTCTGGGACAACTTAAGGGATCTGTCAGAAGACTAATTTATTATGATACAGACCAATGCTTACATTCCTAAGACTGTGAATACCAATACTAATACCAATACCAATACTAACATAAACAATACCCCCCCAAAATGTCAGCATCTTTCTCTTTCTACCTTTACCTTGTTGGTGGCTTCATTTTCTTTTTCACTCCAAGAAAAAACTTCATTGAACTGAGAGAAAGCATCTTGTCATGCTTACTACTCTGTAAGAAAAAGAAAAAAATTTTATAATTAACCAAAAACCTTTGGGTAATAAACATCTCTTATTTGTATTAAAGAGTGAATTTAAATTTGTCATCTTCTTCAATGTTTCATGAATGTAACATCAAGATTTGAGTAAATGAAGACAGTTTGGATTATAATACATTTAAATAGGTATGTCAACATACATGATTATATGTGTATGTTTATATATGTTACAAATGAAAGTGCCTATGTCCATAAATATTTACTCAAAAAAATTTGGACCAGATGCAGATCAAAATCCATTATTTTCTCTTGGGAAGCTATATTCAATGTATATGCACTTCACTAAATCCACCATACCAGCAGTGTTTTCAAGCAGTACCCTGCATTCAAATATATTCATATATCTGGCCTAAATTGCAAGGCTTTTCACACAAAGTCAAATAGATAGGGGTGAAGACACTGGTATGACTGAATGATTACTTTAAGTTCATATGTTGAAATCTTCATGCTTAATGGTATTTGAAATTGGGTTCTATGATTGAAGCTCTCATGAACAGGATGAGTGTCTTAATAAGAAACATTTAGAAAGTGCATTCTCTTGTCAAATGCAGTTGAATTCGTGGACTACAACCCAGAGCAATTAATTCCTTCACAGGATTTGATAATGCTGTCACCATGACCCCAGATTTTTAGGCTTCAGTACTGTGAGAAATAAATAGCTGTTATTTTTAAGTCACCCAGTCTAAGAGAATTTATTATAGTCACCCACTGACTAAGACAAAATTTTTTTCATGTAGATTTGGGTCAGGTTTTTACCACCAACTGAGTTATGATATTCTGTCTGGAGAAATTTTAGAATCATGCCATACATGAGTATGAACTAGTAAAGACACTGAAGTTCCAATGGATTCACCAATAAAAATTTCACTGGTAAACCAAGAAAGTACACTATATAAAGAAAACTTATATTTGCACTGAGACATTTAAATATTCTTCATGCAGATACTAATCTTTATCTGTGATAATATTGAGAGTTATTTTAAATAAACAATAATCTCAGGACAATTAGTTGAGGCCAAAATTTGACTCATACTCTACTCTATGAACTTAATATCAAACTATATCTGTTTTCTATTTATGTTTTGATACCCTGAAACAGAATCTACAAAATAATGTCCACAAACAAGTTTTGACACAAGGTTTTCTCTATTCTCAAGCTTCTCTAGGATATCTTGTTATTTCAAGTTGTATGCAGACAGCATTAATAACTGAAAGCAAGAGGTTCGAGTACACCAAAACTAAGATGAATACTGGGCACCTGATAATTAGTATGAGAGCACATTTCATGCAATGTTGACTTTATCTCTTGTTTAAAAATAAGTGTAACAAATACTACCTATATGGGTTATGAAGTGATAAAGAAAAAGGCTCCTCTAAAGACTTATTCTAAATACTGTGATTAAAAAATGACTATAAAATTTATTTTAGATATTTTTTTGACCAAAGTGGATTACAAATCTTTCACAGTAATTTTTTAGGTACATAGTCATATTGAATCTGGGGCATTCCCACCACCAATGTTGTTCTCCTTCCAACCCTGTTCCCAGCATGCATCCCCTGTTCCCCTCCTTTGCACCCCGGGCTGCTAGTATAAGTGGTCCCTTCTGTGTTTAGCATATTGTAGATTGTAGATTCTGTTGTCATTGACTTTGGATTTGGTGTTTAAGTCTTATCATTTTTTAATTTCTACTTAATGTTCATACGACTGTCTGATCTTGGCACCCTTCATTATTTCCCCCTCAATTTGTGAGGTGGATGGAACAAGATGGTTCAAATTATGTGGTTCTGTTTGAAGAAAAGAAATACAATAAAATAAAATGGGGCAAAAATCAAACAAGCAAAAAATGGGAAGAATCTTTCTAGAGGCTATAAATATCAATTTAAGAGAAGAAAGGAAAAAGAAGAAAAACATAACAACAATGCTAAAATATTTTAAAAAATCAAACAAAAACTCAAAAAGCACCACAGCAATAATGACTATAAAATTTAATCATTTTTGTGCCACACCCAGTGATGGGTGATGCTCAGGGTTTATTCCTGGCTATGTGCTCAGAAATTGCCTCTGGCTTGGGGGACCATATGGGATGCCAGGGGATTGAAACACGGTCCGTCCTGGTTAGAGCATGCTTGCACCACCAATTCAGCCCATAATATCTGATCTTATAATTGGAATATAGTAAATCCACAGAAAACTTACCTATTAACTCAAAGTAATAGGAACATTGTTATTAGAATCCAAGGATATATAAATATGTAAGTTCAAATAGGAACTAGTGTTATGAAAACTGAATTATTTTTAGTTTTTTAAAGATATTTTTTGTTCAATAAAACATTTAAATTTGAAATGGGGAGGGCATGAAAATTGGTTTCCATGGTGAAAACTGGTGAAGAGATTACAGAGAAAATACTGAGTGAGAGTAAACAGAAGGGTCAGGAATAATGGCTGGGTGACCTATGAGCTTTGTAAGTGCACTGAGTGTTCTGTAATTTAGAGAGTAAATTTACTAAGTCACTAAATAAAAAAAGTTGCAATTATGATACATTAAAATTTTTTCAGTTTCCTTTATGACTATATCTAAAATGAAATCACTAGGTCACAGGCTTAGAACATAATATCAAATAAGATTATGGTTAGATAAACAGGGCAGGTGGTAAATTACAAAGAATGATATTGTTATATGTTAGTGATTTCAATTTTGACCAATTCAAACAACAAAAGTATTTATGTTTGAGGGCCACAGCCAATCCAACAGTTCTCTGGCTCTCTTCATCTAAGGATTCCTATTGACAATCATTGTGAGAACATAGAAAGTGTCCTATCTGTTGTACTATCTTTGTGTCCTTACCATCAGCTGTTTCAACAATTTAACTATTTTTCTTAACTCATTTGTTTGCATTATATCATTCTTTTAATTTTATAATATTAAAAATATTGTGCCCAAATTTTCTTTTTTTTTCCATTTTGCTCAGCTTATTTTTATTCTTACTTTTTGTGGATTTTTTTGAAGCAAAATAGTTTTATTTAGGACATATGACCTAAAAGCAAACAGTGTCAAGTTAAAGAAAGGACTACATAAAGGTTCTAAATTGGCAGATTTCAAAATAGAATACAGAAGCTTTCATTGTTTTTATAAAGTTAAATATTAACTATTTAACATATCTTAAAATGTATCTTAACTATTATTTAAAGAGTTTCCACATAGATGACAACCACATGGCCATACAGCTTAGAGGGCAGTAATTATGTATTTTTATTTTTATGCAAATGTTAAATATATATTTTATGTGTAGAATAGATAAAATTTAAGTTGTAGGGGTCGGAGCGATGGTGTAGTGGTAGGGTGTTTGCCCTGCACTCGGTTGACCTAGGACGGACCATGGTTCAATCCCCCAGCATCCCATATGGTAACCCAAGCCAGAAGCAATTTCTGAGCACATAGTGAGGAGTAACCCCTGAGAGTGTGGCCCAACCCCCCAAAATTAAGTTGTAATCTTATTTGTTGTATTATGATCCCGGCTCTCACTACTTTTCCAAGAGTAAATAAATAGCATTTGAACTGTTGAACATGGAATGATGAGTTAAATGCAGCAAGTAATCTAACACAGGAAACAATCATTATGTGGCCATAGGAATGTATACAATTAATAATACTTTTTGGTCCAAAAAGAAAGTGAATAACCTAATTTCAGATGAGATCAGCACTGGTGGAAACAGCTATTTTTCTATTTGTCTTTAAGCTGGATATTTATAAAGATGAACAACTAAAAGTATCACAGTGCAAAGTTCTATAAAAAGATATCTCATCAGAAAGAAAATAATGATGTTGTCTTACTACAATAGTCTTAGTACATAAGATTTGTAGAAAATTTCTTCAAAAAGTTAAATATAGGGGCCGGAGCAATAGAACAGTGATAGGGCATTTGCCTTGCATGCGACTGACCCAGGATGGACCTGAGTTCGATCTCCAGTGTCCCATATGGTTCCCTGAGCCAGGAGCAATTTTTGAGCACATAGCCAGGAGTAAAGAGCATCACCGACTGTGGCCCCAAAATCCAAAAAAAAGTTAAATATATTGAGATACTATAAAGTTTAAAATGTATTGCTTTAAGCATTATATTTCAAAGTAAAGTTTTTAACTACAACAAATAAGTATGTTTAAAAATATGTGATCGAAAAGAATATATTTATTAGGGCATGCACTTTAACAACCCTCTACTCACCTTTACCTGATTTTTTTATTGCACATTAACAGTGTAATGGTAATATTCTTGGAACTACTAACCTTTTATGCAAATCAAGTCTGAAACATTTTAATTAACATTTTCTGCGCAGGGAAAACTCGCAAAACAAAATATATCTTCCCAGGTGTATTACCCTAATTTGTTGTTAATGAACATTCATAAATTATCTCTAATTAACAGTCTTTTTAAATCCACTTCTCAACTTATAAATTCTAATCCTTTCTCAATAAATTATTTTAAAATACATACAGACATACATATATTTATGTAAATGTCAAAAAAAGAGTCAACTCTTTTGCTTCAGTAAATTGGAGTATTTCTATTATTTACTACAGAATCATTTGAAAAGCTAACATTGGGGTTGGAGCAATAGTACAGCAGGTAGGGTGTTTGTTTGCCTTGCATATGACAAAACTGAACTCAACATCTCATTTGTTCCTGAGTCTACCAGGAGTGATCCATGAGCAGAGCCAGTTGACCCCCCCACCAATAAAACTATAATTTTCTTGACTTGATAACAGATTAAAAAGAGAAAGATGGAGCCAGAAAGATAGCCCAGTAGATATGGCACTTGTCTTGTATGCAGCTGAGTTGTGTTTAAACCCCAGTATTACTATTCCAGGGCAGAGCTAGAAGCTGTGCACAGCTGGGCATCCCCCCAAAATGGCCCTATTAGGAGATAGAAAAGCAACGTGAGGCCCAGAGAGATAGCACAGCAGTGTTTGCCTTGCAAGCAGCTGCTCCAGGACCAAAGGTGGTTGGTTCGAATCCCAGTGTCCCATATGGTCCCCCATGCCTACCAGGAGCTATTTCTGAGCAGATAGCCAGGAGTAACCCCTGAGCACCGCCGGGTGTGACCCAAAAAAAAAACAAAAAAAAAAAAAGAAAAGCAACATGAACAATTAACCAGCAAAATAAAATATAAAAAATAATGAAAGTTTAAAGAAAACCCACAATTTATCACCTGCAAATGCAAGTATTAGCTGCATTAACTTATTCAGAGAAATATCAGACTAAATACTATTAAATATTCATTTTGTTTTAAAGTCAAATTCTCACTGTCATCCAGGTTTTTGGAGATATGAGGAATTATTGGTAAAAAAGGTACAAAGTATTAGTTAAAAAGAATAAGTAAATTCTGGAGATAAAATGTACAGTCTGCTAAATATAGTTAACATTACTCTACTGGCTACCTGAAATTTGCTCAGAGTAGATTTTAAATGTTCTCATCATAGACAATGTTGGGTAATTATATGCAAATTAGGTTGATTACAGCAATCATTCCACTGGTATGAGTATGTTAAAAACATTTTATACAAAATAAATATGTATCATTTGTATTTTCAATCAAATCTCAGTACATCCCGAGGAAAAAATGGAAATACTACGGATGCCAAAATTATTACTCAAGTTCCATTCAGGTTGATATTTAAAAGCACTCAGCAGATACATAGTTAGAAAAGTGATTCATCATGTTACCTACACATATAAAGAATATCAGTGTAGTGATTTATTAAAGATATTCAAATAACCTCTAGATTCAGTTCTAGATTTCTAGAATAATCAACTGTAATATCTAGCATTTTAGGACTACGCATCTTTGGACCTTAGATCTGTTGTGTTCACAGAATCACACAACTCTTTAGGTGTATTCCTCTATTAAAAAAGTTGAAAAAGAAATGCTGAAAATAAAATATTTTATATGCGGAGTGCATTGCTACTAGTCTATAAGGGGGAATAGCAAGTTGAAAGTCTAAGTGTATCATATAACATAGTTCTTTAAATGACAGGTGAGAGCTGCAGAACTTTCTGGACTATCCAATGTCTTTAAACAAAGTGAAGATTATGGCTAAAGGGAGCATCCCTGAAGGAGGAATGGATAGGGAAAGTGATCAAATCCTGTGGATAGTACAAGAGAAGTTACATCATAATTTGGCCCAAGAGCAGTAGAAGGTAGCCTAACAATTGTTTCTTCATAATATTAACATATGCTACAAGTCCCATATCTTTATCTCCACAGCTAAAATCATGAAGCACCACACACTTAAAACACTGAGCAATGTTAATTCAATATGAAAAAGTATTTCTAGAGCCAGCTGTCATTCTACCTTTCAAATAGTCCATACAACTGGACTATTACTCTGACCTACTTATAAACATTCTTGAAAAGTGTTTTGTGAACATAAAACCTATCAATGATACTGATTCAAAGGGTGGGTTTACCAATACTTATTTTTAAAATTGCCTAACATTTGTACATACTAATATGATTTTAAGTGATTTTATCCTTCCACCATATATTATAAGTAATTTCAGCAAGCTGATATCTTTGTGGGGCGGCGGGCTGGAGAGTAGATAGAACATTTGCCTTGCACAGAATTGATTCAGATTCAGTTGCAGGAACCCCTTAGGGTCCCTGCGTCCTGCCAGGATTTATAATTGAGCACAGAGCCTCGAGTAAGCCCTGAGCACCATCATGTGTGATATAAAAACTGTTTTTTTTCCCTTAGGTGCTATTTCCCTCATTATTTGTAATAGTTCAAAGAAGACAAATATATCTCCTATTTTGTTTTGTTTTGGCAGGGGGAATGGGATTCTCCAAGTCACACTAATGAAAAAAGGCAATACCAGGCAATACTGAGCCAATGATTCAACTTTAGGACCCAAGACTATCGTACTGCTTAGGGTCTCCATGACCACACTTGGCAAATATTTGGGGGCCTACAACACTAAATCTAGGCTCCTCAGGTCATGTGGTTCTGAAGATTCACTGTTCTACTATCTTCCTGATCCTTACTTCATGTTCTAAATGTTCAATTTTTGGATAACTAGTAATGTTAAGAACTCTGTACAGTGGGTCTTCATCACCCTATATATTCTTCCTTATATAGGATCTGTTCAATACTTGAATCCAATTTACTGGGATAACTTTTCTTTATACTGTTGATATAGAGGTATCCTTAAATAGATAGTCTGTGAATATACTCATTTTTTTTTTCAGAATTGGAGTGTCTCTTTACAATCTTGAAAGATGCTTTTGATAAAAAGTACTGACAACATTATTTTTGACAACGTATTTTTCAGAGTCTAATAAGTACTTATATATATATTCTTGTTTAAGCATTAAAATGGTATATCATGAGGAATAATACAATCAGTATCATATTACCAATTAAGAAATTGAGATTGAGAGGAGAAGTAATTTATTAATCCATTCTTAGGAGACTTAAGACTTTCTGAGACCTATTTCCAGTTTTAGGGCTGATACATTCACCTACTTTTTTTTTATCTCTGTTTCTTCATCCATTCTATACTTTTAAAAATAGATTTCCATAAAATTCAAAATAATGTATATATATATAATTCAGATTCAATCAGTGAGCTGGTTTATACAAGCATATAAAATACACATTTATTAAAATTATTTAATGATTGTGTTGTATAGACAATCCACATTATATTAATTTTCCTGAACTGATAAATACAAGCCACTTTTGCTGTCAAAGCATGGCACATCTTTTAAATTTATTGACAAAGGTACTGATTTATTTGCTAGTTTAGGACTTAAGTCATTTCTGCCCAAATAAATTTCAGAAAGGTCATATAAAGTTTTGCACTGTCTTTGACTGTATTGATATATCTGAGAGGCAGAAATAAATCATGTTTTTAATGCATTTTGTTTTCTAAGGACCTAGATTTCTGAAAGAGATGAGAACAGTATTAAATGAGATTGTTAATATCAATACCATAATGTATACATATTCAAATGCTATATAAATACCTTCAGATCCTTGTATAGAAATAGGTGCCCATCACGTAAAACAATATACCGGTCTTGAAATTTATTCCCCGATAATATTTTAGATGGTTCTTCTTTGATTTTCAAGATGCCTTCTTTGATACTTTCCTGGGGCTTTCTCTCTGTAATATACAACATAAATTTATAAATCAAGTATATTTTTATTTTCAAAAGAAAGTATTTATATATTTCAGTTTTTACCATGTAATGTAAAGGACTTATTTTGTAGCTAACATTTACAAACATAGAGTTAATTTCTCAGAATGACATGTGTCAGAGGAGCACTGCTATTTATAATATATAGGCCTGTCTAGACTTTCCAATTAGGGAATAGCTGATGAGCAGTTGAAATGCAGTTTGTCTACATTGATTTGTGCCCTTATATCGTATATACAATGTTCTTATGAGTGCAAAAACATGCTAAAACATCTCAATTTTGTAGATTGATTAATCTTGAAATAAAACTTTGTGTATGTAAATTTAAATCAGCTGTTAGCAAAATAATTGTCCCTTGTACATATACATAATATCACATCCTGAACATTGCCTTAAAACAAAGAAAAATAATTGCATACTCTTTTTGGGTTGTTGTGATTACTAGGCAATAGGCAAGATACGAAAACATCCTCAGACCCCTGATATAAAAACAGATAAAGAACATGTGAAACACAGCCCACACATGACATGCGTAGGCACATATATCAATGTGTACTATATACTTATTTTTATGTCAGAGAAAAATATACAGAAAATATTAGTTATGAGGTCACTCTTACCATTTGATACATTTCAGAAGAACCTTGAGAACATTATACTAAGTGGCACAAAAGAGAGAAAGAGAATATGATCTCTTATTTGTGAAATCTAAAAACTGAATTCACAAATATAGAGAACAAACTGGCTAATTTCAAAATGGAATAAACAGCAGGTAGGGAAATTTTCTGGGGTTAATCAAAAGATACAAATTCTCAGTAATAAGACTAGATTTTGAGCTGTAACATATAAGATGGTGATACTCATTAGGAATACTGAACCAAATATTGTAAAGTTGCTAAAAATAAACTTTAATGTTCTTATAAAAGAAATAGATGAACCAATCTTGCAATGTGTATATGTGTCATTTTATAATATATACATTGCACTTACACAGTTACATATCAATTATATCTTACTGAAATTATAAAAAATAAGGACGGTCTTGTGGATGTGGAGAAATTGATAGCCTCATATGCATGGTGCAGCTCCTTTAAAAAACAGTCTGGCAATTCCTCAAAAGATTAAACATTGTCTTGTAGAAGGAGGTCACATACATGAAAACTAAACAAAGAATGATAATCCTTGAACAAGGGATATTCAGTATAAGAAGAAATGTCAGTGATCATCAAGTTGAATCATTTTTCTGTGCTGAATATTCTCTTTAAGTGTTGTGGCTTATAGTAGTCATACATAGTGTGCTGGATTTGTAGTCTTATATTTATATAGGAATCACAGATTTACTTTTTCATGTGGATAACTATATATCTTAAAAGGCTAAATGGTCTTTTAAACTTTCCATAGCAGATTGTTGCAAAGTACAGAAATCAGAGACTTACCAAATTCCTGCATAGAACAGAAATCAGAAATTGTACTACAGATTTATATTACTAGAAGAATGCAGTAAATTTATACTGTCAATAGCACATCTCATCTGTTTCTAAGAATTACTTCTACTTCAATTGGATTTGGCCTTATCCTCAACTTTTACATTTCTTTTGGCTTTAAAAAATGTAGAATATATCCTATATTAGCTATACTTTAGAATATGGACTCCTATTTTTGCTGTAATTTTATTTAATTTCCTTAAGTCAGCTGATAGAGGATGGCTTAGCTTTCCAGGTCTGCACTGACTGGATGCAATTTTAACTATTCTAGTCTCATGCAAATTAAATTCCAAAGCATCTGTCAAGTACACCAATCTAAATTTAGCAGTCTGCAAGGATATGCGTTTGTGTTATATCTATATATTAAAAATATTTTCCCCTATTTAGATCATTAAATTTTAAGTTCCAGATATCTCATTCTATAGGTACAACTTTCAAAACTTTAGTGCTTAAAATAACTTTTCAATAACAAAAAATTATTTATACGGAATTTTACAGAAGCTATAAATTTATGGTTTACTTGTGATAGAGATTTAACTCAATGTAGAGATAATGATAATAAAAGATAATCTAAAAAGATTAGCAATGACAAAGCCCAAATGGCAATTTAAGTGAAGTTTTAGTCTCCCTATTACAATGTCTCTGTCATGATCCATGGAACAGATGAAATCGGAGGACTATTATCTTTTTTTTTAAGTGAGTTAGCTCCTCATTACAGTAATAGCAAAAGCTCAAAATGTTTCTAAGAAATTGATAGTAAATATATTTCCCCTTTTTTTCCTAATTAAAAATCAAATGTGTCCTTGGAGCATTTGCATTTGCTGCTGTTCCAAGGACACACCTGAATTTTATTTAGGGAAAAATAGGGCGGGGATATATTTACTATCATAAACTTCCAAAAGAATTAA
This sequence comes from Suncus etruscus, assembly GCF_024139225.1. Classification (NCBI taxonomy): domain Eukaryota; kingdom Metazoa; phylum Chordata; class Mammalia; order Eulipotyphla; family Soricidae; genus Suncus; species Suncus etruscus. Next base: position 30,517,186 of record NC_064863.1, read on the forward strand.
ATAGGTAATGAAGTCACATATTTGAGTAGAAATTAGAAGACTTAAAAACCTATTTTAAACTGTTTAAATATAACATTAAATACAAAAGAAAACTAAAACCCTAAATCTTAGTAAAAAAAAAGTTTAAATTCATCACTTGTTCTATAAAGAGCCATTATAATAGTAATGAAATGTAAGGATTACAGGTAGACAGGCAGAGCAAAAAAAAAAAACTTATGACAGGTAACAATTATGAGGATCATGGTACAAATAAAGTGGTAGTGTTACTTTCTGTTTTAGCAAAGTGTTAACATGGCTGCTGTTTGTTGCTGGGAGAAATGGTTGCAATCAATAGAAACCCTGGTAGTTACCATATATCTCTCCCATTGTTCATATTTCTGTGAAAAAATTTTGAGAGGACAAAATCGTTTTAGCACCATTCCACTGATGCTGTAAGAAGTAAGCGGCATTTCTGAGGTCATTAAAGTTTTTCTGCCACCATATTGACAAAATAACATTTGATTTATTTTCATTATTTTCATTTTAATGACTGGAACAATAATTCAGGAGTAGATGTCATTTTTACAAATTTAGAAGATATTTGCCAAGAAAGAGGCAAAGCAGGCTAATTAGCTAGTTAACCCCAAAAATCTACTCCAAAGTCTATGCCATAGGAACTCTTTATAAGCATAAGGTTGCTGTTAGCCATAACTATTTTAAAATTTCTAACAAAAATTGATGTAACAAATAATTACAAAATGATAATTCTAATATCCATAAATATAGAACTGCAAGGACAGATAATTTTATTACTTTGACAATATAAATCAATCTCAAATGGAAAGCATTTAAAAATTTATATCCCTGGGGCCGGAGAGATAACATGGAGGTAAGGCGTTTGCCTTGCATGCAGAAGGATAGTGGTTCAAATTCTGGCATCCCATATGGTTTCCCGAGCCTGCCAGGAGCTATTTCTGAGCATAGAGCCAGGAGTAATCGCTGAGCGCTGTTGGTGTGACCCAAAAAACAAAAACAAACAAAATTTATATCCCTATATTTGGGTGGGGCTCACCAACCATATCAGAGCTTACTCCTGGCACTGTGCTCATGTTCATTCATAATGGAGCTAGTGGTTCTTACCATTTAGGGTAGCTGGTTGATAGAACCCATGTTGGGATCTTGTAAGCACCAGCTCTATTGTATGATCTCTTTGGTCCCATTATTCCCATTATTTTTCAAGTTCATAACTACTATGATGAACTGGCCCAATTAATAATTTACAAAAGGTATTGCTTTGAAACCTTACTACACTTTTCATGCAGAATGAAAAAATTCCCTGATACAGGGAACCATTTGCTGGTTGGGAAAAAATGGGTTTGGCATAGTGCAGAATAAGGCTATGGCTAACAGCTCCCAAGTTAGAGAAATAAAGGTCATGATAGTAACACAAAACTTTGCTGATACTTTATAGCAGTATTCCTCAACTTTTTCTCAGTGATGACCCACTTTATGACTTTTTTTTTCTTTCTAAGCCCCACTCCCATCCTGACAGTTGGCCCCTAATCTCATGTCAGGCTACCTTGTAATAACATTGGGAATATTAGCTCCAGGATGAGAAATGCTGCTCTAAAGAATGTTCATCTATGTCCCAGAGAATCTCCTTTAAGAGTGTAATTTTCCTTCCACTGTCTGGTTCCTTCAATGTTATGTAATATACTCTGCCTAGTCCATGACCCGACAGACGCTTATGCTTTCGCAACTGAAGGAAACACTCGCAGCCCACGGAAGGATACAGGAATATGTGACATATCATTTTGACACCCAATCTCCCACTTAGTTTGGGAACAGAGCCAACATACTATTTTTCACTCTCTCATTTCTTCTTGTTCTTGACCAACATAATAACTTCTCTCAGACATATCTGATTTAACCAGATTGATGTGTATCTTTCTTTCTTTTTATTTTTTCAAAGACCAAGGGCACTAACCAGTCTATACTTACAGATGGAGTGGTTTCTCACCTTACCTGCTGCCTTTTTGTACCCTAATCTTTTAACATATTTTTAAACTATTTTCATAGATGTTAAATGTTTAGTAGCATTCATAGATGCTAGATGTTTACTAGCATTCACGCAATAGTTAAGCATTATGTCTTGGCACTGTATCAAGTATAATTTAACAGAGAAATTACAGAAAGTTCAGAGAAAGCTTTTTAAAGAGGACAAATATTCCTTTCCCCAAAAACTAAAAACTTTGAAAAAAACCTATGAGACCTTACAGTAGATATTTTGAAACGTTGGCAAGATTTGTTTCATAAGATCAACATGTTAACTCAATATTAAAAGGGGCAAAAAATGGAATTTAAAATTTAGGATAAATTTTTCAGATCAGATTTTCAACAGAGGTGCACTGATATTTTGAGCCTGAAAATTCTCTGTTGTAATAACTTGTTCAATGCAATTTAGGGTTTTTAGCAATGTGCCTAGTGACAATCAGGGATGATCCTAGATGATGTGAAGCATTCCAGGAGGCAGAAGGGTTGCAAAATCATCCCTACTTAAAAACCAATGTTCTAAACTTGTGGGCACTGTGTTTTATATTACCAAATAGAAATTTTATTAATTTTTTACAGAATCTTTAGTAGGATATATATGAATATATATCTCTAAAAAGGCTCAATTTCTAAACAATAATAACAAGGCTGGAGTCATAGTGTACAGCAGTAGGGCTCTTGCCTTGAATGTAGCTGATCTGGATTCAATCCCTGGTACTACATATAATACCATGAATCCCACAAGGAATGATTCCTGAGCACAAAGTCAAGAGTAAGCCCCGAGCACCACTAGATGTTACCCCAAAAGATAAACCAACAAAAAAAAAGTTTTGGAGGCAGAGATACATTAAAGAATTATATATACTTACTTATATATAATGTAAGTATATATACACATAGCTAGACTTCTTGCATTCTGTTAAAATGCATTCATAAATTAAACAAAGTAAGTCAGAAGATGAAAGATAAACACAGAATGATAGCACTATTCTGAAGCACCTAGAACATACACCCTATATACAACTAATACTCAACAATCAAATAATAGGGTTTAACAGGGTAGAAACTCCAAACACTGTAACAGTCAACATACACCGGGAGCAGTGCCTAAAACACATGAAAGAGGAACAACACAAACTCTTGACTACACCAAATACCACAAAGAAACCAGCAACAGCAGAAATAGCAGCACAGAGAGAACAGGTATATAATCAGCCTTCTACTACAAAGGCCCATAATAATCCTTTAGGGATCTTATACAGGATTAAGGTAAAGAATACCATGGGAAATCACTGACTCCAATGGGAACATCTCATAACAATATGTTTTAATGCCTAAATCTTACTATATTTAAAATAACCTCTCAGCTATTCTGTTCACAGGTGTTCTTGGATACAAAGGGTGGACAAACTAAGATGGCATCTCGGGGCTCAGTACACGAGATACCATAACCAGCTTGCACTACGAGAATGTCCCTAGAAAACTCTTTAACATACACTTTATCTCTAGATTACACCTTCTTTTAGGACTTGAAGCACGGGACCAGCTAGAACACCAAAGCAGCAACTGTGGCCTACAGACTTATTTTACAGGTCCTACTCATCGAACATATTCAAGCAAACTAACATTCCCTTGCCCCTTTCTCCTTTCTTATCACTACTTTATTTTTTTTCTTTTTCTTCCTTCTCTCTTCTTCTCTTTTTCTTTTTAATGTATTTTCTCTTCTCTTCTTTCCTGCCCCTTACATATACTTTCCCCTTTTCCTCCTTTGGAAATCCAACTATCCCTTCACCCCTCAATCTCATCCAGATTTCCCACTTTATTAAAACTCTTTACCCTCAGAGTTCTTAATCTATTAAGCATCAAGACTGACCTCCTACCCCAACAATCCAGTACCCAGCACTCAAGCGAAGGGGCACCAAGTTAAACCCACACCTTGTCCCCTACATGAAAAGGCAACAACTCTCCTGCTGACTCATGCTGCATGGCCCTCCTTACCAACTCTTCCTAACGTGGACTGATACTTGAAACCGGACTTAGCTCTAAAAGTATCCCCAAAGCAAGAACTCTTCCCAAGACCTCTCTAACGCAAAGCTTTTGCCAATCTCAAGAAGGTCAGGGTGTGTGATGAAAAGGCGCCCGGGAACCCACACACCACAAGAAAATCTCAAAAGACAATGGGGAAACCTATAGTTTCATCATAAATATAAGATCTGTATTGTACTACCTCTTTACCTGCTATTCCTCAAATGTAAGATAGTCTCTTGCACCATTTTGTTCCTTTAATTACTTTGTTATTTCATTTTTTAAAAATCTTTGCTCCTTTTATACACACACACACACACACACACACACACACACATATGTGAGCACATATATTTTTATTTCTATTTTTATCTTTTTTGGGTGTGTGACCTGTTTCCGTTTTCTTCTTTTTCCATCCCCAAATGTACCAGCAATATAATGTAGCACCATTTCCCCCTACAAAGACACACTAAAAGAAGGGGAAATCTTACATATAAAAACGAGCTCTTATCTACTAGGGATAAGAACTCATACTTGTTTACAAATACAGGGACATCTCCCACCTTGAAAATAAGTCACCTGGACCCAACTTCGACACAGGTGATTAGACACCATCCATCCAGCCTTGAACTTTGGATCCCAGACATAGATACGACACAGTTCTTCACAACATCTACAGGAAACAAATCCCATCCAGGACATCCTCAATACGGCTCGGACACCAACAAGTGCCAGCTCTAATATGATATCCTGACAACGAGGAAAACGGGAACAACTTGACCTAAGAGCAGGTTATCCTACCCCTCCAGCTGACGATAAGACAAAATCAGAAGACTTGTCACCCTTTGGTCTGTCCAAAAGCCAAGAGCGCGATTTACAGATGACTGGCTGATAGAACCATGAACGGACTGAATGTATCCTGGGACCAATAAAAAAGCCCTAGTCTAGGGTTTGAGCTACGATCTGCACCACAACCATGATCTCCAGTTCCAAAGGTCCGTCTGAGACAATTGCAACGGAATGGATCTTCTGGAAACACAACGAAAGACGCTATCATAGGCTCCATCCTAAGATCAGCGCAAAGACCAAGACCACCAAACACAGAAGATGGATAAAAATGACACTGAGGGAACAGAACTTCTAGAACCACAAAGAAAAGCTTCATCATAAGTTCACTGCTTGACCTGTGCAGATACCTAGATCTCTAGATACAGAGATCTGATTTTATCACCCAGGACGAAGCAGAAGTCTTCCAAACACCACGAAAGCACCAAGGGGAGAGTAAATGAACCTGAACGGAGTCTATAGTTAATCCCATGACAATATACTCCAAGGGTGGAGACACCCTGTATCTCTTAGGCCAAGGGAATTCCTTTTCGAATGACCCCAATATTTACTGTGCCTGTGTAGGAGGGAAAGAAGAAAAAAGCACAAAACAATTTTTTTTATATCTATCTAGGTTTTGTCGATTTCTTCGTTTTGGTATGGTTACTCAAGTTGTTGTCTCCATTTATATTTATTTATTTATTTTCTTCTATTCTTTTTCTTTAGGTGCTATGCCATGTTTTTTTTTTTTTATTTCAAGACCATGGCTTTTATGTGGTGCTTATCTTTATTGTTGGAGTGCTCAATGGATATTTTATTTGACACTTCTTTTTGTACTGTTGGGTGTTTCACCTTCTTTTTCCCCTTCATCTCTCAAACTGATGATGAGAACCTCTAGAAGGACTCCGCCCATTTTTGACGTTATTTGATTTTTACCCCAGTTTATCACTTTTCTCTTCTTTAAACAAAACCACATAACTGGAACTATCTAGTACCGCCTCCCAGTTAAAGGAGGAAACAAGGGAGGTACCAAGACCAAAACAGGTGTAGGACTACTAAGTAGTAAGCTAGGCTCATAGGGGACCACGTATTCTAGCAGTCCCGGGGGTAAGGGAGGAGGATATGGGAGGTAGGATGGGAATGGAGGTGTAGGGAAGATAATTCAGTGATGGGAATCCCCCTGATATTATGTTAATATGTACCTAAAATATCATTGTCAACAATATGTAAGCCACTATGATCAAAATAAAGAAAATATTCTTTTGGCTTTTCGGACCACACCCATTTGATGCTCAGGGGTTACTCCTGGCTAAGCGCTCAGAAATTGCCCCTGGCTTGAGGGGACCATATGGGACACTGGGGGATCGAACCGCGGTCCTTCCTTGGCTGGTGCTTGCAAGGCAGATACCTTACCTCTAGCGCCACCTCGCCGGCCCCCAAAATAAAAATTATATTAAAAGTGCATTCATAAATTATAAATTTATTATCATAGATTGAATGCTTTCAGGGTAAATGCTTACAGTTTCTCCCAAAATGAAGATAATTGGAAGTGAGATCGTGTAGAGGTCATTGGGGTAAGATGGGGTCAACCAGTAGAACCTCATGAATTTTAACAGTGGCTTTGTTACAAGCTACTAGAAGCTGGGCTTCCTATCACTGCTTTTTTTTTTTAACCAGGTGAGGTTACAAGTCTGCAGTATACAACTTGGAAGAGGAAATCAAAGAAACAAATATACTGATACCCTGATCACAAACGTCAGTCTCTAATCTGTAGGAAATACATTTCTATTGCTCAAAAGTTGACCAGTAATCATGGCTTGTTACCATAGTCCTGGGATTGACTAAGGCTTTATAATAAAAGCAGAGTTCTATTTACTTTTGATTAAGAATTTTTTAACCTATGACTTATGATTGGAAAGTTGTGGTTAAATAATTAGATTAAGAGAAATTAAGAGCTCTTAATTACAACCCCCAACTTAATATATATGTGAATTCATATATATATATATATATGTATATATATATGTGAGAAACTGATATGTTCTCAAATTAAATATTTAGTAACTGTGTGATCTGGGACTGTCTTAATCTTTGTCATATTGTCTTTCCTTATTTGTAAAATTCAAATGACAATATATCTCACAGGATATTTAAAGCAGTGCCTGAATAGCAAAAAAAAGCTTCATAAGTAATTTGCAACAAATTGATAATACTTATTTATAATTACAAAAATTATGACATATCTCATCTTCTAAAACTTAAGCAATTGCTTTTGGGATCAGTGTAGCAGGTACATTTATGGTGAAAGAAGATTCCAGATTTCAAAATAAAAGTGTTCTGAAACCTCAACTCATATAAATTATATATAATCCTAGATAACTTATTGGTTAACCTTACATATGTTAATCTTATTCTAGCTGGCTGAAAAGAGTGTATGTAGTAAATGTTTTATATTTTAAGTATTTGTTCTCTGGTATCTGGTAAGAACTAAAAACTCAATTTTGAATCTGGCAAAGTTTGTGCTTCTTAAAAGTTCTTTTTTAAAAATGTATTTAATTTTGTGGGGGATTTTGGGCCACACCCGGGAATGCTCAGGGGTCATTCCTGGTTCTGTACTCAGAAATCCCTCCTGCTTGGAGGAGGGACCATATGGGATGCTGGGAACTGAACCAGGGTCCATCCAGGGTTGGCTGCTATGCTATCACTCCAACACAAAAGTTCTGAATATTTTAATGTTATGATATAGATGTGCATATATAACTACAATGTCAAGCCATATTTATTACTTTCAAAACTTTAATTCAGGAATCAGCCAACAATATTCAAGTGCTATCACCAGAAACCTGGGTACTCCCTTTGACATATTCTTCATTGTATTCTGTAGCACTATGTGAACAGTTTCTGTATGTAACAACTCATGTTTTACATTTCCAAATGACATTTATGCCATGTTTTACATTTTCAAATGACATTTTTACTACAATTATCCTTTAACTACTTGCATTTTCACTCATATTAACTCTGTGAAATAGCAACACTTACCATTATAATGTTTAATTGTGTCCCTGTTTAAAAATCTCTTCACCACAAGATAAGCAGAGCCAGGTTCAGCTAATGAACTCCAGTGAAGTACCTGCTCCAATACATTTTCTGTGTAGTGAAGAGGACGCTCTGCAAGAAATCAAAGAATAAACCCAATATGAAAAAGAAATAGAATATGTTTTCAGGCTGATAATCTTGAAATCACTGTTTAAAAAATGCATGGGGATGTAGGGCATTTGCTTTGCATGCAGAAGGACAGTGGTTCAAATCCTGGTATCCCATATGGTTCCCTGAACCTGCCAGGAGTGATTTCTGAGTGCAGAGCCAGGAGTAACGCCTGAGTACTGCCGGGTGTGACCCAAAAACAAAGAAAAAAAAAAAAGAAATGCATGTAACATAAACATATCTGTATCTTATGTCATATAAGATACTTTATTTCATATTATATGACATGTAGCAATAGAACTGGGACTACATATAAAAAACCCTCAATATTTAAAACAACATAAACCAATAATAAAATTGACTATGTAAATAAATTTTATGCAGAAACACTACTTCTATGCATTTTTTAAAATTTCAGAGGTATTATATTTTTGACTAATACCTCAACAATAAATAATTTTTGTTTGTTTGTTTTTGGGCCATACCCCGTGACACTCAGGGGTTATACTCTGAGCTCTGTGCTCAGAAATAGTTCCTGGCTGGCTCGGGGGTCCATATGGGATGCTGTGATTCGAACCACGATCAGGCTTGGATCAGCCATGTGCAGGGTAAACATCCTACTGCTGTGCTATCCCTCTGGCCTCTAAATCTATTTTTTGAATAAATGTGTATTTATTATTTTTGTACCTTAGTCAGTGGAGCTCAAATGCTATTTCCTGTTCTGATTTCGAGGTCCCTTCAGGAGGATCTCTAGGTATCACTGATGGAATCCTAACCTTCTGCACACAAAGCAAGTGCTTATATATATGATCTATCTCTCTGGCTTTTAATATTTTTAATTTATAAGACATTAGTTTGTTTATGAAAAGATACTGACTTCAAAATGCAATGAATAATTGGAAAACGACTATAAAAATTAAATTGGTCATCACTAATAAGCATATAAACATTTAAAATTTGGTATAAATTTGAGTTGATCAAAACTAATCAAATGAAAGCTGTCATTATCTAATAATGTGAAACTATAAAATATGGCTTCAAAAGAGAACATAAGTAAATAAAATATCTTTAAATAATGTTTCATTATTAGTAGAAATAAAAAATACATGGCCATATTACAAATTAAAAAGAGGCAGCAATGGGCAAAAGTTAAATATACTAAAGACAATATCAACCAGTCACAATCAGCATAAAAATTCTTAACACATTCACATTTGTATACACTGTTTCAGTCAATTATATTTTTAAGTGCTTCCCTGATTCTTCGCATAGAAGAAAACAAAAGATTTTACAATTACAATCAAAGCATAATGGAAAAAGTTTTGCCTGATCAAAATATTCTGGATAAAAATAAAGCCCATGCTGAGAAGAAATTAAAACCTTCTCACAATACACTGAAAATAGTTCAAATAATCAGAACATAAGCTATAACAATAAGATGCTGACACAGCTTTCTTAGTACTATAGATAAAAGTAAATCAACCCAATTCTTTCATTTCCTCCTAAGTATAAAACACATAGCTTTTTATTTATATATCACACGAACTTTTCACTTTGGGTTACAGTACAGTGATAAGGAAAAACAAGAAACAAAATGCCAATAGCCTAGTACTAATTTGTAATCCATGATATATAAACTGGCACTAACACTAGAAGTATTAAAGATCAAATATATCACATTCTCCGTAATACTAATCTCCTCTGCTATGAAGATAGCATTCTAGAACTTATAACCCTAAATTGAAAAGAGAAAATAATACTCTTACTTCCAGTAAAAACCATTTTTCTCCTAACAAAATGAAATACAATTCTGCATTCTATGTTTACAAATGCATGTTTATTTCTTATGATGATAATTACAAAAAATAAAAATAAGAACAATTAGAATATACATTTTAAAGATAAATTTATATCTTGTTTATAATTGATCCTTTGCACATAACACAGTGCTAGGTAAAAGACTCAATGGACACTCAGGGATAGAAAAATTTAGTGTCTATAGTCTCTATAAATGGAAAATATTTATAAGTAGATCAACAGTATGCTTCAAAAATTTAGATAAAATTTGTTTTACATCAAACGTGCTTTTCTTCGATTTCTCAAATTTACTGCTAGAGCCACAGTACAGTGATTAGGTTACTTGACTTGTGTGTGGCTGACCCAGATTTCATCTTCAAAACACTATAAAGTTTCTTGAGCTTGTCAGAAGTAATCCTGAACTCAGAGCCAGGAGTAAGTCCTGAGCACCACCTAGTGGGGCTCCAAAACAAAAACAAAACAGAAATAAACCAACAACAAAAGGAACAAACCATATTTTCCCAATTTACAGTTCAATTGAGATGATCAAAATTTACTCTATTTAAAAATAAAACCAATTAAAGTAGCATAACTAAATTTAGTACTTTTAGTTAGTTCTTTTGGGGCAGGCCAAACCAGAGGTGCTTGGCAGACTACATTGTACTAGGGACTGAACCCAGGCTAGTCACATGCAAAGCAAGAACCTTCCCTGCTGTACTATCCCCCGGCTTCATTAATTTTTCTTTTTAAAGTATTTTTTATGGCTCCTCAACCTTTACATCTAAAGAAATAACGTGGGCCAGAAATTCAGCCTCTTCCTTGTAGTGAAATATTTGTTTCAAATGAGAAAACAGATGAACATTAATCCTATCTGATGTCACTGCCTCAGATTACAAGTATAGTAACATTGAATTGGGAAATATATATATTAACCTTATCTTGATATTTTCCTGTCATGTAATTTGGGTTAAAAATTAATACTCACTAGGATTATTTTTAGACTTTATAAAATCACACAACCACAGAGAAATAAATGAAGTGGCTGAGTTGAGAATAATGGTCTTTGATTTTGTTTGTTTTAGGGTCACACCTGGTAGCACTCAGGGGTTACTCCTGGCTACAGGCTCAGAAATCTTGCTCCTGGCAGGCTCCAGGGTGTGGGGGTGGAGTGGGGGTGGGGATGGGAGGCCCATAAGGGATGACAGGATTCAAACCACTGTCTCTGCAAGCAAGGCCAACACCCTACCTCCAGGCTATCTCTCCACCTCTAGAATAATAGTCTTAACTTGAAAACAGTATCTGCTTAGAGACTTCCAAATTATCAGAAGACTTACACTAAAGAAAGTGACTATTATAAGTTACTACCATAGTGATAGCACTAAAATGTTCTGAGTTACACTAAAATATATATATATATATCAGCAGAGAGACAAGTAAGATGGTCAAAGCATTAATGAGAGATGTTGTTAAATTAGTAACATAGCATGAACTACTTTGGGAGAATCAAAGTCCTGGATATTCAAGTTTCTGCTTAAAAACAGAGCTGAAAGTACAATAAAAAAGGTGAGTATTTATTAGGCTGTCAAACACAGCAATTATAAAATGGCATTAAAACCCACTTCAAGAAAGAAATAAAGCAGGAAAAATTAATTGAGTCATGAATCAGAATATAAATTTCACAAAGAAAGTTTTTATTTATATTGCATTTACAAACATCTATCATGAAAGATTATGTAGAAACTAAGTTATTTGGCATTGGGGTATTACTAGAAATAATGCACTTGTGTACTATCTATAACATACAAATTGATACAAAATCAGTATAATTCTTCAAGAAAAATAGGTTCTAAAGTGGTTCTTTAAGAGGGCCAATTATGCTATCCATAGTTCTTATTCACATAATAAACCTGGTCCCCTTTCTTTAATAAAGTACTAGCTGTTTTCCACTGGAAACAAAAGTATTTCTCTTAAGTTTTTGGTAATCATAATACACTTTTAGAGAAAATTATGGCTTAGCAATCATAACATTATTAGACCTAAGCTGATGAGTCTTCCTCTGTTCTATCCTCAGAATTAGAGACAGAAGACACTTTCTGTGGCAATCACAAGAACTATAAAGAACCTTATTAATGATAAAAGAATCTGCCAATCAGAATGGTGAATGATGAAGAAGCAAAAAATATTTCCCTATGATGCCGTTGTACAGAAAGTATCTGCTTGACAGATACTTCTTTAGTAAAGAAGCTGACTTAAATGTGCTCCCCTGGGTATATGAAGGACCTCCAAATGTGAGCTAAATCAGTAGAGGAGAGTTGGTTTCCTAAAGTGAATAGCACATGTTAAAAAAAGTAAACCCAAAATTATCTCTCAATGTATTTTTGCTTTGTTTTTAGGCCACACCCAGTGACACTCAGAAGTTACTCCTGTCTCTGTGTTCAGAAATCACTCCCAGCAAGTTCAGTGGACCATAGGACACCGGGCATCTAACACAGTTTTGTGACAGGTCAGCTGCTCGCAAGTCAAACACCCTACTGCTGTGCTATGGCTCTGGCCCCACATTGTAAAGCTTTCGCTGAGAACAGACCTCATTCAGTTACATAATTAATTGCATCAATGGGTCAGGTATAAAAGGGTATAAATGCATCAGCAGTTTAAAAGAAACAATGAAGTGCCTTCTATCTATCAGGCACAAGTTCTGGATGCTTCCAGTATATATATATATATATATATCCATATAGAAGAAAGGCGTGCTAATACGTTAACTGAGTATGTCCTGAACCTAACTCAAATTAAAATTTATTTATTTATTTTAATTAATAATTTTTATTTTGACCAAAGTGGATTACAAATCATTCACAGTAGTATTTTAGGTACATAGTGACATTGAATCAGGGGCATTCCCATCACCAATATTGTCCTACCTCCACCCTGTTAAATGGTTTTACTATCACATGTCCCAACATATTTGACTTTTGTATAAATAACAAAAGTTATGCTTTGTAGTTGTCAAAACATTTTCAGGTAGTGACCATTCCATTTTCTAGGGTCTAAATGCTTGTTCCTTAAAATTCCTATGTTGAAATCAAGTTCTTGATGTAAAGGGCTTAGGAGGTGGGATCCTGGGAAGATACTAAGGGAATAAATGATATTAGTGACTTTTAAAAACAGATCCCTCAGTAAAATCTAGTTCTTCTACCATGTGAGGACATAGTGAAAGCAAAAGCCTGCTTACATCAGAAGGTGGGCCCTAATAAGGCCCTGACCTTTAGGACACCTTGATCTTGAATGTCCCAGCTTCCAAAATTGTATGAAAATAAATTTATGGCACTTTATTAAAGCAGTCCAGAGAGATTGAGACTATTTCATCAAATGTGGGGTTGTGGGTAAACTGACATTCTTCAGTCAGTCTGCATTTGTAATTATCATATCTATGATGAGAAAAGTTTTTCATCATGGCTGTGATGAGAAAAGTAGTTTTATTTTCTGCTATAAGAATCTGTGAATATAAAGGAATACCTGGGCATTTATCTTAAAGTGGATTTCTTTTGGTTCATTTTTATACTGCAATTAGGATGTTACTATAATGCTATAAAGGAACCATGTATACATTATTTAAGGGGGGTACTGAACAAGTACACATTGGAAACTTATAGCTTTAAAATGTACTGGTAACTAAAATAAAAACCAGAACTTCTTGTTTACCTACTTAGTCATTTTTATATTTCAGTTATTTCCTTACTTGGATGATTTATATTCACATTAGCAAAAAGCACCAACTCCCCACTGACATTCTTCCTATCAACCACAATCTTGTGATTCTAATGCCTTGACTTTTATTCTCTTTATATTTTGCTTTATCTTCCCTGCAAGCTACAGAAATAAAGCTTTTAACATTTCAGAAGGTCAGGTGGAGTACATGGGTTCCATCTGCTTCAGAAAGCCAACATAATCATAGGGCCACCGCTGCTTTCCTATATTTTTCTTTTCAAAGCATCAAAATCTTAGTTTCTTCTGGTGATTTTCACTATATTGTCCAGATATTAAAACTGCTAAATGTGAATTTTAAGCTTCATTAAATATATTATATCTTGGTCACACTGGGCATTCTGTTGAGTATATTTTTGCATAGTCACATGTCAAAGTAACTGTAGAACTTCTAGTCCACAAGTTCAGATTTGAGGAAAAAAAGCCAAAAACAATAAGAGAAAAAAAACCCAAAAAACTACTGGATCCAATCTTGTCATTGTAATCAATGAACAAAGGCAAGTTATAGTCAATTATGTTCATGGAAAGTGGCCTTTTATTTTCTTAGAAAATGAATCAATTTGACGGCAATGTTTCCAGGTAAGCACAGTCTTTTCTAGATGCAACTCCTTCCTATTATCACCCATGGATTGCTTGCTACTTTTAGTTGGAAGAACCAAAGCTATGTACTTATGTGGGTAAACTGACATGCTTCCATCTAGGATTGTGGTATAGAATACATTTTAAATCAATCCTAATGGGAACATGGATGATTGGGAGAAGATGCCTCCCTCCACATCCTAATTTTTTATTATGTTTATACTCAGAAACAAAATAGAAGAGTAGAATCTGCCACATATGGAAATAATCATCTCTTCATAAGCAAACAAGGTCTGAGAGCTCCCAGTGATTCCTGATCTTAAAGGTCTCATGCACTATGTGTCTTCCACATTTGAATTATCATTTAAATTATTAATATTATACATAAAATGTGATCAATAACCCAGGTTCATAGTACATTTGTCTTTTATTCCCTCCTCAATTCAACATACACAAGACATATTTATGTTTATGAGCTAAGAAACATTAAGGTCTAAAAAGTAGGGCAAAGGCCTAAAATGTGTAGAGTGGAACCATACATGAACACATAAGTATTCTGCTAGCCAGAACCATGTTGATTTATCTATCTATAAAGCAAATAATCAGAAAGATACTGAGAACTATGTTCACCAAAATATCATCACAAAGTATTTGACAGACTTTAAAAATGGCTCAATACAGAGGAAGTAATGAAAAGGTGAACCAATATAATACTACATGTTATTTTTTAAAACATAATTCTAGCCGTAACATTAAGTTATGTGTTACTCATAGTATGAATAAATTGATAAATTTAGTACCTTTCACTAAAATTTTTTAAAAAAAGAAAGATTTTACCACTATTCTTTATGTAGTTAGGTGGTTTAATCATTTAGAAACTACAGTATTTTCCAGCATATAAGACAACTTTTTAACCCATGAAAAACTTCTTAAAAGTTGGGGGTCGGGGCTGGAAAGATAGCATGGAGATAGGGCACTTGCCTTGCATGCAGAAGGACAGTAGTTCTAATCCTGGCATCCCATATGGTCCCCCAAATTGCTCCTGCCAAGGAACAATTTCTGAGAGTAGAATCGGGAGTAACCCCTGAGCACTTCCAGGTGTGATTCCCCCCCCCCCCAAAAAAAAAAACACCAAAGCAAACAAACAAAAAGTTGAGGGTTGATCTTATATACCAGTAGACTGCATGCTGAAACTTATTCCAGCTTCAGGGATGAGTGATTTGTCACCCTCTTACCACGGCATCCCATCCAGCTGACAACTGTTATCACCCAGTCCTCTCTTTGTCCTTAATCATCTTTCAGGGCACACAGAGGAGCTGAGTTACCGAGCACTACATCCCATCCAGACACCTGGTATGTAGCTTTCAGGTGCTCAGTACTCTGTTCAGCTTTGATGGGACACAGAGGAGGCGCTCTGTCTCCCTCTAGCTGTCCTATTAGTCATTGCACCCCAGGCAGCTGCTCTTGGAGGAGCCCTCTCTCCCTGCTCTTAATGTAGATCACAATTAAAAAATCATAGTCACTCACTACAAATGACAAATGTAAAATGATTATTGGCACTTCAAAGTCTAGCTTTATTAAATTTATACTGTTAACTTTTGAGGGGTCTACTCTTTTTTCTCTTATGGTTTTTTTTTTTTTAAGTTCCATTTGGTGTGTGTTAAAGGAGAGATAGTCTTATACAGCAAGTATAGCCCAAACCTTATATTTTAACAGAAAAAGTAGGGGGTTTTCTTATGCACCCAGTTGTCTTATACACCAGAAAATATGGTAAGTACAAAAACACTGAAAAATTCTGAAGATACTAAAGCTAAAGAAAAAATACTGAAAATACTAAAAAAAAAACAAAAAACAAAAAAAAAAAAACAGGGTGTTTCTCCATACTTGCAAAGAACTCTCACCAACAACAGCAATTCATATATATTCAAGTTTTAACAGATACTAATAGGCAAGTCATATGTAAGGAGAGAGAAAAGGCATATTAGGGAAAACATCAACTCACCCATTATGTCAAGTGCAATAATTGAAAAGAGATTATCCAATGAGAATATATAAAATGGGAGATAGTAAAGGAAATAGAGCAGTAGAAACCTATGCTTTATGGATAGACAGGAAAAACTGACAAGTGAGATAACACAATTACAGAACCAGCAAGAACATCTGAGTATCACCAAAAACAGTATAAAGACCTTCACAGAAATAGAAAAACTTAACTATAATCAAGAAATTTCCCAGAAAGGATAATTAGAGAAAAATTAGAAGCAAAACCTTTGGCACCGGGCTCACAGAAATGATCTGAGAAGAGTTTCTGAATATGAATAAATATGCCTCTTTATAGAAGAGGCAAAATATGAATGAACAGCAAAATATTAAAATTTTAATTATTTAAAAATTAAAATATTAAAATCTCTGAATCTCAGCAACATCTACTATTTAATACAAATTAAATAAAAAACCTATACATTCTAAAAAAAGATAGAAAACAGAATAAATGATGAATGATGCCTTCTAATTTTAATATTAATTGCAATATTCCTAAAGCACCATGCATATTTCACATTGAGTTTCAGTTTTTATCTGGAGCTTGTGGTGGCAGCATTATACTTTTGGCAGCTTGACAGTGATATTTGAAAGGGTCCCAAGACCTCAGTCGACATCAGCTAGACAGATGGTCAAGGTACAAAGATATTCGGCATCTTATATTTTTAAGATGTCTTTTAAGCCAAATGCTGTCATTAGAATGCTAAACTTATTCAGCACTAGTCTACTGGGGTATTCAAGGTGTTTTAAAGCTCTCTTTATCCTTCAGGTCATGGAATGAAGGTTGAGAAAATAGATCTGATCAACTTAAAACAGATGTACAGGAAAAAGTCAAAAGTTCAGCTTCTACTAGGCTTACAGCAAACTACTTCTATAGAATAATCTTTGAAAATCCTGTTTTGTCAAATAAGAAATACACTAGATAAGGTAGATGGGTTGGAGTGACATTGGTAAGACTACTATACATCAAATGGGTTGGAGTGACATTAATAAGACTACTATACATCAAACTGCTTGTTCTCACAAATGTCCTATTTCATGGAGAAACAGTGATGCCAATGCCCTGCACAATATCTTCATAGTGAACAAAATAATTATTTTACAAGAAAAATCATAGGAGGTAAGCATAAGGGTGTTAACATACACATGAATTTGTGTAGAACAGAATGCATAATAAAGTGAATCCTGAATAATAGACCTGGCTGTTTTCCTCAATGTAAATGGTAAGATTCAGGTCTAATTTCTGATTTTTCATATGGTCCCCCGAGACTGCCAGGAGCAATTTCTTAGCAGAGAGCCAAGAGTAATAATCCCTGAGTGTTGCCAGGTGTGACAACCCCCCCCCCCCAAAATGGGTCAAGGGATCTCAGGTATAATGGTTGTATTAAGAAAGGAGAGAACTAAACATTCAAACCATGGAGTCAATAACACTGAAATCGTGACACACAAACTTTAACAACCAAACTTAAAAAGGTGCCTGTTATTATGGTAACCTGTGGCAGGATGGGAGGTGTGGGGATAATGGGATGAATTCTAGAAACATTAGTGGCTGAATTGGTATTGAAACTCTGTATGTGTAAAATATAACTTTGAATAACTTTGTAAATCACAATGTTTTAAGTATAAAAGTGATTACAAAAATAATAGAGCTGAGAGAAAGTTTAAACGGCTAGGGCACATACCTGATCTAGCTCCAATTCTCAGTACACCATCTTCCTGAAACACCATTGGGTGTATCACAGTGCCTCCCTCCCCCCAGGTTTAGGCAGGGTTTCCCTCATAATCTCTAGTACCACAGGATCTGAGTAAACTCAAATTTTATGGGTCCTCTGAACCATTTGCCCAGGTGGCTGAGAATAGCTGGTGGGGTATCCAAGCCACCATAGAACAACTTGGGAGATATCCCCTGTCCCCAGTAATAAAATTCTAGTACTGATATGTAAAAATAGTATTATTTTATACTGTAGGAAATTTAGGAGATCCTGGCATGAAAATCACTTACCTAGTTCTTCATTTTCAATTACTTCAAAAGTGGCCCAGATATCACCTTTCAAAGGAACAATATTTTTTATTGCTAATATATCATTAGTCAATTCTTCTGCTTCCATCACAGGTGAGATCTATAATAGGAGCAAATTTTCTTCATAAGTAACATTAAATATAGAATTAGTGTTATACAAGGTAACAATACTCCCTTGACTTGAATGACAAACTAAGTTTTGTCTTACTATGTTAAACAAGTTCTCCAACACATAGAGAAAAATATATGTTTTCCATTAGAAGGAAATAACATATCATGAATGTTAAAAGTAAATGCAGATATAATCTAAGTACGTTTTTCATATTTAGTAAGCTACTATATAACTCAGGAAGAAATAACATACCAAGTCACAGCTAAAAAGAACTTTACCAAAGAGAAAACCCATGATCGAATAAAAGTTTTCATTCATCACTTCTAGAATCAAGAGTTTCAAGAGACTTAGTTATATATAATTATAGTTATAGTTTCAAGTTACTTAGTTAGAGTTAGTTATTTTATAGTTTCAAGTTACTTAGTTATAGCTGAAAGTCATACTCAGTTAACTATTGCCATGCCAAAGAGCCCCAGTGTTTCAGTGGCCCACAGTGTACAGTGCCATGCCAAGTGACAGTTGGTGGGATGCCCAAGGACCCTGGAGCCAGGATTTACAGGCAAAGGAAACTTCCAGGTGTAGAAGGTACCCAAAGCTTAGGCCACTATATAAGAATACTAGTTTCTCACGGGGTTCTGATTTTTACTGCTTCTTCTTAAGTTTCATTTTATTAATCTGATATGGTCAAAATGCAAGTTTGGCTTCTTCCATAAAAATTTAGCCATAATATTAAACAAAAACAAGGCATTTTAAGCATTGTAAGTTATATAATGTATTTTGTTATAACCACTATAACATAACTTATATGTTAAATATAACATTTTATGACATGTTTTATGTTTTAACTGCAATGTAACTCCAATATGGTACATCCAATAAAATGGCAAGGCAGCTACGGTATAAACACAGAGTCTAAAACCATAGTATTTTAGTTTGGTTTTCTAGGTCATGTAACCAGCACCTTAGAGCCATAATATATAATCATTGAAAGTGTGCAAGATGACAATTACTATATGTTTACAATGACTAAAGTTTATAAATACCTATTGTTAAGACTTATTTTTATCTTATATTCTTAAATAAGATTGAAAGTAAAACAGATGTTCTAATTCTACAAAGCAGAATCTCTATTCCTCATAGAAAGAAAAATATCTTAATTGCAGGAATCTAAAATATTACTGTACTTAGACTAAGTACATTAGCAAAATATCATTTTAGTTCTGATAACCAGAGAATATTTCCAGTTAAATGGAGCCTACCTAATAACCAACTTACACGATCAAGTTCTAGTCTACAATACAAGGTCCAGAGAATAATAACAATGATATAAGTAGCAATATTTAAGACATAAGTGCTGAGCAATTTGCAAAGTGTTTCACATGTATTACCTTACTATCATTAGCAAAAGTAATTTATAAATGCTGTTATTTTTCTTCATTTTTTGAAAGGGTAAAAGATTGAGACTTGGAGAAAATCAACTTAACATAATGTTAAGAAGCTACAAAAAACAGACCAACTCTCAGTTCAGGTTATTTTCCAGAACCTACAGAAAATGCTGATCATAGCTAAGATATCCCTTCCAAATAGCTAAGCATAGAAATTCTCGAAAGCTACTGCTATGAAAAGTCAACCTTTATCATCACCTATGGTTAGAATCGAACATATAAATTGTAAGTAGCAGTGGAAAATTAATGCTAACAGTTTAGTTTCCAATATTACTCTTTATCTACTTTTTGGACTCACCCGAATGATAATACTACGGTCAGGTTCCTTCCTTTCTACATATACTTCAATCAACAAATCTCCAGCCTGGGAAACCTGGAAAAGGGCAATGTCAATACACTGAATACAGTGATGTGAGTACATCAGGAGACACTTAAGCCAGAGTTGGAATCATGTATCTAAATAATTTATAATAATGAAATGAATGCAATCTCCCTGATAAGAGCTATGAGGATGAAACTTCCAGTTTACAGACAAGGGCAGTCTTTATACACAGGATAAAATCTGTGACAATAATCACAACGTAAGTTGTTATTTTCTTACTCGGTAATTTATAGTGTTCACAAATGCCCTCATCTTTTTATTAAAGACACAAATCTGGCTACAATGGAAAATGCAGAAGTTGTAATTCACTTATATGACAAGAGAAACACAATCAGAAGTGATTGAACCAGAGGTAATTTTGCTCCAAGTGGTAGTGTTTGTATAATACTAACAATTAACAAGAAAAATACATCTCTTTACATTTTGAGAAACGTCATGTTAAAATACTGACACCTGAAAATACATTGGATCAGATCTGTATTGAGTCATATCTGTATTAATGAAACTTTATTTTCATACAGTTAGCAATAGAAAACCCTTAAAATGAAGTGAGAGAATAATGTAGATGATGAAAATAAGCTTTTATTCTAATTATCTTTAGACAAGCATTAAGTGATAAATTATTTGTTCTGCAATTAAAACTCAAAAGATAACCTAGAAAATATGACAGAAAATTAAAAGCAAAAGTTATTTGAATGTAAAGCTAATTTAGAAAGAACCAAATGAATCTATGAAAAAATATTTTGAACAATTTTATTTAATGGTAATTTCCAAAATTATATATCCACTCACAAACAATACTATTCACTATTCAAAATGGTCATAATGAGGAAGTTGTATTTTCCTCAGAATAAAATCTGATGAGTATATTTTTAAGGGAAACATTGAAAATGTACTTTGAAGAAGTGTTCTTAATTATCCTGGTACTATAGACTTGGAAAAGCTTATTTTTAAATTTTTTTCTTTTGCTTTGGATATGTCACAAAAAAAAACTAGGAAAAAATACAGTTGACTTTTACTTTTCACTGTTTGCATAACAACTCTCCAGGATATACACATTTTAAAAATTAAAAAAGCAAACACAAAGAACTCAGAGTGAAGCCAAAATAAGAATAGCTGAGGAATTCAAACAGGGATAAGGCATAGAGACTGTCAGAAAAATTCTCCAGGAGAGTTTTGAATGGATTAGAGAATAACTTGAACAAATAAACAAGATAATTCTAAACTCTTCTATTATTCTTTCCAATAAATCTACTTTCCAGGCAACTATTACTTTTGCTTTCTTTCATATAATTAAACAAATTATCATTATTACAAAATTAATATAAAATACATACTACACAAATATACTACTACTTGAAAAGTAAAATATCATTTTAAATCACCAAAAATGCTTTCTGGGGCTTATACTGCCTATTAATTTTTGACTATAAATCTCTCCAAAAGCAAGAATGCAAGAGAACTAAAAATAAATCAGATTTTTCAGTGTTTCTATTAACACCTCTAAAGGATGAACCAATTACTATAAATAAATATGCAAATAATTCCTTAAGTAATTAAGATAATTAGCTTCTGTACTTAAGTACTTATGCACTAAATGAATTTATCATATCTGATATGAAATTATATTTCTGCTAATGTTTCTAATTGACAGTGGAGATTTTCAGGGAAGATAGGTGTTGGCAAAGAAAATCATTTGGGTCTATCTTTAAAAAAGATATTTGTACATTTCCATTTATATTGTATGCTGAATATATTATAATTCCTAGCTATAAAAAGAAGATTATAAGTCACTTTAAGAAAAATGCAGTGGGGCCAGAGTGATAGTACAGCAGATAAGGCATTTGCCTTGCATGAGCCAACCTGGGTTCCATCCCTGGTATCCCATATGGTCCTCAAAACACTGGCAGGAGTATTTCCTGAGTGCTAAGCCAGAAATAACAGAAACAAGTAAATGTAAGCAGGAAAAGTGTATTAAACCAGACACATGAATCCAGCATAACACTGATCAAGGAAAGCAAGAGAAGATCTGGAAAACTGTCAACTTTAGACACACATGAGCACATGTTGCAAAAGGACACTTAGAAATAGCCTACCAACTGAAATTATCTGGAAGCATGTGAGCAGGAGCATATAAGCAATAACTGCTATTTCTACAATCCTCACAAAATTTCATTAAGGAGCCTGAATTTCTATTTATTCAAGTGAGGTTTCTTTTGTTTGTTTTTTAAATGCTTCATTTGAAATCCACTAGAATTTCTGAAGTGTCTTTGAAAGTTAATTGTATAAGTGTTAACATTTATATGTGTTTATTTTACAAATTTATTTTGGTAAGATCAATACTGAAATTCCTAAAAATTTGTAGTAGCATAGTTTTGGTATTTTATAGATATTATCAGTCTGCATAATTACACTACTACTGCATTTATGTTTATTTTCCCCTCTGGTTACCTTATTTTGCTTCAAATATGCCTTCAAAATAAATAGAGTAAATATCTTTATTTACAATGTATATTATTATTTTTATTTTATTCTTTAGAGATCTAACTATTTCTACTCACTTGAGTGTCTTTCCACTTGGTAATAAAGCTATTTTCTATGTCCATTTGTTTGACTTGGTCTTCTTTAACCTGTTCAAAATATAATTTAGGACATTCCAATCAAATATATAAGGCAAAGTTACTCATTCTTATGTTTCTCTGGAATTTAAAAATAAAAGACAATGGCAAAATTAATAAGCACGGCCCATACAATTGAGAGAGGGCAAATGAAGCTAGCATAACTGGTGCCTCTAAAGGTCCAGAAAATTTTATGCTGATTAAATTTCAGAATGTAGGTTCCATGAGGAAAGCAATATTGTTAAGGCCATTTTACTGTGATGGATTGATGAAGAGGTTTGTTGCATACATTGAGAGATTAAGATTCATTTCTTAAATTAAAATGTTCACTAGGTGCTGAGAAAATTTCCACCACCTAAAATTTTCCACTTCACAAAACTCTGAAGCTCATCATTTATCAACCTAAAAGTACAAAAATAGAAAATAAAGAGAGCAAGCAAAGCCACATATTTTTATCTTAATAATTTCATTTCTGAGCATCAGAATTCTTGCAAAGAAGTTGCTATTGAACAAAAACAGTAGACACATACAGAAAGAAAACAATAATCAAAGAATAAGGAGATTCTAGCAATCAGAGTTCATTCCTATAAAAATTAAATTTTGAATGTGATGTTTAATTATCCTATCCAGTTTCATCCCCTTTTCTAAGAAAACTGTAACAATTATCTTAAGTCTCTAGGAACTCTGCACAAAGACTAATATACCATGTTGACCCATCTGATTTAATCTATTTTACATATATAGCCCTGGTAAAATTAAGCTGTCAATTCATGGAACAGAGATGCCGGATTTTGTTCAGTGATAGAGCTGAACACTTCATCCATATCCCCTGTAAATTCTAGTAATTGTTTATCACTGCTTAATTTCCTCAAGTTTAAGCAAAGATCATCCATATTCTAACAATTCCCTACATAAGAAAGCCAATTTAAAAAGTTTAATAACTAGAAAAGATTACAGAAAAATGTTTTTGAAAAATTAAAAGGACAACTGGGAGAAAATGCTAAAATTCATTCATAACTTCCTACTTCAAACTAAACATATTAATGTGTACACTGAGGAGAAAATAATATAGATATATAGACACACAATAGAAATATTCTATCCAGTAGAGACCAGATGGTAAAAATGCTGTAAAAGTTACTTAATAGGGATGGGTGAGGTGGCGCTAGAGATAAGGTGTCTGCCTTGCAAGCGCTAGCCAAGGAAGGACCGCGGTTCAATCCCCTGGCGTCCCATATAGTCCCCCCAAGCCAGGGGCAATTTCTGAGCGCTTAGCCAGGAGTAACCCCTGAGCATCAAATGGGTGTGGCCAGAAAAACTAAAAAAAAAAAAGTTACTTAATATTAAAAGAATGGTTGTAAGTTTAAGAAGTAGTTGTCTCTAACAGATTTAAGATCATACAGTTCTCTTTTGTCTTCCTGAAATTTTTATGAAGACCTAAAATTTCTAAAGTATGCATTTTATTTGAAAATAATATGAGAATAACTTGTGCAAGGAAAAGATATGAAATACTTACCTCAAATATTTCAACATAATTATTAATCAAGTCCTCAATTACATTCACTTCTTCACTAGTTTGTCCTTTAGTTTGAAACAAACATGATGAAAATGCTAAGGCCAAATTGTGGGCATTCATGTGGTTGATTTCTGAGCATTTCTGAACCCTATAAAAAAAAGCATAGCTCATTAATACTCTTCATGAATTTTACACAAAATTCTGAGCAAACTTGTTTATCTTCTTACAAACACACACATTGATATAAAAAGTAGTGACGATTTAAAGACATATGACAGGTGCAGTTACCAAATAGTTCAGAGTCTAGTTAGGAATGAGATTTAAAAAAAGAAAACCTACTGTTTCAGGCTATAGTAGTACAAGTTAAAAAATTACTTCATTGTAGTTAATGGAACCTATTAAATCCAAACATTTCAGCAATGGAACCAAAAACAAATCAGTTAGGAAGACTGGCTTGTAATCTGGTACAAAATGATTTTTGGACATAAACATAAAAGAAAGAAAAGAATGCAGTGTAAACAGAAAATGGCAGGATAAAAAGGACAGAGGATATCTAGCCTCCATTCACCTAACGTAGGTTCTATCCCCAGCATCCAAGTGGTCCCAGAACACTGAGCAGGAGTCAGCACTGAGCATAGCTATGTGTGCTCCACCCCCCAGTGATAAAAAATTAATCAAACAAAAAGAAGATAGCAGAGAGTTACAAATTCAAGGCAAAGAGCTGTGTTTTCCAGAAATTACAGATATGGAAAAATTTGGCAACGTGTGCTTGCATAGATGCTCAACATCAGTACTAGTTTTAAAAAGCAATTAATTTAAAATCATACTTTTTAGATATGACTCTTAACAACTTTAGGATGAGCAGAGGATTATAATGTAACCCGAACAGTGGAGTACAAGCTTGTACAAAGAACAATTAAAGTATTCACGTATGAAATTCATACCATTTTTACCAAGGACTATAGACAATATCCCATTGAAATAAAATTTATATTGACCAAAAAGGCACTAGGTGAGAACTTATCATTGACTGCATATATAGAAGCTGCTTAATTGCCTAATTACACTCGCAAACTTTAAACATATATACTGAACAAGAGAGATCATCTCCATCAAATAAATAAATCAAGAGTAAGATCAATAAACCTGCCAATAAAGAGCAGAGTACTCTACTAGGTATACAAGAGAAAGTGAGTAAACATGACAGCAATATATATGATAATGTTAGAAACTCATAATAAAATGCCAAATTGAATAGCAGAGATGAAGTAAGTGCAATCATCACATATGATTTATAAGATGCAAAAGGAAGGCAAGCTAAAAGAATGTAGTAATTGTGGACACCCTTCTATAACCACTTCTATATTTTTATTACACTACACTGTAAACATCTGAAAAATTTATCTGTGTTTCTTCCTGCTACTAAAACCTACCATCTTGAAAACTGTTGATTTAATCACACTGTACTATGCAATAAATAGCTGATGAGTGGAAAAAGTAAATGTTAATCATGGAGGAAGTGATCTTCGACTATGGTAGGAACAAAATTAAATGTTAAATCAACCTGATCATCTCCAAATTTACTTCTCAAACTCTGGTGACACTATCCAGGGAGACTCCCACCTTTTCTAAGATGTCCTAAGTTTACAACCCTGAGGTTCCTCATTGTTACTTTCTATAGTTGTTTATTAGAATTTCCTTGTCTTCATTTTTGATTTATTTCTTTGATGGAGATGCTCTCTCTTGTTCAGTACATGTATTTAAAGTTTGCAAGTGTAATTAAGCAATTAAAAAGCTGCCATATATGCAGCAGCAATAAGTTCTCACCTAGTGCTTTTTGTCAATATAAATTTCATTTCAACAAGATTTTGACTATACTCTTAAAAAGTGATTTGAATTTCATATGTGAATACTTTAATATACTAACACTCTCCTTTCTCATGTTAGAACTTTCAAGTCTTCAGATTTAGCTTGCAGTCTTCTTTCACTTAGCTTTTCTCATGAGTTAAGCAAATTGCATCCTAATAAATTTCTTTTTCTCTATTTGAAGTTTCTTCCAGTCAAGACCAGTTCAGGGGTTAAGAAACATGTCTGTCCTGGTTTACTTTGCATCACTTACAGGCTTAATTAAAGTCCAAACAAATATTTTGCCACCATCTCAGAGACTTATAACCTCCTGCTAGTCAATGACAAATCATCTCATCTCCTAGCATACCTAGTTTCCTTTGATGATTTTTCTTATTAAGCTTTCTTTCACACCCAGTTTGTACATACTTTTAAATATGAAAGATCCTCTAGACCACAATACACCTCACTCAAGTACTCCTCTTTAAATCTCACTCCACAATTCTCTATACTTAAGGCTGAAGCAATGATACAGGGGTTAGAAGCAACTCTTGCTAGATGTTAGATGACCAACAATGGTCTTTGGAGCAGGCCCCCAGACATTACACTGTGTGTTCCCAAAGGGTCCTTAGCACCATATCAGTGGTCTGGGGGAAATTGCTGACAGTACAGAGTCTGAGAAACTTTAGATCCCTGGGCCCTTCCACTGAATAGTTTGTTGGTTGACCAAGCATTATGAAGAGGGCTCCCTATTGAGGCCTCCTGAGTACTGCTTAGGAGGCATACTTAATTTTTTTTACAACCAAATAAATAAAATAAAACTAAGTCAAATAAAATAAAACATGGGATATTGAATCGTGGGCATAGATATGAATCTATAAAAACATTGACAACAGTTATGTGGTACCCTAAGAAAATAAGTTTTACAGTAATGGAGTTTATGTGTATGAGAAGTAGCAATTGATTTTGTAACACAAGATAGCAAGATTTGTTAAGTCAAAATACAGAAAAGTTTATTCAATAAATATGAACTTTTAGATATTAGCTTAAATATTTTATTCAAAAAAGTATTACATAAGTGAATTGAGCTATAGCCATATATTCTATTATTAATATCCATACTTCCTAAAACATCTTTAATAATTTATTTTATTTTATTTTATATTTTGGGGACACACCTGGCTGTGCTCAAGGGTTACTCCTGGATCTGCGCTCAGATTAGTCTTGGCTTAGGGAACATATGGGATGCCAGGGACCAAACCTGTGCCTGTCCTGGGTCAGCCACATGCAAGAAAAACTCCCTACCACTGTGCTACCACTCCAGCCCTTCTAATAATCTTATTGATAGAAACATCAGCAAACCTTTTTGGGTTAACTTAAAAGGTCATTTTCAAACATTTTCATCCATCAGTTTTCATATCTCAAGTATAGTTATAGCCCTCCAGGCCTCCTAAATAAAGGAAGTTATATGCACTAACACAAAAATGGTTTATTTTTAAAATCTGCTCAATCAAAATTAGAAGCTAAAATATTAAAGTCAGATTAGAAAAAATATAAAAGAATGATGAATTTTTAGAGGGTTTACCATGAGAAAATTTACCGCCAAAAGAAATATGCCATCTTTGTAGAATTCTGGAGCCCTTTTATCTTTACTTCAACACCCTTAAAAAAGAGTTTAAAAATTCTTACTTATGGTATTGGAGGATACAGCTTGAAATTCTAAGACATTCAAAATCCTCATTAGTGATTATTTATCTAAAATGCATAGTTTTGCTATGTACTATGTTAAAATACTATATCCACTACACATATATGCATCACAATTATACAGATGCTAAAATTAGAGTTGAATAGGGATTTCATTTTGAAATACTTCTTAAGGTACAGTAAAGGATTAAAAGTCACAGAAAAAGTTATTTACAATAAATTTTATTTAAGAAGTAAGACTTATTGAGTAGCATATATGAAAAGCCTAGAAATATTTAGTAGTCTACTGACCGATAAAGATGTTCAATTATAGCTGCTAATGTTGCTCGGTTGACGCTTGGAAGAGTCCTTATAAATGCTCCATACTTTTTAACTCTTTCTTTGTCATCTTGGGTATCTGGAGATTTAAAAACAATCTTTATGTACCTAAACCAGCATGTTATATGATAAAGTTTCCTTTTAACATTTTAAAATATATCACAATTATAACTTCCTAGTGATACATGTACATTTCAATAGAAAGACATGAAAAATAAAGGTAAAGAACTTTCAAAACCCAGGTTTGCAGAAAGCTCCATTCTACATTATGGACTACAAAACCTAAGCTAATAGAAATATATTCTTTTAATAAAAAGTTGAAATACAAATCAAAAAGATCAACACAGGCATTTTAACTATACTGGTACTATTTGTACTTGACATATGTATTTGGAAAGTGGCATTTTAAATCGTCTTTATTTTTGCGAAATCATAAAAAAATATTTCCCAAAGAACCATCCCAGAGGTATAATATAAATGTACTTTGTAATATCTATATAAATGACTTTTACCAGTTGGATATTTTCAATTTTTTGAAAAAGTTAAGGGGACAGTGGATAAAGCCATATGCAAACCCTAATACATATAAAAGAGAGAAGGATGAAGCATCTGGCTTTGTAGCAGATAGAACTGGGTACAAATGAAGAGTGGGACAAGAAGGAATTGTACCCTTTAACCAAGAAGTCAAATAATTGGAAAAATTGGACAGGAATCCTAATACTAGCAATCCTGCCATAGAATAGTCCAAGAGGGGCACAGGTGAAAATTATGTAAATGAGTGGTCACACATAGGCAATGAGGCCAACCGGTAGGACAAGAGGGACACAGAAAGGATCAGTC
The DNA here is from genome assembly GCF_024139225.1 of Suncus etruscus. Lineage (NCBI taxonomy): Eukaryota > Metazoa > Chordata > Mammalia > Eulipotyphla > Soricidae > Suncus > Suncus etruscus. The sequence goes on from NC_064863.1 coordinate 30,546,258, forward strand.
AGAAGAGGAGTCCAGTAGGAAGAGTACTGAGAAATACTATTTTATCCTCTATAAGTCATTCAGGTGATTTGGTCTAGGTCTACCTACTAGGTCATGAATTAAACTTAAAAAATAAAAACTTCAAGTAAATAACTCTATTTCTTTTTTGTTTTGTTTTGTTTTTTGTTTTTTGGGACAAACCTGGGCGATGCTCAGGGTTACTCCTTGCTTTGCAATCAGAAATAACTCCTAGCAGGCTCTGGGGACCATATGGGACGCCAGAGTTCAAACCTGTTTTGTTCTAGGTTGTCCACATGCAAGGCAAATGCTCTACTGATGTGCTATCACTCCAGTCCCTTCATTTTTTTAAATATAGGAGACTGAATTTATATATTTCCTGTTAATTTTCTGTTAATTAATTTTTAATTAATTATAAATTAATTTTTTTGTTAATTCAGACATTAGAAACATTTTTATCGCACTCTGTTTAGATCTAGCTTATCTATTCAAAGAAAACTCATAGCAGATTGATTCTTCACAGGCACACAATCATTATTCTTTGTTTATCTGGAAATCACATCTGGCAGTACTCAGGCTTTCATCTAGCTCTTTACTCCTGATAGGACTGTTGGGACCAAATGTGGTACCAAGGATTGAACTCAGTTCAGTTGTACAGGACACACAGTTCAGCACACAGGATTCTCTACTGTCTCTGGACCCAAAATACAATCACAATTATTGTTGTTGTTGTTGTTTTGACTGTAATATCGTAATTTATGATGCTGAATTCAGCATGGACATTTTTTTGAACCTGTGTGACCATGAGTCATGATTTTGACATCACAATTTTCTTAATCTGGTCAAAAATTTAGACAACAAAGTTCTTGCTTCTTAGGTCATAATTCCATGTTTTCAAGTCAGAAATGTGAATTCTAGGCCATGACTTTGACATCATAATTTATGATGCTGAATTCAGAATGGACCTTTTTTTGAACCAGTGTGACCATGAGTTATGATTCTGACATCACAATTGTCTTAATGTAGTCAAAAAGTTAGACATCAAATTTCTTGCTTCTTAAGTCATATTTCCAGGTTCTGAAGTCAGTAATGTCAATTCTAGGTCATGACTGTGACATCTAATTCATCATGTTGATTTCAGTAGGAAATTATTTTCTGAACCTGTGTTACCATGAGACATAATTCTGACATCACAATTGTCTTAATGTGGTCAAAAATTTACACAACAAATTTCTTGCTTCTTAGGTCATAATTCCATGTTCTGAAGTCAGAAATGTCAATTCAAGGCCATGACTGTGATATCATAATTCATGATGCTGAATCAGAATGGACATTTTTTTGAACCTGTGTGACCATGAATCATGATTCTGACATCACAATTGTCTTAATGTGGTCAAAAATGTAGACAACAAATTTCTTGCTTCTTAGGTCATAATACCATGTTCTGTTGTTTTGTTTTTGAGCCACCCCCACCAGTGCTCAGGTGTTCCTCCTTACTCTGTGCTCAATGATCATTTCTGGCAGTGTTGGGAAATTAACTATATGGGATGCCAGGTATTGAACCCGGTTTGGTCATATGCAAGGCAAACATACTACCCAATCCACTGCGCTATCACTTCAAACCCAACTCAATCACTTTTTAAGGGTACCAGCATCCTGGGTAATGTTCAAACCTTTATGACATACTTCTAGGTATCCACATATTACAACTCACAACTAATGTGGCATCTGTATTGACTTTTGAAAATGCAACATCTTCAAAAATAAACATGGTCATATTTGCTAAACATGGCTAGTAGATTTAAAAATACAGTAAAAATTGTTCTTCAAGTACAAGAACTGTTTATCATTGCTCATATAGCACAACTATTTACCTTTGTATCATCAAATTCTAATAAGATATGGTAACTACATCATTCAATCAAATATAATCAACACCACTATAACAAGGAATTACCTTTGTATAGCCCCTCTTTTTTTTTATAAATCTTGTAAGAAAAAATAAAATGGATACTCTCAAGGAAAAGACTTAAGCTGTTTGAAAGTAAAATTTAAGATATATTTCAGGTCATATAGAAAGCACAATGAAGTATCCAACTAGCCACAGATATCAGACAAGTTAATGGTATGAAACTGTGCTCTAACGGTATTTGGAGAGGAAAAGATCATTTTTCATATGAATGAGTATTGTAATACTATACTGTGGCTTTCTTTACCTCAGGTACACAGGACCCATGAGAGTTCTATGAGAACTCCTACGAGGTCACTCAGAGAGTTCTGGTTAATCCTTGTCAACAGTCAATATGGGCATTGGGGGTCATAAAAAATGCACTACAGAGGTGTCTCTCTATTTACCTCTTTACACATGTCATCTGTGTCCATCTCCTACCTACTTACTAAAATAATGACAGTCTATCTATCCCTGGAGTCAACAACTTCAGGAAAAACAAATTTGTTACTGATTTTGGGGGTCTAATTTAGAAATAAATAAAGTGAAATGCTACTCATGCAAGGATGGTGCATGCAATTGCTATAACTTGGATGGAACTGGAGGTTATCATGTTGAGTAAAGTCAGAAGAAAGCCAAATGTAGATGAAATCACTTATCTGTGGTATTTAGAATAGCAGGACAAATGAAATATGGACATCAACAGTGGGGAACCTATATTAGCCTGAAACCTAAACTATAGAACTGAGGATAGAGAAGAAATAAAACTTGAAGTGGGGTAGTAAGATGTGATGATGGAGGTGTTAGGTGTAGGTAAACTGATACTGATGACAGGATAAGTATTAGAAAATTGTATAACTGAAACCCAAATATAAATAATTTTGTAATCCTGGTGCCTAACTAAATAAAACCTATATATGTATATATGCCTATACCTATATATAGGCATAGCAAAATTGTGATATAAATATAATATATGATATAATATATATTAATATTAATATATAATGATATAATCTGATCATATAATATATGATATATTTATATCAAAATTGTGATATAAATAAAACCTATTATCTATATATGCCTATACCTATATATAGGCATAGATATATGTAAAGCCCAAAATACTTATAATAAAAAACAAAATAATATAAAATATACTACTCATCTTCAAAAATCATACTTTTCTTCAATATCACTTCATTTTAATGCTAACAAGAAAAAATAACCCCAATAGTTCTTGCAATTTCTGTTCCTTGAAACTCACTCACTATAGCCACCAGTGATTCACAGCAGCATCAACATACATATAATCCTACTGATGGCAGTACTTAAGACTTGCTGTAATGTATTACTTCGCATATACACTTTATACCTAAAAACATTGTAAAATCGGTGTTTCTTAGGATTAGAGTTGAACTTAGTTTATAAATACCATAAAACAAAAAAGACTTTTAAATTGAGTTGTTAAAACACTTTCTTTTATTAATAATTTCTGATGTTACCAACATGGTCTTTAGAAAAATTTAATTGGGGGAGTATCTCAGCACACTTGCCATGGGCAAGAACACTGGATCTGATGTACTTTCTCTTCAGCCCAACTCAGGTCATTTAATTACTGTATTTTCCGGCGTATAAGACGACTCTTGAAACAAAAAAAAAGTCAACCGAAAATCGGGGGTCATCTTATAACGCCGAGTACATCCCGAAAAATGTTTCAATATGCCGCTAAACGAAAATTGTCTGAATATTGCCACAAAACAAATTTTCCAACTCAATCCTGCACCAATCACTGCAAGGCTGCTCGGACCGCCTCTCTAACTCAGCCAATCCAAGCAGACTTTTTATGCATGCAAATTAGACAACATTCTAGACCCGAATCTACACTGTCAAAAGCCAGATTGCCCAGAGTCAGAGAGGAAGTCTATGACAGTATAACCTTTGAACCTTTGCTGGTTGTGATTGGCTCACTGTGGTACATACAGTTGCAGCACAGGAACTTTCTGTCTGATACAGCGTATATAGGCCTAAACCTATGTTTTAACTGCAAAATTAAGGGGTCGTCTTTTATGCCCAGTTGTCTTAAACGCTGGAAAATATGGTAATATAATATTTTCAAACAGTAAATAGTTGTAATACTATTGCATATTATTTTCTTCAAATACTCACATCTTATGTTGTAGATTGAATAATTTAAGTAAGAATATCAGAAGTATTGTGTGTAGTCAAATTCATTTTTGGGTTTTGTAAGCCACCCCCAATGGTGCTCAGAGCTTACTCCTGGTTCTATGCTAACAGAATACTGCTGGAGGGGCTCAGGAAATTTATGAAATGCTTAGGAATAAATTCAGATCAGGATCCTGCAAGGAAAATGGTATACCTGCTATTCTATTTCTGACCTCCTCAAAAATCATCTTTTTTGTTTGTTTGTTTTTTTAAGGGCCACACCTGTCTGACGCTCAGGGGTTACTCCTGGCTATGCGCTCAAAAATCGCCCCTGGCTTGGGGGACCATATGGGACACCGGGGGATCGAACCGCAGTCTGTCCTACACTAGCGCTTGCAAGGCAGACACCTTACCTCTAGCGCCACCTTCATGGCCCCAAAAATCATCGCTATAAAAAAAAACCTTTAGAAAGATTTAATGTAAGAAAATAATTTTGAAAATCTAAATAAAATAAAGATTTTAAAAACGTTGTTTTGAACAGATATATGAAATGACTATGGTTTACTAATGAATATTTTGCATTTGTGAATTACAAGAATTAGACAAAAATCTAAAGAACTCATAAAAATAAAATAGTTCTATAAAATAATTCTATAAAATAGTGAATGAAGATATATATATATATATATATATATATATATATATATATATATATATCTCCAATATATGATGATGTGAATATAAAGGAATACCATAGAGCAGGAAGGAATGATAAAATCTATGCAATTCTCTACAGCATAGGTGGAATTGAAAGATGTTAAATGAAGGATGAGATAAGTCATATGTAGTATTTAGAAAAATGAACGAGGTAACACAATAACTCAAAGGGGAGATGCCTAAATCATCCCTGGACCCAGAGTACAGAGAGAAAGAAAAAAAAGTAAGAGTAGAGGGGAGAAGAAAAACCAAATGACAAGTAACAAGAACCAGGATTCAAAGGAATTCATGTACATCCATAGTTTTAAGAATGGTAAATATCCAAATATCCAAATATCTAACTACCCAAACCATAGTCAACTTACTCAACCATGAGGCTCAAACATTAACAACTTAAAAAGGTGCCTGTCAAGATGGCAGACTGGGCTGGGGGGTATAATGGAAGGGAACCTGAGAACATTGGTGGAGGGAAGTTGATACTGTTGATGGGATCACTACTGGAACATTATACATCTGTACACAACTATGAATAACTTTGGAAATCACAGAGCTTTAATAAAAATATTTTAAAAAATAAATAAAAATAAAATATTGGTTTTATTGTAGTACAGCAAAGCTCTGTTTATTTTTTAATTAGGATCTAGACAAAATGAAGAGTTAAAAATAAGTATGATGATATACTTTAGGTAGGATAAATAAGAGAAAACAAAACAACTATACAGTGATACCTTATAAAACCATTATCTTTGAAACCTTTCATTACAATTCAATGAGAAATTAATAATACAGATATGACTATAATACTTCCCAAATTAAAAAGTATTATGAAGCCTGAAAATTAAGTGTATAAAACATACCAGCAATAACTATAAATTTATACTGTATTAGATTTAAATGCTGCTCATAACCATTATGTACATTGCTCTTCCCAATTCAGAGTATCAACACGATTTTTAAAAATCTACATATCAAATTAGAAAACAACACATATTATCTTCCTTATCTTGCATGCATTATTACCTAAAGCAGAGATCCAATAAGGATACAGCTCCTTTGTAAGAACTGCATCATCAATGTCAGAGAGGAAACTTTTCAGTACACCTGTCACATCTTCAAGCTGATGTTTTCCAGCCCTTAGTTTAAAGCTTCTTGCATCTTTTTTGAAACTTTCCACAAGTTCACTTATGTGCATGGGATCACCATTCTTTTGATAGATATATTTGCACCCTAAACCTTTGTTAAAAAAGGAAAAGTTGCATGAAAATCAAAATTTGAAATCAAGACATTTTGTATCTTAAAAATGGAGCAAATTCTGAGCAAAAGAAAATCCTTATAGGATATGACTGAATTAAAATAAAACCATCTTTATATCCAAACATATAAATTTACTATAAATTCTATATAAATATATATCTCCACGTTCTCTCATATAGACACTCGTGTCACCATACATGAAAATATCACCTAAGTGGGAATAAATTTCCAGCCCTATTCTCTATTTCACCTCCTAATGTATTTTTTATCTTGTTTCACTACTCAACAATATTGCCTTTATGCTGATACTTTTCAATTCAGAACCTTTCATTCCCAACATGTTCAAAATAAATACCAAATTTCCTATCACATCACATAGGTATTTCAATAAGACACTGCTCTCACATTGGTCCAAATTTTCCTATCTCATATATTATTATTTTGTGTTCTCAAGGCTTTACCACCTTGTCATAACTCACTGTCCCAATTCTTGGTCAGTTCCACATTTTAACTGACAATGACAACAGCATATATGATATATATATACATATATCATTTTATTATATTTATTATTCTATATAACTGTATAACATATATAAAATTATATGTTTCAGATATATATCTGAAAGTCTTGTCGCTATTATCAAAAACCTAATATGTTGTTTTCACTACCTAGAGAACTAAGTTGGAGGCTTTTATTTTGTTATGTAAGAGACTTTATGTGGATTTCTCTTCCCCTCTTACCTCTTACCTTTTTCCTCTTCTCATGCTGAACTCCTTACAGGGATCTGCTATTCTAAGTTCTTTAAACAGACAAATCCCTCATGACTGCATCTGGGCACACATGATTTCCTCTTCACTAGTTCTAAATTTCTCTGCACTATTATACTTTACCTATAGTCTCAATGACAGCCTCTACTCTGTGTAAAACTTACCCATCCCTGAATCTCTCTACCAAACCATTTGTACAACTGAAATGCCCATTTATCTTTGATCCATAAACTTATATATTATTAAACACATCATGTCTTTTTTTGGGGGGATGAGGGTTTGAGTCAGACCCAGCAATGTTCAGGGTTAATCCTGGCTCTGTGCTCATATATTAATTATAATATTGAACTGTGAATGAGCAAAATTCTGCTTACCAAAAATTAATTTTTATAAAATCTACTACAATGCATTTAAAAAGTAAAACTTAAAAAAATATAATGCATTAAAGTCAAGTTCAATTTCTGGCTCAAGAATATAAAAAAATAAATGGCCTTTATACTTTAAGGGAGAAATGCTTTACAAGGTATAAATGTCTGTTTCATACTGACAATGCAATTTGTGTTCATTAAACCACGTTCAAGTGTGAACCAGTGGTGGTGAATGACAATGCCAATACCATACTGTTTTATACTATAGTTTTATAGCATAATTTAAAATCAAAGAGCATACTGACTTTCTCAGTCTTTCTTTTGACTACCTTTAATGGGTAGAGAGTGTGATTTCATAAAAATTTTAGTGGTATGCATTCTATTTCCTTGGAAAATTTTCATAGGAATTTTAAGGTAATTGTAAAATATCTTAATAAGCTTTCAAAGTTCAAAATATTTTCAATAAAATAAAATATTGATATATAGAATAAAATATTAAAATATAAAAAGGCTTCATCAACTAGCTGTATCCTATACTTAATGGTTATTTTCTAAATTTGCATCTTCTCTTCTATGTATGCCAGAAATATTGGATTTTCTCCCATGATATACTCAATTAAAAAAAGTAAACCAAACATTATGAGTCTTTCATTGGCTTTATAACTTTAATCTGTAAGTTAATGCAACTTGTTCTAAAGTTACAGAGTAGTTATAACGTATGCAATTTAGCAGAAGCCAATCTAATGGTTACTGATTCTTAAATTCAAATAAATATTGTAAAAAATTTTTTCAGATATCCTTCTAATAACATTAAACTGGATATACCAGAACTAGTCATTTTAATGATTTGTCACTTTAAGAAGAACTCCGTGCCATTAAAAAATTAACAAGCTATGAGAATTCCCAGTGAGGTGATGATCTTGCTAAAATATAAATGTGAGCAACTTATTTATATTTACTAAATGTAAGTACATTAATGATTAATAAATGCAAATTAAAATAGTTTTCTTAACCCATTTAACACAAACATTGTCTAGAACTGATAAGAAAATTTTTTTTACCAGAGAAATGAACTTCCTATGTCCACTATGTGACTACAGAGTTACAGTAAATATATTTTCAAATATAATTAGACTAGAATATGGATTAATAGTGTGATTGTCTTATAAATGAAGTACAGCATTTAAAAGGTTATTTTTTGCAGATGACACATTATACAAATAACTTTCAAAAAATATTTTCATTATAGCTTATTATTTCTGGCCTATTTTTACAAATTAGTTTATTTTCAGCTGTCAAATGAAACTTTAACCTGTGACTCTCACTACAGTATTTAAAAAAAACCAATGTCAGTGGTAAGTAAATGTTAGGTACTCAAGTAGTGTGCCAGTGACATAATGCTTTCCTATAGTTTTCTCACCCTCTTTTCAGATTAAAAATACTGAAAGACACTTAGTAAACAAGTTCATACTTGTTCCCAAAATACTAGTTCAATCATTTAACTTTCCACACTTTCAATTCGATCAATAGCATTTATCAATATATTTTAAGGTACACAGTGAATTTAAAATTAGAGTTAAGAAATATATTCCCTTACAGCATTAAGAAATATTTAACAGGGAAATAATTTGAAGAATGCATTGTTATTTGAAAATAATTACTGTTAAGGATTATTTAAAATTCTACCATACGACATAAGACATAAGATCAGCATTACTGCTTTTTTTTAAACCTACATGCAAACTAAGCATGCCTCTAACACTACACTGAGAATGTGTTATGAATACATGACTTATATTTCATATGTAAATCAACAAGTCAATTTTACCTACTACCCAAGAAATAACCACATCTATAAATATGTCAAGGTAGATTTTTGCATCCCTCCATACCTTATTCTAGTTCTGAAACTTTTGTACATTTAATCTATTTTAATGTATTTTTAAATAAATTTTCCATTACAGTCTTCAAAACTTTATCCAGGATAAAGAATATATACATTATGTGATTTAAATGCATTTTACTGGGAGAAGAAATAGCATTTACTTGAAAAATAACTAGGTTTTTCACTGATAAGGCTGGTCAATGTATGGTACCATTTACCTACAATGATAGTATGAATTCTGGGGGTTGAAAAAAAATCTCTGTAATACTTACCATACTGTGTAACAAATGCTATACAGCTGTTCACGATAATGGGAACGTCATTTTTGCTGAGCTGCTGATCTTGTAATGCATTACCATCTGTACCTGCTGCTTTTTCAATTGCAGTATGCCAGACTGTGAAATCCAACTTGGTATGCCCATGGATGTATAATGTTCTGCAAAGTTTAAAAGGCATTTCACATTATACTTCTGCTTAAAATAAACTTATTTCTAAATAGATTGTCCTTAGAGCTGATGTAAAAGTGATCTTGTCTCCTTCATGAGATGAGTCTTACTTTGCCGACCAAGTATCACCAGTATCAAAAAACAATGAAAATAGTGCTTACATCCATAATCAATAAAATATGAATGACTAATTTTTGTAGTGGTTATTAATGTACTTTTAGACATCTTCATATTACTGTATTACAACCATACCAAACTTTTTTTCTCCTATCTCAAACTGCTTTGTCTACATGATTGATCACTTCCTCCACCAGAACTTTAGGGTTATTGAGTTGCTGATTGTTACCTTATCCTATCCTACCATCATTGCCACATGGTATTCAGATTCAAAATTCTGATTTTTTTCCTTTGTTTGTTTGTTTTTGGGGGCCACACTCTGTGATGCTCAGAGGTACTCCTGGCTACGTGTTCAGAAATCGCTTCTGGCTAAGGGGACAATATGGGACAAAGGATCGAACCCAGGTCTGTCCTTGGTCAGCCTTGTACAAGGCAAATGCCTTACCACTGTGATATCATTCCGGTCCCATTTTTTATCTTCTGATAATTACTCTGCCTCCTTTTTCATTCCAATTCAGCCTTATTTCAGGCTTCACTATGACTGTTGAAGTTACTAAATGACACAAGCCCTAACATGTGTCCCTACCAAATTCTTCACCTTTCCAGTGCTGTCCTCAAACATCATGATGATTTTTCAGAAATATAAAGTCACCACATTTACTGATCATTGTCCTTCTATGATCTTTGCTGCAGTATGTAACAAGATTTAAAGACATTCATGGCTTGGTCCCTATTTTTCTTTCCAGTTTTGTCATTCCCCTACTGTCAAAACAGAAACATCTAGGCATGTTTACGTTTTCTGTCCATTGTCATAAAAATGTACTACTTTTTAGATAGCATTTCATTCTGTACTCCAGAAGTGTTGGACTGCGACATTTCATTTGGTATATCCCTCCTATGTTTAGAGTGTAACTGGTGTTCCTTCCTAATTTAGAATAGATACTTCCCAAACTTTGCATCCAGAAACAAGAAAATAATTTCCACATCTCAAGTGAATGACATTTGGTAAAGGTACAATAGCTGTAGATTACCATCAATAATTTTAAGTTTGATTTACAATATACTATGGTTTTATTGATGCATATCTGGCACATTTATATTAAAGTAAAATCATTTGTTTGATTTTAGTCCCTGAAAGGGCTATATTAAAATAATTTCACAGAAAAACCAATGTTTTGGGGCCATAACTTGCAATGCTCAGGGATTACTCCTGGATCTGCACTCAGGAATCACCATATAGGATTCCAGGGATAGAACCTGAATGAGTTGCATGTAAAGCAAGTGGGTTACCCATTATACTTCTAGCTTGCTTTTATTTGTGAGGTTTCTTTTCTTTCTTTTTCTAGTGGGGGACACTAGGTGGAGAAAGATGTTACGTTTTTACATTTCTGGAATTTTACTCGCTCTAATTAAAATTCTTTTCTTTATTTTTGTTTCTCTTTGAAGTTCACCACATCTCATCACACTCAATTCCAGCATCTTCTGAACTTTCTGTAACTAATACTTTCTTGGTGACATTTGTGCCTGTAATCTTCATTGTTTTCTGACATCTTTACCTATTATTTTTATCTCCCACACTATCAGAGAAGTCTTGACCTTCAGGTTTTCTTATTTTCTTTTTTGATGAATTCTGACACTTGCTCTAATACTCCTGCATTAGCCTTTTCATATATCTTACTCCCTGCCTTTAGCGCAAAAGTCTCTGTGGCCAGGTATATCAGTTCAAGTATAACTACATAATATAGATCATTTCCCTGAAAAAACTTTGTCCCAATATTATACAGACTTCAATTCACATTTTTGTAAATTAGTGACTTTTAGCAAAGAATCATACAACATTCTTCATTAAGAATAGAGAGACACTCCACATCATGACTTCAATGTAGGACATGCAGATTCCAGAATCTTTAATACAGAAACATGATACCAACAACAGAGACTGTGTGATAAGTGTGTTGGCACTACAGCCAATGTCTTGGATCGGACGATAACTTGCCTGAGGCCTAGAGCTGGTATTATGCCAGGAAACTTCAGGGGTAGGATCTCTTTGTATTTAGGCCAAGGTTATTCCTTCCATGCCTTTCATATTTTGGTGGGCCTATACAAACAACAATTGCCACTCTAACACCGTTTTTACTGTGCTCCTTTGACTCTAATCCTTAAAACGCACCCACTTAAAATTTGAGGTTAACTTAAGTTAATATGCATGTATATGGAAATGTAAAAAATACTATGCCTCTAATGTTTAAGGAGTTACGTAAGTTTGATGGCTTTAGATTGCCTTGTGTGCTGTTAAGAAATATTATAATGTGCTACAATCTGGGGACTTGAGGGACAAAGTAATTGCACATGGATTCTGTTTTATTTATCTTAACTTTCTTTGGCTGAAAGTTCAAAGTTAAGATATCAGCAAGGGGACTTCTTCTGAAAATTATGTTATGGGTGATTGTCCTTCCACTGTAACTTTACCTTGTCCTCTTTCTTTGCATCTTTTGTTCTCATAATTCAAAATAAAAAAATTAAAAAAAAAAGAATAGAGAGATAGTACAGGAAGTCAGGTATCTGCCCCACATATGGACTATGTGGTTTTGGTTTTTAGCACCACATATTGCCTCCTGAGTACAACCAGGTGTGACCCTAAAGCACAGAGCCAAGAGAAAAGTCCTCAGCATTGCCTGATGTGACTCCCAAATAAAAAGATACTTACTGCTCCTTTTATCCTAATAATTATTCTTGAAATGTGCTATAACAACTCTGAAACACTATGCTCAAAAGGATCTGTATTTTAATAAACAATTAAATCTAAATGCAATGTCCCTTCCCTCAAAAAAAAAAACAATAAAATTCAACTATTAACTATGACCATTTTAAAGTTCTTTTTTTCTAGTCAGAAGAAATCCCATGATAAAAGTTTAGATGTCTTATGAACTAGTGAAAGACAGAACAAGTAATGACAAGTTAACTCCTGAGTCAAGTTGTCAAAAGCTGAATCCTAAAATACAATACCAAGTGCAGTAAATGTTTGACATTTAATAGCATCAGTTCAACATCTTCTTTCTTTGATGTTTATCTAAGCTCTGCACACATTGAAATAAGCATAACAAAACATTTCAATGCAAATGTTGGTCAACCTTGTAATTTAAAGTATGATGAAATAATCACTGTAACTTTCTGATTGAAAAAAAGACAAAATATTCATTCAGGTCTTGAATGTAAGAAGTAGTTATTTTTGAAGAACTTTAATTAGTTCACAGAGAATAGAACTAATCTAATTATCCATTCCCCAAGCATAAAATGTAAAGGTTATTTTGAAGCCATGATAACAACTTCATGTTCTTCCATAAATCAAGACCATTCAATAAGAACTATAATGACAAATAAAAATTTTCCTCAAAATTTCAATTTAATAACCATAGACTTTATGGCATTTTGAGTTTAGGCTATAGACTAGAATTATAAATATCTCTTCAAGTGACATAATTAATAAATTTGGTGATATCAAATTAATTTTCTGGGGCTGGATAATAGTACAGTAGGAATTGAACTTTCAATGTATACTGTCAACCCAGACACCTCTGATCCCTGACACTCCATGTGGTTCCCTAAGTCACCCAGGAGTGATTGCTGAATACATAGAGAAGACAAGGCCTGAGCACTGCTGTGTATGTTTTTCCAATCTAAAAATGAAATAAAACATAAAACTTGAAACCTGATGTTATTGTTTTCAACTTAGTAAGATTACTCCTCTCAGATTCCCCAATTCCTATAAAATTCTCAATTCAATAAATGTTATTTATTAAAAAATTATATAGATGAAATCTTCCCTTCATATTTTCCCATAAAGTCAGATTTGTTAAAAACTGTCATTAAAAAGCTTTTACTTGAATTAAACATATGTTTGATGCAAGTAATATATACTTTAAGAACCACCTTTAAAAATGTATCTAATTTTATATAATAATTTTCTAACCAGAAAAGAAAATGTCTAAGTCTGAACAGCATCTTCGTTTTTTCAAAACCTGTGAAAGTGGTCAGGGAAGATCTCATCTGCCTTGGGAACATTTCGATTAAACTATTTCCAAAAATTAAATCATCAAAAAGTTACAAAAGCTGTTCACTGACATTGTGGGCAATCGGTTACAATTTAATTCACAATTACATGCACAATTTAGAAATCACTTCAAGATAATTCATCCTCTGGACTACTGCTAACCTTATCAGTCTCTATAAACCATTATTCAAACAGATGAGGGGGAATTCCATATCATGGGTTGGTATAAAACAATCCTTAACTTAGGGTATTTGTTTTTTAAAATTGAAAGAAGTGGCCTAATCCATAATTGTGATACATATTGACAAAGTGCTTATTCCCCAGGGTTAGTGTCTTTATGTCCAAATATTGCAATTAGAACTGAAATCTGTCAGGCTCAAGAGCCATCAAGCACATTAGGAATCCTCAAAAATAAAAGCAAATTAAGATAGAAAATCCAGCATTCCAGTTTCCCATAACACAGCTGAGTTACTCATATTGTCTTTATTATAACTCACAATAGTGCAGGAGCTTAATAATAGGAGGCTTTGACAAATGGCCTTGCCAGTACACAATAAAAGATGGTGGACATAGTAGCTTTGTAGCAGAGAAATAGATAGCATGGCTCAAGTCAGAGGTAGCTGTTATCAATTGAGCATTCTAGTCAATGTGGATCTGACCCACTTTCCAGAAAAATGTCCTCTGACCTGGTCACAGAAAATATTCAATGGCTGGAAACATATATTCAACAAGATTATTTTTTTTTTCACACAAAGAAATGCTGATGAAACTTTAAAAGGAAAGCAGAGACTCTAAGTCCCAATAACAGAGTCAAATAATATGGCAGCAACCCTGAAGTGTAATTGAGAAAGCTTTATTTTTCAAAATAATAATTTTTAAAGTATATAAAGAATACACATTAAAGTGGCTCCATCTGGAACACCTTCTGTTTAGAGCTTTTTAGAGCAAAAATGCTGTGTGTGGAAAACATTACTGCAATATTTTTCTGTCTAAAGACACCCCTGCTATGCAAATAGAGAAAATTTCCATGAAAATTAAAATATATATCTAAATACTGATTATAGTCAGTAGATAATTATAAATTTATTAGCTTTTTTTAGTTCATGATATAGGGAAATTTGTCCTCCTTGCCTTTAAGAAACGTTAATACATTTAGCAGTTTAATCTATGGTAGAAGAGCTCAAAGGCTGGCTATTCTCCCCATCTTGGCTCCCAATATGTGAGCCATTTTGTACAGTAACAGTTAGAGATTCATCAAAATTCAATGAGTACATTAAGAGTAGAGACTGGGGTATTTCACACAGCCAATCAGCAGGCACCTTAAACTGTAAGTCTGTGACAATTTCCTAATTCTATTTGTGCCTATGTTTCTCACTACATATGAAAGACCCCTGGATTGTTTTATTCTAAGCCATTCCTGGGCACATGTTCCCTGTCCCATTTTATTCTAAAATATATCCAGATCTTAGGGGTTTTGTTAGAGGGATAATTTTCTACCAAAAGTTAAGGTAAGAGAGAAAAGATGTGAATAAAATTAACTTATTACAAGCATTTCTAACTTATATTACAGTTTAAGCCCTTTCACGTCAAAAAAATGGTGATAATAAAGATGAAAACTTGAACTTGGTTTTTGAGTTACACCATTTCTATATGTCATCAACATGGTACTTGGAAGTTGTTTTATTTCATAAAGACTCCACTTTATCTGTCATTGACAAATCTGACACAATCTACTTTAGCTCACAGTCATTATTTCTCAAGAGGCTAACAGATCAAAAGAGAGATGAAAAAGAGAGCAATGCACTGATAGTAAAACAACTCTTAAACAACAGATCTATAATTAACTGGCTTGTTTGAGAATTGAAACAGAAGTACATATTTCTGATCTTAGTAAATGATATTACCATTTATCTAGCCTCTTAGGTCAAAAGCTCAGGAGTCATTCTTATCCCTACTTCACAAAGCAATTGAAAACCATCAGGCATTTATCTTCCTAACATCCTATCACCAAAACCAGAAAGCTACCAACATTAAAAATCATCCATCAGTCTCTCTTTTCTTCTCATTGCAGTGAAGAGACCTTTCCTCTCCTACCTTCAATCTCTACCAATTACTTCTCCTTCCCCTCAATATTTAAAGCTGCATTACCAGAAACAAATTGTATATGTGGTTCTTTCTGGGTCATCTCTCTTTTACCTTGCTAATCCTATTAACCTCCAGACATCCATGACAAAGTATCCTCGCCAGATGTTTCAATTTACTCAGTTCCCAGTCTTAATCTAATCCTCTTCATCCTTCATCACTTCTACTCTACGCAAAGTTACCAGATGGACTGCATCACTTATCAGAGTGAATCTGTCCTCATCAAGACTTGTGTCCTTGGCCACACTTGACATTTTGTGGTTATTTCTTCTGTCTTTGAGATACTTTATTGGGCTTTGTGACATCCAGCCCCTGAATTCTCACTCCTTTCTCTGTATAAAATAGCTTAAGATCCTCTCTGCCAACCACTCACATCTCCAAAATTCTACATATCTATCATAACTTAGCATATTGCTTCTTCCCTTCTCTTCAGACCCCACTTCTATCCTTCTAATAGTTAGGAAATTCCCAGATCTGTATGTATGTATATATGTATATGTATACACACACATTGCAAAACCTTTGACAAAAGCATTGGATCATCAATAGAAATAAAAACTCTTAGATATTGACATGCGCTTCATGTTCAACACATTTAAAACCAAACTCATCCTCTCTCAAGCTCTTGGATCTTTGTCTAGTAATCACTTTGATCTAACACACAAACACACAGAGAAACATGAGTACAATGTGTACATATATATAAATATATTACAAAGATATAATATTAAAAAACATGAGTCCTATTTTGTACCTACCACACCAGTACCATGTGCTGGCAAAGTTTCAAAGTCTTTGCTCTATGAAGAATGAGAAATTCATAATGCACTCGCCATTACCCTGGTTGGTTCTACACTAGCTTGCAAGTGGGGAACATCTGCCCTGTAGACCATAAGTATTCCATAATCATGGGGTCTGGCCCTGGTGATACACTACACATCTTGTCAGTTGCCTGTGGCCCTTCTGTTTATATTGTATGGCCTTTTAAGGAAGTAACAAGTAAATGATGCTCGTTGTAAAAAAGTCAAGAACCATGCTCTATTCTTTCTTTCCTTTTAATTATATCTTTAAATAGGTGAACACAGTATGGAGAAACATAGTCACTCATAAGGTTTTCTAAAAATTTTTACTTTATTCTAAAAAGCTGAAATATTAGATTCTGCTAAAATCTTTATCAAGGCTCTTGGAACATTTGTGGTGCTGATTTTTAACTGATATACATAAAGTCTTGGTAAATAAGCTTAAAAACTTGTTTTATATAGAAAATGTATTAGACTGTTAAATCCCAAATGGATCTTTTCTTAATGTGCAAATAAATTATTCTTCCATTCAACATCCTATAGGCACTAGAAAATTGTTTTTGAGTGCTTAAATTATTGAGAATGGTGCCTGCAACATGGCCAATTCTACACAGTATCTTCAATGTATTGTTGTTACTATCAGAATAATATTGATTTGGAGAAATAGAAAAATAAGTAAAAAGTGCAATAGTTGCAATAAGCACTAAATAAAAATGAATCTAATTGTCCAATTATTGACCTATTCACCACTGTTAAAATTCTTCATCTATTTTTTTTGGGGGGGGGTTGGGCCACACCCAGTGATGCTCAGGGGTTACTGCTGGCTATGCACTCAGAAATCGCTCCGAGGTTCGAACCATGTTCCATCCCAGGTTAGCACATGCAAGGCAAATGCCCTACCACCACCGCTCTGGCCGCAATTCTTCATCTTTTTAAAGAAGGTAAAAGAGTGCCTTTTTACAGAAAACTGATTTAAAAAATACATACTTATGTGTCTAAGTATTTGTTGTATGTCTATATAAATATAAATATATAGTAAATACAATTAGTGAGCTACTGTTTATTTAGTTAAAAAAAGTAATGTGAGTCAAAAACAAATCTGTATTATTGACCATTTTTCCTTTTCTGAAGGAATCAATGATTTCTATCATATATTAGTATCACTGTAATATACATTTTCTACAATATTAATTCCATTAGGGCATCCCTTACATAATATTACTTCATTAATTTCCCCAAACATATGATTAAGCAATACTCTGGCAGAACAGTGAGATGTCTGTGTATTATTAAAATAATCCTCCAAATTTCAAGGATCAGTAATCATTGTATTTGACTTACAGAAAAAAAAGTTAAAACAAAAAATCCTAAGTACATTTATAGCATAGAATTGTTCAAATAACTTCTTTAAGTCATTATTCTTATCAAGGGAAATAACACAAAATGCTTGATTTGCCCTTTTTTTATATTAGTGTTTACAATTTCTTAGAAATAGTCCTGAGATCTTTAGACCTAAACATTCTGAATCAATTGTATAACTAGGAAATTAAAAAAAAATTGACACATATTTTCAAAAATTGATCACGAAAAAAATACCTTCCAAACTGGTGATATCTATCATCCAGGCCATTCCTTACCAAAACTTTTACATGAGCTTCTATTCTCCTGATCTTTAAATATTTAAGGCAATAGATCCATTTTTAAGGCTCTGTCAATACCCTTTCTCTAGTAGGAATCTATTTGCTTAACTTAGTTTATAAATAATACCAATATGCTTACAGCTATAAATTTCCATTTCCAACAGAAATCGTTCCACTTAATGTCATAATTCAGTATCTCAAAGCACACTATTAAGTAACATTGCGATGTTATTCCTCAAACTAAATTCCAGTTCTACTTTTCTACCTTAAAGCTCCACATATGTACGTGTTATCACAAAAAATAGCACCAAACTTCATATATTTTCTCAAGCTAAAATCTTAATTCTTTTCTTTGACTCTTACACTCACTTAAATCACATTACTTCTCTTCTGCACCTGCACAATAAATTCAACATCTCAATGCTGGGTTTCTAGGTAAGACATCTCTTATCTATCTTCTGCAGCAGCATCCCAACTGAAACTCTTGTCACCCAAAGTTCATTTGTTTGGAACAAGGGTCCTCAAACTATGGCCCATCAAAGTCAGTTATCTGGCTTGCCAGGTTCTTTTGCCACTGCTGCCTGTCCTGCTTAGTCGCTGAGTCATAATGGGCCAGCAGTGGGCATGTGTGAGATGTGCACAGCAATCTCCAACTTCCCCTCCTTCTCTCTGTCTTTCCACTCCCCCTTTCAGTCTCAAGTTTGTTGATTTAAATGCAATTGTTATTCATTTTAAATATTGTATTTGCTTCTGGATTTTTTGTTTGACAGTAAGAAATGTGCAGTGTGCATAAGAATTTGTCCATAGTTTTTTTTTTTTTTTTTAACACTATACTCTGGCCCTTCAGTGGTCTGAGAGACAGTGATCTGGCTTGTTTAAAATGTTTGAGGACATATGATTTGGAGTCAAACAGATCTGTCAAAACATAGGTTCACACTCTGAGAAGCTTCTGATCATGCTTAGAATAAAGTCCAGATATTGCCAGATCATGATGTGGAAGGCCCCTCTATGACCTAAATTCAAAGTTATTTCAGAAATCAGTACTTCCCAACTCACACACTCAAATCTCACCAATCAAGGCCTCTTCTTCACAGACCTTGAAACAGTGGGTTTACCCATGCTGTAGGGTCTTCAAAATAACCTTAAACATGTGTCTTGGGCACTCTTCAAAAACTGCTACAGCTTTGGACCACAGAGATTGTACATTGAGTAAAGTACTTACTTGCATGTAACACAACCAACCCAGGTTTAATTTACCAAATAAGTTTCTTTGAGCACTTCCAGGAATAATCACTGAGTACAAATCCAAGATAAGCCCTAAGCACTTCTGGTTTGGCTCCAAACCAAAACAAAATACAGATGGATACAGCTTTATTTCCTTTTCCTTTGCTTCTTCTTTTTTATTTTAAATATTTGGGTGACACCTGTAGTATACAAGGGGAACATAGGTACTCCCAGCTCCTTAGTTGGAGACAGTACTCTGGAACCATTGGCAAAAAGGGACTGAATCTGGGTAAAAATTCTGCAAGGGAAAAATGCACTCCAGACCACTGAGTCATTACTCCATCCCCCAAAAGATCTCTTTCCAAAAAACTCATCAAAGTTTGTCTTATCATTCTATCTAAAAAAATGAAAACACTACTCCATAATATTCTCTTACTTTCTTATTTTTGTCAATCATTGAAAAATTGATGGACACAATACTACATAACACGTTTTATCTGTTGATTTTCCATTTTCCTTGCTTGAATACATTTCATGAGTGCAAAGATCATGTTCATTTTATTAATCACTCTAGTCAATAAGCTTTAACAATTTATGATAAATAGTGCCGACATAATAGTTACTGAAAAATTGTAAATTCAAGAAATTTTAGTTATGCATGGCTCACCTGCATAAATAATTATTGACACTATTGATATACATGATATACTTACACTGAAAATATAATTATAAGTGCCAAAGTGTCTCCAAATAGTCAAATGTGAAAGAACTAAAGCTCCTACAGCTTATAAAAATTACAAAATAATGATCTCACTGATTTTATTATAATAAAAATATAAAAATCTATAAGCCAATCTGCGTTCCTGCCGGCAATCCTGCCTGCTTCAGAGGTGGGTTGGGACATACACACACTGATTCCTGCTGGTTTCTGCCAGGAGTCAGAAGGGTGCAGAAGCCATCTTGGGTCATGCTGTTTTCAGCTGCCTGAGACTGCATTTCATCAGCGTTCCTGCCAGTGATCCTGCCTGCTTCAGAGGTGAATGTCAATATTCTGGGTGACCTTGGAGACCACAGTGAAGGTTTTGGAGGCTTCAAGTTCTTTCACCTTGTCAGTAAGAGGATGGGACGCCCCAACCATCTGAGTGGATTACCCATTTCAGATTAGGATTAAAGTTCTAAAGGATTTCTGGGAACTCAGATGCCAGCACCCATATCTGCCTGTCTTCTGTGCTGTGCTCCATTTTTGGCCTGATTTCATCCTGTGTGTGGCTCATCTGTGGATGGCTCACCTTCCGTGGAGCCTTCCCTAAAGGTGAGTTTACACACCAGAAAGGGGAAGCCGCTGAAACCTGCTGGAATTCAGAGGCCAGCTCCCCTATCTGCCTGTCTTCTGTGCTGTGCTCCATTTAATGCGATCCCTCTAAAGATACCCATGACATTCTTCAAAGAAGTGGATCAGGCACTTTTAAAATTTATTTGGAACAATAAAAACCCTAGAATAGCTAAAGCAATCATTGTGAAAAAGAATATTGGAGGAATTACATTCCCCAACTTTAAACTGTACTACAAAGCAATAGTTATAAAAGCAGCATGGTATTAGAATAAAGACAGGCCCTCAGATCAGTGGAATAGGCTTGAAATCTCAGAGAATATTCCCCAGACATACAATCACCTAATTCTTGATAAAGGAGCAAGGAATCCTAAATGGAGCAAAAAAATTCTCTTCAACCAATGGTGTTGGTACAACTGGCTAGCCTTGCAAAAAATTGAACTTAGAACTCCAGCTAACATCATATACGAAGGATAAATCCAAATGGATGAAAGACCTCGATATCAAACCCAAAACCATAAGATATATAGAACAACACATAGGCAAAACACTCCAGGACATTGAGACTAAAGGCATCTTCAAGGAGGAAACTGCACTCTCCAAGCAAGTGAAAGCAAAGATTAACAGATGGGAATATATTAAACTGAGAAGCTTCTGCACCTCGAAAGAAATAGTGCCCAGGATACAAGAGCCCCCACTAAGTGGGAGAAACTATTCACCCAAAACCCATCAGACAAGGGGCTAATCTCCAAAATATACAAGGCACTGACAGAACTTTATAAGAAAAAAACATCTAATCCCATCAAAAACTGGGGAGAAGAAATGGACAGACACTTTGACAAAGAAGAAATACAAATGGCCAAAAGACACATGAAAGAATGCTCCACATCACTAATCATCAGGGAGATGCAAATCAAAACAACTATGAGGTACCACCTCACACCCCAGAGATTGGCACACATCCCAAAGAATGAGAACAAGCAGTTTTGGCAGGGATGTGGAAAGGAACTCTTATCCACTGCTGGCGGGAATGACATCTAGTCAACATTTATGGAAAGCAATATGGAGATTCCTCCAAAAACTGGAAGTTGAGCTCCCATACGACCCACCTATACCACTCCTAGGAATATACCCTAGGAGCACAAAAATACAATACAAAAATCCCTTCTTTACACCTATATTCATTGCAGCACTATTTACCATAGCAAGACTCTGGAAACAGCCAAGATACCCTTCAACAGATGAATGGCTAAAGAAACTGTGGTACATATGCACAATGGAATATTATGCAGCTGTCAGGAGAGATGAAGTCATGAAATTTTCCTATACATGGATGTACACGAAATCTATTATGCTGAGTGAAATAAGTCAGAGAGAGAGAGAATGATGCAGAATGGTCTCACTCATCTATTGAGTTTTAAGAAAAATGAAAGGCATTCTTGCAATAATAACTTTCAGACACAAAAGAGAAAAGAGCTGGAAGTTATAGCTCACCTCATGAAGCTCACCACAAACAGGGATGAGTTTAGTTAGAGAAATAACTAAGTTTCGAACTATCTTAATAATGAGAATGTACAAGGGATACAGAAAGCCTGTCTTGAGTACAGGCGGGGATTTGGTGGGGAGGACGGAGATTTGGGACATTGGTGATGGGAATGTTGCACTGGTGATGGGTGGTGTTCTTTACATGACTGAAACCCAAACACAATCATGTATGTAATAAAGTTATTTAAATAAAAAAAATAAAAATATATACTTTAAAAATCTATAAGTGTTAGAATAATTTTCTATGAATAGTATGCATACACATAATTCACTTTTCTACAAGCTCTAAAATTAATAGATTTCTCCGAAAGAATAATATGTCCTAGTCCCTAAAAGATTAAAGAGCAAAAGTGCACTTACCTTCCTTTTTCTACCAAGAGCAAAACATCTATTTTTTCCCCATTTTGAACCATTGTGCTGATGGCTGGAGAGAGAAAAACATGTACATTTTATTTCACAGATTTTAAGTGCATAGAAAAATGCAATTATTTCAAAAAATATGAATGCTTAGCTATATTATTTGGGAGTGAGCCATCATAATTTTGTTTGTTTCTACCACAATTCTCAAAAAGTGTGTCTAAACTATAAGGGGGAAAAAAATAAAACTCACTTAGCTCTTGAAGTCTTCTTAAGTGCATTCTGTCTTCCTGAACTTCTTGCATTTGAAGGCAAAAATGCAAATTAGATTTGTCCATAGCAAACCAGCCTTTCCTCCACTGATCCAGGGCATGGCAGTCTTTGTAGAAGAGTTGACCAATCAAATCATAGTCGGCTTCTGTTAAGTTTTCAGCAACAAAGGGAACAAAATGCTGTTAAGACAAATACAGAAAACTAATAAAGACAGTGAAAAAAGGAAATCCCAACCTAAGCTACTGAAAGGGAACTGGAAATTTTTCTTTCTTGTCTGATGTAATGATTCAGAAGTGACTCAATTTATAAAACATATATTTTAAACTTGCTTTCCATTTTAAAACAGATAAGTCATCCTGCATGTTCAAATAACAATCAATTAATCACTTTTTTTATACACAGAGAGCTAAAACAGGAACAGGTTTTGCTGACTTTGTACCATTTTCTGTAATGCTAATCTCTGGGGATTAGTTCCTTGAGTCTAAAGTCAAGAGTAAGACATGAACACAATGAGATGTGTCCCAAAACAAAAAATAAAAAAGTTTGACTCCATTTGTATATTTTACTAAGTCTATTCTCTCCCCATTGTGTCTCTCCTGTACAAGGTATCTGCCTAGAAGATATACATAAATGACTTTATAATATTGAAAAGACTAGGACTGGAGAGATAATACACTGGGTAAAGTGTTTGCCTTGTACATGGCCAACCTTGGTTTGATCTCTGACATCCTATATGGTCCCCCAAGCACCAGCAGGAATGATTCCTGAGTGCAAAGCCAGGATAAGCCCAGAACATCACTAAGTGTATGCCCACAATACACACAATCACAAACAAATGTGTATATACGCACATAATATTGAAAAGACATAATCATCAAATTATGGCTTTAATTCAAAGAACTATTACTCCAAAGCTTAAATAAGTCCTCTGTTGAAGGCCCTATGAAGGGATCCATTAACCTATTTTGAATACAAATTCTGAAAGACCATATATTCGCAAAATCTTGTAAAAAATGTTCATGGGCCTCTAATGTTTGACAAAAAAAAAAAAAAAAAAAAAAGCCTAAGGTAGGACTCTTCTCCAGACTAAGGGTAATAATACAATGTTTAAATACCTTGGCGATGGCCTCTGTCCATTTCCTCTGAGCTTGAGATGTTTCAGCTCCAAATAAAAATGCACGTTCTGAGGGTAAATAGATCTCAAAGGTAAAGATGGGCCTACAGCACATACAAACAAATGAATGTAACCAGTTATGAAAACAAATATTATAAAGGTCAACAGTTTAATTTCATTTGAAATTTGGATGAGAAGTCTTTATTAATTTCTCTCCATCTGTATCTTTCTGTTGTCTGTATGTTATTCAAATGATTAAGCAAGACACACCACAGTAAATAAAAAAAACTATTCCTCTGGTACTTATTTTCCATATCACAACTTCATGAATATTCTTAACAATCTCATCCTTGTGCATAACACTTCACAAAGTTTCCTTCCATCATTTTAGCTTGTTGAAGAATTTCATTTTCTTACTATACAGATACAAGGAGTATAAAAGCCCATGTTCTGAATTTTTCCAAGTTCCTCATTCAGAGCTCCAACTTTTTGGTGGAACACACAAAATATATATAAATAAGCTGATATTATTTATAAAAGTCAAAATCTCTATAGCTGTCATTTTCCTTGTTTCTAACTCAAATCAAGTGTAGCTCCTTAAACACTCCTATTGATCTACTTCATCAACAAATTCAAAACTTCAGAATTTAATTTATTCTTCCCCTTGTCAAAATAAAAACCAAGTGAAGATCAGCCTTGAAAATTCCCTGTGCAAACAAACCAGTCTAGCAATACAAAGTTTAAATTAGCTTATTTTGCAAGACTAACTTGACCTAGGTCATTTCTTATTTACGCCTCTAGAAATCATAAGGAAGTTTTGCAGGGTTTTTTGAGGCTGATAGGAGGTAACCACTTAAAATTGTAATATTATAGTCAATCACTATGAGGATTAAACTGTTTTCTTCCTATATAAGCTGTTTTATAGCAATATACCCCTGAGCCTCATTCCTTTATTTGATTTGAAAACTCCTGCTTTATAAACTCTTTCTGAAATGTGTATAATAAACTTTTATTAATTCTACTTTGGCAATTCACTAATTTTACTAGCTATTCCTAAACTGGTGACCTTTTTAAGTTCAACTCTTCATCTAATCATATAATAGACTATCAATATATAATCACAAGATTTTTCAATCTACCTTTTCTTTTTTGATGGCAATAATGTTGTTCAAGTGTAACAAAGCATATGCCTTGCACAATGTCCTGAGTTGCATTTCTGATACTACTGCCTCTTCTGCTGGCACTACCTACTGACCCTCACTACTAGCATATCAGTAGTGAACACAACAAAAAATACTATTAAAATAAGAGTATCCTAGATATTCACTTAAACTTTGATGCAAGTATCTTAGCCTTTCATATTCCTCAGTAAACGATTTAAATTTTCCTTCTTAGAGAATATCTTAAAGAACTCAAAGGCACTAGATGAAGATTTAAAAAAACAAACCAACCATTAAGGCTGGAGAGATAAAATGGGAGGCAAAGTGCGTGCCTTGCATATGCCAACCCTAGTTCAAATCTCCATCCCAAGGAAGCATAATCTTAGAACACAGAGAGCCATTGGATTTACCCTGAACACCAATGGATGCACCTCCAAAACATATAAGAAAAAAAAACTAAAATTCATGAATCTTTCTACCAGAAAAAATTTAAAACAAAATAAATGAAATTTCTATCTTTCATTATAATATCAGAAGGTATTTTATCTCAACCCTACTCATAAAAGACCTACCCAGTATTTAAGTAGAAGTCTTCCTTATGCACAGCCAAGCAGATAACTTCGTTGATATTAATAGTGCCATTAGGTGTGGTAGATTTATCGTGTTCATAGTAACTCAAGAAGCCACCTTCAAAAACACACCATTTTTTGTTTGTCTCTAAGAATTTAGTTTAAAAAAAAACAAATAAGGTTAGATCACTTAAGAAATGACTTGATTGAGATAGTTATTACAATTTTAGTTTGTATAAAGAGTATTCTACCCATCATGAAAATGGATGTCATATACTCTATTTTCTCTCAGCATGAAAGTCTAATAAAAAGGAATGCATCTCCACAAAAAATGACAAATATGGCACTCATGACCAGAGAAGCATACAGAGCCATTAAAAGACTTCTGCAAAACTCTGAGACAGCCAAGACTGATGTCTATGCAGAGCATTCAGAGGGGCAAAAAGGACAAAACTTAAGACTAAGTCTAAAGTGAAGCAAAACTGCCTACTTTGCAGAGTTTGCTATGAAAGAAGGAAGGTTGCAGCACAGTAAAATCTAAATGGAAAGTAAGAAATAGAACCAGTCAGGGTAAATCAATAACCTAAGTAATAAAGGAAAGAATACCATAAGGTCAAATGAAGATATGAGCCAGAGAACAACAAATGGCAGTCAATAAAAAAAAGCTTACAGAAATGAGCCAAAGCGTAATATATAATTTCAATGACAGAAAGGAATATGGCAAATAACAAGAAAGACAGGTATGGATATAAGAAAATTCTTTAATTACATAGTACACTACAAGCCCACTCAATTTATCTAAGACTGGATTTAGGCACATCAATTTATTCGAATCCTTTCCATTCTTCTGTCCCTCAAGCCAGCAGGAATTAAGAATCTTTCTCTGCTGTTCTTACCACTATGTGGACCTAAGGAAGTGGTATTGGAAGTCAAAGAGAATGGGTTCTGCCAATGCATTTATTACTAATAAAATACTCTTGAAAAAAAATTCCACCATTCCATACTTCCTGTTATCTAAAAAATGGGGTAAGCTACTTTAGTAACTTATGGTGATGAAAGGATATAAAGCAAAGAAGAAAATCAAGACAAAAGAACTTTCTAAAAGCATGAGTGAAAAAATATGTTATAAGATGACCAACTTTGAAGTTTGGACATCAAAATACTATTGTTGATTAAAAGGAAGTGATAAACTATCAGAGCTTAAAATATATAAGAATAAACAACTTCTTTTCCATCAAGCCTTTTAATGTGTGCTAGTTTAGTAAATTTTTACAAAGTAGAATTAATGTTGGTAATAGGAATCACCCATTCAATATTACATATCCAGAATAGAAAAAATTAAAAATTACAAGTGTTCCTGAATAACCTCAAAGTCATTATTTCCTAACAGGCAAATCCACAGTCTCAAATGTTTGAAAGATGAAATATTAAAATATATGAAAAAATTTGGCCACGTCTTTTTCTGATAATAACAGTAAGAATGAAAATTTCAATAGAAAGTAGCAATTCTGAAAGGTAGCAAAAGTGCCTCTAAAATTCACAACTGGGATACAAATCAACGTACAAATCAAAGAGGACTGAGGAACCAGAACTATAGAAATGATCCAGGGCTCCCATGCAAAACAAAAAAAACAAAAAACTGAGCAATAAAGTATGAGGAAAAGAGTCTGGCAATGAATTTCAAAGACAAAGAGTCAAAACTATGGTGGGATCTGAAAGGAAGTTCCCCTACTCCCCTACTAGGGGCACCCATCAACTCAAACATAAAGCCAGTAGCCAACCCAGACTGGTTCTGGGGTGACTAGGTGTTAATCTTTGACAATACCCTAGCAACATCCAAACAGCACAGTTTGGACCATCCCTAAAGTAAGCAGCTGTGAAATAGCCAGAAATCAAATGGACCTGCCACTTTCCTGGGAGCAGCCCCTACCATTAGACAAGCACTATTTCTTCCCTTTTCATGGGGTTCACTTGTGCCTTGTGCCCACATCCCAAACTGTGGTGTGTAATTCCTTTACTTTATGGGGTTTTCCTCCTGCCTCTGCAGAAACCTGCAGTCTCTCTGGAGTGCATTTCTTTTTCTTCTTTCTCCTCCCTCATATTTCCTATATGAACCTATTTTACATCACTCTCAGGCTCCTCTGGAAATCTTTTTCTGTGAAAACAGAGCACAACCTGGAAAACCTTTTAACATCCACAAAGCTTTTAATGTCCACACTGTGGGGCATTTAATATCCACTTTGTGCAGGCTTTTACTGGTCCTGGCTTCCCCCAAGCACTTCCTTGGCAAGAGAGCTGTGCATCAGGCAAAGTGTAATAATTGCATTCTCTCGTGGGGCTATGGCCCTACTCTTTGATACCCATTGGCAATAAAATAGCCAAAAAATAAAATATAAATATAAAGCTAAAATGATGCAATTAACTTATGTGTCCACATATGGTGCCAGGGATTAAACGTAATATCTCAAATGAAAGACATATATTCTAACACTAAACCTAGAATAAACATTTTAAATACAGACACTGAGTTATTTTTTGTTAATTTATGTAGTAGGAGGATGCCATTTCAGAAAGTATTTTAAATTGTAAAGGTTAATAGAGGAATACAAAATAAAAAACATGATTCCTTTACATAAAAAAAAAGAAAAAAATCTGAAATTAGAACTAAGATCTACTGGCATAAAGAAAATAAGGTAATATCTTTAAAAAGACAGCCTCAAATCAGGATAAAGGACATCTCTCAGTCCTCCAAAGTCTCTAAGGACTTTGCTAGACTTAAGTAATCCAAAACTGAATGTCTTGAGGCCTTTATTTTGAGAGACTAGCAAAACACTCCTTGGGAAAAGCCACCTTGCTCTGATCTGACTAAATATTAAGGAACAGGTAAAAAAAAAAAACTACATTATTATCTCAGTCCTTACCGAGCTTATGTTTATTAAATATTTATTAAGAACCTAAGTTTATTAAGAATGACTGGCCATGTTTATTAAAGGCAAGCTTAATCTATTATTATAATGGTGAAAATGATGGAGATAGTAACAGTGTTCCAAATAAAAATACAAAGCTTATTACTAAAGTGAAATCTAATGGAAAGCACCAGGACTCAGCTGTGATTTCAGATAGGAGTTTGCTCTTCAGGCTTGTTTTACTTCAAAAGAATTCTAAAATTACATACAAACATCAGATATGTACACTACTGAAATCTAGTGGATTTGGCATTGATTTACATGTACAAGAAACCCATGTTACCTCCTCCATTTGTTTATTTTCTGAACTAACATTAGGAACTGAAAATTCAAATGGTGCCAGTATTCCAACCAGAGATTAAAGTCAAGTGGATATGCGATTTTATATGATCTGCTTATACATCACTAAAATTTTCTCTTAATATTTATAACTTCCTTTTAGTTCACATTTTAAGAAAATTACAACAATGACTCTTGCTAATTGAACAACACATAAGCAATTGTCTCATATTTCTTACTGAACACAATTAGTTAAAATTAAATTTTAATGAGTTAATTTTCAGTAGGTTTTAATTATACAATTCAATGTCTGTGTGTGGTTAGATATGAATATATATATATATATATATATATATATATATATACACATAGTGGGCTTATATATTTTAACCAAATATCTGATATTGGATTAAGTGGGGTAAAGAAAGTAGCAATGTTAGGATGAAAAATTGTTTTGAAATTTCAGTTTCCTCAGATAAAGAAAACTTCTTGTAAAGAATCAGTTCACCATTCTATTTCTAGACTCAACATGTATATGAAATCTCTAAGTGTGAGTTGCTAACCTGAGATAAAATAATGATGCATAAAATGTATATCTAAAATACGCACTTTATCTGTAGACACTGAAATCAATAAACAGGGTCAACATAAATATATAGTGATACAATCTGTGGATCAAGACATTTCCCTAATTTTGATCACAATATTGATACAATTCCAGACAATGTTCTGTGTTTCAATAAAAGCATGGATGGGAAATTGTCTGCCTAAGACCAATTTAAATAGCTGTATCCTTGATCGCATGATAAACAATACAGGCAGATAAGACAATGGGCAACTTAAGCAGTTGGTTTCAGAATGTATCAGAACCAGACCACATCATTTCAAGGACCTTCTAGTGGTGTGCAGACAGCAGTTTCCCATCCCTGCAACAAAAACATACTAAGGTACTTGGGAGTAAAAGGCTTCAAGTTTACAGTAAAATGTGTGCACATGCATATTCAGGTATGTAACCAAATACATGCATTCACAACAATGAAAAAATGTGAATGTTAATATTAAGAATGGCTGAGTGTATGATATAAGGGAGCTGTAATGTATGTGCAATGTGGTATGTATGTGCAATGCTTCTCTAAACCTACATTAAATTAAAATTGATTTTATTAAATATAATATTAAGAATATTATGAGCTGTGATGCCTAAACTTAACAAAAAGAATTTTAAGTTAAAAGAACTAGATATATCCATATTATACTGTGTTTTAAATTTCCCATATTTCAATGGCCTCATGATGGTAAGACCTATATAGAAGAAAACAAGACAGTATGCTTAGCTAGAGAAGCAATCATGAGGAGTAACACTCAAGAAGTGGAAACCCAGACAATGAGAGGCCCACTGTACTCAGAAAAACAGCTTGTCAAAAGAGAAGCAGAACTGTAAGTGGCAGAAGCAAACAGCACAAATAACATTTTGTAGGTACAGGGAATGAAAGCTAACAAAAACACAAAAATCTCTTCCAGAGTCATAGTGTGTTTGTGTGTGTGTGTGAAAGATAACAAAAACACAAAAATCTTCCTGAGTCAGTGTATGTGAATGTATGCAAATACAAAAACACAAAAAACTCTTCCAGAGTCACAGTGTATGTATGTATATGCAAATACAACAACACAAAAATCTCTTCCAGTCACAGTGTGAGTGTGTGTATGCAGATAGAAAAACATAAAAATCTCTTCCAGAGTCACAGTGTATGTGTATATATGCAGAGTCATATAAAGAGAAACAAAACCTGTAATTTTTAAAGGATTACTTACTGCACATTTCAAGAATATATGAAAAGAAATTTAAGAGTGCCAATTGAGAGATACAGAATAATTTCACAGCAATGTACACAGGACTAGAATGATCTTCTTGAAGACTAAAGGAGACAACAATTACTCAGTAGACAGATGCCACTGGTGAAGATCAGAGTTTCATCTCCTATCCTCAGGCAGTTGTAATCCAATCTCAGAGATGATGTGTTTGAGATAACAGCCATCAGGTCAGTTAAAAGACTGTATCATTTCTTTATAGCAGGAGGGAGGGACTGCTCAGACTGAAATACTGAACCTTATTTTAAAAAAAGGGGAAATTTAGAAAAGTCATTTGTTTTTGTGAAAGGTATGTATCTAGAGTAGTGAAAGAAAGAAAGAGACCAAGAAAAGGAGAGACAGACACATAGAAAAAGAGTATTTGATTTACCATCACTGTGTAATTTTGGACACTATAGTAAAAAGAATGAAGAAATTGCCTAGAACCTAACTGAGAAGCTAGGAGATGAAAAATAGAACTGCAGGCTATAGCAGAGGCCAAATCCTGGTTTTCCATGATTTGTGTAGAAC
This sequence comes from Suncus etruscus, assembly GCF_024139225.1. NCBI lineage: Eukaryota > Metazoa > Chordata > Mammalia > Eulipotyphla > Soricidae > Suncus > Suncus etruscus. The sequence goes on from NC_064863.1 coordinate 30,577,759, forward strand.
CATAGACCTTTCTCAGAGAACACGTGAGAGCCTTAGAAGATATTCAACAAAATACATCAAGTGAACAACACATTAAAAAAAAAAAGTGAGTGCAGAATTATGTAATTATGTAAACTCTAATGGTGAGCTCATGACAGATTTCTTTAAAGAGGTGACTCCAAATTCGTTTTAAGTTAGACACAGTAGGTTCAGGAGGTTTAGTATTACAGGATTATTATTTTTGTAAGTAAAAATGGGTCAGAAATCTAATAGGACAGGATAGATACTGCCTGAAAATTTCTCTTCTTAAATTGTACTTTAATCATAGTGATTTAAGGTACATTTAATGATAGGATATCATCAACACATTGTGCAAACCCTCCAGGAGAGTGTCTACTTCCCTCTTGCAAAGTCTCAGGGTCACCTGGATCTCCCGTTTTCACCTACCCAACCACAATACACTATCTCCCAGACATGGCAAGATTAGTTTTGTAGATCAGTTCTCATTTTCTGATACATGTGGCCATTTATTGCTGCAGAATATTTCTATATACCGCATATATGAGTGTGATTATTTGTCCCTCGTTTTCAAACTGAATTTGCTTAACATGCTATTCTCATTTCAGTCCTATGTCCTATAGTCAAAAAAAAAAAAGCTCTGATAAAAATGCCTAGCATAATTATAAAAAAAAATTGCCTAGCATTCCTCTTCATGTTGGCTGCAATTAAAGGGTTTCAAGAAGTCATGTCAGATTCTACTGCTCTGTGTAGGCTACTTGAGAGATCTATAGGAATGACAGAGTCTTTAGAAACAGCACTAACCTCCATGACACTCCCTCTGCTACAGAAGTACTAACCAGTCAACACAGACATCCACTGGAAACAAAACAAAACATGTATCTAAAATGGGGGACTATCAGGATTCAGCAGCTCTGGTAGTCAAGAGCTCATATATATGATGGTTGAAGGGACCATGGGGGTTACTTGCAATTTCAATTATATTTCTAGATTTCTTTCTAATAAATTTCTATGTTTTGATCAGAGACTAAAACAGCACTGGAATTTACTTAAGTATAGCTGAAGGACTCCAGAAATTGCTATTGAAATACTACTATGAATTGTATTAAATAGCATATTTGGCTACCTGGCCTGTCAGCTACACTCTATGAGACATAACTAAAATCAAATGTTAACTAGAAACCGTATATAACTCTGTATTTGGATAATCCTTTTGTTCATCATCCCCCTTATCATCAAACCTATATGCCATGCACCTAAACACTCATTTATATATTTTAACTCAGTAGTCTCTAGAAGTAGTGGGATGAGAGAAGCAGAGAGAGAGAGAGAGAGAAAGAGAGACAGAGAGAGAGAGAGGAGAGAGAGGAGAGAAGAAAAATGTCAAACATAGGCAGGGGAAAACAAAAATGGAAAAATGGAGGGCAGGAGGGAAACTGGAGTCACTGGCAAGAAATGAGCGCTGGTGAAGGGTTTTGGATATTGTATAACTGAAAATCAATCATGAACAACTTTTTAACTATGATTTAAAAAACTATTATGCACAACCTCTAACCAGGGTATTTAAAGAAATTTTTTTTAAACATTAAAAATAAATTAATGTTTCAAATGTACAGAAATATTGTTAATCTGTTCAATTCAAGCCAGGCATTCATAGAACAAAAGAATTTCAAAATTCCCTAATGCCAATCTAGGTAATTTGACATAAGTCTCCAGTAAACTGTATAACCACCTTCTTCTTTAAAAGCTCAGGCACTGTGTCAACAAATCAAAGTAAGTCACCAAGGCAAAAAAAAAAAAAAAATACAGTTGAGTGGTGAGGAGAAAAAAAGAAAAACAGGAAGCAAAACAAGGATGATATTATTCAGCTCTATACTTACGTTTAACAAGAGCTATCAATCTTTCTTTTCGTGAACACCAAATTGAGAAGGAAAAAAGGAAAAAAAAAGAAAAAGAAAAATACAGATCAGTCTTCATAACCAGAGGCTAGAAGAGCTTCAAATACTGAAAACTTGAACTGACAGTTTGAAGCCTCTGTAACTCCCTGAAGAAATGCATGCATTTTATTCCCTGACTTTTTTTTTCTTCAGTTTAATCATTTTGCTCTATGGCCATGCTGACAAGCCTTGATGGAGTGGTGTGGTTCCAGTGCTTGCTGTACAGAAGCAAAGGTGAGAACCACACTTTAATCTCTAAATCTCTCCAAATAATTCATTTTCCCCCCATAAAGCTGGTATTGCTTAATAGGGTTGACACCACTCCAGAATTCTGAGAGGGGAAGAAAAAAACGTGTCCTGCCAAAACTGTTCTGTGGTGGCTCACTTTTCATCTTCATTTTTAATTAGGCTCTTTTTGAAGAAAATAAGGTTTGTGCCAGAAATACAATTTGAGGAATCAGTAGCCACACCCAGAAGTACACAGGGCTTACTTGGGGCTCTGTACTCACTGTCTGCAGTATTCAGGGGCATAGACATGTGGTGAGAGAGATCAAAACAGTGTCTACCAATACAAGGCAGTACCTTACCGTGGCCTATCTCTCTAGTCCAGCAATATATTTTTCCTGCATACTTAAAAAATTTACATAGAGATCAAGATTTGCAGTTCCACACTGATAGTAATGTGACCAAAGATTGGTCATTAAGGGAGCAGGGATGCAGCTCAACAGCAGAGCAAAAGCCTGCATGTGTTAAGTCCAGAGTTCAATAGAGTAACTATAAAAATATAAAAGCAAAACAACAACAACAGCCTATGGTTGATGCAAACAGACTCCAAGATGTTGCAAAGGGAATTGTGAGAAAGGATTTAAGGACAATGATGCAGAGATATGGCTCTGGTGGACATGTGTTACTATAGCACTATAAACTCAATAATATTAATAATGCATTTAAAACCATAATAATTACATAAATAGCTTTGTGAACTATGATACCTCAATAAAATAAGTTGATTGGGGGAATATTCATTAATTTGACCAATATGTGTGTGAAATTATGTGCTGACATGGATTTGGCACAAGATTTCATTAATCTGAGTACGTCAGAAAATGCCAATGCGTCATTCAACTCCTAAAAAAACATAAGATAATGAAGGGGAAACTATTGTCTAAGGTAAGTGATTTGAAGGAAATCAGCAGCAGCTTGAAAAAGAACAAAGGTGGCCAGTGGGAAGGAACTTCAGAATGGCCTAGATTTTGTGTATTCAGGAACTGTGTCTTATTCCAAGAAGAGCAAAGAAATGAGTGTGCCCAGCATGTGAGCTCAGGGAGAAATAGGAGATGAAGGGTTACAACCCTTTTTGAGGTCTCTGTAGGCATGGCAAGTAAAGCTGATTCAGGAAAGAGAAACAGCTAAATGCATTTGACCAATGGAAAACCATAACTTAATTTGCTACTTTTTAAACTGAAGTTAACAATACTGCATATGTTTTATATATACAGAGTTTCTCACCTCATCATCTGTGAATACCCCATACCATCATACCCATCACCAAAGGTCTAGTTTCTCTCCACTACCAACCTCCTGATCAATAGTCCTATCACACCTACCCTCAGACTCCATTTTTCTCTCTTAATTCCCAGTCTATAGTTAGAATTGAATGGTTTGTAGTGTTTGTGTAGATTTGCTGCGATTCTTAAAAATCATTAAGTTTGCATACTGAGGAATGGCTTGGTCAGAAGCTAAAGCAACAATGAAGAGAAGAGTGAGATTATGGTAGCCTAGGTAGAATGAGAGAATGGCAGGCAGGAGTTTGGATATTATAATTAGAGGTATAGAAGAAAATATTCAAAATTCAAGGTAGAGTCTGAAATGCTAGAGCACACATGGAAATAGAATGGAAGAAGTGAATGACCATGTGTCACTCGCCAAGAGTTTATTTCCCAATAACACATTCTATTTTGTCTCCTAAACAAAATACAAAAGCTCAATTTCCTATTTTAAATCATAAATGAGGAAACATCCTTAATTAAATTACTCATAATAAATACCAGTTTATATTTCATATAAAATTTAAGCAAAAAAATTTACAAAACTAAATCTAGTTTTTAAACATAAATGGATGAATTTAGCTCCAAGCATGGAAACACCAATTCAGTTCTCAAGTGATAAATGAAAATGATTTTAAGAAAATATTAAAACTAGAAAGTCAAACATTTTAATCACAATTCTCAAAGAATACGAAAGGCTATTTTTAGACTACAGAATGCTTCTGACATATTGAAAAGTTTTAGGAAGAAGAAAATCTTTTATTTTAAAATCCCTACTGGGTTTAAGGTAGGTCCTAAGATTTTACTCTCTATAATAAGCACTTAAAAATGTTTAGGTGGGCCAGAGCAGTGATGTGGAACAGTAAGGTGTCTACCTTGCCTGTGCTAGCATAGGATGGATTGCGGTTCAATCCCCAGCGTCCCATATGATCCCTCAAGCCAGCAGTGATTTCTGAGCGCAAAGCCAGGAGTAACCCCTAAGTGTCAATCGATGTGGCCCAAAAAGCCAAAAAATAAAAAAATAAAAAGTGTTCGTTAACATCCTTACAAATAAGTAAGTAGACTCAATATTCAATTATTTCAGTAACTGCTATAGTTAATTCATTGACTATTTAGTCCTCACCAACACCCACTCTTTATCAGTCAACTTTTGTTAAGAGTTAAGTATTAATTGGAACAAGAGAATAAGAAACAAATTCTAATTGTCACACGTTAGTGAATATAAAAGAATGAATACTATGTAGGGTGATACATTAAACCCCAATTTCCGGGTAAGAGATATAATATGTATGCTTTGTACAGTAAGGCGCTATCTAGTTCCTAGCTCCAATATCTATCAGAGAGCAAACTAAAACAAATATACACTAGCAGAGAGCTAAAATTAAAGAAAAAAGAATGGTTTAAATCACCAAAAGACATTTGGATTCAAAAGATGATATACTCTGCCATATCTGTGCCAAAGAGCATCATATTTTTACCAAGATCACAGTGTTAAAATACCAATTAGATACATCAGATGTAAAATTTTCTTTCATGATCTACTTCTCCATTTTCCACGCAAAATCAGCAGAATGTCAACTACCATGCAGAGTTTTTAATGAAGATTATAATTAAAATATGTAAAGTACCTAAAGCAATATCCCACACATAGTATATGCTCATTAAAGAAATAACTATTTTCAGAATATTTTAAAAGTAGTTAATTCCAACATATTCCTGCTGAGGAATATCACTTTTAAGGGTAATAAAGTCATTTGTAATAAAATAATCACCCAAATGCACATGGATTGGAACTAACACTCAAAGGTTTGCATCCTACTGTTCCTTTGATCAAGCAACTGCTGAAATATAGCACCTACAAAGTTAATGGTTAGCTCCTGAGCCTGACTGTCCATCATCAACTGGCTAGTACAGTTTAATCTCTCTGATACTCTGTTCTAGGAAGAAAGGTATTATTATATTTTTGTTGCCTGTATGTCTCAAATTAGTTTGAATATATGTCAGAAATGCCTGAGGCCATTTTTGTATTTCTAATGCTTTCCACATGCCAAACACAGGAACTGACTGGCTGGAGAGATAAAAGCCTACTGAGGATTCTGTGCAAAAAATTCCCAAACCAAGTTATTTAATCAATTAAGTCCTCATTTTTTATGGGGGAGTAAACCATATTTATTTTGCTCACATTCACAGACACAACTCTTCCTAGAATCAGGAGTAAAAAAAAAATGATATCACTTAGTATGCAGATAGAAAAATAAAGAGAACTTGTTTTTGTTTTCATTTGTTTTTTCCCTTTATGCTGACGTTTATCTATTTTCTCACTCCAGTTAGGGTGTTAATTCCTAAAGGAGGAAGCTTAGTTTTGAGTTTCTTTGGCATAACCCTCATCTCCTAAAATAGAATTGGTTGGCTCTAAGGTAGACATCAGTGAATCTACTGAGAATACACTCGATGTTCTAGCACAGCGGTAATTCCCCGTTGTGATACTTGAAATAATATCTGTGCCTAGAAGCATTTATAAATCCTCAAAAAATATTTTTCTTCTGCAAGATCAAATTTAACATCTTAAGGGGGAAAATCAAAATTTAAACGTAATTGTTTTGATAACAAAATATAGCTTTATCAGATAACAAAAGGCAAAGCAACAGCAGAAAAATACCTTCAAGCACTTTTTTCTCTGAAGGGAGTTTAGAAGCAGCAGAAGGAACCTGATACAAAAAATCACAGAGGAACACAGACTGGGAAGACTCTTGATTTAAGCCACCTTCAGAATGAATGTCATGTTGTGGGAAATCTAGAAAAATCACAGAAATAATGTGTTTAAAATCCAAAAGGTAAACAAGATTTCCAATGCTTATGAATATGTAGGTGCGTTTTTCAGCCAGAAGAAAAACTATTTCAAATTTACCACAGAATAAACAGACTTAGATATTTATTTTACTTTGCATAAAATTTGCAAATAAGCATATAAGCTGGTTTCTTATTCATATATGAAAATCGGATTTAATTTTTTTGTGAAAAATGATTATGTAGGATTAACTATTTTAATCTTCCAGTTCTAAGATTAAAGAAACAGAAAAGATTTATTTCCCAAACTTCCTCTTGAAATGAATTAAAACATAGTATTAGACATTTTTCATCTTTTTTGGTAATAATATCTTTCAAAATTGTGACAATGATTCCTATTTGAGAAATAAACAGATCTGGCTTCAGTGCCTTTACATTTAGAAATGTATCAGCAGAAACCAGGCTGACAAAGACATAGTCACAAACCTGAAAATTTGTTATGGTACAGAAATTCCATTTGCAGGCTCTGCCCCGCCTTCTTGGCCAGCAGATAGGGGGTGCTGTGAGTGGGGTCACCTGTAGCACACATGACGTCTGCTCCACTGAAGAGCAAAGCCATCGTTTCCAGAACATCTGCCTTCACTACCGCTGCACAGAGAGCCTGGTTTTTAAAAGAAAATAGATTTTTTTAAGAGGAAAATATGCATAACCAAGTTATAAAAAGAAAACTCTGACAATTCATTTTATGAGGATTTTTATATCTATTTCCAACTAAAAAAGCTGGAGCCATAGCACAGTGGTAGGGAGTTTGCCTTGCACACAGCTGATTCAGGACTGATCTTGGTTCTATTCCCAGTGTCCCATATGGTCCCCCAAGCCAGGAGCATAATTCTGAGCGCATAACCAAGAGTAACCCCTTAGCGTCACCAGGTATGGCCCCGAATCAAAACAAACAAACAAACAAATAAAAATAGCCCATGGTTTAAAATTTTATAAACTATTGTTAATCAATTATGTGTGGACCTATTTCATACATTATATACTTATATATTTATATATTTTTTTCACACTCATGTCATGTAAACATTTCTTGAGCAAACGGGTAAGAACTCACAAGTAGTTAAGGCTTAAAAGCCTTCCTCTAAGTAACTGATCCAAAAACATTAAAACAAAACAAACAAAATCACTAGGGTAATTTTATTTTGTTTTATGTTTGAGGTGTAGGGGCATACTAAAATTCAAGGTTTACTCCTGGCTCTGTACTCAGAAACCACTCCTGGCTTGGCTCTTGGTACCATATAAAGTGTGCTTACAAGGCAAGAACCGTACTATTTTTCTGACCTCTAAGCTAGGGAAATTTAAAGTAGCAATGGAGGTAACAACAACAACAACAAAAGTAACATATGGCAACTTGTGTCCTCAAAAAATATGACCTCAGGAGGAAAGAATTCTCCAAGGCCACTTTTATAAGAGCTGAGAGTTCAAAATAGCTATGACTACAATAGACAAAGTCTAAAGGTAGAAAGAAGGAAATTCAAAAAGCTAGATCAAAGATACATGACTCAGAAAACTGATTGAAAGAGCAAAACAAAACTCTGAAGAACAAATTGGTGATCTCAGAAATAAACAGAAGGTAAAATTCAGAGCTCAGTGCTTTAGATAAAAATGCTAGGGAAGATTATGCACCAAGAACTGAATCGATGAGCTCAAAGATAGTTATACACAGATGATTCACACAGGAAAAAAGGGAGAAATAAGATGTAAGAATATCAAAGTTAAGACATACAAAGTCAACAATATCTCAATAAGTATACTTCCTTGCAATATTCCTAGGAAGAATTAAAATGCCAGCAATTAATGTAAAAATTTCTGGCAGAAATTCTGCAATGTAAAAGACAAGACCTTATCTGAAATAAAATCAATATTTGCTTAGTGACAAAGTTACCATCAAAGTTTTGGAAAAGAAAACATTGGGGAATACACGGTTCTTCAATTCTACTAATTAGGAAGCTCCAATTCTACTAATTAGTTTGTTGTTGATGTTGCTGTTGTTTTTTTTTTTTTTGATCCATTCCAAGCTATGTGCAGCTCTTGGCTCTGAGCTCAGGGATAATTCCTGGAAGAATTGAGGGACTAGAGATCAAACCTGGGTTGCCTGTGTACATTGTAAATGTCCTACCTGCTGTATTTCAGACCTAACATATTATTTTTAAACTTAATTATTATGAATCTCTGGTACACAATCATAATCATTGAGTTTCATAGTATATTCTCATCCCAATGATTTTCTTGTATTATGGGTCAGTTATTTTAATAATGTAATCAGTACCCCTGAAAATAGCACCCAAAATAAAGTTAAATGTTTCAGAAAAACCTATATAAATATTTAATGTTCCATACCCCACACCCTCTTGTCTTACTTCTACCTTAAATAGCTTAACCCAGCATTAAATGGGTTGAAAATCAATCTCTTGTATCTGTGGTTTATAGAATAGTAAGGCAAGAGAATTCAAGGTAACAAAGGAAGGATAATTAGATTATCTTTGATCCTAGATTATAAACCTGAGGATAGGGAAGGAAAGAAATTGAGGGAAAGAGTTAGAAATGGTTACCAAAGGTAACAGTGGCAGGGGTTTATATCCTTCAGCACATATGGCCACTGAATTCCCTCCAGGAGTGTTCCTGAAGTACAGAGCCAGGAGTAAGTGCTGAACACATTTTTTTTTAAAAGAAGAATACCCAAATTACAACAAGCTAGACACAGAAAGTACCACTTATACTAGCAGTCTGGGGGCAAAGGCAGGGCGATATGGGATGCATGCTGGGAACAGGGGCTGGGGGAGGATAACTTTTGTTGTGGGAATGCCCCTGATTCAATGTCATTATGTACCTAAAGTACTACTATGAATGATTTGTAATCCACTTTGGTAAAAATAAATTTATCAATAAAAAAAAGAAGAAAGCATGAGTGAAACAAAAGAAGAAAGCATGTGAGAATGTGTGTGTGTGTGTGTGTATGTGTACTAAAGAACCTGGTTGAGCATGTGGGTGTAGGTGGGTGTAGGGAGGGCAGATGATTAACAAGCTCTGAGAAGAAGACCAATTAGGCAGCATAAGTTCTGCACAAAAGAATCTGGAATCCTTCATCCAAAATCAAATAAAACTTCAGTAGTATTAAGCAAACAATGCTTCAAACACTAAACTGAGAATAAAGGATGCTAAATTAGTGACATCAAGTCTGCAATACATGAGCAAAAGTTATACTCAAAAGTTTTACACAAACACACACACACATACACACACACACACACACACACACACACTCACACTCACACATATCCTGACTCTAAAATGTAAAAGTTGTTAGATTTTCACAGTTAATACTGAAAACTCACTATGGAGAATTTACCCACTCAAGTTAAAAAATCTTAAATAAAATGAAGGGCTGGGAGAGAGTACAGGAAGTAAGGTGTTTGACTCGGGTTCACCTGATCCAGATTGGATCCCCAACATCCCATATAATCTCATGAGTTTAATTCCTGGTCACAGAGTCAGAGTTGTGCATTGCTGGGTGTAACCAAAAAAAAAGTCAGTATGTGAAATTATGAAATAAGAAAACCACTGATATGATCTCACAGAAGAAAATGTATCAATTATTTCATTAAGATTTTCTAATCATTTATAAAATATCCTATACATACTTAAAAAGCCATTGTTGTCTATGTTTCTGTGTTACCTTATTTAATTCTTCTTTTGTGAGAGATGCCAAGAGGGTTTTTCTGAATCTTCCTTCTTTATATTTCTGGGTAATAAAGTTTTTTCTTTTTTCTACTGGGGAGTCCATGTGCAGTTCTTCATCTTTTCTAAGATTACCAGCCCAAAAGTCATTCGCTCTTTTGTTTCCAATCACAATAAAAAGCTGAATTGTCAAAAAATATATATAATCATTTAACAGTTCATAAAATATTTGAATATGTAAACATTTCATTATTAAAGCATAACAGTATAAAAACCTCAAACATATCATATTCAACACTTATAAAGGATAATGTACAAGGGGCCAGAGCTATAGTACAGCAGGTAGGGCCTGGCATGAGACTGACCTAAATTCAATCCCCAGCAACTCTTACGTTCTGCCAGCCACCACCATAAGCAAATCCTGAGTGCAGTCCCAGAAAGTAACCCTGAGTATTGCTGGGTGTGGCCCCCAAACATAACTAAACAAAACAAAACAAAAAAATGAAGTGTAAAAGCATATACTATTTGCATTTGAAATGATGGGAGGAGGGGAGCTGAATGGCAGAGCACAAGGCTCACATTTATAAAACTCTGGGTTCAGTCCCTACCACCAAATAAAGTGAAATGAAATTGAAATTAAATAAATAAGTGCAGCCTAAGTGCTCTTAGAGAGGGCAAGCCAAGAAAGAAATTGCAAACAACAGAAATTGGAACAAAAGTGTTATTATTTTTGAAGCTCACACTGAGAGAGATTCACATAAAGTGACCGAGTAAGTGGGCTAATGTGATCAGGTCAAGAGTGGTACCAAAACCCATGTAGAAAATGGAAACAGGAAAGAGCCTGTTAGACATGATCATAGTTAATGACAAGGCAAGTCAGGATAAAAAGAAAAAAAACTGCAAATCTTGCCAAATGTTTTTATTCACTTTCCAGTATTTCAACCATGCTGGGTTAAAAAAGAAAGTGAATTCTGGCTTTAAGAAAGAAAAATCTGACAAGCTTCTAAAAGTAATCATACTATTGAAGCCTCCAGCACATTTTGTTTTAAACATAACTGTATCTTGGGACATACCCAGAAAGTTGCATTGAAAGCTACCACCATTAAACAGGCTTTCTGAAATAATCTCTATCAAAGAGAATCCATGCAGTGGGTAGCAGCTCCTACTTTATATCCCACCCCAACTCCCGAACTTCCCTTAAGCAATCCCACAGTTCAATAAGTCTCACCTCAATAAGCTCATTGCTCCAAATGCTGGCATCCATTTTCAAACTTCTAACCTTGGAGTCTTTTGGACCTAACGATCTATGTTGTCCTAGAGCAAAAATACAATCGTATTTTTAATATATTAAAAACCTCTATTTTAATTTTTGCAGCTATATTTCACCTTCTAAAATGTTTATTACTCAATGCATGCACATACAGATATGCCACATACAAATGTCTATTCTTAAAACACACCAATATCTAATCTTAATGCCAATGGAACTAAAGTTAGTGGTGACACTAATTATAACCACCACAATGAAGATAATAGCTATCATTCTTATTACTGCCCTATATAGGTATAGAAAATGAAAGTATGAGTGAATACTTACAAATAAAAATGTACAAAAATATTAGATTTTATCTGCTAATTAACAATAAATGCATACTAAAACTTTTTTTTTTTTTTTTTGGTTTTTGGGCCACACCCGGTTATGCTCAGGGTTACTCCTGGCTATGTACTCAGAAATTGCTCCTGGCTTGGGAGAGCATATGGGATGTGGCCAATCCTGAGTCAGCTGCATGCAAGGCAAACATCCTACCACTGTGCCAACATTCCAGCCCCTGCTACTGAAACCTTTTTATAGTGGGTCAGTTTGAATCACAGGTATAAGAATGGTACTATCCCTTTACTCTTTGAAAAAAAACAAACTTAACAGCATCTATGATTAATATTTCTGAAAATATTATACAGATTTTTTACTTTACAATTATGTTTGGAAGAGAATAAACATCCAGCATTATATTATCACCAACTCAATAGTACTCTATAAATAATTCAGCCACTATTGGGTATCCAAGCATATGATACATAACTACGAATACTCAGAAGAAAACAAATTTGTAATATATTGTCGCTTATCTTATGACTCTCTTTGCTTAAAACTAAATCCTGGGGCCGGAGAGATAGCATGGAGGTAGGGCATTTGACTTGCATGCAGAAGGATAGTGATTTGAATCCCGGCATCCCATATGGTTCCCAGAGCCTGCCAGAGGTGATTTCTGAGCTTAGAGCCAGGAGTAGCCCCTGAGTGCTACTAGGTGTGACTCAAAAACCAAAACCAAAACAACACAACTAAATCCTATGTACATTAAGTTAGAAACTATTTTCTTCCTTTCTTGGAAATGTGCAATACTTAAAATATAAAACAAAATTCCCAGGCCAAAAACAATAGGCTACCTAAACACAGTAAGTCAGAATGTTCAAATACAGCAATACTCAGAAACTCCTGGGAATAAGTGAAAGGGATTCTTAAGTTAGTTCAGACAAGAAATGAGGAATGGGTGGCTGAAGAGATAGCACAGTAATAAGGCATTTGCCTTGCAGTCAGCAGATCCAGGATGGAGGGTGGTTCAAATCCCGGTATCCCATAGGGTCCCCCATGACTGCGAGGAGCGATTTCTCAGCAAAGAACTAGAAAAAAAAACCCTGAGCACCACTGGATGTGACCGTCCCCAAAAAATGAGGGATGAAAAAGTATGATTCAGCAGCTGACCTGATTCAGTTCCCTGAATCCCATCATGATTAATCCATCAGCACAGAGCCAAGAATCAGCCCTGAACACTGCTTGGTATGTCTCAAAAACAAGCAAAGAGAACCTGAAAGAAGATTGCTCTGAGAAATAAAAGGACAACAGTTGTTTGCTTTGCTTTTTATTTAATTAAAAAACAATGATTTACAAAGTAATTGATAGCAAACAATAGTTGTTATAGGTACCGAGATGACTGAAAAGACCAGACTTGGAAAATTTTAAGGAAAGGGAAAGGGTCACGAAGATTTTTTTGGATTTAGCCATGGGTAAATCGTAAACAACAATGCTTCAAGTCATGATTTGCATGAACCTTTATTATATGCACTGGATACCAATGTTTCATTTGTAATGCTATTTTTGAAGAGTCTTCGTAATCCAAGTAAATATTCTACTGGGTTGAGAGAAGAACATGGTGTCCAATACAGAGAATAAATTGCTCTAGTGTGAATACTAGGGCTGAAGAGATAGTATAGTGAGTGGAGTTCATGCTTTCCAAGTATTCAATCTAAATTCTCTAGTGGAGGCAGGTGCTCAAATAACGAGTCAGCTGTCCATCTATAGCCAATCTGCCAGGTCCTTTAATGATGTGATAAGAATCTAAATGTTCTCCACTTCTATCTACTCTAGGATCACATAATTAATCAGCTCAGGTGCATTTCCCTTTATCCACTTAGAGATGTAAGAGTCCCCCAAAACATTAAGCTCTCACTTTGTTAAGGTGTAGAGCCACAATTAAAAGAAAAAAGTCTTGGGGCCAGAGCATTGGCGCAAGCAATAGGGTGCTTGCCTTGCACGCACTAACCTAGGATGGATGCAGTTCAATCCCTTGGCATTCCATATGGTCCCCCAAGCCAGGAGTGATTTCTGAGCACATAGCCAGGAGTAACCCCTGAGCATCACCAAGTGTGCCACCCCCCCAAAAAAAAAAGAACCAGTCTGAACTGGGTTACTTTCATAAAAGCCAATCATCTCTAGAAATGTTGCTATATAATCATTCTAATTACATCAGATTTCTTGAAATAGCAAGTTTGGAGCTCAGAGCAAATTTGATGTGAAAAAACATATCTTACAAAACATAACTGAGGGAAATGGACAATTACATAAAGATGTGATCATGTTCAGAGTGTATTCTGAACCCTACTCACCTAAAATCTATAAATTTCAAGTCTTTTTAAAATCCATACATGGGCCAGTAGGCACCAAAAATGATTACATGCTTAAAAATCAATTTTTACATCTAAGTCATGCATAAGAGAAGTTTAGAATTATATTTCTTTTTTTTTTTTTTTTTTTTTGGTTTTTGGGCCACACCCGTTTGACGCTTAGGGGTTACTCCTGGCTATGTGCTCAGAAATTGCCCCTGGCTTGGGGGGACCATATGGGACGCCGGGGGATCGAACCGCGGTCCTTCCTTGGCTAGCGCTTGCAAGGCAGACACCTTACCTCCAGCGCCACCTACCCGGCCCCTAGAATTATATTTCTAAGTTTGATTTAATTGTAATAATCTTCCCCTGTTTTTGTTTTTCCATAACCATTAGCTGGGGCACATTAGAGAAGAGAATAAAGAGCATTTAGTGCCAATCTGCCACCAGGCAGTGATGAACATAACTTATCACTAATTACCTGCACACTTCTTACAGATGACAACACAGAGATTGATGGATGCCCAGTCAGGATCTGGAGCTTTACAATCTGCACAGCTCCTGTTGGACTCATTGAACCAAATCTTCTCAGCTACTTCATAATCAGAGAGAGTTTCTGCTATCGATTGCTGCACAGCTTCAATCCACTCTTGTTTTTCTTTTTCAGACTCTGCTGTAAAGCTGAAACAATTAACGTTTCTGCATTATCGATCTCCCTTGTATGGGCCAATTAAACAGTATGTTCAGTTTACATATTCATTTCAGTCAGAAATTAAACAGCAGTTGAAAAATATGCCTTCCAGGCAGATGGATAGTCTTTTCTGTTAAAAATCATCTAATTTAACAAACTATCTTTTTCCTTTAATATTCATTACTTAGGACTGTTGACAAATCTGGAGCCAAAATCAATACATACATTTTTAACCATAGTACAAAAATTGCCTTGTAGGGTCAAAAACTTAAGTAAGAGGCTGTGTTTATGAAGACAAGGTTACATATTAATCAACAGGAGACTGCCAAAATTTCAGGATGATTTGGATTATTTTGCCAGGAAAGTATACCATGATACAGACTATCAGAAAACTCAATTATCAAAAACACCCACTAGAAATTTTTATTTTTTTCAGTTACAAAAATAGATTTTTTTAAATTAGAAGAATATCCAGATGGCATTAGGAAACTGAGAAATCCAAAATGTTTTGCATGATTATATTCCAACAGAATTCAAATTCATTTTTAGCTCTGTTCTCATTACTCTTTATTGTAATTTACAGCATTTGTTTTGTGGCTCAGGGAAGGAATAAAACAACAAACGTTAGTTCACTCTTTCAAGAAAGGTTACTATGTACCTAAAAAAATATTTAGCCAGTGACTGAAAAGCTTTGTATGTCTCCATCATGTCTAAATCATGTCATGTCTCTCCATCATGACTAAAATGGTCATACACAGGACCTCTACACAGTCAGTATGGAACAAAAGAAAAATAGAGACTTAAATTTGGGGTCTAGTTTCTTAAACCCAACTCAAATCTCTTGAAAATCTCTGTGTGTGGGCTAATGAGATCATGATTTCAATGAAAACTTTAGTATGGGAGCTGGTCATCAGCAAAATCAATTTGTAGTTAGAGAAAGTGAATGAGGAAAGTGGGTCTCACAGCTCTAACCCCAGAGCACTGGAGGGCTGAGTGGTGCTGGCAACATGAGTTTATAAAATATGGCCTGCGTTTTAATTAATCACATGTGTGTCATGTGGTCTCCAAGAAAACTTCTAAAGAATGGACTTGGAAAACAGTATAGATGAGCACAAGAAGTACCTCAGTACCCCAGTACCACTTACCCCAAGACAAAATCTTCAAATCTGGTTTTCCCATACCTTGCAAGTTACTAAACCCAGGAATAAAAGTCATGAGAGCTCCTATATAAGAGTCAAGGTAGACGAAGTATGGCTACCTAAGGAGCCACTCCTTGTACTGGCTAAGAAAAAAGGGCACTTTGCTGTGATTGACTATTTATATCTTTAGGATCTCATCCTTACTAGAGAGAGCACAGGTCATAATATAATTTAATTGTAGGACGTCCACTTGCTATCCAGGGAGTTGGAGAATTGGAGAGAAGGAAAAATTGCATATTCTTGATATCAAGTGTTCTAACTGCCAGGGGTGTCAGACCCAAGCACCACCATCATATTAGAAAAAAAAAAAAGAAAGTATTCTGAGTAGGAAAATAAAAAAGATTTTGGTATGGGCATACCTGGCAACACTCAGGTATTAATCTTGGCAGTGCTTAGGAGACAATAAGGGATGCCAGGGATCAAACTTATGTTAGCTATATGCAACGAAATTATCTTCTATATTATCATTCCTGTCTGAGTAAAAAATATTAAACTAAATTAATATCTACATTTCCAGTTGAAAATGAAAATAAAAACATATTCCTTATGGAACCATTTTCTTTAACTATGGGCTTTAAAATCTGAAAGATAAAATGAAAACTAGAGTATTTCTGAAATTGCTAAGCAACTGTTAGTCCTTCTGCAGTTGCCTCTGACATGTACACCACACTTGCATGACATGGATTTATTTGTTTGTTTTGTTTGGTTTTTTTTTTGTTTTGGGGCCACACCCGGTGGTACTCAGGGGTTACTCCTGGCTATCTGCTCGAAATAGCTCCTGGCAGGCACAGGGGACCATATGGGACACCGGGATTCGAACCAACCACCTTTGGTCCTGGGATAGGCTGCTTGCAAGGCAAACGCCGACATGGATTTATTTGTAACAAATTAACTCAGGCGGCAGAAATCAACAAATACTGTCTTCTGCATCTTCTGTTAAATAAAATTATAAAATATAGCAGATTATTAAACAAATTAAAATGTTTTAAGTAATAAAAAGTCTTAAGTGTTTTGTCTCATATTAAAGATATTTCTATAATATAAGATATAAAGTATTTTATCAATAAGTGCTATGCATGTCATAAAATTAATATCATTTTAAATGACATTGTCTTTTAGGAGATCATTATGAAACAATAATAATAAGGGGGTAATCCTAAGGAGAGGATTATATTTGATTAGGTAAAAATAAGTTAAAAAACAAGAGTACACATTAAAGAAATAATAATATTGACTTTTATAATCTTCAAAGTATGAAGGAATTATTTTTCTGGCTTACTGATTAAAAATTTAACATAACAAGTCTCCTAATAAAAAGAGGTATTAAGAAATGAAACTATCCAAATCTCAAGAAATGTGTACCTTTGCAGGTTGCATGTTCATTTGTAATTTGTCTAGGTTATTGCTAAAAGTTGCTTAACATACTAGACAATATGGGAAAAATATAAAATGTTATCTTCTAGAAAATGAAGTCACTGAAAACAATGAAAACTAGATCATGGGCTAAGCAGTGGCGCAAGTGGTAAGGTGTCTTGCCTTGTGTGCTCTAGCCTAGGACAGACGGCAATTCGATCCCTCACCGTCCCAGATAGTCCCCCAAGCCAAGAGTGATTTCTGAGTGCATAGCCAGAAGTAACCACTGAGTATCACTGTGTGTGGCCCAAAAAACAAGAACAAAAAAAGGAACAAAGGAAGGAAGGAGGGAGGGAGGGAGAGAGAGAGAGAGAGAGAGAGAGAGAGAGAGAAAGAGAGAAAGAGAGAAAGAGAGAGAAAGAAAGAAAGAAAGAAAGAAAGAAAGAAAGAAAGAAAGAAAGAAAGAAAGAAAGAAAGAAAGAAAGAAAGAAAGAAAGAAAGAAAGAAAGAAAGAAAGAAAGAAAGAAAGAAAGAAAGAAAGAAAGAAAGAAAGAAGAGAAAGAAAGAAAGAAAGAAGAAGAAAACTGGATCATTTAAATTTTTCTGTTTGGTACAAAAAGGTGTTTAAATTTAACTTACCTAAAACTCTTATAGGGAGTTATTATTTCAAAAGACTGTTTCACAGAGCGGTCTACTTGCTTCACATTTGCTACATTCATCGGAATAATGGTAATACCAAGTCCACTCTTAAAATCCTAGTTTGGAGATAAGTAGAAAAGTTAACAAGTAACAAACAGAAAAGGGATCTCTAAATTTTATTTTCTAAAATCCAATAAATTCTACCAGATTTTATTGCTCATACATATGTGAAAGTAAACTACCCAATAGATTTACAATACCATTTGTAGTCAAAATGGTTTAGGAATTTATTAGATAACTACAATACTTTAAATATAGACAACAACTGGGGTAATAGTAGAGTGGATAGGGCAATTGACTTGCATGTGTCCAAGCAAGGGTCAATCCTTGGAACTCAACCTGTGCTCTCAAACAAAAAGTAAAATGCCAAGTTATGCCTCAAACATTCAGATGAAATGTGCTCCAAATTCTTCTATTTTATAACCAGGAAAAAGTAGCTATACTTAAGACAATACACGATGTCCAATGCGGCCACCTCTACCAGAGACTGTGAGAGAAGCATTTCACAGAAACTCTTTGTTTCTTCTGCAATGTAGGCAAAAAGTACAATCTTCCCATTTCCCTTGTAGTAAGAAAGGGCAATATGTCATAAATGGTCAATAAAACATAAATAGTTCCCAGCTTGTGAGTAAGCAGGGGGAAGGAGATAGGGCACAGGGCTGCTTTGGAAGAAGAAAGACTTTTAGCCCTTGTCTTTCCATCTTTGGGGGAAATAAAATATAGAAGCACAGAAGCCACTTCAAAACATTAGAATTCTCAAGATGAAAAGCCTGAGGATAAATTCCTGTACTCTTAAGAAGAAAAAACACAGAACTTGCTCTCCATCTTCCTTCCATTACCTTCACCAAGAGATAGAAATAAACCAGTGATCTATATTTAGCACTCCTACAGACTTTCATCATTTAATTCCAATGCATTCATGATGGATAAAATACGTGAAATAAAATAGTTTTGACAAAATTTTACCATTTGTAAGGTATCAAGTGCTTCGGCTTACAGATTCATTTAAACGTAAAAGTACAGTATTTTGGTTAGAAATAAGGAAATGCCTACTTTACTTTATAAAAACAAATAGCTATTATATTTTCTGATGAAAGAACAAATGGTTTGTTTTGTTAGGAGCAACAGGCCAGTATGAGATTATGAGATTCAGTAATAAAAATGAAACATAAAGACTTTGAAATCATAGAATAAAATGAAATAACACTTCATTCCAATTAAAAAATGTCAAACAAAACAGAAAACTAAAAGATGTGATGGCATACTTAGAAACTAAAATAATTACAGACTCATGCAATACACTCTTCACTTTGTCCAATAAACTACTAAACTTAAAAATAATGCTTAACATAGTCTACATAGAGAAATATGTAGGGAAAAGGAGAATCAAATTTATCAATTTGTCCCTATTTTAATAAGTTTCCACAGTGCTATTACATTTTATAAAAACCTCAATTATTCACACAAATGCTTCTGCTGGGTAAGGTACTTAAAGAAAAAATGTCTAATGCATGCAAAGGAAGTGACACAAGCTCGCTTTTATAAAAAAAAATAGATATAGCAAAGAAGGTAAAATGTATTTAAAGTCGTTAGAATGATATTATCTATTTAAAACAGACATTACTGTAGAATGGACCATGTGTCCTTGAAATAATTCTCCATAATGAATCTTTTGACAAGAGTTAGATGTAGATCACCCCTAGTTATATCCTCTGATTGGAAGGAATGTGTGTTGGGAAGGGGGGGGTGGCCAGATATTACCAAGGACTGAGATATTAACTCAGACCATCAGGCTAGCAGATGGCAAGACTGACAACCATTCATGAAAACTGATGAGCCTCATCAATGCTACAGCCTGAATATATGGTCCCTCATTTCTACAAGGAAGTCACCTAAAAGGTCTACATCAAGAGTTACAAATTCTGTTCAAATCAAAGTTAAGTGAGGGTCAGCCTAGAGCCAGAGTCCTCTGAAGCAAAGCCAGGAATGATTTTTTTTTTCTGAGTCTAGAGAAAAATGTGTAATCCATTTATCAGCTGCCTGCCATGGCCATATGGTTTTGAGTAATTAGAGTGTCCACTGAACTCACCAGCACAAATGGACTGTGAAATGTACAGCAGGGTAACAAAATAAATGCCAGTGCTCTTGAGTACTATTAAATATGAAAACTGCAATTCTTATTAAAAATATCTGTGGTGACATTAAGCCATCTTTTCAGACAACATTTACATCTCACTCTTAAATGCTCATCACATTTATTGTTGGAGATCTCCCCTCTGACCGGAGCCACTCCTGACTCCATGAATCAGAGGGCAGAGTCTAAGAACCTTCTAGTTAAAAGTCAGAACAGAGTTATAACCATGTAACACTTTGATTTTGATATATAGTAAATATTAGACTGAATGGGGCAGAACCTACTGTAGAATCCAGATAGTGTAAGTCTGCAATATTTAAATATCAGAGTATAGATGCCCGTCTTGATCTTCTATAGAGCAATGAAAGCTTGCAGTGAGACACTATGAAATCACTTTGAGGCAATCAAGGTGGCTGGTTAAAAAAAAATAGGCCAGACAGAACCATGATACAAGACCCTGCATGCTGCCACAAACGTGTTAAAAATCCAGAGTTCAAAAAGCATCATTCTTCATTTTATATTCTATCACTCCAGAATTGCCTTAATAGCTTTATGTGTGGTGTTCCAAAGCTTACAGAACAGCTAGAACACTCTTTTGATTTTTTTTTTCTGAATGAGTCTGTAAAGAATCTTGAGCTGATAATAGTTGTTTTGAAATAGGAAAATGTACATAGTCAAAATAGTGCTCATAAAGTTAGTTAGTGTCAGAGATTGTGAGGTCTTGGATATACACAAAAGCAGAAGATGGAGTATTTGTCTTGGAGAAAGCAAACTGTCCAAGGATGGAATAAGGGAGGTTAAAAAAAAATGCAAAGCTGAAGAGTAATTAGTGAAACCAGCCAGAGAAATCTGTGTTGATATTAGACTTTTCAAAGTGAGAGGCAATTGACATGTCGAAGGATAAACCAACCCAAACCAACATATGCAGGTAAACTCCTTTGCAAAATGAGAATGCCAACAGTGCATCAATGACATCATCTGGTGAAGATTTCACATTAAAAATACTTAAAAGAGGGGTTGGAGTGATAGCACAGTGAATACGGCATTTGCTTTGCATATGGCTGACCTGGGTTAGATCTCAGGAATCCTATATCATCCCCCAAATGTGCCAGGAGTGATTTCTAAGCACAGAGCTGGAGTAACCCCCTGAGAATCACAAGGTATGGCCCCAAAAAAACAACAACAGCAAGAACAAAATAAACTTAAAAGGGTCACTAAGAATGCACAGGGTTAATAAGACTCTGGCCTTACACACTATATCACCAACACTGGCTTAATCCCTGGAACCACATATGGTCCCACAAACACCATCATGAATAACATCCTGTGCAACAAAGTTAGAAATAAGATCTGGTAGAGTTCAAATTTTGAACAGACTGGTGTAAACACTATTTTCTATTCACTCACTTTCAGTCCTACCCATATTGTGTAATTGGCCAAACTGGTGACACAGATCCAGAAAGCAAAGGTGGCAATATCAAGTAGGCACAAGAAACTGGACCTTAGAAAAGTGCTTGACAAAGCACTTAGAAGCAATGACTAACAAACTAGCAAGTTATTTAGCAGGTAGGGTTCATCCCAACCTGACAAATAATAATATCTAGGGAAAAAATGCTTGGCTCTTAGTAAGTGCTACATAGTGCAAAGTAGCTATTGTAACTGCTATTACTTTATTTTTCTTGGGTTGGGAGTCAAGGGAAGATACTTACTAAAATACAATTATAAAATAATACACGCTTAGGACTCATTAGTGTAACTCAACTGGGAACACATAGGCCTCATATTTGTGAGGCTTTAGGTTCATTTCCAGCTATACAATGCCTACCTAATGTGGCCTCAGCAATTTATACACACACACACACACACACACACACACACACAGACACACACACACACACACACACTCAAATATAACTAGTAGGTAATATAACGGAGATGGAACATGAATGTTAATCATTCAAGAAAATTCAAGATTCAAAATTCACTACCCATTTAATACCATTCTAATGTGAGCTCTATACTAATTTTTAAAAACAAAGCACAAGTTAAAAACAATACAAAGAGCTATTCAATGGACTGATAAAAAGAAAACACTAGTACAGAAATTTAAACAACTGAATTATAACCATATAGATATCATAAACCAAAAATAAAAAGCCAAATTCTGAACAGACTCTGGTGTAAACACTATCTTCTATTCACTCACTTTCAGTCTACCCATACTGTGTCAATGGTCAAACTGTTGACACAGATCCAGAAAGCAAAGATGGCAATAATAAAGTAGGCACAAAAAATCGGATCTTAGAAAAGTGTTTGACAAAGCACTTAACTAGCAATGACTAGCAAGTTATTTAGCTTGACTAGATCTCAATTTCCTCTTATAAAAAGATATTAACATGTATGAGAATCAAGTAAATATAAACTGAGGCTCTGATAAATCCACAAAATCTTTGAAGTTACAATATAAAGACTATCTTCAATAAAAAGTTGATTTTTTTTTCTTAGCAGCACACAATATAATCCAGAGATTAGACTTATGTAACTCCTTAAACATTGAGGGCAAAGTACATTTATCTAGTTCCATGCACATGCTAACTAGTTTAAGTTTTTTTTTTAACTTAAAAAAGTTGATTTTTAATGACTAAAAGTATTCACACCGGTGAAAATTAATCATTTAAACTGGAAATGATAAAGTCCTGCCAATATAATAAAATGAGTTATTTTAGTAAACGTGCAGCAATAGACCATACTTAAAAAACTACGTAAGTGAGAAAACAAAAGTCTAAGTCCTAAACAGTAAAAGAAAAGGAGTTGTTAACCCCAAATTTGCTAAATCTCCAATTTATTTTTGGAAATATTGGATGCCAGGTTTCTAAGCCAGGAATTTTAAGAAAACAGCACTTAAACATTTGTGCAAAACAGATGTGGCCTTGTCTGACATTGGCAGGAGACTTCCTAGGAAGCACCAGATGCAGAGTTTGGCCACCTACAGTAGTCAGAGAATCTGAGGCCACCACCAACCACCTGCCGCTTCCCTCCACATACCACAGCCCAGAGTCCCTGAGGCCTATTTGAATTCTATTAGCATACCATTCCCTACCCAAACACTGGGGAACATTATGCTGGGAGGGAGGGGGATGGTGGTCGATGAGTCTCTTGTTATACCCTGATTTTAAGAATGCTTAATCTAGGGATTTTATGCAGTTAAAACCTCAATGCCACAATTACCATTAAATGGCTGCACAAATCCACCAAGCAAGACATCTGGATGCAATGAATTCCCTAATATTAACATAGTATTCAAAAGCTCATCAGGAAAAGATGTGGAGACCGACTGTCAGCATAACACAACAAATGGAATCCAAAGATAATTAGCTTGAATTCCCGCATCCATGTGCAAAAATTCCGCTCAACTAGAAATAGCACATGTGTGTGCATACGTTAAAAATACACTATATATGTATACCCACTTTGGTTCATATTTTAATTTAAAATGTTAACATTTATATTACAAAATTATAAAAGGGTTTCTACTACAACCACATTATGTAGGGATAAAACTGTAGGTTTTCTTCTGAAATATAGAAAATCTCCCAGCTTTGATGTGAGAAAAAAATGCTAATGAATAAAATCTCCACCTAAAAAATTAATTGAAAAATTAAAAAGAGCTAGAAATAGTACAGTAGGTAAGGTACTTGTTTTGCTTGCAGCTGACCCAGGTTTAATTCCTGTCATCCTTTTTGGTCCCCACTTAGAAGTGATACCTACACAGAGATAGGAGTAAGCCCTGAGTACCACTGGGTATAGCTCCCAAAAATGAAATAAATAATAATAAACAGCTTTAGTATTTATAAAACAAAGATTAATGTCTTTAGTGAATAAAAATGAAGAAAAATGTCAAAAAAGAAAATAAGTCCCAATAAATAAAAAAAAATGAAAAAGAATACTCATAAACAAAATGTTTGGAGTGGACACACCTGTTTCTGTGCTTAAGAAACATACTTGGTAGGATTTGGGAGACCAAGTGAGGTGCCAGGGGCCAAACTCAGATCAATAGCATGTAAAGTACGTAGCCTACCTATTATACCATCTCTCCAACCCAAGAAAAACCAATGTTTTTATAACTTACAGCAGTCCAGTCCAGTAAACAGAAATAAGCAACTATAATAATTTCATTCTACTAACACATATTCAGTGCCAGCTACTGCCTAAAATTTTAAATTTTAAAAGAATAAATATTTGCATCACTAATTTGGAACACAAAATTAAAACACTTTTAAGTTTACAGTGAAACTGGTTCCTGCTCAAATTCTAACATTTTATTTGAGGGGGACCTCCTAAGCAGTTCTCAAGAGCCCCAAACATCATATCCAGTAACACTTGACCATTCAAGGTGTTTAGGAGCTATGTCCCATGCCAGGGATAAAAGCTGAGCTCTCATTGAAGGCATATGCTCTTGCCCTCTTATACAGCTCCTCTGTCTTGCAGCACTCTAAATATAACCATTTAGAGTAGGGTTCTATGAATTCTTGGGACACCAAAAGTAGTAATAATCAAAAGACTGCACGCAGAATATTATCAGAAAGCTAATTTATTTTTCATTGTGTGTGTTCCCCATCAAAAAGGAAAATCTTAAAAGGAAGGGTACTTTCTTGATACTGCTGTCCCACATTACCATAAGCAAAGGCCAGAATTTCTTTTTTAAAAGATCCAAATAATTTTTTTTTACAGAAGATAAATATAAAACCAAGGGGGAATTGCAGTATACCTTACACGACTCAATTACAAAACTAGTTTTGTAGAAAATGTATAGCACCATGTGGAGAAATTACCATAATACTCTAAGTAAAACACAAATAGACTTAAGAAACAGAAAAGCCAAAAATAAGCACTTTTAGGGTGCTGTTGGGTGGTGAGAGAGTGCTAAATATTTAAAGGAATGACAGTGATTTTGTGATAATGACACCACAGAGGTTTTCAACAGAGTCATTAGGTAAAGTTGGTAATAGCACATTGTGCTTTGCAATCATAGATTAATTATCCTCTCAAACAAATGTTTTTGCAAGTCTCTTCAGAGTTCTGATTCTCTTCTTTGTGGCTATCTATGAAGAAAAGGAGAGGACAAGATACTCCTTAAGATTCCCTAAGCCACTTTTCTTTCTCACCCACAGTTGAAAGTTTCAATTTCTATTAAACTTCTAATCAAAAGAGAGGGAAAAAAAAAGATAGAAAAAATAAGCTACTGTGAAAAGAAAAAGTCTGTGTTAATTCCATAATCCCAAAAGCTGTGAGTTAGCATATCTCTTGCTATTATTATGCCATTACTCTCAAAGTATAAGAAATACCCCTTGTGGAGCTGAAGCAATACCCAGAAGGTAGGGCATTTGCCTTACATGCAGCCAATTGATCCCCTTGAACACACAGGAGTGATTCCTGAGCACACAGACAGAAGAATCCCTAAGTACAGCATATGCTTTACATGTGTCAAGAATAACTACAACACATGTCCCTCCCAAGCACCACCTAGACTGGCCCTGATGTTCACCCCCTGGGTGAACTTGACTGAGCCTAGCACTATAGGGCTCTAGCAACACTATTCTCAAGCCTGTCCTGGCATCAAAGGTGGGGTTCACTGGGAGCGATACTCCAAGACCCTGGGGACTTGAAAGGCCTCCAATAGAAAAAAAAAATGACAATAATTGTAATAGCTGTCCTAGTAGCTACTTTGAGTTCATTATAAGCTCTTGATTCAGTGAAGTCCGACCAGACTGAGAAAAAGTGTTAAGGACTACTGAAAAATGAATTTGTAAGGATGCTTGCCAAGGAATCTGAAGGACACTTAGAGGCAGTAAGGGAAAAAAAATCTCTAGATAAACAATAATCGACATTTAATTTCAAGACACAGGCAGAGTTAAAAATGATCTGCAGGAAAGAACAGTTTTAAATTGCTTTTCACTTTCCTTTATGCTGACTTTGCAAATGGATTTTTAATTTCTACAATAGAGCATACTCAAGTAATAAAAGTTCTTCAAGAAAAAAGAATGAAGCAATTATGGCAGGATTTGTAAGCTGAAAGCTTTAAATTTATTTAAGCTATTGATATTTTAGCAAAATATGTCAATAGCTATAGTTTAGAACAATGGACAATGATTTACAACAAGTCAACATTTTAAAGTATATTACCACTAATAGTAAGTTTCTTAACTTCCACTTTAATATTCATATGTTTCAGGACTGAAGACATTGTACTGTTGGTAGGATATTTGCTTTGCACACAAGCAACCAGGGTTTAAGCCCTAGTACCCCATATGGTCCCCTGAGTCCCATTAAGATTTATCCTTGAGCACAGATCCAGGAAGAGTTAGTCCTGAATACTGGAAGTGGCAAAAAAAATTAGCTTATATATTTCAAAATGTTCAATCAGTTGATACTTTTCTAAATATACACCACACATAGAGGTATACCTACCTCAAAAAGAAAAATAAACTATAAAGAACTTTTATAAAATAAACTATAAAAGACTTCATTAGTATTGCTGAAGGATATTTGACTTATTTTCTACATTAGATAAAACTTGTATTTTTATCTAAATGCTTATAATTCTCAGAGGGAAAGAAAAGCCTTAGAACAGTACTGTACTGAACATTGTGTTGTTCCTTTTTAAATCACATGCCAATCAGTTTTCTAAATGTTTTCTACAAATGCAGATTTCAACACTGGACCCTTACTTATTCTCAGTAAATATACAATAGTGGTCTCACACTTGTCTGGTCAACCAGTCCCCTTTTGAGAAATCACTTAGAACCATTCCCCAAAATCTACCTTCTTTGAATAAAAATGCAAAAAGTAGCCCCCCAGTAGCATCTGAGGCCATTGCCATTCCTTCTAACCCCTGTTCATTTTAGTAACCACTGGCAAGGAGGGGAAGTCTTGTGGTAATATCCAAGTAGAGAAAAACTAATTAGAATAAGCCCAGATATTTTGAATCATAATATGTAACCAAAGGAAAACACTCAAAGATAATATTATATTTTTCTTCTATTTCCCAATGCCATTTAGACCTAGGATGAACTTAAGAACCTGAACCAATTAATATCAGATCAAGAATGAAATTTTTTAACAGCTCTCACCAGGTCAAATCTTCTCTAAATAACCTTTGAAGCTTCCTTTTTTTCTTCTTTTTACTCTAATTATACTTAGGAATCACTCCTGGTAGTGTTCTGTAGACTATATGTAGTGTTGGGGTTCAAGTCAGAGTCAGCTACATGCCAGCAAGCACCTTAATCCCTAAAGTATTTCTCCAACTCCTTTCAAAGATTTTTTTTCTAGTAATGCTTGAACATATGTTATAATGGTTTGTTCTTCTAAATATGTCTACTTACGTTACTATGCTTTTACTCTCTCTGAAATTAAACCCCCCAAAAATCAGTTAAATAATGAAGACAGTTTATATGTTATAATCACATAAAAATTTTTAAAATGTTTTATTTTTATAAAGGACCCAAGAGAAAGTACAATGCGCAAAGCACTTCCTCTAGATACAGTGGACCCAGGTACAATGCCCCAATACCTTATGTGGCCCATAAGCCTGCCAAGAGTGATCCCTGAGCACATAGTTAGGAATAAGTCCTGAATACTGCCAGGTATGGCTCCAAAATTAAAAACAAACATATAGAGGCCAGAGTGGTGGCGCTAAAGGTAAGGTGTCTGCCTTGCCAGCGCTAGCCTAGGACTGACCAAAGTTCGATCCCCCGGTGTCCCAAATGGTCCCACAAGCCAGGAGCAACTTCTGAGCGCATAGCCAGGAGTAACCCTGAGCATTACTAGGTGTTGCCCCCCCCCCCAAAAAATCAAACATATAGATAAAAATATTTCTTCTACTTATGCTTTGTTGCATAAACAAAGAAACAATAGACTCATATAGCAAGGTGGCATTCTACAAAATTAACACACAGAAATCAATGGCCTTTTTATACACCAATAATGATAGGGAAGAGATAGACATCAAGAAGACAAGCCCATTCACATTAGTGCCACACAAACTCAAATACCTTGGAGTCAACATGACCAAAGACATGAAAGACCTATACAAAGAAAACTATAAAGCCCTGCTCCAAGAAATAAGAGAGGGCACATGGAAATGGAAATACATATCCTGCTCTTGGATTGGCAGAATTAACATCATTAAAATGGCAACACTCCCCAAAGCATTATACAGATTTAATGTGATCCCCTTAAAAATATCCATGACATTCTTCAAAGAAGTGGATCAAACACTTATGAAGTTCATCTGGAACAATAAACACCCACGAATAGCTAAAGCACTCCTAGGGAAAAGTAAAATAGGAAGCACTACTTTCCCCAACTTTAAACTGTACTACAAAGCAGTAGTTATCAAAACAGCATGGTATTGGAATAAAGGCAGACCCTCAGATTAGTGGAATAGGCTTGAGTTATCAGACAATGTTCGCCAGATATACAATCAACTAATTTTTACAAAGGAGCAAGAAATCCTAAGTGGAGCAGGGAAAACCTCTTCAAAAAGTGGTGCTGGCAGAACTGGTTAGCCACTTGCAAAAAAGCAAACATAGACCCCCAGTTAACATCATGTACGAAGGTAAAATCCAAATGGATGAAAGACCTTGATATCATACCTGATACCATAAGGTATATAGAACAACACATTGGTAAAACACTCCATGACATTGAGACTGAAGGCATCTTCAAGGAGAAAACTGCACTTTCCAAACAAGTGGAAGCAGAGATCAACAGATGGGAATACATTAATCTGAGAAGCTTCTGCACCTCAAAAGAAATAGTGCCCAGGATACAAGAGCCACCCACCAAGTGGGAGAAACTATTCACCCAACACCCATCAGATAAGGGGCTAATATTCAAAATATACAGGGCACTGACAGAACTTTACAGGAAAAGAACATCTAATCCCATCAAAAAATGAGGAGAAGAAATGAACAGACACTTTGATAAAAAAAAGAATTACAAATGGCCAAAAGGCACATGAAAAAATGCTCATCATCACTAATCATCAGGGAGATGCAAATCAAAACAATGATGAGATACCATCTCACACCACAGAGATTGGCATACATCACAAAGAATGAGAACAATCAGTGCTGGTAGGGATAGGGCGAGAAAAGAACTCTTATCCACTGCTGGTGGGAATGACGTCTAATCCAACTTCTGTGGAAAGTGATATGGAGATTCCTCCAAAATCCGGAAATTGAGCTCCCATTCGACCCAGCTATACCACTCCTGGGAATATACCCGAGGAAAACAAAAATACAATACAAAACCCCCTTCCTTACACCTATATTCATTGCAGGACTATTTACCATAGCAAGACTTTGGAAACAATCAAGATGCCCTTCAACAGACAAATGGCTAAAGAAACTGTGGTACATATACACAATGGAATATTATGCAGCCGTCAGGAGAGATGAAGTCATGAAATTTTCCTATACATGGATGTACCTGGAATCTATCATGCTGAGTGAAATAAGTCAGAGGGAGAGAGAGTGACGCAGAATAGTCTCACTCATCTATGGGTTTTAAGAAAAATAAAAGTCATTTTTTGCAACAATCTTCAGAGACAATGAGAGGAGAGCTGGAACTTCCAGCTCACTTCATGAAGCTCACCACAAAGAGTGGTGAGTACAGCTATAGAAATAACTACACTGAGAACTACCATAATCATGTGAATGAATGTGGGAACTGGAAAGCCTGTCTGGAGTACAGGTGGGAGTGGGGTGGGATGGAGGGAGATTTGGGACATTGGTGGTGGGAATGTTGCACTGGTGAAGGTGGGTATTCTTTACATGACTGAAACCTAATCACAATCATATTTGTAATCAAGATGTTTAAATAAAGAAAAAAATAGATAAAAATATTTCTTCTACTTATGCTTTGTTACATATACAAAGAATTAACTATTTTACAAAATGATTTCAATATTGATGCATAAGAGTAACTTTTATTGATACAGTTCAAATTTTAATTGTTCTTGTATTTTTATGATAAAATATTTTTCTATCATTACCAAAATAAACATAAAATTACTTTATGTGATGCATGTATGCCACTTCCAGAAGTTAAAGGAAACTATCTTTATTCACTGAAGTGGCACTATACTATAACATTACATAAGCTTATGCGTGCATCATTAGAGATCAAACCAAACTTCTTTTTATTCTTTCTTGTGCTTTTCCTAACACTACTTTAAAGCTCTGTATACTCAGGAGGAAGACTCCTTATTTAGCACTTCATCCAAATTTTCACACAATCTGCTCAAGCATGTGAATAAAAAAACAATGGCCATTTTTTCCTTTGGAGAGCAAGGTATGCAGCAGTATGTAAAAATAGATGCAACTGAAATAGTATGCTAAAATTTCCGTCAGCTAATTCTTTAAAAACTAAGTTAACACCAAGCCCCTACACTATCATTCCATATAAATGCAATGCAATTCAAAATAACACATGTTGTCAGATACATTTACTGTACATAAATATATGCATGTTACTATAAAGAAAAGAACTCAAAATATGCATTTATTAAAAAATGTTTATGAAAACAAAGAAATAGTACAGGAGGTAAGGAAGGTACTTCTCTTGCATTTAGCTTCATTGGCCACAACCCTAGTTTGAATCCCAAAAAACGGTGCCTAAGTACAGAGCCAGGAATAGGCTCTGAGCACTACTAGGGGTAAACCAAAGAAACAAAGGCAAAAGCAAAAAAGAAAATTCATATTTAGAAGATGGAGGCAGTTTGACATTAATATTTTAATCTTTAAGGATATTCTAGTCACTAACTGTGTACAAGGAAGTGTTTCTATTTTTCAGACATCATTAGATGGATCACTTCTTTCTGAACTTCTCTCTGTAGAAATCCTGCAACTCAAAGAGCTTTCCATGCATCGTGAATGCTAATCTGAGCCAGAGAAATAGCACCCAGAGAGATAGTATCTAGATTAAGGTGTTTGCCCTACATGTGCATTTCATTCCCAGCACCACAGGGTCCCCAGACATCTCCAGGCATAAATTCAAGCACAGAAATTGTAGAATGAACCATACTCATGTTCATGTTCATATTCATGAACCATGAACCAAGCACAGAAGTTGCACCAAGAAGCATGGGTGTGGTCTTCAAAGTACCCTCCACCCCACTGATCTTTTAACTTTTTTTTTTACTTTTCCTCCTAGAGAATAACACTGTGTCCTCAATAAGTGCATCACATTCAAAATGTCCAACATTGTATACATTTACTAATTGTATAACTATACCCCTGTACAATTAAATCATTCAGTGAAAGAATCCTTTGACTACCTAAAGATCAGAAGTATTTTCAACAATTTAAAAAGATAGACTGGAATAGTGACTAAGAGGCTAAGCTGAAAAATGTCCAGTTCTTGTTTAAAAGTGCCAGCTGCCTTGTAATCCTGATCTCTTCTTAGGGGTCAGATGAAGTGCTAGGAATAAAAGTGGGGAGAGACACATATATATCCTATATACTATCTCTAAGGCCCCTAAACAAGTTACTTAGTCCTTGCTTCTTTTAAAACATCTTTTAAAGCATCTTTTAAAACATGGATGACATTTTTCTGGAGAATAATATATGAGAATAATTACAAATTAATTTAGATTGTACCTAATATAGGGTATCACTATAAGATGGGTTATGTTTGATTACTAATTGAAAAGCAATAATATATATGTATGTATACATATGCATATATATATATATATATATATATATTTGTTCAAAATCTTAAAAACATTTTCATTCTTACAGAATAACCAGAATAACAAACTCAATCTAGCCAGTGTAAAAAACAATCGTTTGAAATCTATCAGGAAGACCGTGCATGTGAAAAAAGAATACTTCAATTAGTGTGGCAGAGTAACTTACAAATACATTCAAATTACGCATTTTTAAATTCCATCCCAATAAGAGTATAATCATCTTACTTCACAGACCAAAATGTTCATAAAACCCATGTACATTATTAAGCTGTATATCACAATTCTTGCTGAAGCACATGCTATCTATCCAATTATTAATATGTCAACAGAGTTAAATGATGCCTTCCACAATTAACTGGCTAAGAAATAGTATCCAAAGAAACAAAAACTAATGATTAAATTCATACTGAACTTCTGAGAACTCCTTGGGTAAAAATGTGTAGTTTATTTTTTTGAAAAAACTATTTTGAGTAATCTACTTTTTTTTTTTTTTTTTTTGGTTTTTGGGCCACACCCGTTTGACGCTCAGGGGTTACTCCTGGCTATGTGCTCAGAAATCGCCCCTGGCTTGGGGGAACCATATGGGACGCCGGGGGATCGAACCGCTGTCCGTTCCTTGGCTAGCGCTTGTAAGGCAGGCACCTTACCTCCAGCGCCACCGCCCGGCCCCTTGAGTAATCTACTTTTACTATAAAAATTGACGTTCAATTTCATCATATTATATATAACCCATAATAATGGACCATAAAATTAATTAAACTAAACTGTTATGTATAAAGCACATTATTAATTCTACAAATAATAATTAAGTATTCAAAAAATTCTAGGCTGAAGGTTTAATTTCCAAAAAGAGTTTAAAAATTGTATTGTCTGTTAATAACAAAGAGATGCTAAAAGAACATTAAAGTTCAATATGCTTAATACCTTATTTTAATATCAGCCACCTAAAATTAAATTATCTAGTCAATATACTAATAACAAAATTCTGTAAATTTTGCCCGTCAAGTCTATGCATGTACATATACATACATGTACATATAGTCTATCATAATATGTAATGTGCATATATGTCTATATAAATAAATAACGTTTGTCTCAAGTAAACTGATGCCCCTGCAGGCAATATATCTGCTAAGACACAAAAAATACAGCTAAAAATTTGTTGTGAACTAAAGAAAATGTTACTTATGCCTACTCTGTAATTTTCTACATAAAAAAATATAATAAAACAGGTGCAAAACTAGGTCTATTTCATCGACAGTTTTAATAATTCACTGGATCTTAATTATTCAATCATGTAGTTAGGTAATATTACTCCAACTTAGGAATACTTCTCAAAAATTATTTTCAAGAATTCTATTTTTAGTCCTTCAAAAAGAAGATATTCAACCTCAAATTTGATGTAATTGCTTTCCCACTGCTAGAAGAACTGAAAAATTTCAACAGTACTCTTTGGTACTTACTTTTAGAGGAATACTCAAGACACAAGCAAATATCTGGAAGTAAAAATACTAACAAATCTAACAAACAATGCAGAGTTGTTAAGTAAACAAGAAACCACCATCTGTGACAACTGCAACAGAGCTCACCTGTTCATTTTTACAAAGCCACACGCTATTTCCACTTAGCACAGTAAAAATTTTGGCTTTATAGCCTCTCAACTCAAGATATCCACATTTCTCAGGTGTAACAACTGCTTGGGACTGTGAAGAATGGGACTGTGATTTCAATGCATTTAAGAGGATGCTGATCCAGTCATTTCTTTCCTCTGGAAACAAAAACAGGAGAAAACAGATGTGTCAGAGTTGGAGGTGTTACACTCGGTTAGATAGTGAGACAGAGTCATGGCTAAGGATCTCAGCACCAAATAGTCATGGATTCTTCCTAAAGTCCCAATCCAAATCCTCCTACAGGCAAGGTCAACAGCCCATTTTAATATGGGCAAGATAAGAGAATATTTAATACTCAGCTGTGTTGCCCCATTTGTTGGGTCCCGTTTACTCCTTTGTTGATTGTCCATGTATCCACAAAGAGCTTCCAGAATGAGAAATTGATTCCCAACCTCTTGTCCCCTTTTACGGGGAGATCTTAATCATATTTATCCGCAGCAAATAATCCACAAAGAGAGGAGGTTAAGGGGTAAAAGGTTGGGCGAAGAGAGTCCTTTGTCAGCCTGCTGCTAGCTCCAAAACAAAACTAGAGCCAGCCAGCAAACTCTGGCAAAAGACCCCCAACACCTCGCACCCAAACTATTTATTCGGCTCTCAACAGCGCTCCCACCTGGAAGGTCAAGTTAGGACAACAGGCAAAGAATAAGCTTATGGAAATATTTTCAAATACAACAAGCTGTTCCATAAAATCAATACCATGGACTTTACTGGAAAACTTAGCAGAAATACACAATATCAAATTTCTACCAAGGTCTGATGAATCACAATCTTTAAGAAGATCCCCCCAAGTGACTAAACCCCTGTGAATGTTTAAATAGCAATCTTTTCTCTGGGAAATCAAATCTCATTTCATGAAAAAGATAACTCTGGTGTCAGTTAACAGATTATACCTGGTAATTCAGTTACTCTAATGCTAGGATTGTTCTAAAAGATATTCTATATATAAAAAGAGTATCTTCCTTGATCTTCTCATCCACTTGGATTTTAGCCACCATTACAAAAAAATTAAAAAAAGCAAATCCTCAAGATATAAATAAACATCATTCTCTTCTTCCAAAAAAGCTAACTGACCTCCAACTATGCATAACATACTCTCTTATGGCTATAGGGATTTGATCAACTCCCCAAAGAACAATCAAAGCTCTAAGTCAAGTTAGATGTGCACAGAGTACTGTAACTGTCATCCAAACAGTGACAAATAACATAAATCAATACAATGAAGGTAAGTGATCTGTGGAAGGTCATATAGGAAGTTATTGTTAAAGACGAAAAGAATCCAATATTTTGATTCTCAGGCAATTGTATTTGGCACTAGGTTAAAGCAAAAAAGTTTCTGTGCTGGATCTTGATAAGGGGAAATTTAAAAGATAAAACAGGAATTTTGGAAGAAAAAAACAAGAAAAAAATTTTGAGCAGAGAAAAACAGTGGAACAAAGACAGAAACATCTGTTCTGGGAATAAGTTCAAGTTTGAATTTTGAACTCAAGGAAGCAATAAGACACAGGGCTAGAAATGATGCACTATGTAAGAAAGTTTGTCTTTATATTAAAGGCAAATGTAAACCATTTCATAATTCTTAGGAAAGAAGGCATATGGTTATGATAATTAAGATGATAACAAGTCAAAATGAAAGCTTGAGGTCAGAAAAAAAAAAACCCAGAGACAAAACAGAATGAAATGGAATCAAATAATCTATAAGAAGTCACATTAAGGGAGTAAAATTAGGTATTTTGAATATGTCTGACAGTTGTTCAGAAAATTAATTAAAATCTAATTACTAAAAATAGAAAGTAGTTTTATATAATGAATGGAACTGATCAAGAAGCAGAAGATTTCATTGTATGATCAGAATTAGTGCAGGTTTTCAATCAATGGTGGACTGAATAATGAAATTAAAGGAACCTATATAAAAAAGATCCACAAAAGTGGGATCATCTTTAATATGAGAAAAATAAACAGACCTGATATATCTATATCTGGAAAAATGGGGAGAATATTTTAAAAGATGATTTTAAAAATGTGAAGTAGTTTATTGAGTCAAAAGGGCAGCAGAGTGCGAGTCAGAGACTAAATTCTTGTTAGCAAAAATTTCGAAGAAAAATGAAGGTTGGGGAGCTGGAGAGATAGCACAGCAGTAGAGCTTTTGCCTTGCATGCAGCTAATACAGGACAGACATTGGTTCAAATCCTGGCATCCCATATGGTCCCCTGAGCCTGCCAGGAGCAATTTCTGAGCATAGAACCAGGAGTAACCCCTGAGTGCTGCTGGGATGACCCTCCCTCAAGAAATAAGAAGGCTGAATAAATGGTACGGTGATTAACAGGTACAGTGACAGTAACTGTACAGCTTGTCTTGCAGCAGTAGACCAAATTTCAATTCTCTGAACCCCATAAAGTCTCCTGAGCACTGGCAAAATTGAGCACAGAGCCAGGGGTAATTCCTAAGCAACAAAAGAGTCAAGGGAAGTTTAAGCAGGACCAACACAGATTAATCTAAAACAGGTCTGGCCAGAATAAATTCATTATGGATTGAAACTAATCTCCATACATATTAGAATGGAATAAATGTGAAAAGAATTCATAATTTTTGACAGGAGTCATTATTTAATAATCTCCAATTTTTCTTACTATCAAAAATACTTAAAATAGTTCACTATATTTTAAAGACCAAGTCCAACATATTTACCCAAAGCCACATATCTCAGGCACACCTGGCAAACGGGGACCCCAATCCCCATTTCTGTACCATGCCACCTACCTCTTTAGATCTGCTAAAATTTATTTTAAAGCTCATTAGGCTTGGACCCCCTGAGTTAGACCCCAACACTGGATCATCCCCCAGCACCACTAGGAGTGACACCCATGTACTGAATTGGGAGACCCCAAGCACTCTTGTGACCCAAAATTAAAACCATTTTTAATTCCTCATCAAAGTGGTTTTATTATCACAAATAATATTGCCTGGTCTGTACATTAGGATAAAATTTTTTCAAGCTTGCTCAACATTATTATAAAAAGAGAAAAATATCTGTGTAACTAAGTCATCAATGACAGCAACTATTGTCTTTTCTACATCTATATATAAATCCTAGCTATACTAAGAATTGATTGTCTTTTCAGCCAAACGTTACACTTAACTTGGTTAGAGCTTGTGATCATTAGGTACACACAAGTTAAGCCTGTCAAGTAAATGGCACGTATTTTTTAGTGTCTGTTCATATAAATTACTGAACTTAAAGGTAGTCCATAACAAAATGAACAAGGTCACAATGTTTGTGGTTTCTACGCTACTATTAGCATATGTCTCAGATTTTCACAGAATAATTTAAATTGACAATGACATCTGTTGGAGTTAAGTTTATGACTACCTCTCCACAAATGGTTGCACTTAAAGCAGAGATTATCTAGCTCCTGAGGGTCTCATTTTCAAAGAATATGAATAGTCATGTAAAAGAAAGGAATTAATAGTAACATTCAGTTTACTCTTAATTACCCATGCCAATAGACAAGGATATTAAAAATCCAAACAGAATAAAACAGATTCCTCAAACATGGGTAATGTGCTTTGATAGGTTACACTATTCTAAAACAAATTATTTCCCTTTGTGTGATAAGCCTTGGACAAGATAGCTAGTTTGCTTTACAAGATACTTTTATTCTCTCAAATAACTAACATGTATTGATTATCTACTTTAAAAATATAATGTACAAAATTCCATTCCTTTCCCAAAATTCATTCTGACCTAGATATAGCTTTGCCCAAGATACAGCATTGCAGTCCGAAAAAGGAAAGGGGATAAATGAGGAAATAAAAATTAGATATTTTAATGTAACTTCCTTATACATATGTTAAAATGGAAACAAAAGACAACAATTCCCTCAAACCTAAAATTAGCTAGTACTTAAGGTTTTCAAAAATGCCAGAGTATAGTGCAAGAAGCAAGATAATCAAGATATGATGTTAAGAAAAAAAAATCACAGATAAAAAACATTATCTGGAGGAACAGATCTGGCAGAAGGCATATTTATTAGTAACAAAGGATTATTATTCTTGGGAGTATATATATGTATATATACATGTACAACATTGCTGGTGAAATCTAAGAAACTGTTGAATAACATAAGCTAACTGAAAGATCGAAGATACATGCAGGTAATTCATGATCCATTTTACATGAAATATTCTATTTCAGGGTTGTAAGTACAATCTATGACCAATTACAGGAGCCTTTACTGAGTGTCTACTATGTCTTGGGAAATGTTGCAATGAAAAATAAGACTATGGTATTACTCTCCTGGATTCTGTGTTGCTGTGAAAGAAAGCAGACAATAAAATGAAGCAATGTAATAGATTTCACAGTGACATGTGTGGGTCTTTGGACATCCTAAGTACTGCATGCTCAGTGATATGGAAAGAGAATACAGCGTTTGAAGAGAGCTGAAATGATCCGACTTTCTTGTTGCATGATTGATCTGACACCTGCACTAAAAAAAAGTGACTGGAGTCGATGAAGGGAGGTTGTTACAATCATTCTGATAAAAGTGATAGCTTGTACTAGAGGAGTCACAGTAGAAGTGTTGAGAACTGGTCAGAATCCAAATATATTTTCCACAGTAGAACTGGCAAGATTTACTGATGGAGATGTGAGAGGTGAAAAGATACAAGAATGCCTCTAACATTTAGGGATTATTATATAATGATAATCAACAAAGTATAAAACTGAACTTCTAACTCAAGGGCTTTACCTCCAAATGGTAACTATTCCATTGCTGCCTTCTTTCTAAAACACAATTTCAAAATCATTACATCTGTTTAACCAAAGGGGAGGAGGGTTTTATGTTCCTTATGCCATGCATTCTTTAAGAAGATATATTTAGGGCCAGAGTGATAGCACAGCTGTAGGGCGTTTGCCTTGCACACAGACAACCCAGGACTGAAGCAGGATCAAACCTTGGCATTCCATATGGTCCTCTAAGCATGCCAAGAGTGATTTCTGAGTGCAGAGCCAGGAGAAAACCCTGAGTGCTGCCAAGTGTGGCCCAAAAACCAAAAAGAAAAAAGATAAATTTAAAAATATGCAGTATCATTCTTGCCACATGAGGGCTCCCTGGTATTCTCTAAAATCAGAATTAAGAGAACTACATACTCTACTGTCATTTAGAGGCCATGGGGTTTAATATAACTTGCCTTCCATCCAGCCAACCCAGATTCAATCCTTAATTACCCCCTACTTATCATAAATGGTTGAGAGAGAAAGATTAAAAGAAAGAGAGTAAAAGAAAGTAAGAATAAGAGGAGAGAGGGGGGGGGGGAGAGAAAGATACCTGACTGAGTAGGAGTAGGTCAGGAGTAGTCCCTGAGCAGCACCATGTGTGGCCCAAAACTGTTGCATTAAGCCAAGTACCTGGGTCATACTACTGAAAACAGTCCTGGGAAGAGAACTGACCACTCAGAATTCTTAAGTCCTCTTATAACAATGATAAGAAAAATCCTTCTCCCTCTGAGATTACACACTCAAAAACAGCACCTGTGCCGGGTAAGTAACAGGGACTGACTAAACAGACCACAAGCAGTTTTGACTCTGAGCAGTTCCAATGGTTCTGCTTAAAGAGAAAAGAAGTCAACCAAAATTTCTCACTTAGGAAGAAAATTTCTAACATGCAATCACTTCAATACACTTCACCCTCAACTAAGAACAGACAATATTTTACTAGGAAATCTGGGAGAACCAATTAGAACAATTATGGTAAAAAGAAAAATGCCAAATTTAGTTCTATCTTAGTAATGCCAGTGGGTAATGCAAGTTTAGAAGTAATGAGACTGGTTTCAGGGAAGACAAATGTTAATAGTTATGTGTAAAAAAAAAAATAGTTATGTGTAGGTCATTCAGAAACATTTCACCAAAAATAACGAATTTCTCTCTGTTAAGATGTAAAAATAATTTCCCAGGTCAGTTCTAAATTTTTATCTTGATTCTTGATTGGACTGATGCAAACTTTAATTTACCTTAAAGTTCATTAAGGCAGATTTTTATAAGCAACAATGGCTGATTTCTCACTTTCTACAAAATAAAATAAAATCAACCATTTACTTACATGGGAAGAGGAAAAATAATAAATCATATTTAGTATCTTTATGAAGATTTCATACTTACTATATATGTATAGATACGTACACGTAGTGTCTATGCCACATGTCACTACACATACTACGTTTTTAAAATGTGAGACTTTAGGTAAAAACAGCTTTCCGTGAATTTAACTTAATTAATTTCATGTGGCTGAGTTTCAGTTTTTAGAGAGGCAGTGATTTCATAGATTAGAAAATTAAAGAACTAAGGCATATTTAAAAAGTTAATAAAATTGCTACACAAGATGAATCAGATTTCACAGGACCAACTGGTCAGTTGTAAATATAAAATGTTTTTGAGCATGTGTGCTCAAAAGTTAACGCATTCTACTGAAATAAAGTGTGGTTGTTTAACTCTCAGCTGCTGCAAGAAAATATTGCTAAATAGATTTCCACACAAGATTGAAGCTTTATTTAGTATATCTATCTTAAAATGCTGAG
This sequence comes from Suncus etruscus, assembly GCF_024139225.1. Lineage (NCBI taxonomy): Eukaryota > Metazoa > Chordata > Mammalia > Eulipotyphla > Soricidae > Suncus > Suncus etruscus. The sequence continues at coordinate 30,617,778 of NC_064863.1, forward strand.
TTTGTGGCATATGTGGAATTTGCAGTGAACAGGTTGAGAAGATAATACAGCCCCCAGAGAGAAAAGCAATCGCCCTCCAGGGCAGAGAAACTACAGAACAAAGAATCGGATACTGAGTGAGAGTCAGTTGAGGAACAAAGTGTTGTATTTTAAGAAATACCAAAAGGTAAAAACTCTGATTTTAAATACAAGACATACTGCATATCACTGCTGTGAACGACTTTGATTTTTTCCAGCAATGGTGACACAAAAGACATCTCACATGAGCAACTCTATATGAAATGCTCCAGAACAAAGATTGGAAAACTTGTTCTGCAAAGGGCCAGGCAATATATATTTTTGGTCTTTCCTGGCCAATATGCAATAATGATGCAATGCCACCAGAGAAATCCAAAACAATATGTAAATGATCAACTAAATTGTATTGACTAAAATAAGCAGTCAGTTTTATGAAGGAAAGCAACCAGAGTTTACTAACCACTGCTTTATGTTTATAAAATTCAAGACATTTTGAAATAGAAAATGTAGTAAATTTTTGTATTTACAAAGGGCAATAGACATATAACTATATTATGTTATACATTATATTCTATAATATAATTTCTACAGTCATATATTTTAACATTTCCTATCTGATCTGTTTGGTTTTAAGGGTTTGTTTGATTTTTTTTTTTTTTTGGTATCATCAAACACCACTATGTTGATCTCACAATGGGTGGTGATTCACAGTTTGTATAAAATAAAAACTATCCCAGAGTGAACAGCAGCTGAGACTTACTCATTACACATTTACTGAATTATCTCAAACAATAATGGAAGCTTTCTGTAAGATACAATATTTGCTGAAAGCTTTCTATGTGCCATACACTGACATATGTTCTGGGAATCTAAGAGATTAGAAAAAGGCATTGTCTCACAATACTGTAAAACACTGTAAGCAGTTTCCAAAAGATAAATATTCATATTTGTAAATGAGATTATTATAGTAGCTACCTAATCCATAAAATGACTAGGAAAATAGGCACTTAGTAGATTAAGATACTATAGGGGTTAAAGGCACTTAAGTTGCATTGGGACAAACCTGTTTCAAATCTTCAGCACCACATATGGTACCCACGAACACTGCTAGAGGTTACTCCTGAACTCAGAGTCATCCTGAGTACCAATGGATATAGCCCTCAAACTAACAGAAGGAAATCAAGAAAATGAAGTAAGCAAAATTTCTGAAACATATCAAGTATCCAGCTTCTTTTCACATCAGTATTAACTAAATAAGAACAAAAAGGGGTTGGAGAGATAGCATGGAAGTAGGGCATTTGCCTTGTATGCAGAAGGATGGTGGTTCGAATCTTGGTATACTGTATGGATCCCTGAGACTGCCAGGAGCAATTTCTGAGCTTAGAGCCAGGAGTAACCCCTGAGCACTAACAGCTGTGATCCAAAAACAAAAACCAAACAAACAAACAAAAAAAAAAAAGAGCAAAAAAATCATTTTAAAAAACCAGACTGAGCACATGCCTCGCAATGGAACCTGAGGTTCATTTTTATCCCTGAAAGCACAGAGCCCTGGATTTGGTTCCCAGAACTACATGTGCCTCTGAAAACTGCAATGATGAGACCTTGGGTGAACTGAGTAAGACTGTTATAACTCCAAAACAATAAATATAAACTCAAAAACAATGAATATACAAAAATAAATAGCTTTAAAGTAAACTAAAAGTTCCAATATTTGGGGACCAGAGTGATAATACAGCAGGAAAAACACCTAATCAACCTCATGTGGCTGACAAGTGTTCATTCCCCAATACTCCAGATGGTCCCCCAATCCCTACCAGGAGTGATCCCTGAGCACCACCAGATCTGAACCAAACCAAAACAAAACAAAACAAAACAAAATTCCAATAATTTTTAGTGTACAGTCTTGTCTTAATTTCAAGGTAATAAATTTATTTATTGATAGTCAACCAAGGTATATAACACAGAACTTTTTACCCCCATGTCATTCTCAACCAACTCTAAAAATCCTGGTAAGATTCAAAATATTGGAGTCTTTTTTACTAAAGCCACATGTTTCTTCTTCTTCTTCTTTTTTTTTTTTTACGGCAACTATAAATTTTATCAAACAAACTATAGCAGAAAGCAGTAAAATGAATTCAAGAAAAACAAAGAATTCACAATCTTTATTAGAATTATTACTGAACCTACATGATCAGGTAAAACATACTTCAGGCAGGAAAATAGCTAATGTATGTGCCTAGTATGTGTGAGACCCGTAGTTTGATCTCTAGCACCACATGTCCCTCACCAACATTGCCATATTATGTCCCCCCAAAAATAAAGATTCCATTTTAAGCAAATTTCAGTAAAACTAATCTATAACAGGGGCCAGCCAGAGCGGTGGCACAATGGTAGGGTGTTTGCCTTGAACATGCTGACCTAGGAGAGACCGAGGTTTGATGCCTGGTGTCCCATATGATCCCTCAAGCCAGGAATGATTTCTGAGTGCATAGCCAGGAGTCCCCTGAGTGTCACCAAGAGTGGCCCAAAAACAAAAACGAAAACCCTAATCTATAACAGTAAGAGAAAAAGGATACTGCATACCAAAACAATTGTAAATAAAGTGAATTAGAAAAGTTTCTGTCTACCCCTTTTCATTGTTTTCACCCCGAATTTACAAAAATCTTCAGAGCTTTTACTAGATTTTCATTAAATATTTGCTGTATGGGTGACTAAGGAAGAGCAAGTAACATTAATTTGCTTTTGTTTTTATGTTATGGCATCCAGAAATTTAATTAAAAATATAAGCTTTTAAATAATGTAAAATATTTCTTGATATCACCACCATAACTGGCCTGTGAATCTTCTTATTGGTTAGAAATGGATGTATGTAAGTTTATACAAGAATTAAAACCAAAATCTTACCTTCTTTTTCTACTCTGAAAACAAAAGTTCTCTGTGTTGTAACAACTTCAAATTTGTTGTCTCCTTGAACTCGTACCGTAGATATTGCAGAGAGAGGAATGATTCCTTTTGAATATTTCTCCTGTGTTTATTAAAGCAAGAATACATAAAGATGTCTTTTTAAAATAAAACTCTCTTGACCTTACTGCAAACAGTGACACAATATTGACAAGTGCTTCTTTTTCATCATTTCAATCTAAAGTTTGAAACAGTACTTATTATTGTACAATGTCCCATAACAAAAATATTAAATTGCCCCTTTCAGATGAAATCTATTTTCTAATTTTCTCTTCATCTGGAACTAAAAGGCAAAGAATCAAAGACAATCACACTAGACTAGAAATATACTATCCAAAAAAGCAAGAGCATGTTCTTTAAATACACTCAAATCACAATGATTTTATGGTGTCTACAGGCATCTGGTGGCCATAACAGGTACTGTAACTGAACCATTTCAAAAGCATTGCTCTTATGAAGAAAAATGTTTAAGAAACTACAATGTTTTATCAGTTAATCATATTATTCCATGATCTAGTGGTATTTTCATTAGGTATTTTCATTAGATCATGGAGTAATATGGTTAAGCAATAAACCACATAAATCTACCATAGCTCATATTTTTCATCCCCAATAACTAAAAGATGATATATTTTGTCTAGGTTACATGTAATTGGTAACATAAATATTGCCATTTTTCCTGAAGTCAGTTTTAAGACTCTTTGTTAGTTTTCTACCTTTGTATTTTTATAATGAACTCTCCTAAGTGATTTGACAGAAAGACTGCCCCACAATCTCAGTTGTTCATGAAATATGCTACATTTTCTAAACCCTACACTGAAAAAGAAATTAAAACAATAGTTATACATTCAAGGACCTTCCGAATAAAAAGTAGAAAGTACAATCAGATAAACATGTATAGCTGAGCACAAATCAAGGGATATGAGCACAAAGGCAAGAATTCACACTTTTGATTAGAAGAAGTCAAGATGTTGGTAACTATGTTTAATTTACATCTGATCCGGATTCTAGGTATCTAAGTTAAACCCACCAAATAAGTTCAAAGATGCATCCTCATTAGATACAGTAAATAATGGGAGGTGTAAAGTAAGAAAAACAAGAGGGTCTACAGAATCAAAAATGCAAAGAGACAAAAACAAATCACAGTTACCAAGCACATAGTCTTGAATATCCAATTAATTTAGAAGTGTCCTTATAACACTTCTCTTCCCTTCATAGCATCATCCAGGGACCTAAGTGAGTCCTAAAAATCTCCAGCTACTGCTGAGATAATGAGTGCACTCAACCAATGTTCTTCTACCTGAAATACTTACAGACCAGCAACTGTCCTGTATACAGGTGCACAAAGAGGCAGTTAAAACTAAAGTAGTTGGTTAGAGTGAGTGGTTTTCAACCTTTCTCACCTCCAGAATGTCACTGTTCCTGAACTGCTGGCTTAAGGCCACTGTGCTAAAACCATTCCAGCAGAACAAGTGTCAAGTTCATATTCCTCCCAGCAGTAAAGCTGTACCATAAATGGTCAATAGTTAAGATGCAGGTAGGGAAAGGCACAAGCGTCAGCAACAAGGATTTCTAAGGGAGGCCTGCCCTCTGCTAGTCTATGAGAGTAACGAAGCTCTCATGCTGTTTCCTCTAATTCTTTGGCAGTTTCACTGCTCCAATATCCCATTCCAGGCTTTATTTAGTTTTGTTTGTTTGTTTTGGTTGTTGTTTTCATTTTGGAGTCCACAGCTTCTGGTACTCAGAGGTTATTCCTGGCTCTGAGCTCAAAAGTTTCTCCTGTCAGGCTCACAGGACCATATGGGATACTAAGGATCGAACTCAAGTCTTCATGCAAAGCACATACTCTATCTGCTATCCAGCTTTTTATTTAGTTTTTAAAGTCCTACCTATTCTTGAATGCTAACTAAAGGCTTTCAATTCTAAGAAAGCCTTCCTCTGTCCTCTAAGTCAAAATTGAATACTACAATACTACGTCCGAAGTATGATTTAGAAAGATGAGTTGAGATTTAGGAACCACATACAAAAAAAAAAAAAAAAAAACAGAAAAAGTCCAGAAATAGGTACAAAATTATTTCTCCTTATTATCCCCATTTACATAACTCTTCCCTAACTAATGAGACTAATCCTTCTTACTATGTAAACTATCAAGTGCAAGCTAAGAATTATAAACTCTCTCCCTGTTCCCTTATCTATTTAATAAGCCAGCTCTACTCTTTGTGTCATCATCAACTGTGCATCGAACTATCCCATCAAAATTTTAACACTTATTTCCTGAAAAAATACCCTCCTGCTTACATATTAGTCTGATAAAATAGTGCTCACTCAACCTGAAATGCCAGTTTTTTTATTATGATGTGGTTTGATGTATGCACCAAATTTGAACTCTCATAGCTAGGGTCAACTTGCTGCTGATCACAGTATCTCCTACTCATGTTCACCTTCTTGAGGGTCCCTAAAGATACTGTGGTTTTGTGCAGACCAGTCTGTCAGAGCACTGCTGGTTCTGCCAGGATTCAACCATTCCATCCTTTTCTTCACAAAATCACTGCCTCTATCTACTTTCCGTCCAAGTTCACTGAATGCACCTGACGAAAGTCTTTCTGACCAGTCTCTTCTCATTCCCCTAACTTTACCAGGAATATCACTCTCCTTTCAAATGAAGAAGCAGCACTGCAACTTGTTTTATGAACATGAGTCACTATATTTGTGGTACATGCTGGTGTGAACAGTTTAACCACTTTTTTCCTCCTGGCAATTATTATCTATACTCAAATAATAATTTTATATTTACTGTATAATTCATTGCCTATTCTGGTCTATACACCAGGCTGCCTAATACAATCTTCTAAAATTCATCTATCTTCCTCATCACTTTCCACATGATCAGTATTGTAAATGTTTCCTGAATGAGTCTATTCCAATTCTAATTATTCACATTTATACAAAATTCTAACTGCTAACTTGATGGATTCTAAGTTAATTTTTAACACTTCTACCAACCTATCCATTATTCTATGCCCTAGTTTCTTAGGCTGTGGGTTTCAACTCTAGAATGTGAGTGTCTCAAAAATTTTGCATCACAATAAATTTATAATTTATTATCAATATTTGATTAACATGTCAATTTTACATACCTGGGATCAGATAAAACTTCTGGCCTAACAGATTTGTAAGTAGCAGCCATTTAAGTCTGGCACAGACTGGTATAGACTGGTGTAGACTAGTCTATAGTATAGACTGGTTTAGACTGGTATAGACTAGTCTATACCAGCATTACTCAAAGTAAGTGGTAATGCCTTACCCTAGAGCAGTGATTCTCAATTATTTTCTGTCATGGCCCCCTAGGAAGAAGAAAACATTTTTCGTGCCCCCCACCCCCGCATGACTGTAAATAGTATCTTTATTAAAAAATCTTTACCCTGCAAAACAAAAATATATCAAATAATTTGAGCTGAATTTTATCAGAGGTGATGCCTGGATTAATGGCTACAATCAGCACCTTTTGCAATGCATAGCTTTTCGAAGCTGGGTTTGAAACAGGACACAGCAACTCTCCACAGTTCCAGAGACATACAGAGACAAAAACTCGGGGCTTAGCTTGTTATGCAGGTCAAACGCTCCCCCCTTTACGGAGCCTCACGCCCCCCGCCCCCCCCAAGGCGCGACCCACTATTTGAGAAGCACTGCCCTAGAGGAAGACTGAAGCTGCTGGAATGATGGAGGGGAGGGGAACAGGATTTAAGCAGCTAAAGTACAAAGTACAATTGTGGGAGGAGTTTGTTTGATCACATAAAGAAGGTAGGCACTGGATGATATATTTATTTCCTTAAAGAGAGTAGGACAAATAAGTTTGGAAAACTCTAGTCTGTACATGAAATTAATAATTTCTCTAAATAATAATTAACTGCTCTGCCCCTTAGCCATTCTGGTGTGTTTTGTTCTAAAATTAGGTAAGATAGGAAAGAAGCCCTGAGTGGTGAAAAGTAAAGAAAAGATTCACAAAAGAGGAATCGAGAAAGTTCATGACATTACACAAGATTTGGGTAGAAAAGCAATAGCTAGGGAGATATTGTTGAGAGCACACAGACAAGCAAGCAAAAATACAGGAATGGGAACGCTCAAGATTCTCAACATATACCCATATAATACTGCCAAAGGTCACTATAAATAGATATAAGAAGCTGATGTTTATACAAAGGAAGCTCATTAAATGTGAAGTGGTTTCACTACTAGGTGCTCAAGAAATTGGGAGGTCTGAGGGATTGTCTTTTGTTGTTGAACAATATAGAAAATGGGAAGGTGCTCATTAACTCAGGTGATGTTAAGGAACATCCTAGACATCTCTGTCCCTTAATCTGTAATGGTAGAGACCAGAGAAGGAAATTTCTAAAATAATCAAATTTATCTATACATCATAATAATGTTTTTATTCTCACACTGGGTGATCCATTCTCAAGCTTTAGTTTGTCAAATGATTAAGTCTGTAGTGATATAGTTGAGTAAAATGTCTTAACTAACCTATTTTCTATACTGAAATATCAAGCAGCATCTAAGGAAAAACCTAGAATTTTATTTTTTAATTTACATTATTTGTGTTTTGGGCCACTTCTGAAGATGCTCAGGGTTTAATTTACTCTTGGCTCTGCACTCAGGACTCACAACTGGTGGCTTGGGAGAAACATATGGAGTACAGGTGATGAAATCTGGGTGCACTGTATGCAAGGCCAACACCCTACCTGCTGTCTGATCTCTCCAAGAGGAATATTTAAAATATTTTCCTTCTATATCTCCCTAAAGACTGAAAAACAATTCCTTCTAAAAGAAAAACTATACACCTATAAGACTGTGTTACCCAGGTAAACATCAGTAGAAGAATAACAGAAAAATTAATTCCCCAGAGTGATCAAAATATATTTAACAACTTAAATATCATGTTACTTCAGGATGTTAATTTCTCTAATGTCTGATTTATAGTCTATTATGAAAATCCCAAGATAAATCTCATAAGTTTAGTATGACTGAGTTGATTTTCTATTTATCTTCTAACAGTGCCTGAAAAAGACAATACGAGAAAAAAAAAAAAAGAAAAGAAAAGAAAACCAACTCATTGACAGCAGACTCAAACTAACTGCATTTTTCAGTGTGTAAAATTTTCCTTCCAGAAAGAAATTGCAATGCATCCCTTGAGCCTGTAACACACAGCTATCTAGGTCAAGTTTGTCATTTATCTACCTCTTTCAGACAATGAAACAAGCACAGGTAAAAACTTTCGCTACAGAACTGAGAACAGGGGTGAGTTAGATTTCTTGGCAGCTGATAAGATACTAAAGCTATTGGGATGAGGCCATTTTCAGTAACACAATGAAAAGTCCTTGAAGAGACCTGATTGAGGCACACTGAGGAAAGTGGAAGGAATCTAGCCAAACAGGCACCTCCACTTACCGCCTCTTGAAAGCCAAACCACATGTTCCTGTATGCACATATAAACACTGAAAGATCTAACTCATCCATCTGCACACACCTTGCACAGTTGGTGAGGCAGTACTGTAGACACACCCAGGCTTTCTGCCCCTAGTCTTGAAATCTCTTTTGAACCCACCAATCTCACTTATCATAAGGCTCTTTCTTAGAAAACATCCATTTTAGAGCTTTACTTTCTTGCCATGGTAACATAACCATAAGGATAAAATAATTCAAGGAACAGGTCCAGAGAGAAAGAACAAATTGGGCTCGGCACCTACACTGCATGAGAATGACCCAAGAACACATCCTATGTGGTCCCCAGTGCACCATCAGGAGTGATCCCTAGGCACAAAGACAGGAGTAAGCCTTAAGTGCCACCAGTCGTGGCCCCCAAACCCAAAAATAAAAAAAATACTTCAGGTAACAATTTGAATTATTTTAAAAGGCTATTAAGCTGGGACCAAAGCAGTGGAGCAGTAGTAGGGTGTTTGTCTTGCATGGGCTGATTCAGGACAGACCTCAGCGTCCCATTTAGTCCCCCAAGCCAGGAGCGATTACTGAGTGCATAGCCAGGAGTAACCTGTGAGCATCAGACACTGGTGTCGCCCAAAAGCCCAGGGGAAAAAAAGATTATTAAGCTAAAGGATTTGTAATAACCCATTTTGATATGAACTTTCTCACTTAAATTTCAAACTGTGGCTTCAACCACTTTTCTGCATCAATATCTAGAAACATGATGAACACTAAGCTCCTCTCTAGAGCTGGCATGAGATCTTAAAAGGACAGAGTGTAAGGAAAATAGTTCAGTTGGGCACAAATACCAGAGCTGCTCTGGTATTTGGAGCATGATTGGATCATGAATGGAGATTATTCTATTGCCATCAACATGATGATACAGAAGCTTCTCAAGACTGAAGAGATTTCCTCATTTCAATCCAATTAGATAGTAACCACTAATGCAGAGAAGTTATCTTGAGTCCAGAAGTAAACACACACACACACACACACACACACACACACACACACACACACACACACCATGGCTGAAACAGAAATCAGCTTTAAAAGGTGTTAAACCCACCATCTAGCAAACCTTAAACAAGTATGCTCAACAGTGTGTTACACTGTATTCCACTTTAATTGACCTGTACTGAGGTGGGGAATTCCTGGGCCTCAGATCATGTAAAGCCCCCAAAGTTCTAGTGTAGTCCTGGTATATGACAACATACTCAAGTGCTTCTAACCAGATACCCATAGATTAGCTGCCTATATTGAATGGCCTGAAAATGAGCATAGCAAAGGTTTCCCAGCCCTCACAGACAATTTCAAAATAAGAATAACATTCCTATGGACTCCCCAGTATTTCAGTAAACAGTAGCATGCAGCATCTTCTGCTGTAATGTTTATTACTTTTTATATAAAAGCATATATAAGGTCATTTGCCCTGCAGCACCCACAAACAAGTATGCAAAGGGCGTTTAAATTTCTCCTCAAGCCACAATATCATTGGGCAGTGGGAATCTCTAAAAAATTAGAGAACAATGTTAGGTTAAAATCCATAAATAAGAAACTGATTAAATGTCAAAACAGTCTGTATACAGCTAAGACTGTAACATTACCAATGAACAAAAATATGACTTAACAGTTCTTACATTTTGTTAAAGAAATTTTCAGAGAAACTAAAGATTTGTATAAAACAATCCATAAAATCTATACTATCATTGACTATAGTTACAATCTTATGTTTTTCTTGAGCTATTCACAATACACAAACATGTTTGCAGCTAAAAATGTATTAAGAGATAGTTAGGTAATGAAAATCATTTATAGATACAATATACACTCCTAAGTATTTAAGACTACATATAAGCAGAAAGTTGCATTATACTTATTCATCTAAACCACAGACTCAACAGTGGAAAAATGAGCTCTAAGTTATAACCACTGAACTTTGTTTTGTGCCTGTAGAGGTGGCAGGAGGGATTTGTGGGGTGGGGATGAAGTGCAGGAGCCCTGGTGGTGGGAGCTGACGATGGTAGCACGCTTGGGTGTTGAAATATCAATGCCTAAACCTCAACTAAGAGTAACTTTATAAAGCATGGTTCTTTTTTTCTTAACATTATAAAACACTAGTGTGTAGGGAGGGATTTAGCGCCTTAATAAATATGGTAGGTCATTGAATAACATATTTCACTAATGTCCTTAAGTCAGAACACTAGTGAGAAAAATAAGACTCGCCACTTTGGACAAAATAACAGTGAAAGAGCACCGAGTTTCATTCTAGATAGTAGTTTCACTTCAAGCTGCAGTTACAAATAGGTGGATCTCAAGAGAGGATTTCCTGTACACTGTAACCACTTCCACAGAACATTAAGTCAAGGTTTTCGGTATCTTCTAACTTCAAATGACCTTCACAGAGGCAGCTCCCACAAGGCTCCATCACATATTCATTTCTCCAATCACAGAAAACTACTTGATGGTCCATTCTTTCACTCCTTTCATTCTTTCACTCACTGTTCGCTTTGGACATGGGTAATTTAAATTTGCATCGTTGAAAATATCCTGATTTCCTGAAAATCCTGGCAAATCAAATTTGATGCAAGAAACACTATTTGGTTTTTTTGAGAACTACTTGCAGAGTTCACCTGTGTTTAACCACTTTCTGTTCGTAGCACTCTGTGATCGACATTCCCACAATGTATTCGCTATGCTCTCTAAGGATAGAGGAGACTTTTCTCAGTTGTATACCACTCACAGCAGTTTCTGCAGTTTGTAGAAAACACTTCATGAATAATTGCAAAACACTCAAGTTTAAAAAAATTTTTACATTTCAAGGGATAGTTGGGGCTGGCGAGGTGGCGCTAGAGGTAAGGTATTTGCCTTGCAAGCACTAGCCAAGGAAAGATGACAACTGCGGTTGGATCCCCCGGTGTCCCATATGGTCCCCCCAAGCCAGGGGCAATTTCTGACCACTTAGCCAGGAGTAACCCCTGAGCATCAAACGGGTGTGGCCCAAAAAAACAAACAAACAAAAAAAAAAAAAACCAAAAACATTTCAAGGGATAGTTAAGCTATGAAGAGTCCTTGTTTTATTCTATCCAAATTCTTTCCATGTAGCTAGTCCAGCTCTGACACTTGAAAAAACTCCAGCGCTTGCTTAGTTTACTCAAGTACAATTATGCAGAAAGCAATCATTGAAAAGTGTACAATGGCCAAAAGGCACATGAAAAAAACGCTCCTCATCACTGATCATCAGGGAGATGCAAATCAAAACAACAATGAGATACCACCTCACATCACAGAGATTGGCACACATCACAAAGAATGAGAACAATCAGTGCTGGCAGGAATGTGAAGAGAAAGGAACTCTTATCCACTGCTAGTGGGAATGCTGTCTAGTCCAACCTCTATGGAAAGCGATATGGAGATTCCTCCAAAAACTAGAAATTGAGCTCCCATAGGATCCAGCTATACCACTCCTAGGAATATACCCTAGGAACACAAGAATACAATACAAAAACCCCTTCCTCACACCTATGTTTATTGCAGCACTATTCACAATAGCCAGGCTCTGGAAACAACCAAGATGCCCTTCAACAGACGAATGGCTAAAGAAACTGTGGTACATAAACACAATGGAATATTAAGCAGCCGTCAGGAGAGATGAAGTCATGAAATTTTCCTATACATGGATGTACATAGAATCTATCATGCTGAGTGAAATAAGTCAGAGGGAGAGAGAGAGATGCAGAATAGTCTCACTGATCTATGGGTTTTAAGAAAAATAAAAGTCAACTTTGCAACAATCCTCAGAGACAATGAGAGGAGGGATGGAACTTCCAGCTCACTTATTGAAGCTCACCACAAAGAGTGGTGAGTGGAGTTATAGAAATAACTACACTGAGAACTACCATAATCATGTGAATGAATGAGGGAACTGGAAAGCCTGTCTAGAGTACAGGTGGGTGTGGGAGGGATGGAGGGAGATTTGGGACATTGGTGGTATGAAAGTTGCACTGGTGAAGGGGGGTGTTCTTTACATGACTGAAACCTAATCACAATCATATTTGTAATCAAGATGTTTAAATAAAAATACTAAAAAAAAAAGAAAAAAAAGAAAACCGTACAATGTACTTACCTTTTCATTATTGTAATAGGAAATGCTAAGGCCGTCAAATTTCACCCATCTCTTCTGAAACATGCGTTTTCTGGAAAACATGAAATTGTCATTTTACATTAAACTACCATGAACTTAGATATTAGAGACATTTGTAGTATAACTCTGCTATGTATATTTCCATTTTGATTAAGCAGTGCAAAAACGATAGACTATGACAAGTTCTCAAGTACAAAGAAAAATACAAATAACCATATTTCTAATCTGCCATAGTTATTTTAAAACATGACATTGATGAACAGTGTGGTCCATATTTCTAAACTTGAAGATGATCCATCTCCAATGTGGCCAGGAATGCTACCACTGCACCCATACACTTTTATGGAACTAATCACTTAATGAACACAAAACTTTTCAGTCCATGCTGAGAACTTTAGATATTTATCTTTTTACCTTTAGTTTGGCTTTAGTACATGAGAGATATTTTGTTTACATAATAAAGTTGTCGATTGGATTTACATACATTAATAATTATGAACAAGATGATAGACTAGCCATTATACTACAATGATTAATAGTTATCATCGGAACATTACTATGCTTATGTGACAAAGCACATGCCCAATAGTTTAAAATCCTGAGCTCAATCCCTGATAACAGAGAGAGGCTCCCCAACCTCAAACTGCCAGTTGTAATTCAAATGGCTCCAGCACTATCAGGTCTGATGACAAGTACAATCCTGGTAGGCCCAAAGTACTACTGGCTGAGCATCATAAGCCCCTCAGGCCAACTTCCTCTGGGGAGCAGAGTAGGTTCCTGGGCATTTTGGGTTGTTGCCATGTATGCACATACATCTATGAGAACATACATATATATATACATAATAATACATAAACATTAATTTTTTTAAAGAATCATGAAAACCAAATATAGTTTAAAATGGTTAAAAAACTATATAAAATAATGCTATCACATTTCTTATTCAGGTTAAAGGTAAAAAACATTTTCTGACTCTTAAAGTGAAGAACCATTTCTCCTTGGACTTTTACTATTTTTTTTCACTCCTGAAATCAGATCATCCTTACAGTTTTGGATATCTAATATGCATGCCTCTCCATTTTATTTTAATATTACTCTTACTCATTAACACAAATAATATATAGAAACTCACTTTCCATTGTAATAGCATTTTTAAAGAATCCTGCCGACTTGTTAATTTTGCAGCTATATGACATTCTTAAGGAATACTATTCTGTCTGTGGTTTCTCAGAAGACTTAAAGAAAAAAAAAGAAGTTGGAAATATGGAGAACTTGTCTTCCAGCTGCTTCCTGAGCAGCCCATGCAATTACTCAAATAAAATACAGTTAACCACCCTACATCCATTTGGTCAATTTATTCACAAAACTGGAGCCAATTGATTCAAGAGATTTTTGAAGTTCATCAACATGGGTATTTTCATTCATAAACATGGAATTAAGCATGAAGTAGTAAGCACATATGATATAAATCACAGATCCACAACCAATTGTCCATCCCCTTTTCAATCTTATTCCCTCATATTTTTCTTTATCTTCTCCTTGTCAATCATATTTTGGGTTATTTGAATGTTAAACATTCAACTGCTATAGACATATGGTTTGTACTTCTTTCCTCATCCTCAGGGTTTTCTCTAGATTCAAAATTACAAGTTCAAAGGTAAAGAAATATTAAGTAAAAAATTAAATAGTGCACACACTCATGTTGATCGTTGTCTTAGTTAAGGCAAATTATACAACAAAATTCTGTATGTCAAGATTTGAAGAAAGTTAAAGAGCTAGATAAAAAGATGTAGCTCCTGTTTTGCACACAGGTGGCCCAAATTCAATCTCTTTATGATCCTTTGAGCACTGTCACGGCAACCTCAAATCATAAAATCAAGAGCTGCCCCTGTCCACGACTGGAGGAGGGGTCTCTTAGCTTACTTTGTGAGTGTTATTACATACATGGCATATAGCTCTCTAATATATATTATTTTTCATTTTATAATAAAATCATCTGTGAAGATTTAAAAGATTTAGGACCTTCTGTCACCCCCTCAATTCTCATTACTTATCTTTTGGAATATCACCTAAATCACTAACACAGACATTCCTTCCCTGAAGAATCAATTTAAAGCTGATAACAAAACTATTCATTTTTAAAGCACCCTCTACTTTGCTCTTAACTCGACACAATCTCTGAATATATGTATTTATTTACTTACTTAATTCCTGACTCCACACTAGCACAAATCTCAAGGACAAAGTCTACAAATGTTTCAATCTGTCTTATAAGATCAACTAATTCAAAGACCAATATGGTACTAAAGAAAAGAAGACGTTACTGAATAAATGGCAAAAATAATCACAGTTCCTTTTACGGAGGAAAATCACAGACCAATAAACCTCAAATAACCATCACTTAAATAAGCACTAATGTTTAAATGGAAAGATGTTTGAAAGCAAGAAGACTTCCAAAAGGTTAGAATTAAATTCGGTATCTACATTTGCATGGGAATAAGTGAAAAAATATAATCTACTTCCTTATGTCTCACTTAAAACTTCTAAATTCAGACTTGGACTCAATATTTTCTTAAGAATTCCACTGCCATCTGGATAAACAGTTTGGGGTATAAATTATCATTCAGAAGCTTAATATATGGGTTCAACAACAACAAAAAAAAGAAGATGGAAATACAGGTTAGATGTGAATCAAAGACATCTCATAGAACACTGCTCTCCTTTCAGTCACTGATCAGAGAATTTACACACTCTGAGGAAGGTCCATACAGTTTCAGTCTAGAACACTCAGTTCAGTTCTTGCATGTCTAAAACTCAACTATAAAAAACTTTGTAATAATGATGCTTTAAATTAAAAAAAATTTGAAACTCATACTAAAATAAAAACAGATACTCTTGTAACCACTTTAATTCGCTCAACTGCAAGATGAACATGAGATTGGTTCAGCTATCTTAGTAGATTTTAATAATACTTGAGCCTATTCATATATGAAGAAATAAGATTAAAAAAATAAGACAGAGGCCAGAGTGGTAGCACAGCAATAGGATGTTTGCCTTGCACACAGCTGACCCAGGATGAACCCAAGTTCCATCCCCAACATCCCACAAGGTCCCACAGCAGGTGTGATTTCTGAGCATAGAACCAGGAGTAAGGGCTGAGCACTGACAGGTGTAGCTAAAAAACCAAAACCAAAGGGGAAAAAAAGACAAATACCAGTCCATAATGAAACAGGATGAGAGGCTACGTGGTGTAAGAGATTTTTAAAAATACTTCTGTAGTAGGAGAAAAATGTTGCAATCCTACTCTTAAAAATACTTCCTCTATAATTCTGCCAATTAGCTTTAAAATGTGTAGTTCTCCACTCTGTAGACACTACTCTACCCCAACCTACCACTTTCTTTAGGTTCTTTATTGCCTCACTGCTCTGAGATGGCATTTTTTCTGTTTATAATGCTTTTGTCAGCTCACTTGCCTTGCAGTCAGCTAACCTGGATTGGATCCCTGGCATACCGTAATATGGTACTTGAGCACCTCCAGGAGTAATTCCTGGAGTACAGAGCCAGGAGTAAGCCCTGAGCTTTGCCAGGTATGGCTCAAAACCAAAAAGACCAAAAAATATCAGGGAAAAAGAAATGAACAGACACTTTTACAAGGAAGAAGAGCAGACGGCAAATGGCACATGAAAATGTGTTCACTTATCACTAGGGAAATCCATGTTCAAAAAACAATGAGATATCTTTCACCAGTAAGAGTGGCACATATCTAAAATTAGAAGAACAATCTGTACTGGTGGGGATGTGATTTTAAAAAAATTCTCATTACTGCTGGTGGGAATGTTGTTTAGTTCAACCTGTATCAAAATCAGTATGGAATATGCTCAATAAACTTCAGAACTCTGAGTTGCCATATGATCAAGCCAACCTATGGTAGATTTCCTTGCATCCCATATGGGCCCCGGAGCACCACCAGGTGTGATTCCTCAGTGAAGAACCAGAAATAACCCCTAAGCATTGCTGGGTGTGGTTCAAAAGTACCTCCCAAAATTTAAAAGATATAATATTTGTGCTTGCCAACAGGAACAAGTTAGGGGGTATGTGGAAACTGGGGACAATGGAGAAGAGAAGATCACATTGGTAGTGGAATTGATACTGAAACACTGAATGCCTTAAAGAACTGTAATACAAATAATTTTATAAATCATGGTGTTGAAATGAAGATAGAAAAAAAAAGGAATAGAGAGATACTATAGTGGATAGTGTATTTGCTTTGCATATGCTGAACTAGATCCCAGCACCTTAAGCCCACCAAGAGTGATCCATCAGTGCAGAAGCAATGTTAAGTACAGACAGGTGTGGCCCAAAGACAAAACAAACAAAATTTATTTTAAAACAGGGTAAAAAAGTACAAAGCAACCATAGCTTATTTTCCAAATATTAAGCAAAATAAATTCTATCTGAAATAAATGAAATAGAGATTGCAATGCTTCAACAACAAAGAAACTACTTGGTGCAATAATTTTGGTAATAAAACAGTACTTATATACTGTTTGTTGTAGTCATTATTGAAATACTAATAAGTAATCTAAGTGAACCAAGGAATATTATTATTCTCATTTACAGATAAAGGCACAGAAGTATCAACTGATCCAATCATTTGTTCAAGTCATACATTAAGACAAGCTTCTCTGGGAGTTATATGCAGGCAATTTGGTCCCAGTGCCTGTGCTTCAAACCACTTCCTAGTCTCTAGCATGTTTTACAGCAAAACATACCGGATTGCCCTTTAAGTAGCAAAATATTTGATCAGGACACATTTATATGTGAGTTCAATTCTGCGAAGTGCTACAGAATATATTTTTTCAGGCAAAAGTGTGAAGCAGACAAGTAACATTTTAGCATGGGTTATAATCCTACATTTTTAGGATTCAAAAGGGAATCATTTCTTTAAGAAGCTTTTTTTACAATAATTTATAAGGCTTGTGTAGTGATATTGAATGGATTTCTATAAACTCTTCCCCTGAGCTCTTGTAGGGCAGATGGTATTAAGTTGCTTTCATAAATACAGCTTCAACACCTGGTGTCAGTTTTTTTGTTGACTCAAAAATGTGTATCTCAAAAAAACTCTCTTAATATAAGTCTATATGCAATTAAATCTCTATGAAGCATTCACATAAAGGTCCTCCTGTTCAAATTCATTCCTGGGACCCAGAGTTTTTATTAAAGATTATATACTCTTTTTTTTTTTGGTCACACCCAGCAGTGCTCAGGGGTTCCTCCTGGCTCTACCCTCAGAAGTTGCCCCTCAGGCACGGGGGCCCATATGGGATACCTGGATTCGAACCACTATCCTTCTGCACAGGAGGCCTTACCTCCATGCTATCTCTCCGGCCCCTGAGATTACATACTCTAGCTTTTAAAAAGTGCTGCAAATCAAACAAACACACTGATCCATGTTATTTAAGAGGACAAAAGTGAACAAAGTGTCTTCCAAAGGACAATAACAGGCTGAGATCAACTACTGAGTTAAATTCACAAAGGCAAATGGGTACCAAAAGAGCGCATAGTCAACTTACTGACTTATTCATTAACTATCGTATTTAAATCGCATTAATCAAGTTAAAAAGTCAGAAATATATCTCAGTACAAAGATACTATGGCATCTAATGTAATTATAAAAAAATTACTAAAATTATTGAAAATGACTACCTGTAGAGTTGACTGGAGAGGACAAAATAACTTCTGACACTTTTAGCTCTATGCTTTTAAAACTATCAGCATCCTTAATTTTATTTTTATTAAAGTAACATTGACCTATTACATTATGCTTCCTGGATACATCACTGGTCAAAAAGAGAAATTCTCAGTGGTTACTATATTTGCCTCTCACTGAGCAATGAGTGACAGAACTGCATTCCCCAGATATTTGGTGATTACTATGCTTGCATTCCAGAAGAATTCCATGAAAGACTTAGAGATACGGGCTACTGGTTGGGCATCACTGATAAAATGCATTGTCAGTAGAAGTTCTGATGACTCTCCAGGGACTGGCTTCTAGAAGATCTGACTCTCAGGCATGGTCTGAAATTTGCTATTTTCTTAATATCTGACCATCAAATTTTTCATTGTCTCAATTTTCTGTTCAACATATACATGCAACTAACTGCCTGTTTTATCCCGTTCCTAGAGATCAAGCTTGCTGCTTCCAGAAAAGAATCCCAACCAATCTATCCTCTGCCTGAGTACTAAACCCCTCTTCAGCCAGAAAAGTGGTTCATTAGACAAGTGAAAGGCTAAAGTATTCTGTTTTCTGAAGGTCAACTGAATTGCTACCTCTCCTCACTAGACAATCTCTGAAGAAAGATTTTCTCTGTCTCTATAACCTCATGTGCTTCATTACACTATGAGTCTTAAGGTACAAACATACACAATGTCTTATGGTTTAATTTTTATTTGTATATTGTTTCTTAAAAAACGAGCACTTTCCTTATATTTGTATTCCTTCATAAATTCTTAAATATCTAATACACTCAGATTGCTGAGATAGCAGTGCAATTTTAGCTCTAGTGCCTTCCAGGCTCATGTTGCCTGATGTTTCTCTGAAGTTAAAAAACTTTCATAACAAAAAAAAAACTTTCATATTCATAATTGGGAATTTTAGATGACTAAAGAAATTAAAATTAAATCCTAAAAGAATATTTAAGAAGCATTGCAATTTTTGCAAGTATGCTTGGCGCATTAAGATAAATACAAATTGAGATGAACATACAACTTTAGAATACAACTTTAGAAACACAACTTTAAAAAAATCAAGTAGATTGACTTACTACAGATCTTTTTAATAGTTCAATAACTGCTCTCTTAGCAAGAATAAAAGCAATTTCAACCATGCTCTTATATTTCAAAAAACTACCAAAAGTCAAAAATCCATTTTCTTATATTTTTGAAACACTAATAAATTACATTTGGTTGTCCATATGTACATCTTACAGATTTTCTGGGAAAATGGGTTATTATTATTTATAGCTAAAGCAGAAAAAGTATAGAGATCTTATTTATTTGCTTTCAAAAACCTAGTGATTTTATAATGTAAGTGTAACTCATGAATATTTTTTATTTATTTAATCTGTTGCAAACTATGGAAAAAACATTTTATTAATGTTGTTTATATAGTTTTCTATCCAATAATATCTAGTCATGGTATCATGAGAGGACTAAAGCATAAAATGATTTTTATTACTTTAAACTCAGCTGGAAGTGTTTCATAATTTCTTTAGTTGCATGATATTATACAATGTTTTCTTTCTAAACATTAGGCAGTTTTCAGATATTGTCCACTGATTCAGATCCAGCAATTTCATTTCAAAAGTAAAGAGGCCCTCATCATGTGAAATAAAAATCACATTATAAATTTGATTATTTTATTTAATATCACTCATAAGTAAAGGCAGTTTCAAACACTACTCAAAAAAGGAAGACTGAGTGACGTGACGATCCATAGTTAAGTATTTATAAGAGAAATATATAAATAGAACATCCAAGTACTTATTAAAATAGTAGTATTTTCCATGGTATCTACAGGTTTTCAACTAGTTAAAAGGCTTCAATTTTTATTTAAGAATGTTCAAAATAAAATTTTCAAAACTTTTTGAAAAAATTAGAAGTCTAGTAATAGGTCTTGTTGCTGATTCATTCAACAACAATACTAAAAGGTTCTTCCACATGCCAAGCAATGATCTAGCTGAGGATACCACAATAAACAAAAGCCAATATAGATTATTGTCATCACGAGAAGCTGTATGAAATCAATCAACCATCTATTGTATGACCCCACAGAGAAAAAGAATCCAGAGAGTGATGAGGGCAGTGATCATTTTATACTCTGTTTAGGGCCTCAGTACACAGAAGAAAAAAAGAGCAAGAATGTGCATTGAAAAGCAACAAACCATTTTTGCTCTCTGGTGGAAAAACAATCCAGAAAGAATAAGTGCAAAGGTCCCTGAAGAGAGATTCTGGCTTTTATTACTTCAATATTTAATAGAATAACAGAGTGTGTCTACCCTGTTTTGCGATCTATCAGGTTATAACTTCCTACATAGCGGATAGCAGAGAAACCAGGTATAAAAACATAGACATTTAATCTCATCTTTCACATTCCTCTATAACCCTCAAGGCAAATCTAGCCCACTGTTTATAAATAAAGTTTTATGGAAAGCCAGTCTTTTATTAGTTTACATATTATCTATGGCCACTTTCGTGCTCAATTGTGATCTCCAATAGAGATTATATGGTTATAAAGATTCAATATTTTTTATCTGATTTTTTTTTTTTACAAAAAAAGTTGTTTGCTGACACTTTCTCAACAGAATTCAATATGTTACCCAAAACAGTACTACTTGCATCAAAGAAATCAGGAAATAAACACACAATGCTTAGTAACCTCTGCATGATAATCTATAGAAATACCTTTATCCAAAGAATAGTTATCTCAAACACTCTTCACTTCCTAGAGAGTCTTTTTTTTTTGTTTTAGAGCCACACTTGGCAGTGCACCAGGCTAACTCCTGGCTCTCTACTCAGAGACTCTACTCAGTCCTAAACAGTGCTCAGAGGGACTGAAGAGGATTAAGCTGCATGCAAACCAAGTGTCTATATCTCTGTATTATTATTATCTTTCCAGCCTCACACCCATGTAATCTGGATAGAAAAATAATATGATAATTTTGGTCTAATATATGCTAAATATATGCATTTACTTCAATCCACAATAAAAATCACATTTTCAATTACTTAATGATAAAGTGGTCTTTTATCTACCTTGCTATCCTATAATGTAGAGTGAGAATTAAAAACTATAAAACTGAATTATTTGACTCAAAGTGAGAACAAAATATATAGAAAATTTACAGATTCT
This sequence comes from Suncus etruscus, assembly GCF_024139225.1. NCBI lineage: Eukaryota > Metazoa > Chordata > Mammalia > Eulipotyphla > Soricidae > Suncus > Suncus etruscus. Next base: position 30,639,290 of record NC_064863.1, read on the forward strand.
AACCTTAGGCAGGATAAGGAAAGAAAGAATAGGAAGTCAGAGTTCTGACAGAGGGAGAGCGAAAATGTTTTAACTGTCCCAGAGGTGACCACTATGATGCAAGTTTTGCATGTGCCTGCAGCATAAACAAATCAACCGTGGAAAGAGAGAGGTGTCACTAGAGAGAAACCCGGAATCCTATGTCAGCTAAATCTTCCAGTGGTACTCTGAAAGAGCAATGGGATCCCCTAAACACTGAAAGTTTAGAGATATAAAAGACTGGAGAAAACTACTCATTGTTTCATTCACTAGAGTGATTTTTTTTTTAAGAGCGGATACTTTTGTCAACTGACTGCATTTACTGGTAATACTGATGAGAAGTCAGTAGAGCTGCCTACTTTGAAATCATTATGGCACCAGAAAGAAGAAGTAACTGACTAATACTAAGAAGTACTCTAGTTTAGTCAATGTCCTAAAAGAACCCAATTGTGTATGTATTGATCACATAGATTATAATGCAATCTATCAGCTAGTAATTGCAATAATAAGTTTTGTGATTATTGGATTTTTACTTTAATTTTGTATCTTTTAAGAAAAGTAATTTCCTTTCCCAGTAATCTGCTGATGGTAACTATTTTGATCTGGTAACTATTTTGCTAATGGACTTTCAAGAAAGCATAACTTTCAGAATGATGCAAAAATTAGGGAGAGGAAAGCCAGCACACTCAAGGACTCGCCAAATGACATGCTGCAACATGAGGTTTTACTCCAAAGACATTTAACAATGCCGAGGAACATTTCAGTCAAATATTTCAAGAAGTCCAAGTATCAGGATTGTAGCAAATAAGTCTAATCAAACATAATTCCTCCCCAAAAGATTCCCCAGTGTTATAAACATGCTAAAAACACAGAAGTGTCTTTGTAAACATCTCAAATGATAAACACATTTTATTTATTTATTTATTTTTGTTTCTGGGTCACCCTGGCAGCACTCTGGGGTTACTCCTGGCTACATGCTCAGAAATCACTCCTGGCAGGCTCAGGGTACCATATGGGATGCCGGGATGTGTACCAATGACCTTCTGTATGAAAGGCAAACGCCTTACCTCCATGCTATCTCTTGGCCCCGATAAACCCATTTTAAATTCAAGGGATTCTGACCTTCCATGAAACACATGAAAATAGAAACAATCTACCAGCAACAGTGAAACCCTGAATCCAACAGTAATATAATTTCCACTGACTACAATAAGCCTTGTATTCCCAAACAAAACAGTTTATGTTACCAGTATAAGCTAAAGTAGTATAGGTTGAGTAATACTCAGTCACTGTTGTTTTTCTTTGGGACAGAGGGGAACAAATTGCCATGCAAATATAGAAATTAATATAAGGATCAAGATGTGACGTTATAAGCTCCCATTTTAATTTACCGTTCAGAACCTAAAGCCAGTCTACTACACAGCAGATTTCACAGGGCCTTCTTTAGGTCTGAAGGTGAGCATTGGAAAAGGGATAGAGAAAGGACCCTATATTTTGAACTATCCTAATAATGAGAATGTTATAGAAAGCCTGGCTAGAGTACAGGTGGGGTTGAGTGGGGAGGAGGGAGATTTGGGACACTGGTGCTGAGAAAGTTGCACTGGTGAAGGGGGGTGTTCTTTACATGTCTGAAACCCAAACACAATCATGTATGTAATCAAGGTGTTTAAATAAAATATATATTAAAAAAAACCCTCTTTATCTGTATGCATGTGTATTTAAAGGGAAGGAAGAAACCGAAACCTAGCAGCTTTAGAAATGAATGTCAATCATTCAACATGCTATACTGATAAACATGCAGACATACCCTTGAGGAGAGAGTTTGTCAAGCCATCCTGATTTCACCTTCCTTACAGCTGCTCCATAAAAACAGGCATAGGGAGATATTGCATTGGATGAAATGACTGGAGACTCAGCATTGCTGCAGGTTGAGCTTAAGGGATAACTATGCCTATTAGCAGGGTCTAAATTCGATGCCTTTTGAGTCCTAGATTTAGATGCCTTTGAATTTTTTCTTCTTAAACTTTGAAAACACTCCTCCACTGTTGAATATTCTGATTCTGAAGCAGAGTCTACTGGAATACTGCTCTTGTCTTCTCGAGGTATCCAAATATCTTCAACTTTGTCTTCACTAATCTTCTCCTTCCTGTTATCATATATGCTAAATGAAACAGAATGGAAAAATATTGTTAATTTACTGATAACATTTTTTTTTTGGCTTTTTGGGCCACACCCAGCAGCGCTCAGGGGTTACTTCTGACTCTGCACTCAGAAATCGCTCCTGGCAAGCTCAGGGGAGCACATGGAATGCCGGGGATTGAACCCACATCTGTTCTGGAGCAGCTGTGTGCAAGGCAAACACACTACCGCTGTGCTACCACAATGGTCCCTAATCCACTGATAATGTTTAAGAAAAATTTATAAACTAATCACAGAAATTTAAGGCCAAGAAAATCTCAAAGTATAATTAATTATGCTGAACATTTTTTTTTAATTAAGAAGATTAGGGCCACATGAAGTGATGTTTAGAGGCTGGCTCAGTGTTCATGAGTGATGCCTGGTCATGCTAAGAGGATCGTATGTAGTGCCTAGAGTTTGAATTGGGGTTTGCCACAATGCAATGCAAGTGTACCTTAACTTCTCCACTATCTCTCTGGCCTTCTTTTGATTATTTTTAAACTCTTCAATAAAATTACTTAGAAATACATGCTTCTAAAACATACTTGAACAGTACTACAAATAGTATATTTCTTATGTCTAACTAAACTATTGGGGGGGGATGATTTGGACAGTGCTAAGGGATTAAATCATTCTAGCAGTACTCTGGGGACTGTAAAAGAAGTGAGAGATATCAAAACCAGATTGGCCATATGCTAAAGAATTACCTTATGCACTGTAATATCTACCCAGCAACTAACATTAATTTTTGGGCACAGAGAATTTGGGGTACCCCTGTGCCCCAAACTGTTCTAGGGTGCACAGAAGCTATTCCTGGCTCTGTGTTCAGGTGTGACCCCTTGTGTTATAATCAGATGTGAGGCCAGAATTCAAACCCATGTTTTAGTTGGCACATGTAAGACAAGTGCCTGGCTTCCTGTACTACCTGCTCTACTTCTAATCTGATTGACTTATTTGGGAAATTGGCTAAAGCTGACCTATTCTTTGCTTGCATCACAACTGAATCATCTTCAACACCACCAGGAAGTAGCAATCCAATCTCTAACAGTTGGGAAACATCCTGAACCAATTAGTCTCCTATTTGCAGTTCGGTTTCATCTGGTCACCCTGTGATCTACATCTAATTGACTTGAAGGAACTTATGTTCCATTCAGAGCAATGTAAAATAAAGCAAAACAGCAACAACAATAACATAAAGAGGAATCTGACTGACAATAGCTTTAGTATTTTAGGAATAGTGATAATAATAAACAAAACTGTGCCACACTGCTAGCTAGAAGACAAGGTAAAGCTGTGTAACAGTATTTTCTGCCATACATTTCTAATTACCAAGCTCATATTCCTATAGATTTAAGGTAAGATGAAACAGATTCACTGAGCCGTTAATTCTAAAAGAATTTCTTAAGTGTAGTCATGGTAACCGTTTGGGGGCAAATTTGGGAAAATTATCAAAGTGGGGCAAAGAAAACAGCAATTAAAGAAAGGACAGAGTAAATCTGCTATTGAGTTTCTTTACATAGGTGGATTATATTCTTACTTTATTAAAATTAACAATGTTCCCAAAGTATTTATAAGAAAAATATTGTTTTGACATATCAATGTAAACTATTTTCTTATAAATGTTACACAAACAAGAAACGATATTGTATTGCATTGCATTGAAAAAACATCAATCATAGCTTCATACCTTGAATTGACTATAAAAGAGGCTTTTTCTGTAGATGCTTCCCCCTTAAGTGGCTCTTCATTGACCCAAAACTCATTCCTTATAGATTTCTTCTATTTTAAGAAAACAAAATTTTAGTGTTATTATATTACAAGACTCATAATAGCTAAGTTTAGCTTTACTAAATATTTGATCAATTTTCAGTAAAAACTATGAACAGACTATATGAAATCGCAGCATTTCAATATCTTTATTGTCATTAATGATTAAACATTTCAAAAAATGCTAATTAAGGATGAAATTTATTAAATTTTATTCTACCACTTTCTCAGTGCCTTGCAACTTCTATCAAGACCAAGAAAGAAAAAAAATAGCAAAAAAAAAAAAAGCACAGAAAGGGGCCGGAGTGGTGGCGCAGCTGTAGGGTATTTGCCTTGCACACAGCTGATGTAGGACGGACCCGGGTTCAATCCCCCCGGCATCCCTATATGGGTCACCCAAGCCAGGAGGGATTTCCGAGGGCAGAGCCAGGACTAACCCCTGAGCCTCACCAGATGGGGCCCAAAAACAAGAAAACAAAAATAAAAAAATACATAATTGCAAGTTTGTATTTGGAACAAAGCAATGTAAAATAGTTTATATATTTTGTTGTTTTTAATCTTTTGATAAAGTAAGAAAACCTATGAAAAAAGTTAAAAACTGGGGTTGAAGCATTAGCACAGTGGTAGAGCATTTGTTTGCCTTGCACATGGCAGACCCAGTTCAATTTTCAGCATCTCATATGGTCCCCTGCGATTTTCAGGAGCAATCTCTGAACGCTAAAACAAGAGTAACCCCTGAGCGCTGCTGGGTGTGGCAAAAAAATGGCAAATAGTTAAAATCTTACTGTTCAGTATTCCTAAAACCAAACTGATAACATTTTATAATATTCATGTTAAAAAATACCAATTTACAATCTTACTAAACAGAATTATACTAAAAATTTCATTCTTTCATTATTCAATGCTATTCTTGAGGAATGACTGTCAATTTCTTTCTATTAACAGCTTCACCAAAAAAGGCAAATACAGGTAGAAGAGGTAAGAATTCAATCTGGAACAATTTAAATACATTTGACTAACCTTAGGATTTTCTAGTCTTTGGAAGAGAAAAGTCTCTCCATAAGGGAAGATGGAAGATGAATTTTCTTCATTTGAATCTTCAGGGAAATTATAGGATAAGAATGGAAAGAGGTAAATGTGAGACATTGCAAAATAAAAACCCAGGCATATTTGTTATTTGTTAGCAGTATAATTAAAGCTTTATAATCTGAGAGTCCAAAATTACGTTCATTAAGTCTTACTCCCAAATCAATTCTCCTCTTATTAACCCTCACTTCACAACCAGGCTCTATCACTCACTTCACCTATGACTTGTCAGGGCCAGAGATATCAGGCAGGTGTAAGACAATTGTTTTACATGTGGCCAAACCCTGCATAGTTACCACCATGGTGCCACATATGGTCCCCTGAGTTTGTCAAGATCCCTAAATACAGAGCCTGGAGTAAGCCCTGAGCACTGTGAGATGAGGCCATCTAGAAAAAAAAGTATGGCTTGACCTATAAGTGGCAGATTACCTCTTAAATCTGCCTAAGACAATGTAAACTAAACTATCCTGATCCTATTTATAGATATAAAATTTCACAATAACAGAATTAACAATGTTTAAAAAATTATATCATCACTTTCAACACAATTCAAAATAACAAGATGCAGCATTACCCAAAATATCAGAATCCACTGTTCTAAGACCACAACTACACTAACATACATATAAACCACCTCAATTTCCGTTATCCTGCTATCACATTCATGGACAGAATTGTTGCACTTATATTTTCAGCTGTGGTAGTAGGTTTTAATGGCTCAAGTAGCCAAGTGCTTGACTCTGTCAAGCATAGTTCCTGAACATTTTATAAGAGTAATATTAAATACACACACACAGCAAAGAAACTTGCCATAAATGTTCCATTTACCACAATAATAGTGTCAGAGCTTGCCTGTTACCATGGCAAAAATCACTTTCCATACATCTCTGTCCTGTGGCTCAGACAGTTAGAAACACTTAATTTAGTTAAGTGCCTTCAACTATGGCTAATGATAGATGAAGTCTAGAAGGAAGGATGGGGAGGGATGTCTTTTCACATCAGCATGTGCAAATTTCCTAGAGTCTATCTTACTGTCTGGTATTCAGGCACCTCTAAAAGTATCTGAAGAATTATGCACCTAGCAGCCCATTAGGCCCATTATTCTTTATTCCACGGGTGGGATGCCTTCTTGATTATAGTTTAAACATATTTAAGATAATCACCAGAGTGCTAATCTGCAAAGAGTAAATGCCTTTACTCACTTTGCTGCTTTGCAGGTTTACCAGTTGAGGTAGTAGCATTTCTTCTCTCACGTATATAGCTTAGAGCAAAAGGAAAATAGAGAAGTTAAATTTAGTAGATAGGTAAAAATGCATCTTATGGAGCCAAAGAAATAGTACAATAGGTAGAACATTGCCTTATATGGAGTAGACCTCGGTACAATACCCAGCATAATATATGGTACCCAAAACCCACCATGAATGCAGATCCAAGAGTAAAACCTGAGTACTAATAGATATCGCCAAAAATAAACCAAACTTGGCCAGAGCTGTGATGCAATCCTTAGGACATTTGCCTTGCACTCGCTAACCTAGAAGAGACTGCAATTTGATCCCCTGAGACCCATATGTTCCCCCCCAAAGCCAGTGGCGATTTCTGAACCTATAGCCAGGAGTAACCCCTGAGCTCCACCAGGTGTGACCCAAGAACAAAACAACAACAACATAATTAATTAATTAATTAATTTAATAAATCAAAATTAAGAAACGCATGTGACTATCAAGTAAAGAATTAATTTAAGACATGTATTTAATGGAATTGAAAAGCGACTATTAAAAAAAATAAAAGTCAGGCTTTAAATAAACCACCAAATAGCTAATACTAATAGTATTTCTCTAAATAGCCTTAAAAATTATTTCATTTAATTTAATAAGTGTTTCATTCTTACATTTAATTCCCAAAAAGTAAATCAAAATATTTATCTTAGGCTCTTATGGATAGAAAATAATTTCAAAACTGGTAGCTGGATAGCCATGTGAGAAATCAACTTTCTGAATCACCTTCAATGTTTATGCAATTGTACTGTTGTTATTTATATAAAATTGAGACAAAAAATTATATAGAATAGAAAAGGCACAAACCTATTCTCAGAATTTTTTCCTATTTGGGAAAATTAACTAAAAGACAATGTTAACAGCAGTAATGGGGGAACCAAATAAGAACTGAGGGAAATGAGGACCTACCACCAAATGAAAGAATCTGACCAGTTTCTTTAAGTTTTATTAAGGGAACAGCACAGTGTCCTTACCTAATATTTGTATTAATATGTTTTACTATCACACATTATTCACTATTATAAATACTATTTCCCATCTAAATAATGTGTAGACAATTTTTTATACGTAAGTATATGTACCAAAGTACAAGCTAGAAACTTTTTTTTCTTAATTTTTTTCTCTTTATTTGAATATCTTGATTACATAAATGATTGTGATAAGGTTTCAGTCATATAAAGAACACCCCTCTTCATCAATGCAACATTCCCACCACCAATGTCCCAAATCTCCCTCCATCCCACCCCACCCCCACCTGTACTCCAGACAGGCTTTCCAGTTCCCTCATTCATTCACTTGATTATGGTAGTTCTCAGTGTAGTTATTTCTATAACTGTGCTCACCACTCTTTGTGGTGAGCTTCATGGAGTGAGCTGGTGTTCCATCCCTCCTCTCATTGTCTCTGAGGATTGTTACAAAAATGACTTTTATTTTTCTTAAAACCCATGAGTGAGACTATTCTGCGTCTCTCTCTCTCTCCTTCTGACTTATTTCACTGAGCATGATAGATTCCATGTACATGTACAAGCTAGAAACTTAACAGAATAGAATCTGGATCAACTTAAAAATCACTGTAAAGGGCTGGACTGGAGAGATAGCACAGCTGTAGGTCATTTGCCTTGCACGCAGATGATTCAGGATAGATGGTGTTTTGAATCCTGGCATCCCATATGATCCCTCATGCCTGCCAGGAGATATTTCTGAGTGCAGAGCCAAGAGTAACCCTGAGCACCGCTGGGTGTGGCCCAAAAACAAAAATAAAATAAAATAAAATAAAATAAAATAAAGATTATTTCAAAAGAATTTTTTAAATCACTATAAAGGCTAAAGAGATAATATAACATGCATCTGGTCAGATTTTATCTAGTCAAGTTTAATCCACAGCATCCTATCTGGTCCTCCAAGTTCCCCAAACAGATGAATGTTAAGGAAGTAAAAGCATAAAATATGCACACAAATATTGAGCAGTCTAACCAGAGCCAGGAGGTCGCTCCAAGTACTGAATCATATGGAGCTAGCATACATGAGGCTCCATCCCCAGCATTATTATCACTGCCCCAACACACAGTCAGCACTTTACTGATAGATGAGCATTAGCCCTGAAATTGCCGGGTACCCATTGGAAGCTGAGTATCTCTGAGAGTGGGCTTTCAGACTCATTTTGTTGAGTAAAAGATGTCAGATATACAGCATGAGTGAAAAGAATCCCATTTACAGGTACTTCTAGTTTGGGAAAAACATAGTATGAACAGTAGTTGCCTGATTCAGAGTAGGTATGGTAATTCTCTGCAATTGGACCAGAGATTTTGTGGGAATAATGATTTTATTATTCTTTATCACAGTGGCACTGGTCACCTGAACTTATGTTTGCTAGAACTCAGTACTCAGGAATTCTTAAATGGCAGAATACACGCTTTGCACATGCTGGCAAGTGTAAGGCCCTAAGTTCTGTGTCCTAAGATCAGTGCTACCACCCCCTGGTCACTCCTAGACCACTGGGACTGGCTCCTACAAAATCTTTAATAAGAAAGGCAATCTATACATCTAAAATATATATACAAATAGTAAAAATATGGGGCTGGAGAGGTGGCACTAGAGGTAAAGGTGTCTGCCTTGCAAACGCTAGCCAAGGAAGGACCGCGGTTCAATCCCCCAGTGTCCTATATGGTCCCCCCAAGCCAGGGGCAATTTCTGAGCACTTAGACAGGAGTAACCACTGAGCATCAAACGGGTGTGGCCAAAAAAACAAACAAACAAAAAAGTAAAAATAAAGCTGATTTATGCATATATGAGCACATTTGGAATGCATTATTTAATAAGCATATGATGGATGTAGTAAATGTGCATGTTAATATATATGGAAACATACATGGAAAATAATATATAAATATTATATATTTATAATAATATATAAATTATAATATATATGATAAATAATATATAAATAAATAATATATAGATTGTAATAACTATATAAATAATATATTAAAATATATATGGAAAATAATAGATGACTTTTAGAATATGTATTATCAGTAGTAGAATGGGTATCAGATAAGTTTTATATAGTAAAGAAAATAAACTACAGCTACAGGCACCAACATAACTAAAGATTAGAGTTAAGCAAGATGTGCTGAATGAAAACTCACCCTAAAATTTTTTTGTTATTGTTTTATTTTGTTTATGGGAAAGACCTGTGGAACTCAGGGCTTATTCCTGATTCTGTGCTGGGTGTCACTCCTAGAGATTCTCAGAGACTACATGAAATGCTCAGGTTCAAAATAAGACCTGTCCTGTGAAAGATAAATACCTGAACCCCTTTACTATGTATCTAGCCCCTGGTACCAAAATTTCAATAAGTCATAAATAGGCAAAATCATTGTCTGAGATATTCTGAGGTGTAAAAGCATATTTTAAGTGATAAAGTAACACTGATTAAGAAGCCAGCTTTGGCAAGAAAGGAGTATATCTGTGTTTCAAAATAAGTCTATTTTTACTCTTGATCAAAGAAACAGTGACAGTATACAACTATAATTGTTTCCTCAAAATTAATTATCACTGACATGAGTACATATTAATAACTTGAACCTTTAAGTCAAGCAAGACTATTTTTCTACATATTTGGTAATTTAATATTAATAATAACCACTGCTAGTTACTACTGATCAAATACTCCATGCCAGGAATGGACCACAGAATACTGCACATATATGTAAATATATGTGTGTGTTTATCCAAATTTTGTATATAAATTTACAAATGATTAAATACTCATATTTAATTTTTAGATAAAAAGAAAAATTAACAAGGAAGTTAAACTACTTGACCACAATCATATACATCATACACAACTCAGTTATCAATTAACTCAAAAGACTAGGAATGAAGAGACTGTACAGGGACTAAGTACTCACCTAGCATGCAGTTAACCTCAGTTCCATCCCTACCACACCTTATGGTCCCCTGAGCACCTACAAGAGTATCCCCTGAGAAGTAACCCCCCCAAGAAAGAACTAGACTGTTTAGGTCCAAAAGTCCTTTCCCATAGCACAATGTTAATTAAAAATAAATCAATTAAAAAAAAACCTCAACCCTGATTTACTGAAAAGAATGTGCAAATTTTTAAAAATGTCTTTGAACACCATTAATGATCCATTAGTAATATTTTATAGCCTGTTCTGTCAATTTACTATTAGCCATATAAAATTTAAAGAAAAAGATTTCTGACTTGTATTTCACTATTCACCTGCAAACGACAATAAATCTATCAATCTAGTTCATTTATATTCTGTAAAAAATATTAATTCAATATAGAAAAAATTGTTTTGAAACCTAGTGTTATTAATTTTTATTTTCATTTCTCTATAAATAATCACACTATTTTAAATTCTAACACCTCTTAAAAGAAAAGTATTATGTCAATGCTACATCTTATAATTCATTCTTGTAATAGCCCTATGAGGTGAAATCCAGTATCTTGATCTATTCAAAGCACTTTCAGGCCAAGTCTTAGAGCTACGAAGAACCAAAACCAGAATTCTAGGTCAATTCTGAGTTGAGGGTAAAGCCCTACATCTCTGCTTCTACCACTTTCTTCTTTCCTTTTTCACCAGTTCTTTCTTTCAAATATAAATTGAAGTTGACTGATGAAAATTAAAAAGTCATAAACCACCTGGTTTAAAGCAGTCTCAGCCAATCTCAAGGGATCCACATCTTCAGGCAGAAAAAAAAAAGGGCCTTCAAAGACAAGCTAGAAGGAGCAAAAACAGAGAAAAATGAAGCCACTGAAACAAGCCATGGAAGAAACCACAGCAGAAATTTATCAGTGCGGATTGCAAAAGTATTAGTTTTGAGAGAAACCGTCAAAAATAATAGTGCAATCTCTCAAAAGAAAAAGAGGAGCAAGTACCAGGAAGCTCAAGAAAGGGAAGAAAGAAAGGGAATGGAATCCCCAAATGCATAAAAAATATGATTAACAAACAGCTTCTGAGCATGGTGATATAAAAAGGAATTCACATAAACTACAGAGCTGCTAATTGCGCTCTTTATTTTCCAATAAATGATGTGTGCATAAGAAAAATTAGCAATCATCTGCTGGGATTTTTATGTTCTTTTGTATTCTTGGTCAAGTTACTGAACAAACTACTCAATCAACAAGGCCTGCTGCCTAGGAATATGGTATGGATTAATGAGAGACTGCTATGAAGGAACATAAGATGACATGTAAAGACACTTATGAAGAATGAGTTGTTGCAATCTTTCCTTTTGGGAGGGCCAGGGACCGAGAGGAGATGTAGAGGAAGGGCTACACCCATCAGTGCTCTGGGTTTACTCCTGTTTCTGTGCTCCAGCCTCTCAAGGGATCTTGTGAGGATCAAAGCTTAGTCAGCAAGAAAGCATCCCACATGCTGTACTATCACTCAGACCAACAGTAGGTCTTTATATGGGAGGAAAAAAACAAACAAAACAAACAAACAAACAAAAAACTATCTTCCACCAGTCCATACTTCTTATACCTAATGTCACTGCTGTGTCACCAATTAAACCCTTACAAGTCTGAACAAACTTCATTTCTAACAGTGAAAAAGTGTCACCAACCTAATTGAAGTATAAAATAACCTGATTTCAGCAGGAAGTTATATAGCCAGTATTGAACTATTAAATCAAAGAGGAAAATTAAGTGGTATACCATTACCAAAGAACAAATCTAATTATCCAAGTGAACATTCAATATACATACAGATGTCATTTCCCTACAGTTTTTCTAAAAGATTTTTACTGAGAGATATTTCAGTAAGGACAACGCTTATCTTGGTTTGCCCAACAGAATGCTAACAGATTTTTAATTTAAGTGATAATGTACTCTAACATTGGGTATTGTTTCAGGTGAAAGTATTAAAAATCAGCAAATATGTGGACTACATTGAGTTCACCACTAAAAGTCAACTTTTATTAAAAGTTGCCAAGAGAATGGCAATTTAATTAACAGCAAAGATCTCTGTTTATGATCTCTGCTTATTTAAGGCAGCCACACCAAAGAATAATTACATACCGCAAATAGAATATCATTACACCAAATGTTTTGTTTAAAATGTTCTCACAATTTACAACAGACTTTATAGCTCATTATAGAGCTGAATTAAAAAAAAAAAACACGGTAATCATTAGGGAATATTCTGAAATTTCTTAATCCTCAATATTTAAAAACTATGAAAATCAGAATATTGTCTTGAGTACTACTGTATACCTAAAACACACAAGTCTGAATACAGAAAGCATAAATAGATTAAATTCGGTAAAGACCAAAAATATAAAATGTAAATTAATTCTCACAGATTGAGATAATTAAGTCTCAATCTGTGATAAAAAAAGGAAGTTCCTAGGATAAAAATATAAATGATAATTACAACTCTAAATCTGCATTGTTATCATGAAACTTCTGAATCAGGTAGCAAACTGCGGTACAGAATAAGAATTTTCAACTAGGTGCCCCATTTTTAACAATGGAAAATAAGAGTACTGTTGTAATGTCTACTATTAAAAGTATCATGTAGACAAATACCCTTTTACATTCAAAGAATAAATCAAATCCTTAACATTTAAAGAAAAAGTATGGAGGGGTTTTAGTTCTCATAAAAAATTCAAAACTGACTGGGGACTTCAGATTTATATTAAAATTTTGAAAGCCCTCAAGCAATACGGTACATTTCAGTTTTATAATGAGCTGGATAGTGCACCTTGTATATCAAGTGCCCCCATAACCTCCGCTTCCTTATTTCCCCCCGTACCCCTCAAATACTGGGGTACTAAATCACTAAAGAGGGATTTGTGACTTAAGCCTAAGACACACACACACACACAAAAAAAAAAGAAGTTGCATGAAAAATATACTTCATCATGGAAGAGAGCAAAGGTTTCTCCAGTAACTGAAAGATGTTGTTCCATCTGGCTGGAAGCTATAAGGAGAGACCCCCCAGTAGGAGAAGCCAGGATCTCACAGGACAAGCCCCACACACCCAGAGCAAAGTCAGCAGGTTAGGCAGGTTTGGGTGAGACTTCCAAGGCAGACCCCTAGGGGCACGTGATAAGAAAAGGGCTGATTTTTCTACACAGTCTCAATTCTGACCCTACCTACAATAGACAGGAATTAAAAAGAGACTTTGAGTTAGTGAGAACAAAGTGCAATTTAAACAGATGAGGGCTTTGCAAGATGCACATCATTATAAAAACACATCAGCATATAGTGTTAGAATCCTTTACTGCAACAATAAAAAGAAATTATTTGATTTTTTTTAGGAGGTGTATTGCCCCAGCCTACAGCCTCATTTAGCCCAACCTTCCAGAGCAGAAGAACAGGCAGGACTTTAGGGAGAAAGACCAAGGCAACAATAAAAATAGGGCCAACACCTGGGAGATAAGCAGCTTCAGTTCCAGATCACCCCAGCAACACATGAAGTGATCCCTTTGAGCAAAGTTAAGAGTAAAGCCCTGAGCACTACAGGCAGGGTGTGGCCTGGAAAAAAAAACTTTTTAATATTTACATTACATTATGCTTCCATTCAGCCTATTGTGTGCAACATCAATTAATGTCTTTTTAAAAAGGAACAAATCTTCATTGAAATTTTTAATGCTTCACAGGCTAGAGAGATAGTTCACTACCTTACACACCACATGATGCCCTGAGTACTACATGGAATGACCCTTGAGTACAGAGCCAGGAGTAAGCCCCAAACTTATGTAGGTATGATCCAAACAACAACAATAACAACAACAATAATGAAAGTTAAATTACAGTTTTACTGTTTTTTAACATTTTGAATCTTTAGTTGTAATCATTTTGCTGGTAAGAGTGACAACAGTAACACAAAGATTGACAGATAACCAACCATCGTAACAAAATGACAATGAAACATTTGACACACTCTAGTGTGACAGTTATAAAGTGAGCACATTCGACTGGAAAATGGTGCCATGAAGCATGATGGACCCCAAATTGCCATAAACTTCTAAACAACAACAACAAAACCCATGTACTAATAGCAAAGTAAAATAAAGTGAAGAACATAAATCAGAAACAAGATAGTGAATGTACCTATGAGAAGCAAAACTAAGATAAGAGCCCCACCTTTAAAAAACACATCTACAGTCATATTCAACAGCTTTATCAAATTTTTAATGAAGTAAAAGGTCTATATTATTAAGGCATATTCAACAATTTATCTTGCACATCCAGGAAAGAGTTTTTTATTTATATAAATATATATAAATATAAAATTTATATTTCATTTGATTAGAGAAATTCTTAGATTATGTAATAAAGTTTTGTTTTTAAAGTTGTGTCATAACCCCAAATTCTTGCAATTCAGGCAAGGACCATAAGGAAATATACAGTGGATAAGATCGGAAAGGACTTATTTTATAATGTGAGTATCACTGGCTTCAGAGTTGATAATACTATGATCAATGAAAAGGTAGGTTACTTTGGAGAAATTGGCATCTATATGATTAAGGACAAATTTATGACACTTCAACATTATTTCAACATTCATTTTAGTCTTTTTTTTTTGGGGGGGGGGGACATCTCCTATTGTGCTTTGTGCTTATTCCTGGTTCTATGCTGAGAGATCATACCTGATGGGACTCAGGGAAGTACATGAGATGCCTGGGATGTAACCAATTGCTTTGCCCACTCTACTATCTCTCCAGACACTCAACTTTCATTTTCAAAGGTTGTGAATAACAAGCCTTTCATAAGAAAAAGCAGTTTATACATACAACCCAGTGAAATAAAAAAGATTCTCAGCAAAGCATAGAAAAAGGTACTTCTTAAAATTTAAAATGTTTCCTACCTGAAGTTATCCTATGGTATTCTGCAACAGCCAATATACTATTCCAAAGGATTCTGAAACACCCAATACACTATTCCAATGTGTATATGCGAAACATTCTTTTTAATTCTTCACAATTAGGGCCAAAGTGTCAAGTACTAATTCTATGTAAATAAAAAAACTAGATAAAAAATCCTTTCTACTAAAAAAGTAGGTTCCAAAGTCACATGTAAATGGCCAGGTGATACTGGGAAATTACATTAAGGCACAGTTAACTCAGAAGTAAAGAAATACTACCGACTCCATAGGGCCTCTAGATAACATAAGGTGATCCACAGAAAACTATAAAATAAATTAGCATATAGGTATTTAATATATGACAGTATTATCATTGATTTGAATAATTACTAGGTTGTGCTATTGACCTCAGAGATGTCAAGATACTTCTTGAGTTATAGTAGGTCAGAGTGATAATACAGTGTGTTTGATTTACACATGGCCCACCCGCATCCAATCCTCAGCATCCTATATGGTCCCCCAAACTGGCAGAAGAAATCACTGAATGCAAAGTCACAAGTAGTCCCCAAGCACCACCGGGTTTAAGGAAAAATATACAAAAAAAAAAAGAAAAAAGGAATGAAATAATATCATAGATTGCCACATTTTCTCTTCAAGTATTAAAAGTACAAGTTTCCTTTACTAAACATAACCAGGATCTCACAAAATTGTCAAACATCCCTAAAGGTAAAAGCACCAGCAGCAGGGCTGAGTTGACACCAGGGCATAGGAAGCTCTTACAAAATATCATTCAAGAGCCAGGCAGGAAACCCTGTAATAGTTGTGCCACAGCAATGACAGCCACACTTAACAACCTTGTGACTCCCAGCAAAGCCCAGTGTTAGCAAAAGAAAGAGAAAATAAATTCCCGCCCAACCCTGAAGAAAACCACAACTATTTTAGGTGTGACCTAAGAAATGGATGAAAGCCTTCTTTGCTGACAGCTGGCTCTTGTCAGAAGCCACAGTGACTTTAAGGTTCCAATGACACAAACTGCTGGTTAGACCCCTCAGGTACCCAGCCCCTAATGTTGCTGCCTTTAAACATCTGACTTCTACATATTTGAATCTTTCAATCTCCTTCCCAGCTTACAGTGTCACAGACCAAGTAGAAATCCCATATGTGTGTGTTTGTGTGTAATCTATCCTTCCAAGCAGAAGGGATACAAATATACAGCACCTGTCAAAGAACAGATAACCCTTTGGGGAAGCAAAATCACTCAAATACTAGAACTACATCCATGAGAAATACCAAATGAGGTGTGAAGGGAGGTCTGGGAAAAATATGGATTGAACTCTTAGAATATAAAGAAGGGCATTGGTCCAGGTAAATAGAAAAAGCAAAAAAGTCCCAGTCTGGTCCCAACCTGCTATTAGCTCTCAGGTGCACATCACCCCAGAGCTCTTGGACCAAAACTGCCATGAAGAGCAGTGCCCACAGAATACACATCAATGGAGGTAAGCTGACCCACATCTGAAGGGTGGAGCTGATTCCCACCAGCCACGCTCACATCAACCGTGCTCAGAAGTACATCACCCTGTAGCAATGGGACCCAAAACTTGCCAAATAGTGGAGCCCAAGGAATGCACATCAACTGAGTTGAGCTGATTCTGCCCCAAGAGGGTAAATGAACCATGGCACAACAAGGATAATACATCAAACTATAAGCATGACAACAGAGAAACATCACTAGCCTCCACAATGCATAGAGAATGAAGATGGCAGCTCTTTTGACCTAAAAAAGTACTAACTATCTATTTAACCTCTCAGAGAAGAAATATGGAGGATGTTTATAGAACTCAAAGAAAGCATGAAACGAACTGAAGGAACCACAAAATAAAAATCAAGAGTAAGTGAAAATAAAAATGAGAAAATTCCAAATGAAATAACAGAACTGACTTAGTAGGTAAAATTAAAACCTCACTGGAAAGCCTCTCCAACAGAGTAACAGGCTGAGGACAGAATCAGTGAGCTGGAAGATGAGATGCAACCATACAACATAAGAGATTGGAAAAAATTATTTTTTAAGAAGCTATGACTTAATTTAAATAAAAAGAAAAAGCTCACCGTGTAAGGCTTTATGAATATGATGATTTTTGAGAAATACTCTTTTATGATTATTTTTTCATTAAGCCCATATATGTAGAAAAGTATCAGGAAAATCACATATATACATTCCTTTAGGACCCTGAGAGACCTATCTTTACCAATTTTGTATTAATAATCAAATTTTAGTAATATAAAGACACTGTTTTACCTGTAGAAATATTATAATATAGTTTGGAAGACTAGGTAAATACATGAATTATCAGATTCCATTTTATAATGTGATAGCTTCTAGGTTAACTTGACATTTTTAAATCAGCTCACACTAAAATCCATGCATGCATTTCATTTACAGGGCAGTTTTAACTCCTTTCTATGCTTACTTCATAATCATGGCATAAACTCAGCTATCTAAATACGTGCATGTAGGTATTCTTTTTTTTATTATCTTTATTTAAACACCATGATTACAAACATGATTGAAACCATTCTTTAAAAAAATGATCAGACAACAACAACAAAAAATGTCCTCAAAAATGTGAACAAAGAAAAATATAACTCTTTAAAAAGTTGAGAAAAAGTACTAAAAAAAGGATGGGGGCCAGAGGCCAAGTGGTCTTATATTCATTGGTTGAGATTTGAAAAAGGACAAAACTAAATACCCAAGCCAAAGTCAATAACAAGAGAATCAAGTGATTCAAACTATAACAATCTAAACTTAAAATGGGCCTGTTACACTGGCAAGCCAAAGGTTAAGGGTGGAGGTAAAGGATGCATATAGGTATGCATATAATATGCATTCTCAGAACTTTGATTGGGGGGGGGGGGGTCAACACTGGTGGTGCAAATGGCCCTAATTCACTGATACTGTTTGCCTGAAATCCAACTATGAAAGACTTGTTAATTCACAATGGTTTCAATAAAAATTATTTTTAAAAAATATAAGTCTGATAAACGCAAAAGAAACAATATAAGAATCACTGAAGTTCCTGAGGACCCAGGATGAAAATCCCCATGAAGAATAAACAATCAAGGATATCTTTGCAGAGAAACCCCCAGAATTAAAGAGTGTATTTGACCAAATCCTGCATGTTCAAAGAGTACCAGCTAAAAGCACCCCAAAACACATCTTAGTCACAATGACAAATCCCACAGATAGGGATAGAATACTAAAAACAGCAAGATCAAAAAGGGTGATTACATACAAAGGAGCATGTTTAAGATTTACAGCAGAGCTGTCATAAGAGACCCTCAAGGTTTG
Source organism: Suncus etruscus (assembly GCF_024139225.1). Classification (NCBI taxonomy): domain Eukaryota; kingdom Metazoa; phylum Chordata; class Mammalia; order Eulipotyphla; family Soricidae; genus Suncus; species Suncus etruscus. The sequence goes on from NC_064863.1 coordinate 30,657,805, forward strand.
AAGGCATTATATAATGACAAAACTCAAGGAAATGAATGCATTGCCAAGAGTACTTCACCCAGTCAGACTTACATTTAGGTTTGAAGGAAGCATACTAGCTTCATGGGTAAACAACAGCTGAGAAACTTTACAGACTCAAAACCAGCCTTAAAAGACAAAGTAAAAGTTCTACTTTAAGACAAGACCAACAGACCATCAAACACCTACTGACACAGAATCCCATGACAATTATCTCTCTCAATGTCAATGGACTAAATGCACCAGTTAAGAGACACAGTGGCAAAAGGGATTAAAATGCTGAATCCAACATTCTGTTGCCTACAAGAAAAACATCTGAATAGTCAGAACATAAGACTAAAAATCTAGGGTTGGAGGACAATCATCCAAGCATGTAACTCCCTTAAAAAGGTTGGACTGTCATATTAAGATCAGATGGCACAGACTTTAGACTTAAAAAAGTTATGAGGGACAGAGATGGACATAGCTTAATAATTGAGTGATATATACACCAAGAAGAAATCACATTTCTAAACATCCACACACCCAATGAAGGACCAGCAAAATATTTAAAACAATTGTTGACATATCTGAAAGAGAACATCAATAGCAACACAATAATGGTGGGAGACCTCAAAACTGCCCTGTCACCCTTTGACAGGTCAACCAGGCTGAAACCTAACAAGAATATGCAAGTTCTGTAATAGAAATAAAAGAAAGTGGCCAAGTATATATACAGGCTCTCCATCCCCAGAAAACTAGATTCACATTCTTCTCCAAAGCATATGGGTCTTTCTCCTGGACAGACCATATGCTGGCACATAAAACATACCTCCATAAAATCAAAAGGATAGAAATTATACCAACAAACTTCTCGGATTACAATGCATTGAAATTAGAAGTAAGCTACAAACAGACACAGGGGTAAACTTCAACATCTATAAATTAAATAGCTCGCTACTGAACAACCAGTGGGTCAGAAATGAATTCAAAGAGAAATCATAAGTTTCTAGGAAACAAATTTGTTCTAAGGAAAAATTATCAGAATTTGTGGGACACAGAAAAAGTGGTACTAAGAAAAAAATTATAGCTTTGCAAGCACTCATCAGAAACAAAAAAGAGGGCAATATAAATACTTAATGGTACTACTTATAAAATTAGAAAGTAATTGTATAAAGAACCAAAAATAGCAGACAGAAGGAAATAATAAAGTTAAGAGCAAAAATTAATGAACTAGAAATAAAAAAAAACATTCCAAAAAATCAATGAAAGCAAGAGATGATTCTTTGAAAAAATAAACAAGATTGATAAACCATTAGTAAAACACAAAGAAAGGGAGATAGACGTAATAAATCCAATCAGAATGAAAAGGTAAGATCACTACAGTTACTACAGAAATTCAAAGGATAATCAGAGATAACTTGGAGAAACTCTATGCCATAAAACAAGAGAACCTGGACAAAATGGATAAATTACTGGACTCTTATACCTCCCATGGTGGAACTAAGATGATCTAGCATATCTCAACAGACTCATCACAACTGAGGAAATTAAAAAGGTGATTAAAAGTCTTGTCATAAACAAAAGCCCTGGCCCAGATGGATTCACTAAAGAATTCTTTCAAACCTTTCCAGAGCGCCTACTACCAATCCTATTCAGGCTCTTCCAGGAAATTGAAGAAACTTAAACACTCCCAAATAATTTTAATGAAGCTTACATTACCCAGATACAAAGCAGACAGAGATGCCACCCAAAAATGAGAACTACAGACCAATATCCCTGATGGACACAGATAAGATCTACAACAAAATCCTAACTAATAAGATCGATACCTCATCAAAAAGGTCATACACCAGGACCAAGTAGCTTTCATTGCAGAGATGCAGGATTGTTTATCATACACAAATCAACACAATATACCACATTAACAAAAGAAAAAAATAAAAACCATATAATCATAACAATAAATCAGAGAAAGCATTTGATAAGGTCCAACAATCATTCATGATAAAAAACTCAAAACAAGATGGAACTGGAAGAAACTTTCCTCAATATGGTCAAGTTCATTTATCACAACCCATGGCCAATATTAATTTTAATGAAGATAAACCAAAAGCCTTTCTAAAATCTAGTATAAGGAAAGGCTGCTCTCTTTCACTACTGCTATTTAACATTGTACAGAAAGTATTTGCCATAGCAATTAGGCAAGAAAAAGATATCAAGGGCATCCAGATAGGAAAGGAAGAAATCAAGCTCTCCTGTTTGCAGATGACATAATAATGTATTTAGTAAACACTAAAGACTCTACCAAAAAGCTTCTAGAAACAATCGATTCACATAGAAAAGTGACCATCTATAAAATTAACATGTTGTAAAAATCAATGGCTTTCTTATGCACAAATAATGAAAGAGAAGAAATCTACATTAAAAACAATCCTAATCATAATAGTTCCACAGAAACTCAAATACCTTGGAGTCAACTAAAGTGGTAAAAGACCTATGCAAAGAAAACTACAAAATACTGCTTCAAGAAACAGAAGAGGACACAAGGAAATGGAGACACATACCATGTTCATGGATTGGGAGGATTAACATTATTAAAATGCCAATACTCCCCAAAACACTGTACAGATTTAATGCAATCCCTTTAAGATTACCCATGATATTTTTCAAAGAAGTGGATCAAACACTCCTAAATTCATTTGGAACAAGAAATGCCCAAAAATAGATTAAAAAAAAACACTTAGAAAAGATGAGATGCATCACTTTCCCCAACTTTGAATTGTACTACAAAACAATAATTATTAAAACAGCATGCTGCTGGAATAAAGACAGACCTTCAGACAATGGAATAGACTTAAGTTTTCAGAGAATGTACCCAGACATACAATCAATTAACCTTTAATAAAGGGACAAAAAAACACAAAATGGAGCCGAAAAAAAAAGTCTCTTCAACAAGTGGTGTTGGGATAACTGTCAGCAATATGCAAAAAAGTGAACTAACACCTCCAACATATACCTTGCACAATGGTAAAATCAAAATGAATTACAAACCTTAAGATCAGACCTGAACCCATAAAGTATATAGAAGAAAACATAGGCAAAACATTCCATGACATTGAAACTAAAGATATCTTCAAGAGGAAGCACTACCGTCCAAACAAGTGCAAGAAGAGATAAACAAAGGGTATTACATTAAACTGAGAAGGAAACTGTGATTAGGATATAAAGGTCATCCACAGAATGGGGAAAACAATTCACCCAATAACCCATCAGATAAAGGGCTAAGATATACAAAATTTAACAAGAAAAATGCATCTAACACCATCAAAAAATGGAGAGAAAGAATCAACCAATATTTCCTCAAAGAAATACAGATGGCCAAAAGGCATATGAAAAATGCTCCACATAACTAATTATCACGACAATGCAAAATCAAAACATCAATGAAACAATGATCTCACACCACAGAGACTGACATACATCACAAAGAACAAAGAAACAATCAGTGCTTTCAAGTAGGGAGAAAGGAACTCTCATTCACTGCTGGCAGGAATGCCATCTAGTTCAGCCTTTCTGGAAAACAATTGGGATAGTCCCCCAAAAACTGAGAATTTAGTTCCTATATGATCCAGTAATACCATTCCTAGGGATATACAAAAATGCCCTCTACAAACCTATGTTCATTGCAGCTCTATTTACAATAGCCAGAATCTGGAACAACCCAAGAGCTCGACCACAGATAATTGCTACACTACTCTGGTACATAAACACAACGGAATACTATGCAGCTGTTAGGAAAAAGAAAGTCATAAAATTTTCGCATATATGGATGGACATGGAGTTTATTATGCTGAGTGAAATAGTCAAAGGGAGAGAGACAGACACAATATAGTCTCACTCATCCAAGAGTTTTAAGAAAAATAAATGAAAGTATGGTAATATGCAGGGGCAATAGAGATGAGGGCTGAAGGACCAACCCTTGTGAAGCTTACCACTGAGTGGTAAGTGCAGATAGAGAAATAACTACTCTAACAATTATGACAATGGTAGTGAGAGAATAGAATGCCTGTCTCAAACAGGAAGGCAGGAGGGAAATGAGGGGCACTGGTGGCAGGAAGATTGCAGCAACTATTGAAGTGGTGTGTACATTTTATGACTGAAACCCAATTACAAAAACATTTCTAAGCATGCTGCTTAAAGATATTATTAGAAATAAAATTTTAAAAAATCAAAAGAAAGAGCCCCAGTCTGAAAGCAAGACTCTGGAAAATAATATGTAATAAAAATAGCATGAGGAAAAAAATTTTTTAAAATGTGGGGGCCGGGCGGTGGCGCTGGAGGTAAGGTGCCTGCCTTGCCTGCGCTAGCCTAGGACGGACCGCAGTTCGATCCCCCGGCATCCCATATGGTCCCCCCAAGAAGCCAGGAGCAACTTCTGAGCGCATAGCCAGAAGTAACCCCTGAGCGTCACAGGGTGTGGCCCAAAAACAAAAACAAAAAACAAAAAACAAAAAATGTTCTGCGGAATATATAAATCAAGTCAAATTGAAGGGGGAAAAAACTACATTATTTTTCATTTAACATCCACATTACCCCCAGGCTGAATACATATTGACAATACTTTTCATATTCTTACCTCCCTGAAACTCCTTTTGTTGACCCTGGAATTTCTGGTACAGGCCGATGTCTCAGCATAAAAGATCGGGATGGCCTTGAAACCAGTTTACTACGGCTTCTCATAGGTGTTAGGAATGGGGATGAAGGAACATACAAATCATTTACAACCATTTCTCCTTGAAACTGGAAGAATGGGGATGGTGGGGAGTTTTTCAATAAACCACTAGTTCCATTTCCAGCATTTGTATCCGATTCTACACATCCAAGGGAAGAACAACTTTGGGGATCTACCTCAATAAACTGGCTCACACTTTCTGGTCTCAAATCATTGTTTTCAGTTTGTTCTTCAGTCACATTGTCTCCAGTTTTCTTTGTAATTGAAGAGTCCTTGATAATATTTCCACTGTCAAGTAAAGAACCTTGAATGGAATCCAAATTCAAGGGTGCTTCTTGTGGCTCTTCTTCTGGAATTGGAAAGTTATGAGCAGGAAGCAGTATCTTATCATTGGATTTAAGAAACTGAGTATTTTCCACATTGCCATCAGTTTGGTCGAGATTTTTGTTAACACCTTTCAAATGTTCTAGATTAGGTATGTGACCACCAGCAGGAAAAGAAAGTTCTGTGAAAGTATTCTGCCCAAGAGTTGGAACAAGACAATCCTGCAAAGTTTCATCAATCTTCCTTGTTTTTTGAACATTCGCATAGACAGGAATATCCTGCATTTTTAACAGGATGATCTGTAGTTGTTTAAGTATTCTCCTCCGGTGTCCTGTGGGGGATATTCCAATTTTGTGGAGCACACCGTCATTTATTCCTGCACAATCCTTCACGGTATTAAATCCAAACTCCTGGAAGCGTGAGAGATACTGCTCCAAATTGATGCTCATTAGGAAATCTTTGATATCAATATTTACTTTACTGACTGCGGACATAATGGTGGCTTCATTACTGAGCTGAGTTACCCAAAGCAGGACAATGAAATACACGAGAGAGTATCCTGCTTTATTGGGTTTTCCCTCTGTTGCTTGCAAGAGAAAAGTATCTCCAAATGCTATTTTCTCCTGTGACAGTCAGTTGTATGTGCTTAAGCCTGAAAGAAAAGAAAATTTATTAGGCCATTTAGTTAATTAAGAGCTCATTTTACATTATGAATTTTCTCTGCAGAAACACAATAGAAATGAAGATAACTGTTTTCTCCCACTGAGAGTCTAGAATCCTTATGCATTACTTTGCATGACCTAGAAAGGAAATTCTTGAGTAGAGTGTGAAGGTACAAGAAAGATACGCTGCAAGAGCAGCAAGAGATCTTCTTCAAAAAAGATGAAAAATTTCTCACCCAAATACAAAATAAACATTGGGAAAATACTTTGTTCAGTATTAGGTTATATTAAGTTATATTCATAAACTTATGAATAAAGAAACCAATAAAACTGTAAAGTTACTTCAAGAGTGTATAGATATGGTATACATAGGCCATACATACATACATACATACATACATACATACATACATACATATACATAGGTATACATAGATCATTAGAATAGACTTTCTTTTAAGTGACAAGTAGTTGAATCTTCCTAGGTGTGACCAACCTATAGGCCGAAAAGTCTTAGATGTTCTCAGAATGGGGATAGCATATTTCACTCATATCCACCACCATCTCCAGAACAGCCAGCAGTACCTGCCCACACTAACCAATTGGTCAGCAGAGAAAAGAACATGATGCTATTGAACCTTCCCAGGTAAGCTGATCCACGATGACAACTGTGGAGCCTTCTCAGACTTGGAGCAGGCAGATTCCCTTTCTTCTAGAAGGCACGGTGGCCCACAGCCACACCTAAAATGGTCCAATCCCACAACTTACCCTTTCAACAATAAAGCCACCATAACATTTCAGCTTTCTAGCTCCCGGACTGTATGGCCACAAGTGTGGTTGTACATCTCCAAATAACATAGTACTGTCAGCTCAGTAGAACCACAGTAAATCTGATGGGAAAGTAGGAGAACAGCAAGCTCAGAGAGTCTGACATAAGAAAGGAAGTTCAAATAGCACCAACCAATACAGTAAATCTTCAGTCAATTTTAATAACACCTCTGTGAGATATAACAACTATGATAAATTGACATTTATTTATCTATGTTTGGATGGCTTCATTTGTTTTTTGTGTTGTAATGAACAATAGAAAGTAAATTTATGGTCGATGGGAAATTGGGTACATTGGTGCAGAGAAGGTCACACTGGTGATGGTGGAATATTTAATACAACAACTATTATTATGAACAACTAGGTAAACTAGGGTGCTATAATAAAATAAAAAGACTTTCTTTTTTTAAATTTTTAAGTAAGATAAAAATACATAGGTTACATTTAAGGGGAGAGGAATTTAATACCGTATAGGCAAAGAAACCGTAAACTTTAGGGTTATCTTTCCACTAAATGGCAAACTATATCAGGTAACTGCGGTTCTGATTCTAAGTACTAGTACAAAACAAAGTTGGAACAAGAATTAAAACTAAGTATCTCTAAGATGGGTCTTTTAAATAGAAAATCCTACACCAAGGCACCTAAAGAAAACCTACTTTCTTGAACTGCTTTCCAAATGTATGCTTTCTTATAGTAAGTAAATAGAACCCACGTTTTCCTTTTCCATAAAAAGTTCTTTTAACTTCCTTAGGCATACTACACAAGGCTTGGGTGTGGCACTGGAACAAAGTGCATGTGAATGTTTCTGGGTTTCATCCAAGCAAAGCAAACACCTGCCCCCACACCTGTCCCTCTCTCCCTACACTCAAAACACAGGATTTATTTCCAGGTCAATTATTTTAAGGGCAATTATTTTTATTTCCAGGAAGCAACAGTATTTTTAGTATAATATCTAAGTGCAAGACTAATTGAATAAGAAGTTAATTCTTAAATACATTTGATTACAGGAAATAAGTTAGTATGAAAGTAAATGGCAAAGATATAAAGGTCACATGCTTCCTTACATACAACCTATACTCCCAAACATCACAGAACTTTTTTTTAAGACACTTCTCTAGTTACTGCGTATATCTCTGCTACTCTCTGGGTACTGTTCAATAGCTGTGTTCAGTTTGTGAAATGCAAGGAGTGTTAAGAATTTCTGATATTATATTTCAGCTATATATAAACACATATATAATATGCATAATTGCCATATATTAAACAACACACCCAAACAAGAAAATGTATTTAAATAAACTTAGATGCTATGTTTATGAAACTACGTATCAAAATAGTTCTCAGAAAAGAATAACTCAGTAGGAATAGCTCAGTCTGGCACTTATTACCTACCTATCGGCTATTGCTTTAACTACTGGGGAAAAAAATCAGCAAACATTGATAAGCAGGCATAGCTGGGAAAGTACATAACCTCTTAGGCAGCACTGGGAACTGAATGGATACAAGATAAAGACAGCAAATGGCTACCACTAGGCAACTCTTGCCATACTTAAAATGACAAAATGTTAAGAGGAAAATAAATTAGACCTTATGGCCACTATTCTTGATATACTGCTCTTCATCTTTGTAAACACACACATCAGGGGTTTTTTTTTTCATATCACAAAATGAAACTAATGATTGTCATTGGCTAGCAATTGTGATCTCTAGTTTTAAAAATATTGACGAAATACATATTTAAGCTATATAGTCTATGGGATTTTTATACAGCAGTTGCAACTGACTGATCCATGTCAATGTCCTCCTCCCTGTATTTTCCAAAGTTCAGAACCCATTACATCTGTTGAGTTATTAATCTATACTAATCATTACTTCTGTCTGTTGTATAAAAAAGAACTATAGTTCTCTAAACAAATTTCTTAGCCCAGTCTCCAAGTATTAGTGAACTACTAAATCCCAAAGTATCTAGGTCACTCTATAGCCTCAGTAGAATAAAGGTTAAGATCCTTATGGTGCTGTACTAAGGTGTTAAGTCTTGCTCTAACAGTAAGTAGACCAACAATGATGTAAATAGCAATTATTTTCCAGACACCATACCTCATATATACTGCTTCAAGGTGGGTGTCCTATGCATTCACTCCAAGCTCATGTTCAACCCATGCCAAGCATTTCTGCCAGGATCCTTCAATACATTTAGCACATTATCATTCCAGAGACAACAAACTACTTAGTAGCTTCCTATCTCTTGCATATACGGTATCTGCATACAAAACAGAACATTTTCAAAAATTGTATGCATTATTAAAAACTCTTAATATGCAAATTCTTAATATTCTCTGGAGATATCTGACTGGCATTTTAAAATGAAATATAATTCACTCATTTCTCCATAAATATCTGTAACTAGGACCCAACAAATTTCAACGTTATTGGGGCCCATCTGAGAGGTAAGGAGAAAGGACAGTTGAGAAGGATGGTAGAGTTTTTTTTAAAGCTTTTGAACTTTTTGATTCAGGCATATGTGTATGAGTTTGTGCTTCACTACACAGTATTTTATTTTCCCTATTCATATATACTTCCTGTGTGGGCTTAATCAATACTTACAACAAAGGTTCTATTCAAAACCATCTTTCCTGCTCACTTTAACTTACTTAATATGGTTAGAGAATATTACTTCTTTTTATGACTAGTACAATCTCTCTGCACTTTAATGTTAGCACCAGACTTTCCTACTGTCTGGTTACTACAAGAGTTCACAGTTCCACTTTATTTCTGAAAAGACTTTTAGCCCCTCATGTCAAATGAAGAAGATAAACAATAAGAGGAGATAAACAGGCCTAACCTTGCTCCATTTACAAACTTCAGGTATCTGGACCAGGGTTCCAGCTCAGAAGTAGAGCTTTTGTTTTACATGTGTGAGGCCCTGGGTTCCACCCCTGGTAATAGCACAAAGAAATATTTTAACTACAGGCAGAAATGTTATGAATTGAGTTTTCCACAATATCTCTACCTTGAAATACTTGCATGCCTATGATGTTCTAAATCAAAGGCAATCCATGTGCTAGTAAGTGATCTATCACTTAAACAGATAATTAGTCCTAGGATCTATATTTGTAACCCACCCCAAAGATAATTGGGCGAAGCAATAAATGGAATAGTATTTTAAATTCCTCCGACTTCTCAAATTTCAGTTGTACCAACCCATCTGGACCTAATCTCATTACACTCCACACCTAGGATGAAATGTTTCTCCTGACATCTCAAACCAATTCACCTCTTCTTTCTTGCAATGCAAATATAGATATATAGCGCTATAGTTGTGAACCTATTTCCTTATCCTCAAAATGGAAAAATTCAAAGGGACCTAAATTTATATTCTAGCATAAATTTAAAAGTTTAATACATGCCAGTTTTTGTAAACATTTAGTTATTCTAATCCATGTATTTTCATCATCAATGTTATTATTTCCCATGGCTAAAATATCTCCCATTTTTTTAAATCTAACTCAGATGCTAGACTTTCCTTTTGGGGCTCTAAATTGTGTAAGGTATAAACTCTTCTCTGCATTCCAACATATTTACTTCTTAGACCATTTAATAATATTCTATTAATCCCAAAGTAACCTATGAAAGTGGCTAATGTAACGAAGCATCACTCTCCTGAAGGACAGTATCCTGAATGGAAACCTGGGACAAATCCAAATGCACCATTCACTACTTGTGTGAGCTTGGACAAGTATTTAACCTTTATATAAATCAGTTTCCAAAGAAAACTGAAGAAGCAACAGCAATAACAACGAGGTGTTGTAAACATTTAGGACACCAAATTCTACTAATAGGTCTGCCCTAATAACTATGGTTTATTATCCCACAATAAGCTAATAAGTCTGGCAAGATAATGATCAGCCCATATGGACCAAGTCGTTTTGACTAATTCTGTTCAACTGGTGGTATACAATTCATTTATAAATATAATGCCTAGTGTATGTAGTGTTCACTTCTAGGAAAGACAAGTTGTTTGTTCTGTCAGAAATAACAACACCTCTGCCCATCCTATCCTGGCCCATTTCCATGAGGAAACCAAAGCAAAGCAGCAGCATTTAGGAACACCTGCTGCCTGCTACCTGTCTGGCCTGTGATGTGACATCACCAAGAAAACACTGATATCTGATTGAGGTCAGCCTTCAAACTATATCCTAACCCAACTCCTCCTCACCACTTCCCCTGCTTCCACTGTAGTCCAAGTTACCATCTTCTGTATGTTAGGCCTCTGCAATAGCCTTTGATCTACAGCCCTTCTTCTGCCCTACTGCCCACACAATATTATTATCAATCCAGCAACACGCCTAGTTCTCCCTCCATATTGATTAGAAACCAAGTTGGCCACAGTTCTCTGCCCTTAGGAGTTTATCTCCCCCAGTTTTTCCACTGAGTTCTCAAACAAATAACCATAGATCATGGTGGGTTTAGTAGATTTTTCAGTACATATTTTAGCAGATTTCTGCTCAAACATGATCTCTTGAGGAGGCCTTTCTTAAGTCCTTAGATGTACAGAAATACCTGGTGCCTTACTACTCTTAACACTGTCTTTGCTGTTACCACCTGACATCTGTTGATTATTCCAAGAGGGCAGGAACCTTGTCTACTGTTTCTTGCCTGCTCTAGCCCATAGTATTGACAAACAGTAGGTCAGAATTTCCCACACAACAGAATAGCCTCTTCATGGCTTTGGGAAGATCTTTGATTAAAAAAAAAAGTACATAGTTTAAAAGTTTTGGTGATTCAATCATTAAGCTGGCATAGAGCAGACAAGATAAAAAATATTAGTTTCTCCAATCTATGTCACCACAAAAAGATCTTCAGATCAGGATTTGGGGGGTGGCAGCAGGGCCACTACAAGCATTCCAAATCAACAGTAAGGTTGTTTTAAAAATCACAGGGTGAGACAGCCTCTTTTTTTTTCCACTCCCAAGTCTCAAAAAAATGAAAGTTACCAGCAATACCCTCCCCACCTCCCATGTCCACTCCCAATTATCAGCATTGCTTTGTCACATCCTTTAGTCAAGCCAAGAGAGAAAAGTAACTATGCAGCACTTCATTAAACCATAAGGTCACTGGGTGCTTAATGCTGACAACTTCTGAAATTGCAGTTTCCAGTCCAATATGTGACTTGAAGGAAAAAACTGCATCCTGACACTAAATGCAGTCATAAATTTATACCATGTCTTAATACACATACCTTTGTTCATCAAAAATAACCTTAGCAGACTCAGAAACTATGAATGTGCCAAAGTAACAATTAAAGAGTTGTAAGACTGAAATGAATCTTTAAAATGCCAACTAAAATAAACACATATCAAAGTGAATAAATGAAAGATAAGTAGTGACAAGAAAGAAATACTGGGAAAAGGGCCAGGTGATAGTGCAAAAGAATGGACCTTGCAGGCATGAAATTCCAGTATCAATTCCTACTAAGACAGTTACTGCCCCCCTAACATCACCAGGTATGTGACCCAATAGGACTTCTGGCACTATTGGGCCTAAGTATAATTGTATTTCTAAAACCCAGCTAATTAAATCAACAGCCTCGATTGACCAAGCATCATAAAGAGAGGTCTTGGGTCCCTGCATTATTGTTTCTGAAGCCCATCAAAAATAAGTACTGGTGAAGCTAATTATAAATATGATCTAAGAAAGATTATGCTAGAGGCGATTTTTATAATTATTCTACTGACCAAAATATGCTGTTTCAACAAGGAACAAAAGAAAAAGAGGGGGAAAACATGAAATGAGGGTTCCACATAAAATTTTTCAGCATAAACAAGAAGTCTTCCAGATTCTAGGAACAATGATTGTTTTTCTTTCTTTTTCTTTTTCTTTTGGACCACATCTGGTGATGCACAGGGTTTACTCCTGGCTATGTGCTCAGAAATCACTCCTGGATTGGAGGACCATATAGGACACTGGAGATAGAGCCAAGGATCATCCTGGATCAGCCACATGCAAGGCAAATGACCTACCACTGTGCCATGTTTTTCTATCTTCCGAACAGTGGTACCTAATAGAGCAAAACTCTTTCCTGGGGAGAGTCCTAGAAGTATATGAGAAAATGTTGTTGATAGTGATAATGAGCAAGTGACATCAGTGGAGAAAAAATGTGATTTATAATAGTGTATCAGGTCTGATTTTATATCTTTACTCCTCCAGTTGTTTGTTTGGTTAATTTTTTTGTTTGGGTTTGAGCCACACCAGGTGATGCTCAGGGGTTACTCCTAGCTCTATGCTCAGAAATAACTCCTGGCTTGGGGGATCACATGGGATACCAGGGGATATAAACCACAGTTTGTCCTAGCTCAGCCAAGGGCAAGGCAAACGCCCTACCATTGCACCACAGCTCTGGCCCCACTCCTCCAGTTTTTTACAATTGGCTCTCTCTATAGGGTTCCTGAGAGAAGAAATGTTCCTGACTTTGAATTATTAATAAAGTTCTGTAGAGCAAAAGCTAATCTCCTTAAAAAAAAGTATTAGGGGGTTCCATAGGCAAAATATACTGGAATTAGCTATTCTGGTGAGGGGTTTTCAAGAACTCAACTCTCCCTGTTTCAATATCAAATATAGTCACATCAAACATGTATCATGGTGCTGCCATGGTACGCAGTCTTACTGGGTTGTCATGTGTAACTTCAAGTATTCATAAACACAGCATGTTCTACTTTGACAGTTCCCCACAACAATGTATGTACAAGAGGAAGTGGCTTCAAGAAAACAGGCTTGCTGTCACATCCTTCCATTCCACAGTACAAAGCAGACTGCAAAAGGTCAAGGGTCAAGAGTCATACCTGACTGTTCAAGACTGCTGAGCTTCCAATGACAGCTACAATCACTGGGCAGAGCTCTCTTCTGCCTTCTGCCGTCAGTGTACCATCTTAGTTATGGTGCCTTAGTTATGGCACAGCTATCAGCATGAAGGCCCTGACAGGAAATCTGGTGCCCTCAACCATATCATCTCTACATTGTGGTCACCCACAGGCACCAACTCCCTCTCCCCTGTGACCACTAGCTTGACCACTAGTCCTTTCCCACATATCAGAGCAAGCCATCGTCTTTGATTCTCCCTCCAACTACACAGAGCAGCCAATAACAATGTTTGGGAAGGATCTCATTTAATCCTCATAGGACTGGAACAGGCAAAGTCCCCTGCCCCAACCCACAGAGCAGATAAAACAGTGGAGCCGGAATTCCAAGGGTCAGACTCCAAGAACTTGTGCTGTTAACTCTAAAGACTGCTACAATTCATCGAGCAGCAGAGGGGTAAAAGTCTCCCTTTTATAGCCCTCCTAGGGTTTTATCTGCAGGTAACATTTAGTCACTAGAGAAATACAGTTTGCATATACCACACTCTGCATGCCCAACTTCAGACTAAGCTGCAGTTTGAGTGTGGGAATGTGTGTCCTTCTAAGCAGTTAAATATAGAAGTCTAAATTCATTCTTATTGAAGTGTATGAGCTTTAAAAGCCAATGAAAAGTGGGAAGGGAGCATTTTTTTAAATCACTGTATAAAGCAAAAGAATACAGAATTTATAAAAAGAGGTTTTTGACCCTGACACTACTGAAGGATTATAGAGGAATGCAGAACAATGTAAAACAATAAGAAATAAAAATTTTAAAAATAATATATGCTCAAAGAGTTTTCTGCAAACCCTCTTCACTAATTCAATGCTTTCTTAACTAACAGCATGTCTTGATGAAGTTGTTTGGACTCACTGAAGCTTATTTTCCACCTCCACAGAATAGGATCCTTAAAAAGAAACTCCAGAGAATAAGATACTTCATATTTGTTAAGATTTCTGTTAGAATTAAACAAATAAAATATGTATGGTATATGGATAATTTTAGTATATTTTTAAAAAGTTGGCTCTTGGTATTAATTGAATTATTTATATAAAATTTCACTGAGTTTGCTGGTACTATTCGTCCTGCCTGTCTGCCTAGTAACATCTCAATCATTTAAATTAGCTCTGTATAGGCCAGAGTGAAATCACAGTGGTAGGGCTTTTGCCTTGCATGCAGATGACCTGGGATTAACCCAGGTTCAATCCCCTGCATCCCATAAGGTCCCCAGAGCCTGCCTGGTGAAACTTCTGAGCACAAAACCAAGTGTAATCCCTGAGAGCTGCCATGTGTGCACCCGCCCCCCCCCCCGAAAAAAAATTAGCTCTGTAAATTTACTCTTTAAAGAATAAACTATATACAAATACTAGCATACTAACACAGCAATCAATATCATTTTTTTTTTGCTTTTTGGGCCATACCCAGTGACACTCAGGGGTTACTCCTGGCTATGTGCTCAAAAATTGCTCCTGGCTTGGGGGGCCATATGAGACGCCAGAGGATCAAGTGTTGGGCATGCAAGGTAAACGCCCTACTGCTTGCACCACTGCCCTTGCAGCAGTCAATATCATTTTATTAACTTTATAATACTATAAGATTATTGGAGCCAGCACAGAAGTACATGAGTAGAGCATTTGTCTTTCATGATGCTAACATACCAGGTTAGATCCCCAATTCCATATGGTCCCCTAAGTCTACCAATGGGGACTGATTTCTAAACACAGAGCCAGAAATAACTCCTGAGCACTGCTGCGTATAACCCCCAAGTAAAACAAAATAAAAATTTTAAAAGTGCATTGAATGAGAAGTTCCAGAAACCCTGTGTAGTTGTAAGCAAGCCTGGAGTCCCTGGGAAAGCTTCTAATTTCCCAGAACCTTCTTCTTCTCCTCTATAAGCAGGAATGACAACAGTGTCTACCTCACAGAACTGTTTTGACGATGGAATGAGTAAATATGCATAAAGATCTTGGTCCTTGGCTAGAAATAAGCATTTAATTAGTGTCTGCCAGATGGGAGAATAACTGAGGCTTGAGCTGAAAATAGCCAGGCTCTGGGCAAAAGGATTCCACCAACTGGATCAAAGAGAAAGGGAACTCTAAATCCTAGCTGCTTAAACTGTGGGTAGTGACCCCATTCTGAAGTGACTTTTTTAAAATCCGCTGAAAAAAATGCATTTCTTAATTATGTATTGTCCATAAGTATTTGATTTGTACACCTACTTTGCATATCTATAACCCAGGGTTGTGTAAAATTACTTGGGCATAAAGAGATCTAGACAAAGGTCAAAAAGAGGAGCTCTAAATTATATTTCCATATATTTACTTCAAAATTTGAAAGACAATTCTTTAAAAATACAGACTTGACTTTCTGTTTCTATATTTTGTGAAAGTCAAGGATGATTACTCTGTTGATAATTATGAGAAGCAGTAGTCTGTACCTAGGTCGAAGTGTTTTAGATAATGTGGCAAGAGTTAAGTGATCCCTTTAGATTCCCTTTCAAACTATTCATCTAGATCTTAAGTTAACAAAGTTAACAGAACTAATATTTAAGGCTTATTTTCAATTCTAATTCAGAAATTTCTGCTGCTGCTGCTGTTGTTGTTGTTGTTTTCTTTTCTTTTTTTTTTTTTTTTTTTTTTTTTTTGAGCTTTGGGACTATACCCAGTGATACTTGGAGCTTACCCCTGGTTTTGTGCTCAAAGGTGCTTGGGGGAACCATGTGTATTACCAGAGATCAAACTACGGCAGGAGATTGATCCTGAGTCAGAGTATACAAAACAAGTGTCCGATACTACTTGCTGATCTTAATTTACACATTTCTTTTAAACAGAGCTATAGCTCTTGGGTAAGCAGAAAAATGGTTGATCTTGCCAAGTCCAAAAGCAGGAAACATGAAAAGAATATCAGACAGGTCAAAACTGGCCACACTGTGAAGGGCTCTTGGGACTTCTAAGACCTGGATGGTTGCTTATGCCCCAGGCCAACCTACTCCACAGACACCTTTAACTGAAAGAACAATCTAAGTTCTTCTGTGTTTGAGGATGGCAGCCTCACATGAAACACATAATGTGTCCAAGAGTTACAGTTGTAACAGACAATTAGGCCATATCAATGCTTATGGTGTTATGAATTGTATAAAATGTGTATGGTAGAAAGCAATAAGAGGAACTACTTCTGACAATGCTTGGGCACTTTCAGGATAGGTCCGGCAGTGTTGGAAGTGTGATGTGCACTACTAGAGCCTCGAGCACATGAGATAGGAGTTCAAAGCCCATGGGCTTTCTCCACAGCTCTTGCAACTCTTGATGTGAGGAGCACAAGTAAGCATTCTTCAGAATTTTCTTCCATGACATGCTATACAAGATAAATTGAAACATCAATGCTTCATTTACTCAAGTCAAAATTAAGATTGACATGATACTTATAGAAAAATATATTTAAAATGTATACTCAAGATCTTTGTAATTTTAGCACACACATTTTCATTTTAAAAGTCAGTACAAATGTATACCATACCATTTCCCTGAATCTGAGTCGCATTTTTAGACTAACAACCAGATGTTTCAAAATAGTCTACTGTGAACATTTCCTCTCTCTGCATGTATAAATAGCACTCTGACCTCCTTTCCAACTGAATTTTGAGGGCTTACTTATTCTTATGGTTCTGTCATTGGTAAAGATTCTTTTTCTTAGGGAAATATATTCCACCATATTGACTCATTTATTTACATTTTCCATTCAATAAATATTTAAGGAACATCACTCACTAAGATAATAGGGGGAAATATTTGCTGCCTAAGATAACAGTATCTACTATCTCTTATTCGAGAAAAGTGCTAAATCGAAAGGGTAGGTAGCCATATCTCTAAGCAAAAGAAAATGACACTGTGGTAATAGTTCTCAACTTATCTGAAAAAGTGTCAGAAAGAAAGAGTAGAATTGGAAGGAAAAGAGCAAAACTGGAAGACTCATGTACTCTAAAGCAGCCATTACATATGAATGATGAGAAAAATCAGAATCAGTTCACAAGGTTTAATTTGAGGAACTGTTTCATGTCACTGTTTCATGTGGACTTTCAGGAGCTCCTTGCTGGTCCAAACTCTCAAATCCACTCCAAAAAATATGCAGCATTTGAGAGCTTTGGGCCTGAAGTGATCAGTGCTAGAATCAAGAAGGGGATTTCCATGATGTGTGGGAAGAAGCACAGCAGGCAGAAGAAGCTTCTGAAGAGGGAGGAGGCCCAGAGAAGTCCCTGCCACAATAGCAAGAGGAACTTTAGCTGAGTGACCTGGGGTTCCACAGGTGACACAACGTGTTTCCAGTAAAAGAAGCTGGGACTGACTGTGGAGGCGTGGAATTCCAGGCTACGAAATCTGAACTTGGCCTCAGCGCCCCAAAGACCCCAGGGAACCTGAACAGCAGTTAGGAGCTACAAATCTCAGGTCTTCACTGATCACTGATCCAACCCCCAAAAACCATACATCCTCGTCTCATCTACAACATCAGTAGAGTCCTTTTTCTTGTTTCCATGTTCAGGGATCATATGTGATACTAAGGAGCAAATGGGGACCAACTACCAGATGCCAGGCAAGCCATTTAATCCCTGTACAAGTTCTTTTTTCTGGAACTATAACCTATTTTGTTCTGTTTTCCCAGAGGCAAGGGGCACATGCACGTTTCTCTTAGTACCCTATTCACCTACCCATATCTTCATAGACAATGAGTATACTGTACAACAATTCTGCCCACCACTTCATTCATATTGTAAATCCTAAAGATGCTCAAAATGACAATTACCAGGCCTCATCAGGTCTTTGTTACCATCATAGCACATATAAAGGAAAATGCTTACGTGGAATCAAAACTCTGTATCTCACAGGACCAATCTAACTAGAAGAGATCATGTGAAGCAAATATACTATTATTTCTGTGGAGAACAATTAGCAAAATGATAGCATTATTTAGTGATTTAATCTGGCAAACACACTTTCAAAAAGTTTACAATGATAAATTGCAAGAGATCAGGACACCTGAGAAAGAATTAAGAAGTTTTCAAAGTCTTTAAGCTCTCATTAATCACATATGTCAAATCTAAGAAATATCTCCAATATTAATAAGAAGTTCACTACTTCACAGAGAATTTTAAAAATCCTTATTTTACAAGTGCAAAGATTGGAGTCATTGAATATATCAATAATAAAAGTACTAGAAGATTATTTTTAAAAAAATTGTTAAAACGATTACTGGGTCAGAAAGAAAGTACAGAAGATAGGCCACTAGCCTAGCATCAATAACAGAGATCCCAGATTGTCCCCCTAAGAATCGTCAAGAGTGATTCCAGAGTGCAGAGATTGGAGTAGTCCCCATTTTAAATAAAAAAAAAATAATAATTACGGTTTAAATAGAGAACAGTACATGGTCATCACCAATAGTTAGCACTTTTAGAGCATCTTCATCCAAACTACCTCAAATGCAGGAGAGTATGATAAAAAGAAATAAACAAAATCAAAACTAACAAAACACCTCTAGAATATAATTATTATAGGGTACAATGAAGTATATCAGCAGAAAATCTATCAAGGAAAGTTTATAAACTTCATTCTCCTAGTACTAATCTAAGAGTTTCCCAAACATTTTTTGATGAATTATAATCTAAGAATATGAAATATATGAATTATAATCTAATTATAATCTAATATAATCCCGTTCCTAGCACAGTAACTTAAGAGTACTCAAATCGAAAATTATCCCTGAGCTTCACACTCAGTAATACATGATTATATGATAGCAATATTCATGATTAAGAATTTTTTAATGTACCACCAACTCTCCTTCCATGAACTCATAAAAACGACTTACAGTGGAAGGGGAAAAAATAACACAGATACAGACATGCCCACGTAAATAAGGTTTAACAAGGCCTCTGACTTAACCGTTAGGTATTTTCATTTAATTAAATTTTTGAGTACTGAAAAATCAACTCCACAAAATGTTCTTAGTCTTAATGCTCCCCTTAAGTGTGTCTGAAAAGGAACCAGGGAGAGACTGCACTTTAGTTTCTATCCCAGTTTCATGACCTATTTCACTTTTTTCCTACTCTTCCTTGCAAACATCTATGATAATGAAATGTCATGAGAATTTCCCTGCAATATTTCTCTGGTAAGTGCATAAGTGTCAAAACAAAGAGCTTTGAAATATTTTTCCCCTAGAAAAGTCCCTTCAACAACTACCTCCCCCACCCCCGAAAAAAAACAAAAAACAAAAAACACAGAATTTAGTCTTTCAATTACTTATGGGCAAAGTTCCATTAACTCTTGCGGGTGGAGAGTGCTTAAGAGCGGTGAAAATCAATAAGGAGCTTGTAAGTACAATACTATTATTGGTAATCACAGTGACATCCGATGAAATGTACAAAAATAGCTTATTATTTTCTATCTTTTTTTTTTTAACCAAAAGAATCAGATTCCACTGAGCAGTTACTTCAAGGACAAGCTCGGGAGGAAGGAAAAAACAAACAAGCTGCTGTCATAGCGTCCAAACCTCAACACTCCATCTCTAATATGCTTTATAAGAGTTTCTACTTTTCCTCTTAATGCCCAAAGGTTCCATGTGGCCATCCGATTCCAGGAAGTCATTTCCCCCACACACATAAAAAAAAAATCAAAATAATTAAGAGATCCTGCAGGGAGGGTAGGAGAAAGAGGTCACTGACCCCTAAAGCAAACAAAACAAAAATATGAATTTAACTTGAACTCCAAGCAAGAGATGCGCGCCCAACTCTCCACCTTAGAGTCGTGCCTCCAAAAATAAAAAAAGTTCAGGAACAAAATCAATCTAGCAAAAACAACACACTGCAAAGACAGATCCAGTTCCACCATCATCACTACCACCACCCCAACCACTAGCAAGCAAGCACACCACTTAAACCACCGTCCTGGGGTGTGTGTGGGGGGGGGGGGGTGCCAAGGCAAGGCAGGTGGAAGCCAAATCCCGGTAATTAAATTTAATGACCAGGCCTGTCGTCTTGAATCTCTTAACAGCTAGGGTGCGGGGGAGCACAGAGATGGGCGAGGCAAAAAAAAAAAAAAAAAAAAAAAAAGTAAAATAAAAATCATTATCTCGTCTTAGTAAACAAGTAGCCAGAAACTCGCTGCAGGGCAGTTCCTCGGGGTGGGGTTGAAACCGGGGAAGCCTGACGGTTCCCACCCCCTCCAAGAACCCCAAAACACCAACCACCACCAGCAGCAGCACCAAGCCTTTCCTTCCTAAGTGGAGTTTGAACCTCGCTTACTTACCCTTTCCGGGGTTCCTTTGAGCCACTCACACCCAAAGAGGGAGGAGAGGAGAGAGAGGAGCCAAAGCAGGGGCAGAAAAAGGGGAAACTGAGTCAGAAAAGTGTTTTTTTTCCCCAAAACCCCCCCAAGACTCCCTGGTACTCGCCTGCAACTCGGGAGCCAAGCCCGGGCCTCCTCGCTCTCCTCCGGCGGCGGCTGCCGTGGAGGTGGCCGCTACAGCTCCAAGTGCTGCCCGGTCCCCGCCGATCGCCCGCCCGCCCGCCCGCCCGCGCAGTGCTAGTTTAGCACAGCGCTAGTTGAGCCGGGCGGCCCTGCCCGCACCTCCGGAAGCTGCGCCCAGCCCACCTGGTGCTGCCTTCCCGGTCTCGCTCGCTCCCCGGTCACTCCGTTGCCTCCGCTTCCCCCGGGGGAGGCGCAGAGCCTGGCGGCGCGCGGGGGAAGCGCCCGGCCTCAGCGATCGGGGTGGCCCAGCCGGCCGCCCTGGTTCCGCGGCATAGTTTGGGCGAGTGACTCAGTCCCCGCCGCGCCTGGCACCCTCGCCACCCAGCCACCTAAGGCGCCCAGGTCGGTCCCTCCTCGGCTCCTCCTCCCCGGTACCTACCTGCTTCCCGCCCTCCCCCGATTGGGGAGGTATTTGGGGAGGAATCGGTTTGCCAAATGGGCGGGCCTCGCCGCCCCCGCCGCCCTTTATTATTATTATTATTATTATTATTATTAATTATTAATATTGCTCTCGAGTGGACTTTTTCCTGGTGACTTCTAGCATTCTCCAAACTTAAAGAGACTTCTAGCATGGAGTGCTGTTGGGTTGCACAGTCCCCGCAGGGGAAAAAGGGGGATCCCTGTACCCCATATCCAGGGCAGGATAGGAGAAGCTGGTCCAGAAGTAGTTCCTACACACACACACACACACACACACACACACACACACACACACACACACACGCAGGGGAAAAAGGGGATCCCTGTACCCCATATCCGGGGCAGGATAGGAGAAGCTGGTCCAGAAGTAGTTCCTACACACACACACACACACACACACACACACACACACACACACACACACACCTAGCCTCAGTGTTTTTCAACCTTTATTTGTGCAAAGGCACACTTTTTTTATAGATAAAAATCACAAGGCATACCACCATTAGAAAATGTTAAAAAAAATAGAAATTAACTCTGTGCCTATATTGACTATATAGAAGGTCATTCTCTTGACTGGAAATCAACTAAAGACAAAGAAATTATTTTATATTTATTTATTTATTATTTTATAATTATTTAATAAGGTATTTTATAATGATTAGTCTATTAGGAGCCGAAGGCGCATGTTACGGATGAAATTGGAATTTTTCCCACGGCACACTAGACAATATCTCACGGCACAGTGGTTTAAAAACGCTGCAGTAATCCACACACACATGAAGGAACTCACACTACAAGCTGTTCACTCACAAGCCGGTCGATCCACCAGCAATGTGGAAGGGATCATGAGTCTAGATGGCAGCTCCCAGCTCAGGCTTCTTCAGTGGCCCTTATTGAGATCATCCCCAAGGAGAGGGAGAAAAGACAGATGTGAATGAAGGCCTTGGGGAAACAAAACCAAGAAATCAATTGAGATATATATGAGGACTAATTCAAAGGCCTCATACTAGTCTATGCTTTTATTTTCCCAGGCTGCTTTGGCCTCAGTGGTCCTGAGAACTCATCTCTGGAGGTATCAGACGGGCCCTTCTAGCGAACTCCGAACCCAGAGCACCAACAGGTTATGAGTAGGGGCCTGAGAGCCAGTTGATCTAACAGAGGTTGAAGCAGAGGTTTAACAGAGCCTCCCAACTCATTTATTTAAATCTGCATTTCTTTTCTTTTTGTTTGTTTTGTTTATTCCCCCACCCCACCCCCTGCGCGTGGGGAGAAATAACTATGCCCCTTTCCTTTGTTATCTGAGATCCAGAAAGTTTTCCCCTTGCCTTGGAATCTTGACAAGGATTTTTGGAAGTCATAATTAAGAGGTGCAAAAGTGCTCCCAGGCTATTGAAATCTTAAAGTCCAAAGACCTGAGATGACCCCATGAAATGTATATGAAAATTTTGACCACATAAGCTCAGGTCTATGAGTTCCAAGGACAGCTCAGAATTTTTATCCTGGAAAGAGTTCTACCCGAAATTCTCTCCTTTGGAAGATGACTTGTTTTTATCTCTGCCCTCCACCTGTTGAGAGGAGTAAAGGAAGTGATTAAAGAAAATGATGAGCTTCTTATGAAAATGGCATAATTGGCCAACTCCTAGTGGGTGGGGGCTTAGTCTCCCAGGAATCCTGTTCCTTGGGAAGTGCTAGCTTCATCCAAAATAACCTGCCACTCCCTCCCCCCAAAAATGCACTCAGCAGGGAGACTTGAAGCAGCAGTACAACCTCCAGGCACCCAAACCTTCTGTTTCTGGTGAATTTAGCCCTGTGTCCACCAGTTTGTTGTTTTTGATTTTTCAAGCCTCAAGAATGATCATTTGAGGTGTGAGAGACACAATATGGCAGGGAAAAGCACTACCAGGTGTGATTCCTGAATACAAAGCCAAGAATAAGACCTAAGCACAACATAGTTTGCCCCTCCAATGAGGTCATGAAATCATCATCAGAAGGTTTTGTAAACTCTTGTTGCTAGCTGACCATTCTGTTACTTCATTTGTTTCTGAACATTAAGTAACTTTAGCTTCACATTGGCATCTAAACTTGGTGTGTCCACCACTATTGCTAAAACTGTGGCTTATATGGATGTGGTTATGGTTGCTAGTTCTCCCAGAAATACAAGACAACAGTGAGAGTGGAGGATGAAGGGGGCGCACTCACTCCCAAAAAGGCCTGGTGATATTAACCTCCAAACTGTAAGGCTGCAATTTGGTCAGATTGGTATCTCGGCAGAGAATTGAGGAACAGTGGGAAGCAGGGCCATAGGCGAAGCTTACTGAACACTTACTGTTGGATGACTTGAAGAACAGAGGTTAAAAATAATATGGGGGGGGGAGTTTACAAGATAGTACAGAAGATAAAGCACTGTGTAACACTGTGTAGCGGGTCCACTATTCAACACCCAGAAATCACACCTAAGCATTGCCAGAGGTTATTCCTGAGCAGAGAGCCAGAAATTCTTGTGAACACCTCGAAGTGTGGTCCTGTGATCCCAAAACTCAGCCTCCCAACACATAGAATCATTTATGGCTTTAGTCTTATTGGGAGATGGATGCACAATGCTCAGGGTTTAGCCTGTGCTCAGGGCTCAGGGATCACTCCTAGCCTCTGAGATTATATGGAATCCTGGGGATCCAACCTGAGTCAGCTGTGTGCAAAGCATGTGGCCAAACCACTACATTATCTCTATGGCCCTTAGATTTAGTCTTCTTGAAGAGAAATAACAATTAAGCAGGAAGGCACATTAGTGTTTAAAGCTAGGCCTTAAAGTTGAAATAAAAACATTCTCCTTCAATAAATGCATCAGTGAGATGTGTTTTGTTCTTGGTTTGGGTTTGTTTATTTAATACTCCGAAAGGAACCTAGCTCCTCACACAAATAAGAAAGTGCTCTACTGCTGAGCTATATCCCTGACTCTGTTTTCTACTTGTAAGTAGAAAAACAAAACACTTGAAGTCCTATGGCAAAAGCTACCTATACTAACTGCTCACAGGGTTATAATCAAAAATAGAACATAGTTGATATGTATACAAGTCAAGTTAAAATTATTTCTCCAGATTAAAAAAAATACAGACATAAATATGCCTTGAAGAGTTTGAGTAGTAAATCATTGCTAAATTAAACTCACCTAGGTTATATTCATAGGATAGGGATTTATTTACCAGACATCACAATACTGGCAGCATTTAGTGAACAAAATCGGTAGGAAAATTAACTTTATACTAATTAGGGTATGGTGGGGCCACAGATAGGGAGCTTACCTTGCACATGGCCAACTTGGATTCCATTTCCAGCATCCTATATGCTCCCAAAGGTAGCGTCAGGAAGGATTTCTGAGCAAAGAGTCAGAAATAACTCTGGAGCATCACCAGGTATAATCCATAAACCAAATATTAAAAAATAAAAAGTAGGGTATTAAATCTGTTCACAGTCATGATCACTGTTACACATATTATCCTCTATGCTAAATTTATTGCAAAACTTTTTACTCTGATCACATAGCTCCTTGATTTTTAATAAAAGGTAGAATGATTATTCATTTTAGCCTTCTTACTCAGAATGCATTCTGCTTCTTCAAGAGGCAACTTGATAGGAAATCCTTGCCCTCTCCTTCCCCTTTTCTCACATCCTAGTTAAGACACATAGAACATGTCTGTCAGGTATAATTTCCAGCACCTTACTTGTTCATTTCATTATCTCTGCAGCTCCTTGAGACATAGTGTTATTAAAATCATTATAAGAATTTTAAGAAGTGGTTGAGTAATTTATACAATTAAGACAAAAAGAGAAAGATAATGCCAACCTCCATTCTCCAAGATATACCTGAATTGTCTCTTAAGGAAAGCACAGGTATTGGAAGTGAAAAGGTATTTACACAAAATACAACCAGTCTTATAGACTTGCATTTTAGGCTAACACATTAAACTTACTTGAGTCTTAATTTCCACCTATAATCTAAGAATTGCAATACCTGTGAAAATTTAATGTGATGAAGACACTTCAAAAGTTGCAGTTTCTCAATAGTTTTCACTTCAATACTTTTTTCCTTCAGCTATTCATCAAGATTGCATTCAAATCCTACTTTGTTCACAAGTCTTTAAAAATCTGAAACACAGTATACAATAGTATTTAAATAAATCACAACATTCTTCTCCAAAAAAAAATCAATATAATTTTTACAGGTAAAATGTTAGGGATCTAAATGATAAAACCTTATGTTTATCCTATTAATTCAGTCTAGTAAATGAAATATGTTAAAACTAAATACAAAATCATTTAAAAATTCTCTTTACATTCATATAGAATACAATAATTTAATCAAAATTGACATAAAGAATTTAACTGCATCTCTAGTGTCACATTTAAAACAATCAGTTTTGGGTTATTGTTGTTGTTATTGTTGATTTTGAAAGCACATTATTTTTAATTCTGTCTAAAGTTTTGAAAATTTAGATGCCGAAATTTCTAAATCTTATTAATTCTGTCACTGGAAACTTTCTTATAAGACACATGTTTTTGCATGCTTTGTGTTATGGAGTTAACTTTTTCATTCACCCTAGATATGAACATTAGTGATTGCTACAAGTTTATAATGTTCCTAAAATAATGTACTAATGTGGAACATTTAAAACTGCAGGGAAATACCTCCATAAATAATGACTTAATTCAAGACTTGTTTTAAATAGCTTTGCCTCTTCTTTTAAATATAAGTTTGACCATCTAAAATAAGATTGAAGGATATTTCAGGCTATGTTCTCCAGTTCACAACTTATTTCAGTAGTTGCAGTTCAGTTGACTTTCAATAAGTGAAAGAAGGGAGAAATTTTGTGATTTACATGGTCTATGTACAGTGAAACCCTTATTCTCATAAGACCCTTAGGGTTAACTGAAACCAAAAATGGTACTAAAACAAAAATGGTACTAAAAACTATGTTGTATGAGTATTATGCTAAAGTTAAATATCAAACTAGGCATAGAGATTAGAGATTAACAATAATAAAAATTACAGTAATATACTGTATTAAAAGTTATGTGATTGTATTCTCTCAAAATCCTTCAGGTAAATACTCAAACTATAATTGACCAAATATAACTTAGACCCACTAGGAAGCAAAATCATGGAGGAAAGTGAACTACTAGATATTGTTATGCATTATCGACTATTTTAATCCTCTAGACAGGGCAGGGATATAACTATTATTCTATCTCTTAAGTCAGTGAAGTAACCTGGACACAAACAGGTTTATATTAACTAAGTTATCTGGAGCAGTCAATACTGATAAAAGAGATTGAAATTCCATAATATGAGTAATATTTTCTAGGCAAAGTGATCTATATCATATCAAATATATTATACTCTCTTCTGGGCACTTCCATTGTCTTTTCTTTTTACTACCGTTAGGATACTTATTCTGTCTGAGGGTTTTGCATTATGATTGCTGAGAAGATTTTATTATTACTGTTTGTATTGCTAAAGTACCCTTGGAGTACTCTTGTCAATCTACCTTGCATTAAAAGCACTTGAAATTTACTATTGAATTCCTTGAAGTTTCCACCCTAGAGCCTTAGATAAATATTTGCTTTATTGCATTCATATAGTAATATTCTTAAAGTAGAATACTAAGTATTTTGTTACAGTTTTGAGGAGTTTCTTTGAAAGTTTTATTAATTCTTTCTTAGTGAAGGAACTCACTTAATGTATGTTTACTATTCTGTAGTCAAAAGAGAGAGTAAAATAAAACTATCAACCAAAGAACAAAGAGCTTTGTGGAGTTTATATAAATATGTTTTTAAATAATTAAATATTTGGAAACATGAAGACAAGTATAAAACTAATGTTATAGGGCTGGAGTGGGGGCACTAGAGGTAAGGCATCTGCCTTGCAAGTGCTAGCCTAGGACAGACCGCTGTTCGATCCTCCCGGGGTCCCATATTGTTGTCTCCCAAGCCAAGATTGATTTCTGATCGCATAGCCAGGAGTAACCTCTGAGCATCAATGGGTGTGGTCCAAAGGAAAAAAAAACAAAAAACTAATATTTTAAATTTTTAGTTAGGTACTAGAAAATGTTTTTACTGATACTGATATACATATTTTTATACTTTTCTATTTCTGATATGGAAATTCATATGCAAATGATTTGCTGCTGTCCAAGCAGCTGTCACAATTCTGTCAATTATACTGATTGTACTATACATCGAATTTGTTTTTTAAAATGTCTTCAGGGAACAGGGGTGGAGGGAGGACAACACTGGTGGTGGAGTACCCCTGATTCAATGTCACTATGTACCTAAAATATTACTGTGAAATATCTGTAATTCACTTTGGTCACAATAAAAATCATTTTAAAAATGTCATCAAGTTCTGTTGCAATATATCTATTAAAAGAATACCAAAAATGGAGAGATAGCATGACAGTGCCTTGCATGCAGAGGATGGTGGTTCAAATCCTGGCATCCCATATGGCCCCCCAGCCTGCCAGGAACGATTTCTGAATGTAGAGCCAGGAGTAACCCCTAAGCATTGCTGGGTGTGACCCAAAAACCAAAATAAAAGAATACCAAAAAAAAAAAAAAAAGAAACTAGATTGGAGCAACATTACAACTAGGTTAGATCTCAGACATCCAAATATTCCCCAAGCCTCTGAGCTCAGAGCTAGGAATTATCCCTAGGGACTGCTGGGTGTGGTCCAAAATCAAAACAAAACAAAAAACACCAATTTGAAAAAAAATACACATATATACACATCTATTCGTAATTCACGGAAAGAGTTCTCTGCAGCACATTTTTGAAACAACAAATATAAGTGATTAAATGGTGAAGATGGGATCTAAAAAGATACAAGATGGAATATGACTTAACTATAAACATGAAATCTTGTCTTGCAACAGCATAGGTGAACTTGTGATAAGGTAAATAAATCAAAAAGAGCAAAACAGATACTAGATTTTTTTTTCACTCATAGATACAATAAAAAGAAACAAAGAAAGAGATATAACAAGGCCAAAGACAAAAAAACTCTGAATTTTAATATCTGAACAGAAATTACCGAAGTGAAAGGGGCAATTGGAAAGGGGCCATAGTTTACAACTCTTGTCTGGCTCTGTTACCCTCTTTGCTGCTTTTATAATACATAATTAACTTTGAAAACTCTTTTAACTTGAAGTAAAGGCTAGAAACTTCTCTGCTGAGCCTATAGAATCAAGGGCCTGAAAGATAGATAGTTCAAAGGTTTAGGCACATGCCTTCCATTAAGAAGGTTTGAGTTTGACTATTGGTGCTTCCTGGACCTGCTAACACCAAGAGAAGCCCAAAAGTTAAAAAATAAAGTTAAAATAAATTTAAACTATTTTAAACTATTTGTAAAAACACAATATTAAAGGTAGCCTCAATATTAAAAGTAAATGAGAAGCCAGAAAAGGCTTTTCAAAAGTCACAAACTCTACAGCAGAAGTCAGTAACTAACTGCCAATGGGCAGTGTGAAGTCTTTCAGAGCTCACAATTTGGCTCTTTCCCCAACCCCCATTTTCCATATTTTAAAATTTTGCATTAGAATCTAGGTTGCATACTCAGAAACCAAGTCTAAAGGATCTGCAAGCTTAGCTGCCCTTTTAGATACCATGTGTATGCACTAGTCTGCTATCGATTCCTCACCCTGCTTCTCCTGAAGGTTTGGATTTTGTTTTGTTGTGTCCTCTTGGAGATTATGACCAAACAATGATGGAGATTGTAGCTCTGGGTTATTACCTGAAATTATAATCAGTTAAGACAAATTACTAAGAGGGGCACTCAAGGAGAAGTTATGAATCTCTGGAATGAAGACTTAGAAATAGATTACACAGATCAAAATTAGCAACCAACATACTACAGATATTTTATCAGGAGATTTAGCACTAATGCAATCATTATAATAACTACCATCTATTGAATTCTTAAAATTAGTAAAATATCATGTTGAATATGCTAACTCTATCAATTTTATATATTATAATATGTAATTAGTAACAGATATGAAGTGATAAAGTAAGCCACATCATTATATTTTAGAACTTATCAAATGATAGCAGAAATAAATACTATAATAATCATTTTACCTATTTATGACATATTTTATGTATACTTATAAATATAAACTTAAAAATAATTTTAAAACACATAGTAATATATGCTTGGTAGTATGTCTGTGTAGTTACAAAGAAGTATGTATGTACTTACATAGGTATGTAGCATATACATAAGTTATAATACATACATATGCATTTGCTGATACATATCTATTTTACCTCCCACTAAGCTATTTCATGCGATCTAAATTAATGTATTTTATTCGAAAATGGAGGAAATGCTTTGCCCCATTCTCATCCAGCTCCACTCCACACTGTTCTATAATAGTGGAGGAACTTATTTGTACACTGTATTTCTTTGTTTTTGTTTTTTTGGGGGGGGGGCATCACACCCGGCAGCCCTCAGGGATTTCTCCTGGCTCCAGGTTCAGAAATTGCTCCTGGCAGGCTCAGGGGACCATATGGAATGCCAGGATTTGAACCAATGACCTTCTGCATGCAAGGCAAAAGCTTTATCTCCATGGTATCTTTCTGGTCCCTATACATTGTATTTTAAGGAGGAAATAGCTAAATAACACTTATTCACCCAGACTCACTTTCTCAGTTTGGACTGCCATCAAAAGCCAGAATTCAGTGATACTTTTCTGAGCTGTAGGGTACACTGTGTGAGAGGACTGAATCTGTCTATGGCTTCCAGAATCAGAGATGTCTGAATAACATAATTAAAGGAATATTTGATTTTTATGTGCCAGATTTCTATCTAAATTTTCCTTCATTTTGAACCAAGTGCTCAAGTAAAATAATATTAAGAAATGAAAAATAGTCAGTGCCAGGGAATAATAAGGAGAAGGAACATTTTGAGTTGTTATACCACAAGAGTTCTATTTAAACATGTGACGTTTCAATTGAGAAGTAAAGACGGTGGGATTGAATGATGTGTGTACTGTGTGAGTGTGTGGGAGGACAGAGATATGCTCCAGGCAAAGAACATTTGTAAAACCTCAGAGGCAGCAAAAAAGCAGGAACTTGGGAGGAACTGAAAGAAAGGCTTTCAGCCAAATGGTGAGTAGAGAATAGAATGAGATCAAGAGAGAGGCAAGACAGATCCATTATGTAGGCCCTTATAAGTCTGAGTCCTATTTAGAATTTTTTGTAAGAATAATAGAAGGTCCCTTGAAGGATCTCAGCAGGAGATAACATAATTAATAGTTTTTTCTTCTTAATCCTCAAAACAACCCTGACAGCAAATTCTATTATCTAGCCCATATTTTCATTGAATAAATTGAAATGCAGAGAAGTTAAATTGCAAATGTATTATTTGAAAGCATCTACAGATGATTCAGTGACCAGATCTTTAACCATGCTGTTTCAAGTGATTAAAAAGATTTAGGATCTAATCTTTAGAAAATTGTATGATATAAGTACATATGTAGACTATGACTAATAATTAATATATAGGAATAATTTAAAAGTGCCCTACTTATCAAAATTATGTTTTCCCATAAGCTTGTAAATCATTCCTATCTATTATAATTTTACATTGCTCTATTTAGGATGACAATCCAGTAAGCTCATCCTTCCAGTTTCTACATTGGAATTCTAAGAGGTTAGGAAAGATTTAACTTTTAACCATAAAAGATATTTTTCTCTGGGTGTTAAATAAACAATTGGATTATCTCACTCAGACTAGTTAATTAAAAATAGAATGGAGGGAGGAGTCTGAAGAATAAGAATGTTTCAGTACTTTAAAAAAAATTTAACAGACTTGAGAAAAAATATTAAACAAGTTACTCTTTATTTCTGTATCAGAAGTGGATATATAATTTAAATATCATTGACTTCATGCAAAATTTCTACGTCAGTTACAAGCAACTTCTCTAACATAAGTGTTTGTTGCTCTTCCTTTAGATAACAAAAATCCATATATCCTGTTTCTCATTATCAAAAGGTAGGGCTCACAATTTTTTAAAACAAATTTTTAGAAAAGATATCTATCTTCCATTTGATCATTTTCTATACGTGAAACTTGACATAAGTTCTGAGTTATGCCAAACAGCAGGTGCCAAGATCTTCAAAGAAACAATGCATGAGTTCGTGTTTCCTTCACTGCACATGTCTTTTGTAGCATCCTGTGTAATAGTTCTATGTTTTTTCCTGTGGAAACGCTCATACCCTTACTATTGCAACTGCAGTTGGGCTTACCAATCAGAATACATGGTGCCTGCCTTGGACTTTTTTTTTGCAAGTCTATTAAGGAAACAGTGGTAGTCATGCTGGATTGAGTTTTGCCTTCTTTCACTTGTAAGGGACCTACTGCTTCTGCATTCACTCAGCCATGAATGCTTGGCTTTTTCATTACAGTTACTAGGACACTAAGAAAGGAGGGCTTCTTTGTTTTTCATTCCTCTCCAGAAAAACAAGAAAATAAAATAGCCCTGGAATCAGTTACTTATCTTCATTCTCTGGGCAGAGACAGTTTTTACTAAAGTGACAATTTTCAAAGGACAACAATTTAATTCACCACATAATAAGATGTAGTCTTTAAATTTTTTTGAAGATTTATATAACCATCGAATGGATATTTGTGGTTTTAATCAATTGGATACAATAGAAAATAGTTAAATACAAGAACTTTAGTTTTTCTCCATAGTCACTTCAAAACTGGTGTGTGTGTGTGTGTGTGTGTGTGAGTTTGTGTGAGTTTGTGTGTGTGTGTCTTGAGCCACACCAGGCATGCTTATTCCTAACTTTGCATTCAGTAACCATGTATGGTGGAGTTGGGGTCTATATGTGGAGCTTGGGATAGAACACTGGTAGGTGGTATGCAGAAAAAGGGCCCTATCCACTGTACTATCACTCATGCCCAAAACTGGATGTTTGAATTTACTTTACTTCTGGTCTTGAAACAAATGTTGGGTGGGTTCCCTAGTTTTCTGATCTGTGTAATTGACAGAAACAGTCCAATTTAAGTGCTAAAATGTCCTGTCTGATCAAGCATAGTCAACTTGGTATTGTTCATTCACTCTGAAATGCATTTCGCCAAAGCACTCTAACTTAGGTCTGGAAACCTTCCTTGTAGCTTGAGTGAACTGAGCTCTGAAAACTAGTTTGTTTGTTTTTTTCCTTCAAATACTCTTCCCTCACTATTAGCTTCTGCTGCATCAGATCCCCCAAGGACCAAATCAATGTGAGGAAGAGATTAAGAGAAAAAATAGTCTCATAAACAATGGATGCAGCAGTACTTTTATGGCTCTTTGTTCCTTGTGTCTTCCCCAGCCCGTTCTCCCTCCCACTTCCCTATGGTAGCTGGTGTTTAAACACCAGAAATGCCTCCTCAGATATAGCAGTTTTTACCACTGATCTCCATCCAGTTCCTTTGGGTTACATCTGACTTCTTTCTTTCCACACACTCAGTGCTTACACCAAACTTCTCTCATGCTCTCCACAGCTTCAAGAAAGTTCAATTAGTCAGCACTTAATTCAGATAAAGTCTTGCCCTATCTTCTTCAAAGCTGAACCTCAAAGAGCTTTACATATCCCATCCCACATGACTATTACCAATAACAAGCAGATACATATGACCAAGTATATAATTTCATAGATATGGATGTAAAATTGTAAAAGGAATTGCTGTAATAATCAACAAAGTTGAAGTCATTTTGTGGTAAGGAATGTATCATGTATATGTGGGTGGTCATACTAAGTATTACCAATCTTTATTAATACTGAGATCATGTATATATAACTATCCTCAAACAGACTCCATTATATAAACTCTCTTAATTCTCACTGAAACACTATAAATTAGATTTTATTATTCTCCCATTTAATAGAAGAAGTTAGAGGTTTATGAGTTTAAGTAACGCTTGCCTAATATTATACACCTGGTCAATGATAGCACTGGAACTCAAGCATGGTACCAGTGTTTGATGCATGTGTTTGCTTCACTGTAATTAGTATGTTGGACTGCCTCCTCTTGGGAACGGAACAGTATGTTATTAGCTTCAGTAATGACTGTAGCTATACTATTTAAATGTATTCTTGCATCTGTAGCCAAAGGTTTTGCCTAGATAACTGACTATAACGGCAGCTTTCATCTCTGGATAGTGATAGAAATCTTTCACTTAGGAGGTGTGTTCTGGCTACAGGTCTGTACATGACTATAATTTTCTTATTAACAATACAAAAACAAATTCCAAGTCTTCATTCTCTCACATATCTTTTTTGCCTAGTAAGTTAACAATAAAATCAACAATGTTGTGATCCCATTTATTCTGAATTAATAAAATATATAGGATATTTAATTATGATTTCTAAGATTTTGCTATGCATTTTGGATTATAACTGACAAAAAATTGTGGCAACTTTGGGTATTGAGGAAATTCTGATTATTCATAAAATAGCTCCTGAGGGGGGGAAAAACTTAGAACATTACCTAAAAGCCACATTTTTCATCATAGTTGCATAACAGAAAATGAATTTCTTTATAGACCAAGAGCATACTGAAACCTTGAAATAAATGTGGTTTGTGGCTACTAGGCTTAGAGAGACATTTGTAGCAGAGCTCAATAGCAAAAAAAAAAAAAATGAGGACAGACTTGAGGATGGTCATTATCTTAATGCACAGTCAGTAAAAGAATTTAAGGTGGAAAGGATAGATGCATAAACCATATTATCCAATGACCTTGCTTAAACCAAATATAAGTAAGCATTTCCAAATTCATTATTAGATGCATATAATGCTTTATGAAAACAAAATTCTTGATCAAGTAGTGTAAAAAATATTTTAAGCACTACTCTCTTAGGGAAATTTATAAGATAATCATATTAAAGTGCAGGAGTTCTAAAAATGATAATTATTGTATTTTAATATGGAATTTCTTAGATATGTTCTATCAAAAACATCATTTTGTGCAACTTCTTTATTCTGTTGTACAGTAACTTCTAAAAAGTTAATCAGAATCAGAGCAATCGCACAGTAGTTGGGTGTTTGGCTTGCACATGACCGATCTAAGATAGACCTTGGTTTCATCCCCCAGCATCCCATATGGTCCCCTAAAGCAGAAGCAATTTCTGAACACATAGCCAGGAGTAACCCCTGAGCGTCACAGGGTGTGGCCCAAAAAGCAAAAGAAAAAATGAAATAAAAAGTTAATCTAGTGTAATTATGTAACCTTACATTTATATAGGTAATGTTCAAATAATACTGTTGACTATAACTTTTTGCAGCCATGTTACTTAAAAAGCTTTAATGAACATTATTTGAAGGAAACTATCTTTAAAATCTTACAAATGTGCCTGGAATATAGTACAATTAAGACACATGACTAAAATGCCTCCAATATAAACTCAGTAGCACCACATGGTTGTTTCCTAACCATCTCAGAATGCAGATACTGGGAGGCTTTTGAGCCTCTCCAACTGCAGCTGTGGAAACCCCAGTATCACCAAGATGCCCTGGGTAATTCTCAATACCACAGAGCCCAAAGATGATTAAGTTTACATTGAATCACTGACCCAGTAGTTAAGAATTACTGGTGGAACTTCCAGTGCTCTTGAGTACATATTGGAAGCATTCCCAAAATTAGTGAACAATGAACAACTTTAACAAATATAATGGTGTAAATATTCTAGATTCATGTTTAACTTCCATAGAATTCAAGCTGGTGATACAGCTTCATACTAAATGAAAATCATGGAGTCTTCAGGATACGATGCTAATAAAAAAATTAGCCTATCTCTTCATAGATATGAAACAAGCTATGAATAAAGAACACAGAAAACATAAAAATGCATGAAATAATGATAGGATAGAAGACACTTTTAAAACTCTATAGAAGTATTTATTGAGAAGCATTTTTCTTTTTAAAACTATGAAAAAAATCTAAGGAACAAAAAAGTTATTGCAAGTATCACATGCAAATAGTTCAACATTTGACTAATATTTCCTTATATCCTATTTAGAGGAAAAGTGCTTTTATGAAGTGAATATTCCCTGTTATAGAAACAAACTTTCAAAAGTCTTCTTTAAATAGCTTCTTCCTCAAAAATATTTTATTAGATAGTATGTGTCATGGGCCATGCAAATTTTTTGATGATAAAATTGTCTATTTTGGAGACCAGAAAGACAACACAACAAATTGGGTACATGCTTTGCAGATGGAAGACCTGTGTTTGATCTTTGACAAAGGTTGTTGGAAGTCTCCTCATGTACTTTGCAGTAGAAGTCTTTGAGTGTGAATAATAATTGAACTACTAATGAAATAATTATCCTGCTGGTTATGTCCCAGAACTCTTTCCAAACTCTTTCTTTAACATTAAATAATTCTACCAAAGCTATGGCTATATACCTCTTGATATATAAATTCCCAATATCCACCATCAATTTTCCAGTACATAACCATCACTAAGAAGATCCTCTTAACTGTTCTTTCCACTGCTTTTTTATTATCATTCTAGAAATCTATTTTCACTGAGTCTAAAAGTTAGTTTTATTGGGCCGAAAAGATAGCACAGAGGCATTTGCCTTGCAAGCAGCAGACCCAGGACCTAAGGCCATTGGTTTGAATCCTGGTGTCCCATATGGTTCCTTGTGCCTGCCAGGAGCTATTTCTGAGCAGATAGCTGGGAGTAACCCGTGAGTACTGCCGGGTGTTGCCCAAAAAACAAAAACAAAAACAAAAAAAGATAGTTTTATTGTTTTCTGTTAATTTCTTTCTACTAGTTACTCACATTTCACATTACTCACATTTCACATGCATAAAATTATTTAATACT
Source organism: Suncus etruscus (assembly GCF_024139225.1). Classification (NCBI taxonomy): domain Eukaryota; kingdom Metazoa; phylum Chordata; class Mammalia; order Eulipotyphla; family Soricidae; genus Suncus; species Suncus etruscus. The sequence continues at coordinate 30,694,060 of NC_064863.1, forward strand.
TGCTTTTAATTTTCTCTTTTATTTTAATTTTTAGGCCAATCCCAACTGTGTTTGAGGTTCACTCCTGGCTCTTTTCAAGAATAACACCTAGTGGGGCTTGAGGGGAACCACAGGCAGTGCTAGGGATTGAAAAGGGCCTGCCTTGTACAAAACAAGTGCCTTACCCACTGTACTGTCTCTTCAGTCCAATTCCCTTTTTAAAGTCATTACAATCACCTCCATATTCATCAACTTTATTCAAATGCACTATTTTATCTTTATTTTTGTTGATTAACAGCAACTTGAGGGATGAAAGAGTGAGAAATTAGTGTGATTTTTTGTTTTATTCTATGATGCCAGGGATCTAACCCAGAAACTCATGCAAAAGTGGCATATATGCTTCTTATACTAAACTGAGTTAAATCCCTAACTATATCTACATATATCTACATTATATGTATCCCATAGGTGTATACATATACATTAATGTTAGAGTAGTCCTTGTAAATATTATTTCACATAAAATTTAGGCAGTGATTTTAACCTGAAACTGATGATACTGTGCATTTTTATAAATTTTGGCATATCTGAAGGTTATATGTCATTTATTTAAAAATATTCTTAAAGCATAAAACCTCTTGGTTCATATGGGATCTTTTTGTAGAAATAAAACAGGCTTGAAGATGGGATTTTTCTTCTGTGGGATCATAGGATCTTTATGTGTTTCATTCAGCGGGACCCAGATTACCATTTAATGGAGCCTCGTGACTCAGACCAGATTGTAGGATTTGCAATAAAACAGGCTGTACAAATGAAACAGTTCCATATATGTTTGAAAATCCAACACAAAAGTTACGTATATGTTAAGTGGGTCTTAGAGAGCATCATGGAGAATAGACATTCTGTTGTTATGGATTATTTTGGAGCAGGAAGTGGATTTGAGAGTTTACATAGTAGAATGAGTGCCTATTTGGAGTTTCAAGAAAAACCTTATCTCTCCTACCTAAGTTTCTAGCTTCCAAGGCCTAGACTGCAGATATCATTGGAATGAGGAAGAAGCAGACTCAGAGATGCTCAGGTGGCTAAGAGGATGTTTCTGAATACATTAAAGATATACCATGGAGATGTTTAGAAAGAGTTGAAAAGAACAGAAGGATAGAACAGGCACTCTAAGACCTGAGGTTTAATAAGTGAGACCAACTTATTTTCTACATTTCACAATATTATGTCTGACAGAATATATACCAAACAGGAAAACATAATTTTCTTAGATATTTCAGTGAAGATTGAATATAAGGAGTGGGTAACTCAGGATATTGGGATCTCTAATAGAAAAAAATATGAGTAATAGAATAAGTCCAGAACTTATAAGCAAGTAACTACTACCCAAGGGCTGTGGGGAATTGGGGTTGACAAAAGGAAAAATGTGTAGTGAGGCACACCTTAAAGCAGAGGGCTTACAGAGTTGAAGTTCTGACTAGAATACTCTCTTTATTGGCACTGGCATCATTAAGAAATGCAAGGAGGGGCAGGAGTGATAGCACAGTGATAGGGTGTTTGCCTTGAACGAGGCTAACCTCGGATAGACCCAAGTTGGATTTCCGGCATCCCATATTCCGAACCTGCCAAGAGCAATTTCTGAATGCAGCTCCAGGAGTAACCCCTGAGTTCCACCGGGTGTGACCCAAAAAGTATGCAAGGAGATTTATTCTGCTAGATGCAAGAAGAGTGTAAGATAGACAGTAACTTGGGGTTGAGTTGATGCTGTAAGATAGAGCTAAGAAGAGAAGCAAGAAATAGTTTTACATTCTACCTAGACTCCTTCACATGAGTTTTAATGGCAGAACCTAACAGGACATATGCTGGCAAAGTCATATCATGCAGAAGCCTAGTGTAAATCCTCACTAAAGGTTATTCAGTCTTGAAAACTGATATGAAGCTAATAGATACTAAAGAGAACAGTTTTACCACAGATTGAGAAAAATCAGAGTATATTTCCTAGGGAATGTTTTTGGCTACAAAAAAACCATTAAGCCTCTAAATTAAGCCTCTAGATATCAAATAATATTAATGTTAAATTATAGTTTGGATTTAGTCTTATATTCATTAAAAGTCTGTTTGAAGTTCAAAACCAGCCTTGGTCACAATCAATTCAGGACAGAAAGAAGAAATCATTTCTCGAACACAGCACAACCACCCAGATTGCTTGGACTGAACCCACTAAAACATGTTTACAAAACTAGTATATGCATATCCAAAAGATAGAAGGTAACTGTCATTCCTGGTGAAACACTAGGCATATTTATGAAGCAGGTTTGCACAACATAATTTATTTCAGCACTCAGTATAATAGCAAGAAGATGAAATCAATTTAGGTGTCCAACACAGATGAGTAGATAAGGAAGGCATAGTGTGTAAACATAATGGAATACTACACAAGTGTAAGTAATAATGAAATAATATAATTCAATACAATGTCAAAAGAACTGTATATATTATTTAAAACAAAATGAGTCAGAAAAGGACAAAATACCAAGTGATCTCAATAATATGTGGTTATAGAAAAATGACAAGATGAGGAATGCTAAGTATCTAGAGGGGATATCCAGAGTGTTGCAAGTCAGTCCCTGAAGAGGTTGACTGATGGAGGGATGGAAGATGAATTTGACCACAGATTACAGAAATGAGAAGAACAAGGAAGGAAAGAAACAGAGCTGAGGAAGAATAGTAAGTAGAGGTGAACAGGGGATCAAAGGCCTTGTACATGTAAACTCTATTATTAATACTTTAAGTTCAGGATTCAAACTAAAACAACCATACTCAAAGCTTTTCCTTTTAAGGAGGCAAGCTAGAAGTGGGAGGGAACCTGGGTACATTGGTGGAAGGAACTTGATGCTAGTGGTGGAACTGTGGTTGTAATATTGTACAGCTGCAATTCAACTAACAATATATAAATCATAGTGTCTTAATATTTACTTAGAAATGAAAAATTTGTTTTGTTTTGTTTTTGGGCCACACCCATTTGATGCTCAGGGATTACTCATGGCTACGCGCTCAGAAATCACCCCTGGCTTGGGGGGACCATATGGGACACCGGGGTAATCGAACCACGGTCGGTCCTTCCTTGGCTAGCGCTTGCAAGGCAGATACTTACTTCTAGCGTCACCTCATCGGCCCCTAGAAATGAAAAATTTTAAATAAGCTTATACAGTGCCACTTTCTTCGTAGCTGTTAGAGTGAGGAATGTTTTCCAAGGATATGCTGAACAATACACTTCCAGTACAAGCCACAGCCTTGACATTTAAAATCACTATACAAATCTTTGTGATCTGAATTAGAAAATTATGAAATAAAACTGTTGGAAGATGAATGCCAAAGGATTAATTTGTGACTGAGACACAATGGCTTAATGGAGTAACTGAAAAGCAAAAATGGAACTATTAGGATGCTCTGAAATTTATTTTTCTCCTAAGCTGTGTGATAGCATCAATACTGATATTTTTTCTCATTTTAATTTTGTTCAATTCAAAATGTAAATTTGAAAACTTAGTGTTATATTAAGTTACTCTGCTGAAATGTTTACTAGAAAGTATGACAAAGTCATTATTTTTGAAAAAACATTGTTTTGTTTGTTTGTTTATTTGTTTATGGGGCAGTTCCCGAACAGTGTTCCTGGTGATTCTTGGCCTAGGATGACTCACTAGCCCTGTGATGTTGAGGTGAGCTGGGTCATCCCCTACCATTGAAGTGCTCTGGAAGCTCATGGAGTTTAGGGATTAAAATTTGTATATAAATTAACCCAGATAGTATCTTCCTAGACACTGAATAATAAATTTAAATTTACTTATTTTAAAACAAAGTATTTAACCAATAGTAGTTATAACATATATGTTTTAAAAGTATAGGTTCAAACTCCTTCAAAGACATGTTACCACAGTACTCCTACCACTAAAGTACCCATAGCCTTCAACCACCATCCATCCATTTGATTTCTGTATCATTTTTCCTCAGGTAATTATACTCTCTGTTAATCTCAACTCTGCAGTCAGAATTCAACTTTCAGTCTTGTTCTGAGTTTCCAGCATTCAGTTTTATATTTTTACAACTTTAGACATATTAGAAGTGATTTAGTAATACAAATATATATAATTTGAGACTTAAAGTATTGACTGAAATATATTCTCCTACTTTCTAAGACACAAAGATTGGAATTTGAACAACATATATTTATAACTGTTCATGCATATTTAATTTTGGAGCATATATAATTTTAACATAATGTGACATTGGAAAACAATGGGATGAACGTTTATATGGCTCATATATAAGTTTTATATGGATGAACTTTTACAAGTAAAGTCTATTTTTCTCTAACTTCTGATCACATTTCTTCCTGTCTTACCTTGTTCTCTCTTAAACACATATTTCTCTCTCTTTTTCTCTCTCTTTTCCTTCACATCTTTCTAAATTATATTTGAATGAAAACTATTTTTTAACACATACAAAATTTTCTCTTTCTTTATTTGAACTTGCAAACACAAGTGTATTAGATTACTTTGCCCCTTGCATAGGGATTAGACCTGAAGCCAGGCTATGGAGATCAGTTTGGAGGTATGCCTAAATTGTCTATTTATTCAGCAGACTTTTATTTTATTTTATTATGATTTCAGACTGGGAATAAAGTCACTAGATAGTCTGGGATAAGGTATTTATTATATGAATCAGATTTTATAATTGTGGTAGGCACTGAGGAACTAACAACAGGTCTCCGCGGGATAGTTTAGATGATCACAAGTTAGCAAGCAAACAATCTTGGAAGCCAAATTTATCCAGTCGGTAAATTGAGACATAAAAATGGTCTCATGGAGAATTTTATGGGGAATTGTTCCTTCTGTTGGCCTGTTCACTTGAGATTGCCCCAAGTGCCAAAGAGCTTAAGTTAATAGAGGAGGTTACTATTGATCACTGGAGCCAGAAAGCTGGAAGAAAACCTAAGGGCAGAGGAGAAATAAAATACTATGCAACAGACTGATTATAGTTTTATCTGTCCATTCATTCATCTGAATTCAATTGAATTGAATTACTTCCAGTTTTGCAACATATAATAATTTTTATTTTTATTAACTCTATAACCAGGGTATTATGTAAATTGGGAGTTTAGGAGATGATGTTTCCTAGTTTTACCAAGATAATATAATAACTCACCATAGCCTGTCTGGTTATGAAACTTACAAGCAATGTACAAAATAGAAATAGTAACAGGGTATTTATGAGGATATAATGATATTACACATATAGATTATAAGATTTTTATCCCATGATAAACACTGAGACACATTTTAATATGAATTAATTAGATAAATAAAAACAAAAATAGTATGAGTATCTCAACCCAATGTTAATTACAGCTATACCTCTCAGGACTACACATCTTGGTTGATTCCCCAATCAATAACAGGGCATGGCTGTAATCAGACCTACTAGACGTAACAGGTTGATTCCGGAGACTTGAAACTTATCCACAGAATTTTATCTCAACATCTCCCAGAGGATCATGCTAAACCTCTTACTAATGGAAGGCACAACTAGAGTTAGTCTACTCTTCCTTCTGATTATCAAACTACTTCAGTACAGGTCAAACAAAGGCTTTCCAATTCTCTTCTTTTCTTTCATAGGCAAATTCATTTTTTTACTTTAACATATTTTATTTATTCTTATAAATAAATTCTTTGATTTAATAATCATGAGGAACATAGGAAAAGTTGTTCATAATTGAGTTTCAGTCATATGATGTATAACACCCTTCATTAGTGCACATTTTCCACCACCAATGTCCACAGATTCCCACCTTCCACCCACTGCCTGCCTCTATAGAACTTTTCTTCTCTCTCTCACTCCCTCTCCCACTCACTCACTCATTAACTCTTCTTTTTTATTTTAGACACTGTAGTCTGCAATATTGTTATTGAAGAGGTAACACACATATCATATTTACCTCCTTTCAACACTCAGTTCTTGTCTAGATTGATCATTTCCAAATATCATTATCATAATGGTCTCTTCTCTGAAATAACTGTACTGCTCTGCTAATTGTGGTAAGCTTCCTATTATGGACTGGTCCTCCTGGCTCTCATCTCTATTGTCTTTGGATATTATTACCATATTATTTTGTTTTATATCCCATAAATGAGTACAATCATTCTATGTCCATCCCTATGTTTTGCTCAGTATAATACTCTCCATATCCTATATAAGTAAATTTCATGACTCATTTTTCCTAAGAGCTGTGTAGTAGTGCACTGTGTAGATACACATAGTTTCTTTATCCACTAATTTGTACTTGGGCACTCAGGTTGTTTCAAGATTTTGTTTATTGTAAATAGTGCTTAAAGGAACAAAGGAGTGTGGGGAGGTTTCTGTATTATGTGTTTGGACCCCTTTGGTATATTTCTCAGAGTGCTATTTCTGGGTCATATAAAAGTTCAATTTCTAATTTTTGAGTAATGTCCATATTGTTTTTCCAAAAAGCTGGACCACTTGATATTCTCACCTGCAGTGAAAAGGAGTCTCTTTCCCTATATCTGTGACATAGAAAAATTTCTATCATGTTTAATGAGTTACTGATGTTCTCTTCTTAAAGAACATCAATTAATATCTGTGCAAAAGAAAAATATGGCACCTATATAAAATAAGGCCTATAAATCAGAAACAAAGAGGAATAATAGGTGATTAATTATGAACAAAAGACATTTTATTGTAGCCCCCCAAAGCTATCTGAATATTTATTCTAGAGTTATTTATTTATACAGAATTTTAAACAACTTTATGTATGTAGCATTTGCATTAAAATACCTAATTTTTTTGTACAAAAGACATACTATGATTGGAAATCTTGTAATTAAACAGGGAAAAATGCTGTTATATTGAGATATTAATAGTAAGAATGTAGAAGCCATTTGCATACATAGTCTTTCTCCAATTTTTACATTTATCCATTAGACCCTATCAGGGTGTAAAACCACTACTATAAGAATATCCTGAGATGGGTATTCATTTTCAATATTCCCTGAAATACATTCTACTCTTTACAATTCAATAATAATAAACTGCTATCAATTCTAGTCTAAAAGTTAGTTCATATGATATTTTGATAAGGCTTTAAGGGATGTTACAGATAAACAGAGGCATATTAAATACTTAAAAAGTTTATTAAAAATCTATTCAAATCAGATAGTTAGGAACACTCTGCCAATAAGTATTAAAGCAAGTGTTCTAGCAACTAATGAAGCAAAGAAAGAAAGTAATTTCATTGGCTGGAAATAAAAGCTTAGTTAACAAATTCTTAGTAACAAATTCTGAATGTCCTAGTGTTTTGATTTTATAGCTTTGGTGCCATTCAAGGCTTGGATTTTGGTTCAATCATGTAGTCCATGATAGCATTGGAGTCACATGACTCTAATGGTCATGATTCTGAGTGTATAATATTCAAAGCACAGTGGACATGATTACTTTTTCATGCATACAAGGAAAGAGTTGTGTTTTTAATATGCTATATTATAATATATGTGTTCAAAAATACAATTTGCTTTAATATATAAAACTCAACATAAATAAATGTGATTGCTTGGTCAGAGAAGTGAGAAAAGATAAAATATTAAAACTAAAATCTACACTGACAACTCAGCAAAATACTTTTGTGAAGCAAAAACAGCTAAATATTTAATCATTGTGAGCAAGTTTTAGGTTGCCAAGTTAATAGCATGCATTGTCAGACCATCCATAGAGGAAGAATTTGTTAAAGAATGCCTTCTTTCTGTTGCCAAAGAGATGTGTCCAAAGAAGGCTTATTTATTTAGTACAGTGAGTCTTTCAGGATCTACAATTACATGAAGGATTGAAGAAGTGGTAGACAATTTGCATCATCATTTGCAAAACTCTGCTAAAAATAAAAGTTCCTATTTTTTTCTTGGCACTTGACTAAAGCAATGTTTGTGATTCTGCATGACTTCTAATTTTTAGTTGTGGGACGAATGTCTAAGTCACAGTAGAGTTTGCTGCACTACAAAACATCAAAGGAACAACTAGAGGAGAGGATCTCTATGAAAAGGTTTTGTCAAACTATGAATGTTTTGGAACTGGACTGGGCTAAGCAACTATCCAGTGTAACAACTGATGGTGCTCCTAGCATGGTGGGGTCTAAGAAAAGAATAATTGCCTGCACTAACCAAGAGACGGACAAGCATAACCATTCTCATCCAAAAGCCATAAACAGCCTCATCACTGCTGTGTCTGGTTTACTTCAAGACTGGTTGTCAATGGATCCTCAAAGAGCTCCCAGAATGAGGAATTGACTCCCATTCCCCTATCCCCTAGGAAGGGTTCCATATATAACAATCCACCAGCAAGTGATGTGTAGTAAATCACTGATGTGGGACTCTGTATAAAAATTGTGATATTTTGTGTTATCTTCATTAGAGCTAATGCACTAAACCAAAGACAATTTCAGGATATTTTTGTCTGAGCTAAATGCTGCCTAAGAAAATGGTCTGTAACACAAAGAAGACCATTGGCTGAATCGAGGGAGAGTTTTGAAACATTTCAGTGGCTTACTTCCACAGGTTATAGTTTTCCTGCTTTCAAAAATAAAACAGAAAAACAAAAACAACAGCAAAAAATAAGAGAGCTTTATGATGCAGAATAAAAATGGCACCTCACCTTTCTGACAGATGCAACAGAGCTACTCAACAGTTTCAACATGCAACTTCAAAAAAAGGGAAAGCTCATCTGTGATATGCAATCACAAGAGAAAGCATTTGATGTAAAATTAGGCCTCCTCAAACAAGTGAAGGAGGAAGATTTATCTCCCTACAACTCAAAATCTGTTTTGAGTTAGTAGAAAAACCACTGACTGCATTCACAAAAAACAGAAAAACAAAAAACATGTGATTTAAAGAGCTTCATCTCCATGAACAGGACATAGAGCTTTTCCGTAATTCATTTTCTACTGACACTGAAAATATGGATACAATTTACCAAATGAAACTGGCTAAACTGCAGAATTCTAAGTCTCTGAAAGAGGCATTCATTCAAACAGCCTTCCTAATTTCTATGTATCTTTTCCCTCTAAGACATAACCTAATCTCAGGAACCATGAATGTAAAATGACAACAATCTTTGACATGCCCTGGATGTGATAGGACCTGTATTGTAACCCTCCTACCACATAATCCCCTGACTTTGCTGAATGTTGCCCTCGTGGTCTCAAACACTGCCAGCTGGCTCTAGTGACCCCTAGCACTATGGTACCTATGCAGCTTTGTGTCCTAGAATCCATTGAACTACTCAGCCTAACTGTCTTAGAATCATTGGTAGTAGTATCCAAGTTCCATAGGACCTCCTAAGGGTCTCAAATAAAACATAAAAATAAAAATTCAATATGATAAAGCAATAAATAGCTCTCCTAGGCAATTAATTATCTGAATACTAATTTATTATTTTAAAGAGATCTGCACCCAAATGACCATAGCAACATTAGTCACAATAGCCAAAACACAGAACCAATCTAAAAGGCATTCAAAGACTACTGAATAAGGAAGCTATTGTATATACTCAATAAAATATTACTCAATTGTTAAGAGAAATAAAAGTGTGCTTTCAAAGTGGATGACTCCAAAGGTGATTACGCTACGTGAAATAAGAAATGTAAAGAGACAATTATTTAAGGAATAGTTTCTCTTGTTTGTAGAATTAGTAATTCAAAAAACTAATTGTAAAACAACAATATCGACAGACAGACTCCTTAGACTCAATGAAAACTATGATGAAGGAGGCAGCAGGTTCACTCTGAGGACTTCAAGGGAAACTTCCTCTGCGCCTATCTGCCTGTGTTTTTGAATCCCTGAAGATTTCCTCAGAGGCCTAGAGAGCGCACCCTCAAAAAACTGCATTTTGAAGCTGCCAAGTAAGTACATTCTGGCTGCGGGGGTCGCTGTCCAATAAGCTGAGGTCTCTGGCCTGTGGAGGCTCCACACTGCTGTGCATTTGTTTACTCTGAGGACTTCAAGGGAAATTTCCTCTGCACCTATCTGCTTGTGTTTCTGAATCCCTGAAGATTTCCTCAGAGGCCTAGGGAGCGCACCCCCAAAAAACTGCATTTTGAAGCTGCCCAGTAAGTACATTCTAACTGCAGGGGTCGTTGTCCAATAAGCTGAGGTCTCTGGCCTGTGGATGCTCCACACTGCTGTGCATGTGTTCACTCTGAGGACTTTCAACTAGAGGCAGCAGAAGAGCACGCGGCTGCTTGCACTTTCTAACCAGTGAACCCCACCACAACAAGCAGGAAAAACCACACAACAAGAGTGACAATGGGGAAACATCGCAGGCAAACACCATCCACAGAGAATGAAGACGAAAGCTCGGTTGACCTAATCAATTCCAACCACCTGATTAACCTCTCTGATAAGGAGTTTAGAATAGAAATATAGAAGATGTCCGTAGAACTCAAAAAAAGCATAGATCCATCTGAACAGAGCACAAAGACAGAAATCAGAAAACTTCAAACTGAAATAACAGATCTGAAAAACACAGTTGCTCAACTGAAAACCTCAATGGATAGCGTTGCCAACAGGATATCAGCAGCTGAGGAGAGAATGGGAGTACTGGAAGATGTGATGCAGAAAAACTCAACACAACAGAAGAAATTGGAAAAGAACCTTAAGACAAATGAACAGGCAATGAAAAAAGTACTCAAGGAATGCGAACAGATGAAAATAGAAGTCTTTGATAAACTCAACAGAAACAACATAAGAATCATTGGAGTCCCAGAAACCCAGGAAGGAGATCTCCAGGAAGAATCAACTGTCAAAGACATCATCAAAGAGATACTGCCAGAGTTAAAGACTACATGGAATCAAATCCTGCATGCCCGAAGAGTATCAGCCAAAAAAGACCCAAAGGAAAACACCCCAAGACACATCCTCATTACAATGACAAATCCCACTGATAGAGATAGAATACTGAAAGCAGCAAGATCAAAAGGGAAATTACATTCAAAGGAGGATCCCTAAGACTTACAGCAGACATGTCACAAGAAACTCTCGAGGCCAGAAGACAGTGGTGGGGATATTGTGACAAGACTAAATGAAATGAATGCCTCACCGAGAATACTGCACCCAGCCCGACTCACGTGCAGGTTAGAAGGAAGAATACATAGCTTCATGGATAAACAACAGCTGAGAAACTTCATAGATGATAAACCAGCCTTAAAGGAAAAACTGACAGGTCAACTCTAAGACAAGAGAGACCAACAAACACAGCAAACTTATCTACAAAAATGACATTAAATCCTACGACAATCATCTCCCTCAATGTTAATGGACTAAATTCACCAATTAAAAGACACAGAGTGGCAAAATGGGTCAAAAAGATGAATCTAACTTTCTGATGCCTACAAGAAACACATCTGAATAGTCAGAACAAACATAGACTCAAAATCAAAGTCTGGAGAAAAATCATCCAAGCAAACAACACCCTCAAAAAAGCTGGGGTGGCCATATTAACATCTGATGACACCAACTTTATACTCAGAAAAGTGGTAAGGGACAAAGATAGGCACTATGTACTAATCAAGGGATATGTGCAACAGGAAGAAATCAGACTATTAAACATATATGCACCCATTGAGAGACCAGCAAATTATCTATTACAATTACTGACAAATCTGAAAGAAGAAATCAATAATAACACAATAATTGTGGGAGACCTCAACACGGCCCTATCAACACTTGATAGGTCAACCAGACTGAAACCCAACAAAAACATACTAACCCTGAAAAGAGTTATGGAAGAAAGAGGACTAGTAGATATATACAGGACAGTCCATCCCAAAAAGCCTGAATACACATTCTTCTCCAATGTACATGGGTCATACTCCAGAATAGACTACATGCTGACACATAAAACATACCTCCATAAAATCAAGAGGATAGAAATCTTGCAGGCTACCTTTGCTGACCACAAGGCTCTGAAATTAGTTGTGAAATACAAAGCCACACAGAAGAAAAACTTTAACAATTGGACATTAAACACCCTGCTACTGAATAACCAATGGGTCTGAGATGAAATCAAAAAGGAAATCAAAACTTTCCTGGAAACAAATGATAATGAAGACACAATGCGCCAGAATCTCTGGGACACAGCAAAAGCAGTCCTGAGAGGAAAATTTATAGCTCTAAAAGCACACATCAGGAAGGAAGAAGGGGCATACCTGAATAACTTAATGACGCAGCTCAAAAAAATTAGAAAATGACCAACAAAAGAAACCAAAAATAGGGAGACAGAAGGAAATAACAAAGCTGAAAGCAGAACTCAATGAAGTGAAAAACCAAAAAATGATTCTAAAGATCAATGAAAGCAGAAGTTGGTTCTTCGAAAAAACAAACAAGATTGGCAAAACTCACAAAGAAAGAGAGAGAGAAAGAAATCTGATAACCCGTATTAGAAATGAAAAGGAGGAGATCACGACAGATATTGCAGAGATACAAAGGGTAATCAGAGACTACTTTGAGAAACTTTATGCTACTAAACATGAGAACCTAGAAGAAATGGAAAAATTTTTGGACACATATTACCTTCCACATTTAAGTAAAAAGAATGTAGCATATATAAACACCCCCATCACTACTGAGGAAATTGAAACTGTAATAAAACATCTGTCCAAAAAGAAAAGCCCAGGCTCAAATGGATTTCCTAATGAATTTTTTCAAATCTTTCAAGAGGAGCTACTACCAATCCTAGCCAGGCTCTTCCACGAAATTGAAAAAACGGGAACACTCCCAAACAGCTTTTATGAAGCCAACATCACCTTGATACCAATACCAGACAGAGATGCTGTCAAAAAAGAAAATTACAGACCAATTTTCCTTATGAAAGCTGATGCAAAGATCTTCAACAAAATCCTGGCAAATAGGATCCAATGCATCATCAAGAAGATCATACACTACGACCAAGTTGCTTTCATCCCAGGCATGCAAGGATGGTTTAACATCCGTAAATCTATCAACATCATACACAACATCAGCAAGAAGAAAAATAAAAATCACATGATCATATCAATAGACGTAGAGAAAGCATTTGATAATATCCAACACCCATTCTTGATCACACTCTCAGCAAGATGGGAATGGAAGGAACCTTTCTCAATCTAGTTGAAGCCATCTACCACAAGATAATGGCAAATATTATCTTCAAGGGAGAAAAACTAAAAGCCTTTCCTCTAAATTCTGGTACAAGACAAGGCTGTCCGCTCTCACTACTCCTCTTCAAAATAGTACTGGAAGTTCTTGCTATAAGGATCAGGCAAAAAAAAAAAGATATCAAGGGAATCCAGATTGGAAAGGAAGAAGTCAAGCTCTCGTTGCTTGCAGATGACATGATACTCTACTTAGAAAACCCTAAAGACTCTACCAAAAAGCTTCTAGAAACAATAGATTCATATAACAAGGTGGCAGGCTACAAAACCAACCTACAGAAATCAATGGCCTTTTTATACACCAATAATTAAAGGGAAGAGATAGAAGTCAGGAAGGCAATTCCATTCACAATAGTGCCACACAAACTCAAATACCTTGGAGTCAACTTGACCAAAGACGTGAAGGACCTATACAAAGAAAACTATAAAGCTCTGCTCCAAGAAATAAGAGAGGACACATTGCAATGGAAACACATACCGTGCTCATGGATTGGCAGGATTAACATAATTAAAATGGCAATACTCCCCAAAGCATTATACAGATTTAATGTGATCCCCTTAAAAATACCCATGACATTCTTCAAAGAAGTGGATAAAACACTTATGAAGTTCATCTGGAACAATAAGCACCCTTGAATAGCTAAAGCACTTTTAGGGAAAAGGAAAACTGGAGGCATTACTTTTCCCAACTTTAAACTGTACTACAAAGCAATAGTTATCAAAACAGCATGGTATTGGAATAAAGACAGACCCTCACATCAGTGGAATAGGCTTGAGTTCTCAGACAATGTTCCCCAGACATACAGTTACCTCATTTTTGACAAAGGAGCAAGAAATCCTAAGTGGAGCAGGGAAAATCTCTTCAACAAGTGGTGCTGGCAGAACTGTTTAGCCACTTGTAAAAAAGCGAACATAGACCCCCAGTTAACATCATGTACAAAGGTAAAATTCAAATGGATTAAAGACCTTGATATCAGACCTGATACCATAAGATATATAGAACAACACGTTGGTAAAACACTCCACGACATTGAGTCTACAGGCATCTTCAAGGAGGAAACTGCACTTTCCAAACAAGTGGAAGCAGAGATCCACAGATGGGAATACATTAAACTGAGAAGCTTCTGCACCTCAAAAGAAATAGTGGCCAGAATACAAGAGTCACCCACCGAGTGGGAGAAACTAATCAACCAACACCCTTCAGATAAGGGGCTAATATTCAAAATATACAGGGCACTGACAGAACTTTACAAGAAAAAAAAATCTGATCCCATAAAAATATGGGGAGAAGAAATGAACAGACACTTTGATAAAAAAGAAATACAAATGGCCAAAAGGCACATAAAAAAATGCTCCTTGTCACTAATCATCAGGGAGATGCAAATCAAAACAATGATGAGATATCATCTCACACCACAGAGATTGGCATACATCACAAAGAATGAGAACAATCAGTGCTGGCGAGGATGTGGAGAGAAAGGAAATCTTATCCACTGCTGGTGGGAATGCTGTCTAGTCCAACCTCTATGGAAAGTGATATGGAGATTCCTCCAAAATCTGGAAATTGAGTTCCCATTCGACCCAGCTATTCCACTCCTAGGGATATACCCTAAGAACACAAGAATACAATACAAAAACCCCTTCCTCACACTTATATTTATTACAGCACTATTCACAATAGCCAGGCTCTGGAAACAAACAAGATGCCCTTCAACAGACAAATGGCTAAAGAAATTGTGGTACATTTACACAATGGAATATTATGCAGCTGTCAGGAGAGATGAAGTCATGAAATTTTCCTATACATGGATGTACATGGAATCTATCATGCTGAGTGAAATAAGTCAGAGGAAGAGAGAGAGAGACGCAGAATAGTCTCACTCATCTATGGGTTTTAAGAAAAATAAAAGTCATTTTTGCAACAATTCTCAGAGACAAGGAGAGGAGGGCTGGAGCACCAGCTCACTTCATGAAGCTCACCACAAAGACTGGTGAGTATAGCTATAGAAATAACTACACAGAGCACTACCATAATCATGTGAATGAATGAGGGAACTGGAAACCCTGTCTGGAGTACAGGTGGGGTGGGGTGGGATGGAGGGAGATTTGGGGGAATGTTGCAGTGCTGAAGGGGGGGTTCTTTACATGACTGAAACTTAATAACAATAATTTATGTAATCAAGATGTTTAAATAAAGAAAAAATGAAGAAAAAGAATATTAAAAAAAAAGGAAGAGAGATTCTATGCTGTGAGGCTTTGAGTGCAAAAAAGAAAAAAAGAAAAAAAAGAAAGGAGGTAGCAGAGGGCTGGAGAAATAGCACAGCTGGTAGGGTATTTGCTTTGCACATGGCCAACCTGGATTCAACCCCCGACATCCCATTTGACCCCCTTTGCCTGCCAAGAGTATTTTCTGAGTGCTCCGTCAAAAGTAACCCGAGTATCGCCATGTGGCCTCAAAACAAAACCCAAAATAAATAAATACATAGACAAATAAATGAATGAATAGATGAATGAATGAATGAATAGATAAATAAATAAATAAATAAATAAATAAATAAATAAAATAAGAAGAAGAAGAAGAAAGGGGGCTGCTGGAAAGGGAGAATTTAATAGAGGGTATTTTTTTTTTTTGGTTTTTGGGCCACACCCTGTGACGCTCAGGGGTTACTCCTGACTATGCACTCAGAAGTTGCTCCTGGCTTCTTGGGGGACCATATGGGACGCCGGGGGATCGAACCGTGGTCCGTCCTAGGCTAGCACAGGCAAGGCAGGCACCTTACCTCCAGCGCCACCGCCCGGCCCCTTGGGACATCTTTTTTTTTTTTTTTTGGTTTTTGGGCCACACCCGGTGATGCTCAGGGGTTACTCCTGGCTATGTGCTCAGAAGTCGCTCCTGGCTTGGGGGACCATATGGGACGCCAGGGGATCGAACCGCGGTCCATCCAAGGCTAGCGCAGGCAAGGCAGGCACCTTACCTCTAGCGCCACCGCCCGGCCCCAATAGAGGGTATTTTTGGTGGTGGAATGCCACTGGATTTTTATTTTAAGAATGATAATAATTACTATATAATTCAGTAATTATAGAATCATAAAGCCAACCTTCTAAAATGACATGCCATTGTAAACTAATGATAAGTCAATAAAAATACTTCTAATGTTCCTTACAAAATGAAGTTTTTGAAATTTCAAAGTTTTAAACATTTATATCAATGAATGCAAAAAAATGACATTGGCGAGGTGGCACTGGCGATGTTTGCATCTAATAATACATCTGCATCTATTTTCAAAGACAGGGCCAGGAAATTAATTGGAGTGAAGCTTCTCTTCTGAATTAGATTTGAATGTTTCATTTAATAATAAAACTTTTGAAGTTCCAAGAACTAAAAATTCTATTCAGGGATCTGAGATCATAAACATAAATTCTTAACCAGCTAAAAGAGCCAATTCATTAGGGAGACTTGATACTAAAAATATCGACAACCTCTTAGTCACTATGGTAGTTTGTGAAACTAAAACTCTTTAAGACATTTTGGGGGAGAATGCATCATGTCTAACAGATACTAGGTATAGTTAAGGAAATCTTGGAAACCAGCCCATATGTCTTTCTTTACTGATGCCATTTAGTCATCCGGATCCTGAACCTGGAGAAATCTTTCCTGCTAAAGTAATTTGGCAATCAAAACTTCCTTGATCCAAGGGCATTGTAATCTAATAGCATGCTGAGGTTTGGTATATTTTCTCCCTCTTTCCTTCCTTCTTCCATCTTTCCTACCTTCTCTGTTATCTTTTTTTTTTTATTTCTTTAAAATACTTAGTTTTTGTTTTTTGGGCCACCTAGTCATCTCAAGAGTTATTCCTGGTAGTGCTCAGGAGATCAGATAGTATGCTGAAGAGGGAACCTGGGTGGGTTAGCCTTGTTTGTGTAAAGCAAATGCCCTATCTGCTCTGGTACCTCTATTTTATTTTATTTTGTTTTATTTTATTATTTTATTTATTTTATTTTATTTTATATTATATTTTTGCCATTTCCCCAGGAAACAAATTGATCACATCAGGAATAATGAATGATCTCCTCACAAAATAATTAATCAAAATGAGCAAAAATTATTTTTAGTTTTTTAAAATTAAAGTGGACTCCCAGACTTCCCAACCTTCCATTTCTCACAATCATTACACCCTTAAAAAAAAAAAAACCTTGGAACCTATGCTCTGAGAGATAACTCTTTGTTACAAACACTGCAGTTCTGCTAAGCACATTTTGAAATAAACTTTCCTCAGTGAAAATCTCCTCCTTGTCAGTGGCTTTCTGTGACATGAGCAATTATCCTGGTTTTTCTGGTAAGAGCTTGACAACAATGAAAGATAAACTTAGCAAGTATTTGGAAAGGGAATATTTTTATTTCAAGCACAACTGTAATAATGACTATTCTAGCAGTCAAGATAAACAAAAAAACATCTGAAAGAACTTGGTATAACTTTATTGTGAAATAGCCGGTAATCTTTACATGCTTCAACAGGTTAAGAATTGTTCTTATACCTGGAGCTCTAACATAAATACCAAACAAAAATATATAGCAGACTAGACATTGTTTATATTAGCTGGTCTTAAACAGTTAAATAGATTAGTCTACTTATTTGGTCCAACTTCACAAAAAGGACAGTTTGACTTTTTTATTATCACCTACCTGAGCAATGGAACATGTCTTCAGTGTGTAAAATATAACATGACACAAAGTGGTTGCTTAGTGAGCGTTTGTTAAATGAATGAATGAGTTAGCAAGTTAACTTGCTTAATTTAGTAGTTAAAATAAAAGCATTCACCAGATGAGTAGTTGTTATTTCTCCATAAGACTTGTAACACATTTTAGAGTGTGTGTAAAAAAAATATATACATATGTATATTTAGATTGCACATATACTATATTTCTGGCATAGTTGCTTGAGGTTGTTGCTGTTTTCTTCTAATAGACTTAAAAGAAATCAACTCAAATTCCTTTAGTCTGAGTCTATAAAGTGTTATAAGCTATATTTTATCTCAATATCGAGAAGCTTTAAAGTTTATATCTTTCAAAACCTCAAGGAAAACTTTATTTTATGTTCCAGTATCAATCACAGACAGAAACAATACTTTCCTGATGATTTTTGAGAGATCCAAAATGCTCTGAATCTCAAGATTTAATGAAAGGAGTTACGGGCAATTGTGGGATTGTTGTTTGCCTCCACTGTTTATCATTTTGAGCAACAGGCACACTGCCTATGCTTAGTTAGGGTCTATACCTGGCTCTATGCTCAGGGATCACTCTTGGTGGTGCTCAGGTACCATAAAATCATAAAATGGTACAGGTGTTGTACCACAGTTGACTGTATGCAAAGCACAAAATCTCTCTGGCCCAATTCATATTTTTTTTATAAATTCATTTAAGAGGAAACATGAACAAATAATTCACATTGACAGTTAACAAAGAGTAGTGGTTAGAAATCCATGATGTCTTGGGCTGAAAGTAGGAGGAGGAAAATTGCTTCTTCCTGTACTTCTCACAATTTACAAGACAGAAGATGAAAAGCCTTAAATTTTCGTTCACATTCACCTCCACAAAGTTTTCTTTGGGTCAATCAGTTCAATTACTCATCAGATCACAGAAGAAGAAAGGCTGTAGAATGAAAAGGCTGACTTGTGATAATGACATAAGAGCATTGGTGAAGATTCTTGGGTATTTCAATGATGTACAGGTGCATCATCAAAACTATGATTCAACATTAGTGTAAGCTTGCCACCTAAAATATAACAAGCACATTTAAAAACTAAGGTTGCTATGGAGGAGGCATGGGCAGAGTCGTTATTGGAGAGATGCTGATACTGGAAGTGAATTATGTTCTTGGAACATTGAATGCCTGAAACTCTGCCATCAAAAGTAACTTTGTAAATCCTGGGGCCCAATGTCTTTTTCAAGATAAATTTGTAGATTGAACAAAAAATTGCCATTGAAAATAAGTAACTGCATAATCTTGAGAAAAATTTTTTTAAGGTCAGGATGTTAGTTGCTTCAAGCGCTTGGTCTCCAGGGAAACAAGATGTGTTTTATGTAAGTAACTAGGAGGCAAGTGAAAGAGCAGTTTCCTCCTGGCTGCATTTTTGTAGGTGGTTTCACATAAACATCGCTTGAACACAGTTGCTCTATGCTTCGTCTGTTTTTCCCCCTCATAAATTGGGGTCCTTGAAACAAGTTTGAGGTTGGAGTAGAGGAAACTCAGTTACTCATGACATTCATTCTTCTATTTGCTCCTGCCTCCACAATTTGTTATTTTTCGTTTTGCTTTCCTTTTTTCTTACCTGAGTATCCATTTTTGCAAATCATATATAAACAAATGTGGCTGATTTGCTCTTGTGATTGAAAGAGAAAATTTTGTATTCAGTCACTTCCTGTCTAGATTTTAAGATCTGGAGTGATGAGGACTATTTCTTTTATACCTCCCACAAGATGACGCTAAGTAGTTGACTATACTTGACACCAATAAAGTCACACTATTTATTAATTGGCTCATTTAAGAACTCCTACTCTCTAACACTTAGCTCTTAAACTGTGAGATCTGACTCAATAACTGAGTGGGGAGTGACGTAAAAATTTGGCAACATTGAAAGGTATCTGATCCAAAACTTAATTAAAAATCGACAGTATGAAGAACTTGAGTTGTTTCAGGCACTGCTTGCCTCTGTTGTATATATTGGGTCAAAAGAGGCCATACACGGAAAATGTTTAAAATTTCCCTTTCTATAATATATTTAGGCTAATTTTCTTGGTTTCTATTCAGCAAAGATTAGCTAATCACCACAAACATCTCTCAAGAATGTGTTTTATTACTGATGATGTTGTCTTGCAGTTTAGTGCTAGACATGTGCTCACAGGTAATGTTAATTAAAGTGGTCCCAAAATAGGTTGCAAAAATGACCCAATTCTAGCTAAACCAAATGAAGGGCAGTGTCACTATCACAACAAATGGTTAACCTTGTATGGAAGTTGAGCTTGTATCTGCATAGCCCCATGGCTATGTGCAAGCATTCCCAATAATTCACTTGTTTTATTATGTTCTGCTCCTTTGTTTAATCGGAATCATGCAAAAGGGCACTGCCACAGCTGCTGGATTAAGTAATGTCTCAAAATATCAGAATTCAAGGACATGCAAACACACTGTTATTTTTTTCCTTAAATAAAGATAAAGATTTTAGCTCCAGTAAAAATGCTCCAAATAGCATTTGCTGTCTTACAGATCTGGACTTCATTTCTGAGAGCATATTAAAGGTAATTTCTTATTTTTAAGTGCCCACAATGTTCCTGTTATCTAGCTTTGAAATGCTCCACTTTCTGGATCCTTAAGAATGTGGAGATTGTTTATCAGGTATTAAGTTTAGAGCTTGTTGTTAAAAGAGAGAAACTGAAGTACAATAAAAATATGTGGGAGTCTGGTATTTTTTAAACTAGAATTTCTTAAAGAGAAAATTTTGAATTTGTTAAAAATACTTCTTAAAAATATTGTTTTTTATTCCACAAGGTAAAGGTTAATGGCATTACTGAATTACTAATGTTCTATTTTTTATAATTGCTCCATTTTGATTATTCTATCATTAATTTTTAAAGATTTAATGAATACAATTGTGATTTTTTTTTAGAAGTATTAAGAGGAGTCAGTACTTTCCAGGATTAATACATTATTTTTTCTTGTACATCTAAGAGAAGTTTTTAAGTATTGAGAACATTCTGGCAGCTGCCTCTTAGTACCATAAGTTTCTCTCAGGATACTTTTAAGACATAAATAAGTCAATGAGGGACTAATTCCTTCAAAATGCAAGGATGCCTCTTCCCAGAGAAAGGAAGTGACTTATCATAATGCTCTGCATAAACAATTTCACAGGCTACTTTTGAAACAGTTCAACTGAAATGACATTAAATCACAAACCCTAACAACCTAGTTTATTTTTAAGACATGGACACAAAATTAGAAAATACAGGCTTGTTAAAGATTAACAAGGCATCACAACCATATATTATCAAAACAAGAGAATCTAAGAGGAGATGATAGAGAAGAAAATTAGATTATACTATTTAAACTGAATAATTTTTACTCCCACCCCTATTTGTATATGATTGCTTATCAAATACTCTATTAGAAATTTTACTTGAAAAACACCGATATTCTTTTTTTTTTGGTAACACTTTGCCTTTTATTATTATTATTATTATTTCAATGCTATTTCACAGTCATTAAAAAAAAACAAACATCACCAGTGCAACATTCCCATCACCAATGTCCCAAGTGTTCCTCCTCCCCACCCCACTCCGGCCTGTACTCTAGACAGATTTTCTACTTCCGGCATTCAGTCACATTTTGTTATGATGGTTCTCAGTGTAATTATTTCTGTGACTGCACCCATCACTCTCTATGGTAAGCTTCATGCCATGAGCTGGATCTTTCAGTCCTCATCTATTTTGTCTCTGAGAATCATTACACAAATGACATTTATTTTTATCAAAACCCATAGATTATTGAGACCATTCTATGTTTATCTCTCTCTCTCTGACTTATTTCACTCAGAATAATAGATTCCATATACATCCATGTATAGAAAAATTTCATGACTTCATCTCTTCTGACAGCTGCATAATATTCCATTGTTTATATGTACCACAGTTTCTTTAGCCATTCTTCTATTGAGGGGCATCTAGGCTATTTCCAGAGCCTGGCTATTGTAAACAGTGCTGCAATACATTAACTACTCAAGACACCAGATAATCCTATGAGGTAGAAATTATTCTAAAGTTTCATACATTTCATTAAGGTTGCCTTGAGAAGTAGAGATGGATGGAGTCTCTTCAACAAAACATAAACATTTACTGAGAGCTGGAGAGACAAACAGTATAGGTGGTGAGGCATTTGGTTTGCATGCAGCTGACCTCATTTTGATCCCAGGCACCAGAAAGGCTACTTTTAGGACTACTGTGAGTGACCCCTGAGTACAGAGCCCAGGAATAGCAAGAACCTGAACACTGCTAGGTGAGGCCCCAAGACAAAAAAAAAATGTTGAATGAGTAAAATATTTGTTGAGTATATATGCTGCCCAGGAGTTGTGTTAGGTTTTAAGAAATTGAGGTGAAAATACTACCACCTTGCCCTTTAAAATAATGGTCTCATGAGAAATAAACACTAATATTCTTAATAGTAAGACATAAAAGATGTAGTGATTTTAAGATATGATTTTTCAAATAAGTCTCTTAATTCCCTTGAAAAAGCAGCCAAGAGTTAACGACCCTCATCTTGTATTAGATAATACCACAGAGAATATTTTGAATTTCAGTTCTCACTTTTATCTGCTGACTAGACCTATTTAAATTACCTAACCTGTTTAATGAGCTCCAAAAATAAATGTATATTATCGAGAAATTTGAAGTGCACTCAATATTTACAGAGAAATGACAGAGAGGGCATTTATGCAATATGTGACCTAAAAAACCCTCAGAAGATTTAATTCCAAAAGGCAACCTGGGATTACATTGGAGATCTTATCTGGGTCTACTACTAATTGTAACGCATCTTTAAAAGGTGAGACAAGCCAGGCTGGAGAGATATTACTTGAAGGTAAGGAATTGCCTGGTACATACTCTACCTGGGTTCCATATCCTGAACCCCAAATTGACCCTTTGATCCTACCAGGAATGTTACTGAGCACAGAGCCAGTAGTAATTCCTGAATAGTGCTGAGTGACCCCAAAACTCCAATAAATAATTAAATGATGGCACATCTTGGTTTCTCTGTCCCAATAAAAACTAAGTCCTGGGAGAGATTAAAAATTGTTATTTTGGGGCAGAGAGATAGCACAGCGGTATTTGCCTTGCAAGCAGCCTATCCAGGACCTAAGGTGGTTGGTTCGAATCCCAGCATCCCATATGGTCCCCTCTGCCTGCCAGGAGCTATTTCTGAACAGATAGCCAGGAGTGACCCCTGAACGCCACTAGGTGTGGCCCAAAACCAAAAATTGTTATTTTGGGCCCGGAGAGATAGTACAGCGGCGTTTGCCTTGCAAGCAGCCGATCCAGGACCTAAGGTGGTTGGCTTGAATCCCGGTGTCCCATATGGTCCCCCGTGCCTGCCAGGAGCTATTTCTGAGCAGACAGCCAGGAGTAACCCCTGAGCACCGCCGGGTGTGACCCAAAAACCAAAAAAAAAAAAAATGTTATTTTTCCACACCTTATGAAAAAAAATTTAAAAAGAATTTAAAATTGAAGTAGGCCCATCGATTGGAGAGCTATTTCTTTATTAAGAAATGATCAGTTCCGTTGCCATGGATGTATTCAGCCAGCTCTGTTGACTCACTCTGATATTGAAAGAAATGTAAACTAAATAATAAAATATTATGGATGCATCAACCATGCAGCTGAAAGCTGGCATTCTCAACCTGTTAAAGCCACACCAGTAATATCGATCACCCACAATGGCAATTTTGCCAATGGCCCTGCATATGGCTTTTGGAAGAGACATCATTCTGACCAAAACTCTCACGATGCTGATATTTGGACTGATAGCATCAAAACATTTTTGGAGTGTGGTCACCCTCCCCACCTTATTATAGTTTGAGAAGTCCTGGTAACCAAAACTATGACCCACAAAAAACACAATATTAGCAGTAATTGCTTGGAATTCCTGGAACATGTGTCTAACAACTCAAGTTATTTTAATACTGGCATTCTCATAGGAACACATCAAGTTAGACACCAATGTGTATCTGAAGCCACCTAATAATGTCCAGAGGTAAAAGAAATTATAGATGATCATAATAATAATAATAAGATAATAATAAGAGCTTCCTAGACTGACAATGACTTAGTGACATTATTGAGAGATACAATAATTTTATAAATTCTCTTTGTTGCTGTGTTCTTTTCTTTCTTTTTTTCCTTTATTTCTTTTCTTTTTTTTTAAATAATTTTTCTCCCACCGACTTAAAAGCAAATGTATTATGATCACCTATGGCAACTTTTTAAATAAAGTTTCATGTATATTTTATATATGTATATATAATAATGATCTAGTAAACAGAACTGGACTTGCTGACAGTAAACAATATAACAGGTATTAAATGTTCCTAATTATTGCCTTTTAATTGCACAGCCACAAGAGATTTGATTTACCACTAAAGATTTACCACTTCATGCTTTAAAAAAATTCAAGTAATACTAATGAGTAAATTCATTCTGGTGCAAATGGTGTTATTTCAGTGAGTGCTGGCAGACGATTCAATGGAGCAAGTGAAAAATCAATAATAACATGGAAGATATGCTGAAAGGGTGTAGTGAGTAGATATCAGAAGCTGAAGGAGAACACAGTAATTATTTCCTAATAAAAGTGTTTGTCTTGGGCATCTGTGACTATTTTATCAATTCATTGCCCTCATTAGGATATTAAAATGTCTATGACTTAACAATGATTATTGCAGAACGGCAAAGAAACAAAGAAAGACAGTGCTACCTTTTCTGATATGGTTAGTGTTTATATGGAGTGTAAAGAATTTAATTTATATTCTTTGGTCCTGAGGTTCAATATCCAAATTTCATACATTCAAAGTATTTGTTTGAACAAAAAGTAAATTAAGATAGCTGCTGATAGCATAAGTTCAAAAGTAAAGAAAACAAAGATCAAAGAAGGAAGAAAGTTGTAGTTTAACAAACTTACTGCTTTCCACTCAGAATGAAATTTTACAAGTAGCCAAATGTACAATATAATTGTCTTTGTAATGATGGACACTGGATAGACTGAGAAGCTTTAACTATATCCAAATTTACTAGAAAGTGTTCAGCTATTTATGAAAAGAAGTAAGGCAACTCTTGACATTATTCTTAATTCAAGCTAAGATTTTCAAGATCTTCATGCTGTTTTTTTAAAGGTAACTTTTTAAATTTATTTAAAGAAAATTCATCACATAGTTTACATGGTTGATTATATTACATTTGTTTCCAGATAATCGAAGCAAAATTGCTGAAAAAAATCAAGAAATATAAAAAATAAAACGAAAGAGAAGTAAGTTTTAAAAGAAAGAAAAAGTTCAATAGCAAGCACATTTGTGAAAATTATTGTATCTCCAATAAAGTCATTAATACAATGGCAGGAGATTTAGTAAGCTCCTGTTGTTAGGGTGTTCCTTTAGAAGTGACAATATAAAAAAATGAGAATCATATACTTGAATATCAGGCCTCCTGTAAGGAGAAAAACATGATAAAGTGTGCCTGCACTCACTCCAAAAAGCTCTGGTGATATCAGCCCCAAACACCGGCATATTTGAAGTGTAGTCAGATTCGTGTTCCCAAAGGGTATTGTAGTAGCCCAGTGATAAAGGAATGGCCATCAGAAAAATGGTGATTCTGGCTGATGAAGACAGCAAGCATAGCTTTGGCAAGGCAGTGGATTGGTCAACCTTTTCCTCTATAGTCAACTTTGAACTGCATGGTCAGGTATACCTAGAATATTTCATGGCTTTGGTTACATCTCATTTGAGAAAAGAGTGAGTCTCTAGATAGAGCTGGCCCAGTTCAAACATGGTGACTGCATTTTTGGATATCATTACAGCTGCCAAAATTCGTGGAAGTAGGAAGGTACAGTGGGTAGGGTGCAGGCACTGGCTCCTTAAAGACCTGGAAATATCATTCCCCAAATCGGCATACCTTAAATTTGGTTCTATTAGTGTCCCCACAAAGAATAGTAGAAGGTAAGTGATGAGGTGAGGCCATCGGGAAATAGTGATTCTAGTTAATGGAGGCAGTAAGCTTAGTTTTGGCAGGGCAAAGGCTTGCTCCAAGATAGCCACCTTTCTGTTGTGTGGATCAATGTATCCATAATGATTTATGGCCCGGTTTACAACTGTTTGAAAAAAAAAAAAGTAAGTCTGTGGAGCTGGCCTAGTTCTAATATGGTGGCCCAGCATGATTATAGCTGTCAGACTTCCTTCAAGAAAGTTTTTTAATCTATCTATACATTTTTCTTTTATTATCTATCATCTATCTATCTATCTATCTATCTATCTATCTATCTATCTATCTATCTATCTATCTATCTATCTATCTATCTCTATCTATCCATCCATCCATCCATCCATCCATCCATCTATCTATCTACCTATCTATCATCTATCTATCATCTACCTATCCAGTTTTCTTTCTTTCTCTTTCTTCTTTCTTTCTCTTTCTTTCTTCTTTCTTTCTTCTTTCTTTCTTTCCTTCTTTCTTTCTTTCTTTCATTCTTTCTTTCTTTCTCTTTCTTTCTTTCTTCTTTCTTCTTTCTTTTTCTTCTTTCTTCTTTCTTTTTTCTTCTTTCTTCCTTCCTTCCTTCCTTCCTTTCTTCCTTCCTTCCTTCCTTCCTTCCTTCCTTTCTTTCTTTCTTTCTTTCTTTCTCTTTCTTTCTTCTTTCTTTCTTTCTTTCTTTTCTTCTTTCTTTCTTTCTTTCTTTCTTTCTTTCTTTCTTTCTTTCTTTCTTTCTTTCTTTCTTTCTTTCTTCCTTCCTTTCTTCCCTTTCTTTCTTTTTCTCTTTCTTTCTATCGCTTTTTTTGTTCTTTCTTTCTATCTCTTTCTTTCTCTCTTTCTTCTTCCTTACTTCTTTCTTTCTCTTTCTTTTCTTTTTTTCTCTCACTCTTTCTTCTCCTTCCTTCCTTCCTTTTTTTCTTCCTTCCTTCCTTATTCCTTCCTTCTTTTTTCTTTCTTTCTCTCTATTTCTTTCTTTCTCTTTCTCTTTTCTTTCTTTCTTTCTTTCTTTCTTTCTTTCTTTCTTTCTTTCTTTCTTTCTTTCTTTCTTTCTTTCTTTCTTTCTTTCTTTCTTCTTTCTTTCTTCCTTCCTTCCTTCCTTTCTTCCTTCCTTCCTCCCTCCCTCCCTCCCTCCCTCCTTCCCTCCTTTCTTTCTTTCTTTCTTTCTTTCTTTCTTTCTTTCTTTCTTTCTTTCTTTCTTTCTTTCTTTCTTTCTTTCTTTCTTTCTTTCTTTCTTTCTTTCTTTCTTTCTTTTTTTCTTATGTTTTTTTCTCTCATCTATATTTTGGTCTCCCTAAATATGGTAAGGAGTCCTAGGGCTACTCCTAGAAAAAATTGCTACCTGTACTAGATAGTCCACATTTAGGATTCAACAGAGCAATGCTGATTGGTCTCAGTGTTGCTGGAGGTCTCCCAAACTATACGCACAGTTCTTCATCATGCAGAGCTGAAGTTGAGCCCTGAACAGAAAAGAACTGTGCTCCAATCTTTTGTATTATTTGTATTATCTCTTATTTTTTCATAGTTTATTATTTCATGTGAGAAATAAAATGTCTGAATTACAATTGGATTTTAAAGAAATAAGTTCTCATGTGATACATGTACAAATATTTTTTAAGAAATGTTATATGTTGTATTTAGAATGGAAACTTTTATAGCAATGTGACCTAGAATGGCATAATCATATTTCATTGTTGGTTTTGTTATAATTGACCACAGGAATGTGGTTTTTAAGAAATATGTAGGGTCAGTTTTCTTTTACTTTAATATTTCTAAAATAGATTGTTTTATTCCTTTTAGAAACTTTTTCTTGTTTCAGTTATTTCTTCTTTTTTCTCTGCTGAAGCTATGCCCCAACTCTTTCATCACATCTTGCTAGAAGTCAAGTCATACAAAAGGAATAGAACCTCATTTTAAATATTGAAACAACACAGTGTAACAATCCATTTAACATATCTTCATTTAAAATTATTTCTAAAAATTTTGGCAGATAGAAAGCTCTCTAGGTTTTTTAATTTTACATGAAAATATCCTTTATTGGTGTCACATCTCAGGCCTATAACTCTATTAAGAGTCATAATCATTTACACACACCAATGAGTTAACAGAGAAGAGTTATGAGGCTGCCATCCAAATAAATATTATGTTCTGGTGTCTTCTGAAAAAGGAGGGGTTTTGGGCTTGGGGAATTATCATTAAATAACAGGATATCCTGGCATTCATCCCTGACTGCATGCCTAGGCTGAGGTGAGTCTTTCCGGGCCGGAGTTGCAGATAAAGCTGACTGCTGGGCCCCTTAGGCTTGGCAGACATTTTGGGGCTTCCCTCAGTTTGCTTAAAGCTGGGAACTTTAATCTTCTCCAGCATTAATCCCCTGAGGGCGTGCCTCAGCTGAGGTATGTCTTTCCGGGCAGGAGTTGTGTATAAGACAGACTCTGCTGGGCCCCTTAAGCTCAGCAGGTATTTTGGGGCTTCCCCCGGTTTGCTGCAACCTGGGAACTTTGATCTTCTCTGGCATTCATCCCCTGACAGCTTGCCTCAGCTGAGGTGAGTCTTTCCGGGCCAGAGTTGCAGATAAATCTGACTACTGGGCCCCTTAGGCTTGGCAGACATTTTGGGGCTTCCCCCAGCTTTCTTCAACCTGGGAACTTTGATCTTCTCCAGCATTAATCCCCTGAGGGCATGCCTCAGCTGAGGTGTGTCTTTCCGGGCAGGAGTTGTGCATAAGACAGACTCTGCTTGCCCCTTAAGCTCAACAGACATTTTGGGGCTTCCCCCGGCTTGCTTCAACCTGGGAACTTTGATCTTCTCTGGCATTCATCCCCTGATTGTTTGCCTCGGCTGAGGTGAGTCTTTCTGGGATGGAATTGTGGATAAAGCTGAATCTGTTGGCCCCCCCTTAAGCCCACCTATAAGGGGTCGAAGTAGAGGAGCGCAGCGCTCCACTTCGCTTCGCAGCCACGCATTCCGCCTCACCAATGAATACCACCAAAAGACGTAGAAAAACCCACAGCATAAGTGTGACAATGGGGAAACTACACAGACCAACATCAGCCATAAAGAATGAAGATGGAAACTCTGATGACCCAACAATGGCCAACCACCTAAGCAGTCTTTCAGAAATGGAGTTTAGGGAAGAAATATGGAGGATACTCACACAACTCAAAAAAGTATAGATCAGAACACTAATAAAAACCAAGAGAATATGAAGATAGAAATCAGAAAACTCCAAATTGAAATATCAGGTCAAATAACAGGTCTGAGAAACTCAGTAGATGAATTGAAGAACATAATGGATGAGCTTTCCAAAAGGTTAAAAGCAGCTGAGGATAGAATTAGTGCTCTGGAAGATGCGATGCATAACAACTTTACACAGCAGAAGAGATTGGAAGAAAGCCTTAAGTCAAATGATCAGACAATGGAAAAATTACTCAAAGAATATGAGCAGATGAAAATAGAAGTCTTTGATAAGCTCAACAGAAACGACTTTAGAATCATTGGAGTACCAGAGACCCAAGAAGAAAATCTCCAGGAAGAATAAACAGTCAAGAACATCATCACAGAGAAACTACCAGAGCTAAAGAAAACATGTGACCAAATCCTGCATGCCCAAAAGTACCAGGTAAAAAAGACCCCAGGAGAAACACCCCAAGACACATCCTAGTCACAATGATGAATCCCACAGATAGAGATAGAATACTGCAAGCAGCAAGATCAAAAAGGGAAATTACATTCCAGGGAGCATCCTTGAAATTTACAGCAGACCTGTCACCAGAAACACTCAAGGCCAGAAGGCAGTGGTGGGATATAGTGAAAAAACTCAATAAAATAAATGCTTTGCCAAGAATACTGCACCCAGCAAAACTCACTTTCAGGTTTGAAGGAAGTATACATGGCTTCACAGATAAACAACAGCTCAAAAACTTTGCAGACTCAAAACCAGCCTTAAAAGAAAAACTGAAAGATCTATTCTAAAGACAAGACAGAACAAAAAACACACCAAACTTCTACACAAAGATGGCAATAAATCCCATGACAATTATTTCTCTCAATGTCAATGGACTAAATGCACCCATTAAGAGGCACAGAATGGCGAAATGGATCAAAAAACTGAAGCCAACCTTCTGCTGCCTACAAGAAACACACCGGAATAGTCAGAATAAATATAGACTCAAAATCAAAGGCTGGAGGAAAATCATTTAAGCAAAAAACACCCTTAAAAAAGTGGGGGTGGCCATACTAATATCAGATGACACAAACTTTATACTCAGAAAAGTTGTAAGGGACAAAGATGAATATTATGTACTAATCAAGCAATATGTACAGCAGGAAGAAATCACTCTCCTAAACATATACACACCCAATGAAGGACCAGAAAATTATTTAATACAATTGTTGACAAATCTGAAAAAGGATATCAATAATAAAACAATAATTCTGGGAGACCTCAACACAGGCTTGTCAACACTTGATAGGTCAACCAAATTGAAACCCAACAAAAATATACTAGACCTGAAAAAAGAAATGGAAGAGGCCTAGTAGATATATATAGGACACTCCATCCTCAGAAACCTGGATACACATTCTTTTCCAACGTACACGGGTCATTCTACAGGATAGACCACATGCTGGCACATAAAACATACCTCCATAAAATCAAGAAGATAAAAATTTTGCAGGCTACCGTTGCTGACCACAAGGCTCTGAAGTTGGCTGTGAAATACAAAGAAACACAGAAGAAAAAATTTAACACCTGGAAATTAAACAGTCTACTACTGAACAACCAGTGGGTCCGAGATGAAATCAAAGATGAAATAAAAATTTTTCTGAAAACAAATGACAATGAAAAACAAACTATCAGAATCTATGGGATACAGCAAAAGCGGTACTAAGAGAAAAATTTATAGCTTTGCAAGCACACATCAGGAAGAAAGAAGGAACATACATGAATAGCTTAATGACGCAGCTTATAGAATTGGAAAACGATCAACAAAAGAAACTAAAAATAGGGAGACAGAAGGAAATAACAAAGCTGAGAGTAGAAATCAATGAAATGGAAACCCAAAAAACAATCTGAAAGATCAACGAAAGCAGAAGTTGGTTCTTTGAAAAAATAAACAAGATTGATAGACCATTGGCAAAACTCACAAAGCAAAAGAGAGAGAAACTTGATAAATCGTATTAGAAATGAAAAGGGGGAGATCACTACAGATACTGCAGAGATTCAAAGGGTACTCAGAGACTACTTTGAGAAACTCTACACCACTAAATATGAGAACCTGGACGAAATAAATAAATTTTTTAACTCATATAACCTTCCATGGTTGAATAAAGAAGATGTTGCATATATAAACACCCCCATCACTATTGAGGAAATTAGAACCATAATAAAAAATTTGCCCAAAAACAAAAGTCCAGGCCCTGATGGATTCGCAAATGAATTCTTTCAGACCTTTAAAGAGGAACTACTACCAATCCTGGCCAGGCTCTTATGAAATCAAAAAAATAGGAACACTTCCAAATAGCTTATATGAAGCCAACATCACCTTAATACCAAAACCAGATAGAGATGCTGCCAAAAAAGAAAATTACAGACCAATATCCCTGTTGAACACAGATGCAAAGATCCTCAAAAAGATCCTGGCAAACAGGATCCAGTGCCTCATCAAGAAGATCATTCGTTTTGATCAAGTAGGTTTCATTCCAGGAATACAAGGATGGTTTAACATCTGTAAATCTATCAACATAATACACAACATCAACAACAAGAAAAATAAAAATCACATGGTCATCAATAGACGCAGAAAAAGCATTTGATAAGGTTCAACACCCATTCTTGATGAAAATTCTCAGCAAGATAGGAATAAAAGGAACCTTTCTCAATATAGTTAAGGCCATCTACCACAAGCCAGTGGCAAATATTATCCTCAATGGAGAAAAATTAAAAGCCTTCCCTCTAAATTCTGGTACAAGACAAGGCTGTCCTCTCTCACCACTCCTATTCAACATAGTACTGGAAGTACTTACCATAGCAATTAGGCAAGAAAAAGATATCAAGTAATCCAGATAGAAAAGGAAGAAGTCAAGCTCTCACTTTGCAGATGACAAGATACTCTACTTAGAAAACCCTAAAGACTCTACCAAAAAGCTTCTAGAAATAATTGATTCATATAGCAAAGTGGAAGGCTACAAAATTAATATACAAAATCAATGGCCTTTTTATACACTAATAATGATAGGGAAGAAATGGAAATTAAGAGAACAATCCCATTCACATTAGTGCCATACAAACTCAAATATCTTGGAGTAAACCTGACTAAAGATGTGAAGGATCTATACAAAGAAAACTATAAAACTCTGCTCCAAGAAATAAGAAAGGACACGCAGAAATGGAAACAGATACCCTGCTCATGGACTGGCAGGATCAACATCATTAAAATGGCAATACTTCCAAAAGCATTGTACAGATTTAATACAATTTCTCTAAAGATACCCATGACATTCTTCAAAAAAGTGGATCAAACACTTCTAAAATTCATTTGGAACAATAAACAACCTCGAATAGCTAAAGCACTCCTTGGGAAAAGGAATATGGGAGGCATTACTTTCCCCAATTTTAAGCTGTATTACAAAGCAATAGTTATAAAGACAGCATGGTATTGCAATAAAAACAGACCCTCAGATCAGTGGAACAGGCTTGAGTACTCAGAGAAGGTTCTTCAGACATATAACGACCTAGTTTTTGATAAAGAAGCAAGAAATCCTAAATGAAGCAAGGAAAGCCTATTCACAAGTGGTGTTGGCACAACTGGTTAGCCACTTGCAATAAAGCGAACTCAGACCCCCAGTTAACACTATGTACAAAGGTAAAATCCAAATGGATTAAAGACCTTGATATCAGATCTGAAACTATAAGGTATATAGAACAACATGTAGGTGAAACACTCCAGGACATTGAGACTAAAGGCATCTTTAAGGAGGAGACAGCACTCTCCAAACTAGTGGAAGCAGAGATAAACATATGGGACTATATTCAGCTGAGATACTTCTGCATCTCAAAAGAGATAGTGCCCAGAATACAAAGGCCACCCACTGAGTGGGAGAAATTACTCACCCAATATTCATCTGATAAAGGAGTAATATCCAAAATTTACAAGGTACTGACAGAACTATACAAGAAAAAACAACTAACCCCATCAAAAATGGGGAGAAGAAATGAACAGACACTTTGAAAAAGAAGAAAGGCAAATGGCCAAAATGCACATGAAAAGATGCTCAACATCACTAATTGTCAGGGAGATGCAAATCAAAACTACTATGAGGTACCACCTCAAGCCACTGAGATTGGCACACATCAGAAAAAAAGGAAAACAAGCAGTGCTGGCGGGGATGTGGAGAGAAAGGAAGTCTTTTTCACTGCTGGTGGGAATGCCATCTAGTACAACCTTTATGGAAAACGATATGGAGATTCCTTCACAAACTGGAAATTGAGCTTCCATACGATCCAGCTATACCACTCCTAGGAATATACCCAAGGAACACAAACATACAATACAAAAATCCCTTCCTTACACCTATATTCATTGCAGCGCTATTTACCATAGCCAGACTCTGGAAACAACCAAGATGCCCTTCAACAGATGAGTGGCTAAAGAAACTGTGGTACATATACACAATGGAATATTATGCAGCCGTCAGGATAGATGAAGTCATGAAATTTTCCTATACATGGTTGTACATGGAATCTATTATGCTGAGTGAAGTAAGTCAGAGGGAGAGCGAAAGATGCAGAATGGTTTCACTCATCTATGGGTTTTAAGAAAAATGAAAGACATTTTTAACAGTATCTCAGAGACAAGAGAGATGAGGGCTAGTAGGTGCAGCTCATGACATGAAGCTCATCACATAGAGTGATGAGTGCAGATGGAGAGATGACTACACTGAAAACTATCATAACAATGTGAATGTATGAGGGAAGTAGAAAGCCTGTCTCGAGTACAGGTGTGGGGGGGTGGGGAGGAGGGAGATCTGGGAAATTGGTGGTGGGAATGTTGCACTGGTGAAGGGGGGTGTTCTTTACATGATTTTAATCATACAACTATAATCATACTTGTAATCACGGTGTTTAAATAAAGATAATTATAAAAA
Source organism: Suncus etruscus (assembly GCF_024139225.1). NCBI lineage: Eukaryota > Metazoa > Chordata > Mammalia > Eulipotyphla > Soricidae > Suncus > Suncus etruscus. The sequence continues at coordinate 30,728,214 of NC_064863.1, forward strand.
ATAACAGGATATCTTTACTTATTTCCCCCCTTTTTTCCCCTTGATTTTTGGATCACACCTATCTGGGCTCAGGAGTTACTCCTGGCTCTGTACTCAGAAATTGCTCCTGGCAGGTACGAGGGACCATATGGGATGGTAGGAATCAAACTGGGGTTTGTTCAGGGTTGGACACATGTAAGGCAAATTCCCTACGGCTGTGGTATCACTCCAGCCCTATTTTTCCCTTTTAATATTGTATTAGATCAAAACCTGCTTTTAGCTAAAAGAAAGGTGTTTCTCCAACTTTCTCTTTTCTTTTCACCTATTCCTTTGACAAATGCATGTCAACTTAGACTAGAGTAGCTTGACATAGGTACCTTAGTCACTCACTTGACCCTCACCCTCCTGGTTGATAAATAAAGAGGTTCTGGTTTGGCTTGCCTTGCAGTGTGGAACAATGAGGCAAGAAGTCAGCTGACTCCACAATTTACTCCTGAATGGCTTAGTGTATTAATTTTCTGCAGCTACCCTGCTTCAGACCCATTTATCTGGAGTTGAAAATATAGTGCATGGGGTGTTTTTACAATAGGCACCTGAACCCAGGGACCCAAGAACAATGGTAAGTGACTTGACCCTCTGGTGGATTATTACGATGATGGCCCCCTAAAATTAGACTGAGTGTATAGTGCCCTTCACTAGAACATAGTGCAAATATCCCCCATTCTAAAAGGCTTCATGTTGTTCTGGCCAAGCTCCTTAGAGATTCTTCCTCACATGTCCCTAAGAGGGAAGGGGTGCCTTTTCAGTGGTGACAAGTTCTTGATCTAAAGTCTTTCTCAAAGATTGATAATTTATCATTTACTAATGACACTAAACTAGAGGAACCTCCATCTCCAAAGGATGATGACACAACTACTGCCTCTGCAGACTCAGTCTGAAAATGGCTCAACTAGAGATTCTTCTATACCCCAAGCCCTTAGTCAGGTGTACAAACCCGCGCTGACAATCTAAGTCCTACACACTTATCAAATTTTTCTATATCTGGAATGGTTACAGATTAATCAATAGAAATGACACTAATAAAGATTTTTTATTTATTGGGTAGCTATTAAGGGAAACAATCCCAGGTAATTTCTGTGTTGTAGAGATGGGAAGACTGTGGATTTGATGTAGTAAAAGTATAGAGGAGTACAAAAGTTACTAATGTATCCAGACGTGGTGGGAGTCAGTTAAAGTAGCCACTAATCTCCCAAAAAATATGGGTTCTCCTGATTCATCCCCAAACCTCACTCAGCTGTCTCACAACGCATGGTGGCAGAAGTCCCTTCAGAAGGGACAGCAGCAGGCAGTAAAGAGGAGAGAGCTCAAGACTCGGGGCAGTGTCTCAGATGTTGATGCCCATCACCTTTTTTCTACTGGAGATGCTTTGTGTAAGGACGTTGGCCTCCCCACCTTATCAAGGTCAATGATGGGGTAGAAGTCAAATAAACAGTCCCATTAAAGGGGAACCAACAGCAGGGAGATGAAAAGGGCCTCCCACCAACCTTGGTTCTGGCCAAGGTAGAAAAGGCCTTTCTTTCCCAAGCAATCTCAACAGCCTACCACAGAAGGTGAAAATAAAAACACTAAGCCCAGCCAAAACCCAACTAAGGAAAAGCTCCTTTCAGAACCTCTTATACCTGGTTCAGTTCTAAACATTTAACATTTTTCTAGGTTAATCTCTTTACCCTATTTGAATCTTCACTATATTGCTGGTTAAACTGTGTGGTGTTTTACCTGTATAGTTCTTAATAGCTATTCTTTTGTTCTATGGCCCCACTGCAAACAGATAAATATGTATCAGACTCTAGTGGTTTAATATTAGTTTGCACAGTTTTGGAGAAATGCATAATGTTGTTAGATTTATAATGGTTTACTGTGATGCTTGATTGTGTATAGTTAGTAACTTATTCTCAAATTATGTCAGAACAAATGATCTAATGTTTTTGTCCTCAGAAGTCTATGGAAACGGAACTTGAATACTATAAACTCTTTTTTTTTTTTTTTTGGTTTTTGGGCCACACCCGTTTGATGCTCAGGGGTTACTCCTGGCTATGTGCTCAGAAATCACCCCTGGCTTGGGGGGACCATATGGGACGCCGGGGGATCGAACCGCGGTCCTTCCTTGGCTAGCGCTTGCAAGGCAGGCACCTTACCTCCAGCGCCACCTACCCGGCCCCACTATAAACTCTTATTACATTGCTCATTATAAGAATGTTCTAGCCAACTTATTTTCAAACTGCATACATATCTGCAGAAATGTTCTTATGATTTTGTTTAGAGAAGTTTATGGAAACCTAATTGAATGCTCTCAACTAATATTATAGTGCTGAATGTAAGAATGTTTAAGAACTTGTTTTCAAATTAATTATATCAACAGAAAGGTTCTAAAATTTATGTTCAGAGGAGTGTATAATTTTTTGTGATATTTATAAGACAAAAATATAGAAAAATCTGATTGTTTTGAGAATGATTCATTCTATGATAAATAAATAAATAAATCTAACCTATGATGCTTTTTACTACCAAGTCTAATCATCACCAACAGTGATTCCTAGAAATTAGAAAATTTCCACACTATGTTACAGTTGAAGAATATTTTTCCTTTTATTTCCATAAACTTTACTGTGTCTATGCAAATTAATAGCTATTCTGGGGATCATTTTACATTTGGTGACAACAGAACAAAACTTATGTATCCCTTTTCAAAAACAATTGATTTTGAACAGAAAGGGTGAATTGTTTGATCACTCCCTGCTTTTACCCAAAACAAAGGTGTTCCCCCAACTTCCTCTTACCTTTTCACTTCTCCCTTTGATATGTAAATGTACACTTAGACTAGAGTGGCTTGATATAGGTACCTTTGTCACACCCTAGATCTTTCTGCTCCTGGTTTCTCTTTGGCTTGGCACATAGTGTGGGACCACAAAGCTAGAAGCCAGCCAACTCCACTATTTTTTCCTGATTGATTAGTTTATTTATTCTCTGCAGCTACTCTGTTTCACACTCATTCACCTGGAGTTGGAAATACAGCATTGGAGGTGATTTCACAATATAGGTCCTGATACCCTGGACAAAACACTTCCTTTAGAGAAAGACTGCAGAACTTGCCAATAACAACTTTCAAAGCTACATAGAATCTAAAGCATTAGAAAACATTTCAAAATTAGTAACTACTGTAATTAAATAAAGGTATTTAAGCAAATAATGCAACTACCTCTACTAATATTATCTGTAATAATTTTGTCAAACATGATAGCCTAGGCAGATTAATTACTAGTTAGTTTCAATCATTATGCTTAATCAGCTATAGTGATCTTCAGACAAATATAATCAAAAAACAAAAAATATGTTTTAAAGCATTGGATAAAATTATTCTATTGCCATATGCTTGGAAGATTAGGGATCACAGCTGGCGATGCATAGCTATATAGAGATCCTGACATCTCAGTGCTAGAACTCAGTAGTGTGATCTACTCTTGTCTAGCTATGTAGGCAGTCACCTGGACCATTGTGATGTCCACTGAGGTTACCGGAAGCACATTTCTATAGTAGTGCTATGAATAAAACTAAAACCTTAAAATAAATAAAAACTAAAACTCTGAATGATCGATGTTATTGTTCCTTCCATCCCCATTAATTTTTTTTCAGTGAAGCAAAATAGTTTTTTATATTGAAAAAATTTAGACATATGTGAAGGGAGAAAGTGAAAAAGAAACATGTTCAAGAGAGAACATGGGCTTCTCCAGAATGGAAAAAATGTCCTTGGTCACAATTTTTATGGGCATATGTTGCTAATGAATTTCAGTTTTTTAATTTCAGTTAAAAGTATTAATAGTTAGTTGCCTATGCAGATCTTATATTAAGTTCAATTTTTTTTATTTCTTTTAAAACAGGCAGTTTGAACTTACCAGATAATTGTAAATTTAAATTTTGACTAAGGTTTTTTTTTTTTTTTTTTTTTTTTTTTTAATTTTTTTTTATTTAAACACCTTGATTACATACATGATTGTGTTTGGGTTTCAGTCATAAAAGGAACACCACCCATCACCAGTGCAACATTCCCATCACCCAAGTCCCAAATCACCCTCCTCCCCACCCAAGGTTTTTGATATTTAAGAAATTTAAACTTGTCTTTTTTTTTTTTTTTTTTCAAAAAATGGTGTGGTAATTTAAATATGTGAATTATTTTTTTTCCATATCTTTTTTTTTTTTTTTTTTTTTTTGGTTTTTGGGTCACACCCGGCAGTGCTCAGGGATTATTCCTGGCTCCAGGCTCAGAAAATTGCTCCTGGCAGGCACAGGGGACCATATGGGGCGCCGGGATTTGAACCAATGACCTCCTGCATGAAAGGCAAACACCTTACCTCCATGCTATCTCTCCAGCCCCTTTTTTCCATATCTTAATCATCAAACATCTATTGACATTCAGGCATATTTAGAGCTCTGGACTCCAGTTGAAATGTTTGATGTTTGTCCATTGCTAGGTGGTAATTGTACCACTTCTGTTTGAGGATACTGTGCAAAGCATTTTACTACTTTTAATATAAGTTTATTTTTGAACTCGAGCCACTATATTCCAAGCATATTCAAATGATAAATTACTCTTTATCAAAGACATATAATATATACTAACTATTCTGAATTACCTTCTTGATTTAAATATGCTGTCTATTATAGGAATCATTGTCAAAGATCTTAAAAATACAACAGAGCAGTCTTAGTATTCTTTTAAATGTAAATTTATTTTATACACACAGTTTGTTTTGGGGTCTCACACCAGATGTTCTTAGGGTCACACTCTCCACTCAGGAATCACTCCTGGTTGGGATCTCAGGAAACCATAATGGATTGCTGGGAGACAAATGCAGGTTGATCATGTGCAAGGCAAATGACCTACCACTGTACTATTTCTCAGGCCACTATTTAACATATTTTAAAAGTAATTTGGCATTACACTTTAGAAGAAAAGCAATAGACAATTTTCTTTGTTACCCTGCCAAGCAAACTATGCAAGTATCTGTCATTACCTTCCATTTAAAGGATATCCTCTACTCAGAACTGGTGGAACATACCTGTATGTGAGACAGGAAAAGAAATAATTATTTCAACAATCCATCAAGAGTGAAGTCATAAAAATATGGATCCCTGTAAGAGTCTTCAAGGATGGTTTAAAAATTTCAGGATTTGGGTTTGTGGTATATGATTTGGGGCAATTTTAAGATTAGGTAACTAAACCAATCTTCTAGTTAAGTTAGTGATGGAACTCGAGAGATGTTAATATCTATAGTTAGTGAGAAGCAATCCTTATTCATTCACTGGAGAAAGGAAAAGATTGATATTTTGTGGCTTGGGCAATGATTGTGAATTACTTGGGTTTAGACATGATTATTGAGGGTCTTCATTTTGCCTTGATCCATCACAGTCACAGATGGCATTGTGTGATGTTAATAGTTCACAAAATTCTTTATGTGTATCAGAAAAATGTCAGGGCCTATCTATGAGTAATAGGATAGCCTGTAACATCACCAAGGCCTAATTGGTAATTTTGTACTAGATTCTAAATCCAGAATTACTTTTCTTCTCTACTCCCCCATCCCTTTTCAAACTTTTCCAAGACAATCACTATTCTGGCAATACATCCAGATTAGAAATATTCATTTCCTGTTATTTTTAATATTTTAATCTATAGTTGGAAAAGAAAGAAGATTTCCTGCTGTAGAAATAAAACCTTTTATCTCATTTTTTTTCCATTATACTCTTTTCATACATATTTTGTAGGTGTGAGCAACTTGTCTTACCTCTGTAAAATATTTCAGTTAAAGCAATTATAGATGTTTTTGAACTATGGCTAATCAGGATTAAACAGTTCACTATAGTCAATATCCTTTTCCTTTAGAATTTTGGTTCAGCAATTTAATTTGATCTCATTCACACTCTGTATTCAATATTTTTTCCTTGAAATTCTTCAGTGGAAGTGAAAAACTTCTATTAAAATGGTTAAAACATCACATCGTCAATTTATTTATTTATTTATTATTTATTTATTTTTTTTTTTGCAGGGAGCTACACAGGAGGGCTTAGGGACCAGGCACTAAGGATCTTCTGAGGCCAGGCACTAGACATACTGTACTCAAATGCACTTCATTACCTCTCAACTAACTTTTTTTTTTTTCTTTAGATACATCTTGCTCTTGGTAAAGTACAGGGCTTAATAACTTCAGACTTTACAAAATAGTGCATTTAGAAGCTGTTATTTTGCTATTTGCATGCTTAAAACCCTTTTTATTTTAGACACATATTTTAAGAATTTTTAAAAAATAATCTTCCATGTTTCTTGAATATACCAATATACCACTGAGGGAACTTAAGGTGTAAAGCACACTGATTTGTGTTATATATATTCACATTAATTAATGCATGGCTTTAGCTAACACTTCTCTCATAGTCTCAGTAACATTTATAGGAACCAATTTTAAGTTACAAATCACAATTTTATTATTTTCTAGATCTTAGCATTATACTTGTGAAGTCATATCTTATTTTATTTTTTAGGGCTTCTCTCAAATTGAGATCAAGGGATTCTCTTGGCTCTGCAGGGGACTACATGGTAAGATGCAGCAGTATTTGGGAACCTTCAGGGTATTTCCAGAGGATGCTCAAGGGACTGCACAGCTCTGACCTAAGTTTGGCTACTATTTCTCTGACTCCATGTCTCTGACTTCTCCTGTCACTTTTCTCCTATCACTGAAGGCTAATAAGATGTTTTCGTTGGTATTGTGAATATTCATGGTGATATGACCAGCTAAGATATTTTTCTTTATAATTTAATGTATCATTTTGGTTTGGAGCATCATTTCCTTTTAGTTTTAGAAGTTGTATAATATTTAATATTTTTCTGTGTTTTTTGTTAGAATTCCTATTAATAGATCACCAAGATTAAACTTTTTATTTCCTGGTCTTACTATATTTTCTGATAATTATTTTGTCTTTTTGTTTGACCTTATGGATTGTCTCAAAGATTTATTCTTACATATAGATTATTTTTAAAAACGTTTGGTCACCACATTTAAATTTCTAAAGGCTCTTTCTCACTGTCTACACATTCCTTTCTTTTTTTAAAAAAAATATTTTCTTTTTTGAGATACTTTACTTACCCTAGACTCTAAAAATGCTAATTATAGATGTTCTTGGTATTTTATTTTCTCTCATAATTTCCTCTATTCTTTCTAAGTTCTTTATTCATATTTATTTTAATCCTTATATACACAGATTAGAAAAAATATTGCTGATAATATATAAGGAATCTATAAAGAAAGCTTTCCAGTGACCATAATAAGAAAAGGACATTAAGAGTTTTAAAATCAATAGATTTGTTCTCTTGAAGTATTTAATTTCTCCATAAATTTTTTTTTCAGTCTTCTGCTTGAGAGGTTTGTGATGCTGGTCCTTGTTCTTAGAATTGAAGAGAAGAAAGAGTAGTAATATCTCTACTTTAAAATTGTAGAATTTTACTTACCACTTACTCCAGTCATGTCACCTCTTCTCACTTTCTGTTCTTGGCATGGGTCTATATAGTGGTGCAAGGGGATTTAAATTCAGGTCAGCTGCATGCAAGCCTATTTCCTAAACCCAAGGCTAATCTCAGCCCATCCAAGGAGTCTTTATCTTTCATCAGAGAAGACTTTTCTAGCTTCTGATGGGTAATGACATGAGATAATTGCTTGGAATCAGAAGAGAGCATTAGGAATCTATTCACAGAAGAGTTTTAATGAATTGCTTATAGTCCAACTTAAACCTCACTTTTAGAAATACTAATTACCCTTAAATGTATGGACTTTTTGAGTTTTAATAGAATTTTTTTTTCTCCTACAGCATAGGTATTCTTTTTTAGAATATATTGATTAAAACTTGTCCATCAGCATTTTACCTTTTAAAGTTTACCAAAAATATTTTATCAGTCATCTTATCACCCATTCTCTATGTCAGATTAAGTTTAGAGGTCTATATATTTCTATCTATATATTTCTATGTTAGTGGTATATTAAGAAGTAAAGATAGAACGTGTATATATACATACATAAACATATATTATATATTTAACCAGAAGCCTTAGCTCTTGGGCATAAAGAAAATAACCCATGGGATGTGTAATTTAATCATAGCTTATTACTATAAAAAGGGTATCTTCTAAAAAGCACTCTACAGTTTTTCCCTCCCCTTTCCACCCATGCTACCTCTGCCTCTTAAAAAGAACAGATGTTCAAGTTTACAAACAGGAAAGAGTCATCATCTTTTAGTGTGTAAATGGAGAAGAGTAGGGCTACACCTGGTGGTACTCAGTGCTTATTCCTGGATTTGTGCTCAAGCATGACTCCTAGCAGTGCTCCATGGATTCTATGGGTGCTAAACTGCAGTAGATCAAATGCAAGATAAGCACTTTATGTACTGCACTATCTTTCTAGTCCTAAGGGATATTCTTTAAGATTGATTTCTGTCATCTAGTTCTGGCAGTTCTTACATGCAAGTTGCATCTGCCCACTGGATAATAATCTCTAAATGTTGGGGCCGGAGCGGTGGCACAAGCTGTAGGGCATTTGCCTTGCACGTGCTGCCCAGGACGGACCACAGTTTGATCCCCAGTTTGATCCCCTGGCGTTCCATATGGTTCCCCAAGCCACGAGCGATTTCTGAGCGTATGGCCAGGAGTAACCCCTGAGCATCACTGGGTGTGGCCCCATCAAAAAACCAAAACAACAACAACAACAAAACCTCTAAATGCAAGCAAGTATTTCACTTTAAATAAATTAGATCATTATCATATGCCTACAGTAATAAGCATTTTGTTGCTTTACTGTATTGCTTTTGGGATCAGAGAGACAGTACAGTGAGTAGGATGTTTACCTTGCACAAAGTTGATCCAGATCTAATCCCCTACTACCACCAGGAGTGATCTATTGTGCACTATGAAACAATGTTGTTAGTTTAGTATCCGTCACTGTTTTTGTTGTTGTTATTTTCTTGAATTTTTGTCATTTACTACCTCAAAGATTTGGGTGCAGTCAGTCTGGATTAAGTTTGCCTCACTTGGATACTCCTATTAAATGTCTGTTCATTTCTTATATTATCAGAACAAGTTCATAGAATTAAATGATGAAGGATTAGAAAGGAGAGTTATTGCCTTATTTTGTATCTCCCCACTCACCTATTGCACTAGAAACATAACAATTCTCAATTTACTTGTAAATTTTAAAATTCTTTCTAAAAATCAAATGTATCTAAAGTGTGGTCGACTTAAATAGCTATGCACAAATATCACACTTTCACCACTATATGGTATATGGAGGAATAGAGAACTATATAATATAGGCAATCAGGGTAGGGGTCAGTAAATTTAGGAAGTCAGAAAGCCAAGAAAAATTCGGAGCAAAAAGTTGTAATCTGAAGAATTTCTCATTTGGGAAATATCCCTAAAGAATTTCTTTTACAATGTCATAATGTTTTCTCTTTCTCCCTCTCCTCTCTCTCTCCTTCTCCCCCAGTCTATTAGCCCATTAACTTTCTCAAACATGTATTATTGCACACAACATATGTAGAACCGAATATAAAAGTTTCATTCCTTATATATGACTCTTTTGCCTCTATTCACCATAAATACCAAGGAAGCATTTCACTACTTGACAGCTCAAAATTTGTTTGTCCTGCCTTCTCTCAAATATCAATGGATTTCCCAGTTTTTGCTAAGTTTTATTTCTTCAGATAGTAAACAAATTACTTTAATTTCCAACCACACTTTTTTTGCACGAATTCACGAGTACATGGAAATGTCTTTAGTATCAATGTAAGTATTCCCAGAAGTTAACAGAAAGTGTTAACCACAGTAAGAAGGAACAACAATAAAGATGCTGACTGTTCATTAAGATGAAATTGTGCCATTAACTTCTGTGGCTGTTCACAAATCTTGACTGCAAATGTCAGTTCTTTTTTTTTTTTTTTTTTTTTTTTTGGTTTTTGGGCCACACCCGGTGACGCTCAGGGGTTACTCCTGGCTATGCGCTCAGAAGTCGCTCCTGGCTTGGGGGACCATATGGGACGCCGGGGGATCGAACCGCGGTCCGTCTCCTAGGCTAGCGCAGGTAAGGCAGGCACCTTACCTCGAGCGCCACCGCCCGGCCCCCTCAAATGTCAGTTCTTTCTGTGGCTAGTGACATCAATTTAAAGACAAGATGCAGGAACATGCAGATGCTTGTTCAAAGAAATTAGCACAGTGTGGCCTGTGGTAGATTTTAGTTTGTAAATGTTACATGTACTTGGGAAGTCAGATAGAGAGAATCAGTTAGTTTGGACTTGAAAAATACTTTAGATGGATTCCCTGAACTGAGAAATACATTTGCAAAATATCTAAAAGGAAATATTTATGCCTTGGTAGTCTAATTCAGCATTTCCTTATCATAAGTTTTATTCTATACTTAAAATGTGCATCATGTAAAATGGTACACATTTTTCATTGGTCTTTTCTATTTGCATGCATTCAAACATCACCAATTTACCGATGATATTCAAATATGCTAGTATCCTGATTACTTCCAAATTCCCAAAACATTTCAAAATATAACCCTAAGTGACCTCAAACTCAACAAACTCCAAATTACAGTTCATCAATCTTTTTTTTTTTTTTTTTTTTTTTTTTTGGTTTTTGGGCCACACCCAGTAACGCTCAGGGGTTACTCCTGGCTATGTGCTCAGAAGTTGCTCCTGGCTTGGGGGACCATATGGGACACCGGGGGATCGAACCGCGGTCCGTCCAAGGTTAGCGCAGGCAAGGCAGGCACCTTACCTTTAGCGCCACCGCCCGGCCCCAGTTCATCAATCTTAATAACTCCTTAAATTATTTAATTTATTTTTACCATTTAACTATTTTTTTAAATTAAAAACATTTTTAAATAATATTCCACTACAAAGTATAGTGCACACAAGTGCAATAATCATTTTGCAAATAAATTAATGAAATATTTGATTTTTGTATGCTTCATTCTAAAATAACTAAGGGCATTCTATATTTATCTATCTATATGTATCCTATCTATATTAGATCAATGAGATCATGCAATAAATGGTGAGATATTTGTTATTTTGGATGGCTCACTCTCTAACTGACGACTAAGGTATTCTATATTTCTATTCTCTGTCAAGGCATCCCTCCATAATTACCTGTGCTGTTACTGCCCTAATGCTGATCCCCAAGCGTTTATTTTTTTTTGGGGGGGCACACCCGTTTGATGCTCAGGGGTTACTTCTGGCTAAGCGCTCAGAAATCGCCTCTGGCTTGGGGGGACCATATGGGACTCCAGGGGATTGAACCGCGGTCCTTCCTTGGCTAGCGCTTGTGAGGCAGACACCTTACTTCTAGCGCCACCTTACTGGCCCCAACCCGAAGCATTTTAACTCTGATGTCTCTATCATCTATGAGCATCTCTAAGACATAAATTTGGTTACATTTTAACTCTTGTCTAACTCTGTCCTTTGATCTGTGCATAAGACTGACTACAATAACCATGACTGAGCAGAACTTCTGAAACGATCAAGAAAGATTCTATCCTAGACTTCTTTCTAGGTTCTGTGCAGAAACCAAGCTCTCTAATTATAGAGTACTGACTGACTTTGACAACCACAACTGAGCAGAACATTTCCTGGCACCATAAAAAAAGACCTTGGGGTTTGACAATGAACATGTCCGGAGCCTGTAGTTTGTCTCTTGACAGTATGCTTAAATGGAGGAGAAAGACTGTATCTCTTAGGCCAAGAGAATTTCCTTTCTAATTTCTCCAATATTTACTGTGCCTATGAAAAAAAAACCCACAATCACAACAAAAACAAAAACTTTGTCACACCAGCTCCCTCCCCTTTTTTTCTTTTTCTTTCTTTTTCTCTTTTTCTTCTCTTAAATTTATATTTATAGATTCCATACAGAGGTTCCTGATTTCTTTCTTATATTTTTTAACAGAATCATAGAACATAAATCATCTTGTTCTGCCTCATATATCTATGTTTTTCTACAAATAGAAAGAAAAAAGTGGATGGTACCAGGGGCAAATGAGTCTTATGATCATTGAGTGAAAATAAAAAATGATCAGACATAAATACCCAACCCAAAATCCAGGACAATAGAATCAAGAAACCCAAACTACATGAAGCTATACACAAAAGGGACCTGTTACACTAACAGTCCAGGGGGCTAAGGGTAGAGGTATGGGATGCATGCTGGGAACTATGGTGGAGGGAGGTCAACACTGGTGGTGGGAATGGCCCTAATTCACTGTCACTATGTACCTTAAATAGAACTGTGAAAGACTTGTAATTCTCAATAAAAATAAAAATAAAAAATAAAAATTATTTTTAAAAAAGATGTCCTTGTGTAAAATCGTATTTTTCCACTTTTGATCAGTGATATAATTTCATGTTCCATGCCTTTGATCACAGTACTTCTGATACTGAAATATTTCCTCTTTCTTTTTTCTAGTGTGCTTAAATCCTGCTTTTTACCTCAACATTTCCAAGGCCACTAATTGGAGCAATGTTTTCACTCCTCCAAGCTTTCATAATACTTTTTACTCAGAATTCTGCTCTAGTTTCCAATTTAGTCTAAGCTGTATTATGATAGTTTGTTCATGTGTCTACTGCTTTCTGAGTTCTAGAAAGCTCTTTCCCTAGCATTTAGATACTTTCTGACCCATAATGAATTAAAAAATGTGTTAAGAATTGTCATTAAATTAAAATCATATGCCCATTATTATTGATAATAATTATATGAAATATTTCAGAAATTAATGTTGTAGTAACTCTTTATTTACTGAATTTGCATTACTGTATTTTGTCATCCAAGCATTTGAGGATCACTGTGCTTCAGAGGGAAGGAAATATCTCAGCTTCTCTTTGGTAAGTTTTTATCTCATTCCTTCACCTCCAAAAGAATGTAGACTTGTCTGGAAGGCATCACCTCTTTCTCCAGATGCTGTGTTTTCCTTATCAAAGGAGGCATTGTGGAGAAAACAGTCCCCTTCTGGAGTCCACTACACCATGACAACCTCCCTGATATGATGTCTAATACTGCAGTGTGTTAATTGAAGGATTGGTAGTGGTGAACACTGACATCACCTGAATTTTAATTATGTATGGTGAAGACTTGCTAGTTCAGAGAAATCCACTCTTCAGGTTTTCTTTCTTAGTGACAGGTATTTTATCTAATTAGAAATTATGGGAGTAGAGGTGCCAAGTATGCACTCTTGTCTTTTTACTCCATTTTTGCCAGAGGAGAGGAACTAATTAAACTTACGTCACCAACCGAAATAAATTATGTTCTATAGTATATGATATTTGTATATATTAATTACAGAGCTCTCACACATACAGATCTCACATTTAACTCACATTTAGAGCCTAAGAAATTGATTTATTGCCAATATTACTTTATCTATGCCACATGTCTACCCTCCCAGATTGTCTGAAGCATATTGGGCATTGATTGTACTTTTAAGTACTGTATAAGTATCTTCAGAGTAATATCTATTAAAATAATTTACTTTGGATGAATAAAATTCTACTTCAGGATCCAAACTTTATTCTTGACAATGCTTGAAAAATAGATAAGATTTTCATCATCTATTAAGTGTGTACAATTTACATGGAGACTTGGATTTTATGAGCCAGCTTTATTCCTTTCATTAATCTATTTGTACACAATGGCACCCAGGGTGTAGAGTGGCTTCTCCTCTGGTCACCTAGTTACTTTTCACTGGTCAACAGCAACAAGCTGAATAAACTATTATCTTGAGGAAATGTGCTTGGCTAGCGAATTTGGATTATCTCCTAGATTTAAAAGCAAAAACATAGCTAAGTTTGAATTTACCAAATCTTAAGACTTGAGACACCGGAAAGAAAGCATTTATTTGAAAATAAAATGGATACAGAAGATATGAGCTCAGGAAAACTTGGCCAAATCTTGAAGCAAATTTGGAGACAAAACATAATGCTAAAGCAGGTGCTCCAGGGTAATGAGCAGTTTGAAGACAACGACAAGGGCACTTGGATAGCTACTGTGGTCTTTCTAGGTCAAGGGCTCAGTGGGGCTCTACATCAACTTTTGGATTTCACTGCAGGAAACCTCTATGCTATCTGCCAGCAGCTACATGGAATACTTGACAAGGAGAATCAATATATCTGGAGACAAGGCAAGTTGTTCTTTGATTTTAAAAAGCAAAAATGATTAGGTATCTAATCTAGAAAGGGTTAAGAAGCAAATAGAAAAGGCCAGGATAAAGTTTCTGCATGCAAAGGCCTAACGATATAAAATGGAAAATAGTCTTACACAATGCCTTAAGGGACACAGAGACCAACTTCATTAGAAACATACAAATTAAGTGTTCTAGGGCTTTAAAAGTAGGCATGCTCCTAGTTTCTGAGTGAGAAATTAGAACTTCTGTTTAGAACAAATACAGTCTTAAATGTGAAACTTAAGGAATGGGCTGGGATTTATTTACTGAAATTGGGAGTCAAGTTATAATATTCTGGGTAGAACTATTGGCAGGCTCTAAGACTGTGAGGTAGAGCATTCTCTTCATTGGAATATAAATTCTGTTCTTAGATTTACTTGACACTGATTTTACTAATTACAAAAACTAATTGGGATAGTCATATATCTTAAGTTATATATAAGTTATATATCTGTTAGATCTAATATATCAAAAATCTAAGGTAACTAAAGTTAAAAAAATTTGGTCTTGATGGCAAAACGTGGGCATTATTAGTATTTCCAAAAGTATCATGACCTAGAGTTCAAGCCATTACTTGAAACTCTGGAGATAACCGAATATATTTAAACAACATACCAAGACAAGTATTTATTTATGGAAAAGAGTAAGGAGCCAGTTAAAGGATAAGAGTTTTAATAAAGATAACAAGTTGTCAGAACTGGAATCTCAAGATGAGTGCTGACTTGTGGAGAAAAGATTTTGTGATGACTCTAAGACCACTGATCTATGGGAGCCTTATAAATGCATTGCTCTTAGTTAAGAATTGAATTATAACATCAGAGAGTAGTTAAGTTGATAGTAAGCCATCAGGTGATCCTATCTGTGAGGAGATGTACGAACAAATAGAGGAATGGTTAGAAATGGTGATGAGGGGCCGGAGAGATAGCATGGAGGTAAGGCATTTACCTTTCATGCAGAAGGTCATCGGTTCGAATCCCGGCGTCCCATATGGTCCCCCGTGCATGCCAGGAGCAATTTCTGAGCACAGAGCCAGGAAAAACCCCTGAGCATTGCCGGGTGTGACCAAAAAACAAAAAAAAAAAAAAAAAAAAAAAAGAAATGGTGATGAGAGACTATAGGTCAGATTACTGTGTTGATACTGAAGTGAGATTTGAACTGGTTTAGTTGCCCTTCCATATTCACAGTAAATCAGATTCTAAAAATTAGAACACTTAGAACTATTATTTAAAAGGCTAATTTGAAAATTGTCAGCTATCACCAGCTTAACAGGAGGAACTTGTGACCTTTTCCATTTCTCATAATACCCTAGTATTCACTACAAGATAGCACCCATATTGACAGGAATAAAGAAGCTATAATATCTTCACTATCCAAGCTTCTCTGATGTATGTTGCTAAATTTTAGACAATGATTTTAAGGACATTACTGATAAATTATGTAGAACATTGAGCAAAGAAGAAAAGATTCTCAAAATTGTAAACATTGAAGAATGATTAAAGATGCCAATATGTCAACACAACCATTTTATGGTGTAGTCTTGGTATCTACCTTCAAATATTTAAAGCATTTCTACAAACAAGAGTGAGTGCATCTACTTTTGGTACACTGTTAACAAATCAAGCATTCATTCCAAATTTATTGATGTTTTAAAAGAGTGACAGTCATACAAATAACTTCTCTTTCAGAAGAAAGTTTGGCTTAAATGTCTGGTAATGGTCATTGTTAGTATTGAAGGTTATCTTGCATACCTCATTATATGTGAGTCGAAAAATGCAATATGGATTAGCTTTGTATTTATTCTTTTTATATGTTTCTCTGTGTGTCTGTGTTTATAGAAATTATGAGTTTCATAGACTGTCTCATGAAAATAAATGAATATTTGGGGAGTACTGCTACATTTCTCAAAAAAGAAGAAAATGAGATGTATAATTTATGCAGCATGCATGATAAATGTACTCCAAAGCAGACAATGTCCACCATTCACGATATCAAAGCAACAGACATTGCTGCAAGAGAGGAACAAAATGTCATAGAAACAGCTACTGTTTCTCCCACAAATGGAGAGGAAAGTCATTACACAAACCAGGTCCAGTTAACAAGAAATCAAACCCATATGAATTCAGAATTAATAGAAAAAGAAAATAACACATCATTGAATGGTGACATAACAGAGAATGGCAAATCACAGAACACAATGTCCCCTGTTGATGTGGAAAATGAAGATAAACAAAAGGAACACATGACTGTTGAGAACATAAATGGCAGCAGGGAAGAGATGCATGACATAGCACAGACAACAGAAAGAGAATTTCAAGAGACCTCAGAAAGCCAAAGAGGAGAGATGATCATATCTTCAATAACAAGTGATAACTCCAGTAAATATGTGAATAGACTTTCCGATGATTCATTGACTCTAAAGCAAGAGAATAACATAGTTGAAAAGGAGTAAGTAAACAGTATGAAAGAATTTCAATGTCCCAACTATATAATACTATTATATAGTATTGAGACATAATATTTTACATAAAAAGTAAAATTTCTAAGAAAATTTTAAATATACACTATTTAATTTACCCCATAAAATATATGACTGCTATTTCTAATACTACTTATTTCTTACAGCTTAGAATAACAATATATTAAATATTTCTTTAAGAGATGAAGAAATTGATAATATAATTAGTTAAACTATCAATTTTATAAATCATGGATGCTTTCCAAAATCACTACTTTCATTTTTACTATAATGAAAAGATACCTAGGCTTTAGGTTGATAAAAAGTTAGATAATATTCTTCTCTCATATTTATTTCATTTATACTCTTCATTATTTTTTTATTTGTAATAAATCATCATGAATTCTTAACCTGTGTCAGGGATGAATCTTGGTTTTTAACACTTAAAACATATTACCATATTTTAATTATTTCATTGAAGATGGTCAAGGGGTTTCATCAGTTTCTGAAAGATCCCAGGACTTTAAAAAATGTTAGAATGGGGGCCGGCGAGGTGGCGCAAGAGGTAAGGTGTCTGCCTTACAAACGCTAGCCAAGGAATGACCGTGGTTCGATCCCCTGGTGTCCCATATGGTCCCCCCAAGCTAGGGGCAATTTCTGAGTGCTTAGCCAGGAGTAACCCCTGAGCATCAAACGGGTGTGGCCTGAAAAACCAAAAAAAAATATTAGAATGACAGAACAAGTCTATATTTGCGCACATAAAATAGAATATTTGTGGATCATATTTTCCAAGAATAATATAATACCTTTAGAAGGCAATGGGAAAAAAATCAATGTTTTAGATATACACCTATTTTAAATTTTTATCTCCTATTAATGTTAACAATTCTGTGAAGAAGGAAAACGTCAGTATTTGGTCCTATCATTTTTCATTGAGGTCTTATAAAATTATAACATTATATAGGTTTCTGGTGCAATTGAAAATCAACATGTGTTTCTTATCTATCCTAATATATGCTTTTCCTTGTGTGTAAAAATATCAGACTTAATATGATTTTTGGGCAAAGTTAAATAAGAAAATTCCATAAAGGGCATAGCTCTTTATTGCTCTGAAGGTGATTGCACTCAGATAAATATTAGTTAATTTATTTCACTCCTAACCTCACTCTGTCTACCACACATGATCTACTCCACCTCCTACCCAGTCATGATAAATGATGTTATTTCACATTGACAATAGCATTTCAAAGCTATAATTGTGTCTATAAACTCAGACAAACCATGTGCGCAGCTAAATCTTAGTTGTTCAATCTATGAAATTAAGAGGTTGAGCTGGTTTTACTATGAATGTCCTCATGAGTCTGAGAATCTAATAAATTTTATGTATGTCATTAGAAGTCATTCCAAAAAAAAAAAAAAACTTCCAAGTCTGAAATCATTATTGCCATTTACTTAAAAATAATTTTACTAATCTAATTTGTGTGAAAGCTAGAAAGAACACAAGGGATCAAGCATATGCCTAGCAAGCATGAGAAGCTGAGTTTGATCCCTGGCATTGTACTCCTCCCACATGATGTGGTCACCAAGATCAACATTAGCACTTCACTTCTTCACATTCAGGAGTGACTCAAACATAGACTCATGAATCACTGTTGGACCACTCCCTCCTTTAGGTGTTCCCTACTTTGTGATTTCTTCCTTGTAGCCTCAAAAGCATTTGTGCTTGGTTTGCGCATTTAAGATGACTGCTCATTGAAATTCCCCAGGCTAGGAAGCCATCCTGACATAAAAATCTGTGTCCTAAACAAACTAACCCCAGAATCTTTTGTAATCCCTCCTTAAATATCTTTATGGAGGACATATATTTATATTTACTTATGAGATTAGATCCAGTATGTAAAATTTCAAAGAAAAAAAAACTAGAACTAACCAAAGTGATTATTTTGATGGTTAGAGGTGGTTACTAGGACTAGGGAAAATAGATTTCTTTACCTGCATCAGTCTGTTGAAAGGAGATTATATTGAGATTGTTTCTAGGGTACAGAGGAGAGCTACACCAGAAGTTACACAAAGCTGGGCTACTGAATTAATCATTAAATATTGCTTATTATTTATGAAGTATTATTACTACTATCACTAAATCAACATGCTAGGTAATTTTATATTCCTTTTAAGGCCATGGTTTCAGAATATAAATTATATTGGACCTAAGCAAGGGCGCAGAGCCAGGACCTTGAGTGCCACAGGGTGTGGCCAAAAACTAAAAACCAAAAAACAAAACAAAACAAAAACAAAACAAAAGCCCTGTAATTTCAACATGTTCTTAACAGTTCTGTGTTAAGGAGAACTCCAGAGTTACTAGTAATTTAAAAATAATTAGAACTTATTCTCTAACTGAATATTAATAACATATTTTATATAGATTACCTTATTTATTTTACACATTGCATCTCAATAATTTGACTAGTACAAAATGAGAATTAGTAGAAAAATAAGAACTCAAACTCCCAGTTTTTTTTTTTTTGTTTTTGTTTTTGTTTTTTTTTTTGGTTTTTGGGCCACACCAGACACACTCAGGGGTTACTCCTGGCTATGCGCTCAGAAGTCGCTCCTGGCTTGGGGGACCATATGGGAAACTGGGGACTGAACAGCGGTCCATCCAAGGCTAGCGCAGGCAAGGCAGGCACCTTACCTCTAGTGCCACCGCCTGGCCCCGAAACTCCCAGTTTTAATGTAGACAATAAGCATGTATTAAACAACCATGTTATGCTAACTTACTTAAGAAATTTATATATTTCATCTTGATTTATCTTCACAGTATTGAGGATTGTTATTTGTTTTATTTTGCAATGATTAAAGAAATCAGTGCTTTGGAATAATTTGAGAAAATATAATATAGTAGAAAGTTTTGGGCTTTATGTTAAAGACAGACAGACAATTAATGATCTTAAATTTTACTTTCTTGGGTCTGTACTAATAGTACAACAGGTAGGCTGTTTTTATTGTATAGAGGCAACCTGAGTATGATGTCTGGCACCCCATGTGGTTCTCCACACACCACCAGGAGTGAACCCTGAGTGGAAAACCAGAAATAAGCCCTGAGTACCACTAGGTGTAACTTCCAAATGAAAACAAAGCAAAACAAAAACTTACCATCTATGTGATATTTAGTAAATTAAATTTTAAGCCTGTTTTTATTTTGGGTGGAGGTGGTAGTATCTACGAATAACACAATGTGAAGAACAAATGAAATAATTTACAGTCTAAATTCTATGATTGAATTGAATTAACATCGATAACATATTGAAATTGTTGAATAAGGTGATAATTCAAAAATCTAGAATAAAATAGTCAAAACAAACTTTTGGACTGACTATTTGTGGGTGATAAGTATTGCTTCAAATTTACTTTAACTTTATATGCATAGATTTAAAATATTTAAAATTTGGTAAATCAATACCCAATCTATAACAAGCTATACACAGAGGGGCAAAGGAGGGAGGGGTGGAGGGAGGACAACACTGGTGGTGGGAATGCCCCTAATTCATTGTCACTATGAACCTTAAATATTATTGTGAAAGACTAGTAATTCACTTTATTCACAATAAAACATTTTTAAAAAGTTTGATAAACAGAAGCTGGAGAGATAGTACCAGGAATAAATGCTTACCTTACATGCTGCTGACTTTGCCTCAATCCTTTGAGTTGCACATGGTCCTCGGAACACTGACCGGAGTGACCTCTGAGCACAGAACCAGGGGTAAGCCCTGAAAACAGCTGAGTGTAGTCTAACCCCCCTACCTGCCGCTATGTAATTGTCATGTAATAAACATTATTAATTGATCTAATTAAATTTAAATCAATAATTTTAACAGATTATTATTTGTTTTGTGGTTTTGGGGTCACACCCGGCAGTGCTCAGGGGTTACTCCTGGCTCCATGCTCAGAAATTGCTCCTGGCAGGCACGGGGGACCATATGGGACACCGGGATTCGAACTGATGACCTTCTGCATGAAAGGCAAATGCCTTACCTCCATGCTATCTCTCCGGCCCCAATTTTATCAGATTATTATTATGAAAATAATTCCTTCTGAGGCACAGAGAGGTTCAATATTTGATCTAATGTCATGAAGACAATATGCCATGGAACTGAATTTCATATCAAGCTACTGGCTTGTGGCTCTATAGCTTGAACTTTTTTGCAGTTAACTATACAGCTCATATGTCAAATAACAGGGAAAATAACACTCTCCTTTCCCCTACAGATATCTTGATGCACTGAGTGATAATGACCGCCAAGTGTCTTGTTATATCACAGCACAATCCTATGTTCTACAGCATCTAGAATGCCGGATAACCAACAATATGAGTTCTTCAATAGTCAGTGATAATGAAGAGTTGGTCAGCAATGTCATCACTGTTGAGTTCTCATGTCAAGAAATGAGTATTCCATTTCCAATCTGCATTGCAATTCCATTTATTGCACGTTACAGGGGAAATTATAGAGATATTATGGTGAAAGTGTCTGATGTAAACCTTCAGTCAAGCTACTTAAACCCAAATTCACTTGAAGGAATGAGAGGATGTTATAAGGTTAGTAAATCATTGACTACATCTGCATTTGTAATTTCACTCTTCTAAATATTACTCAGACTATCAGATTATAAAGTAGATAGAATTGCTACACACTGATCAAATTGAATTATAATATTTATTGTATCATATTAACATATTTATAAGGCTCAAAGAAGAATTGCTCTTTTCTTATCAAATTTAAGACTGATGTACTTATTGTACCACATTAAAATATAGAGGGGCCTTTCAAACAAAACCACATAACTCGATTTATCTAGCTCCACCTCTTAAATAGAGGGGGAAACAAGGGAGGGTATCAGGACCAAACAGATATATGATCACTAATAGTAAGCTAGACAAAGAGGGGACCACCTACTCTAGCAGACCTGGGGGTGATGGTGGGGTATATGGGTTGCAAAAAGGGAACTGGGATGGGGGGAGGACATATTTGGTGACGGATATTCCCCTGATTCAATGTTAATATGTACCTAAAATACTACTGTGAAAGATATGTAAGCAATTATTATCAAAATAAGAATTAAAAAAAATATAGAGGGGCCTAAGCAATAACACAGTGGGTAGGGCATTTGTTTTGCATGCTGCTGACCTCAGTTCGATCTCCAGCATTCCATATGTTCGCCAGAGCCTGCCAGGCATAATTTTAAAACACAGAGTCAGAAGCAAAACTCTGAAAGCTGCTGCCAGCGTTTTGCTTATTGCTGAAAGCAAAAGAAACAAACAAAAAATTAAAAAATAAAAGGGAAGAAAATTTTGACTAAATAACTTTGTGTCTATGATACAGTAAATGTTCTATTTCCACCAAAGAAACAAAACTAACAGCATAACTAGAGTGTCAGACCTCAGACTAGCTTTAAAAAACTTTTTTCTTTTTGGGGGGAGTGGTTTTTGGTCATACCCCAAGGTGCTCAGCGGTTGCGTTCTGGCTCTGTATGCAGGAATTACTCCAGGTGGGCTCAAGAAAAACATTTGGGATGCCAGGATTAAACCCTGCTTGGTTGCATGCAAGATAAGCATTCTACCCTCTGTACTTTTTCTCTAACTCCAGAAAAACATTATATAATGCAAAGCCCATCTATCTAAATTTGAGAATGCTAAAAAACACCTCTCTTGTAGGTAAAGATTTGTTTTAATCATTTTGATGGGAAAAATTTATTTAAAAAATAAAATATGTTTGTGCATGCGTGCATTTATATGCACAACTTGAGATACCTATTAAAGCTAACATTTGTTTAATCTGTTCTTCAAAGGACTATATGAGTAATCAGAATGTAGTTTTTATTAAAAAATGCTACCAAAGTTCTTTAAAATTAAATCTTTGTCTTTTTTTATTTTTTCCTCATTACAATCATGGTTATAGTTTGATTATAAAATATAAACCTCTTCTAATAATTTTTCTACAACCCAATAATATATGTATAAATGTATTTAATCTAGAAAGTCTGTATCTTTAAATATCTAATCAACATTTTCCTTGATTTGTAACTTCTCAATCTTAGCCAATCTCTGTGACTTTACTAATAACAGTAAAGCATTCCATAAAAATGGTGGCAGGGAGTATTTAGTAAATAAATAAAAAAGCAAACAACAAGGAAAATAAGAACCACCGCACTGGAGAAAACAGAGAATTATATACTGGTCCACATCAATTATATCCTAATTATAGTTATTTCTATTTTAAATGAGGAAAATTTAAATTCTGGATGTCTTCTGACTTTTTATGTGACATTTTGTGGTTTATATGATTTTGAAGAATTCTAATTGTAGAGACAGATAAGCTATGATCAGAGTTCTACTCATGACACTCCCCTCCTTAAAAATCGGCAGGTATTCTTGAAGTTGCCAAATATGCTTTAAATGCATAGCAACCGCCATTGGTTCCCAGACAACCTGCCTTTCTTACCTTTCAGCATGTTCCTTCCAGCCAATTAGAAACATTGATCATGCAATGCATTTTTCCCGGCAACATTTATGCAGTGATATTGTGAAATCTCCTTAGTCAGTTTCAAATGATAGATTAATGCAACCATTGTTATTGTCGCTGAAATACTGTGTGTCTGTGTGATTATCTACTCAAGCTAGGGTGGAACCCAGTTGGTGTGTCTGGCTGGCGTTCGGGAAGAAAGCACAGATCACATTATAGCTAAGTCTTCCATTTCCTTTTAATTGTTGGTGATTACATGAGTAGATTATTTTGTTTTTATTTATATACTCAGTCCCTTTTTGTGTACTAAGAAGCTTGAACATGTTTGTTGCAAATATACATTTCATAGTTAAATGTCACCATCTGGCAAACACACACACACACACACACACACACAAATACATGTCTCTGCAGACAGAAAAAACATATATCTCTCAGTCTTTTGCTCCCTTTGCATAAAGAGGAGAATTGGAGAAAATTGTTTAAGATATTATGAGTTGTTAGAATTGCTTATAGTAAAGGTACTAATAGTGTTTGTATAAACTACCAAGCTATTAATAACTTGGGGGCTTTAAAAGATAATACTGGAGAAATAGTAGAGGTAGTGCTCTTTCTATGCACCTGGCCAACCTGCATTTGATACCTATGTACCATAGAAAGCTTTCCTGAACTCACGAGGAGTGATCCCTAACTATAGAGCCAGAAGTAAGCCCAGAGTACTGTGGGTGTGCCCCCAAAACAAACAAAAAAAATAGAATAACAAATGATAAAGATTTCACTAATTAAAATTCACCAAATCAATATTGAGTCTTTTGTACAATGGTGGGATGTAGAATAAAAGCCCTTTGGATGAGCCTCTGGTGGTGGATGGTGATGGAGGGATGAGAGGTCTTTCTCCTCCAGTCCGGCCACGTGTCTGCAACTACTTCCAGCCGTCGGGTCTGAGGTTTCAGGGCACCGGCGAGGAAATCCACAGAAACGTTTCAGGAGATATCATCTTTATTCATCCCTGGCCAACATGTTTGTGGCTTGTCATAACCTTTTACGCTGCATCCCTTTTCAGCCCTGCATTGTACCTTTTCTCTCAGCCATCTCTCCTCCTCAAGTTTCTATCTCACTCAATCCATTCTCCCAATCCTCTCTCCAAATCCATCCCTCCTCTGCCCCCTCAGGCAAACCTCTTGATACCCCCCAAAAGACATCTCCCCAAAATGGGCAGGTCTTATCCTAAGGTGAAGTTATGTAGAAGATGGGGGTGGGGTGACAGTGGGATTCTAGATTACTGATATTTGTGAAAGCATGAAATGTAATAGCATCATATATGCTTTTATGGATTTTATTAAAAATTTAAATGTGGGGCCGGGAAGGTGGCGCTAGAGGTAAGGTGTCTGCCTTACAAGCGCTAGCCAAGGAACGGATCGCGGTTCGATCCCCCGGCGTCCCATATGGTCCCCCCAAGCCAGGGGCGATTTCTGAGCACATTGCCAGGAGTAACCCCTGAGCGTCAAACGGGTGTGGCCCAAAAACCAAAAAAAAAAATTTTAAATGTGCGGAAGGTGAGAACAGAGACAGTGGATAAATTTTGCATAGCTCCTGTACACAGACAACTTGGATTTGAGCCTGGTACAATCTATCATCCCTCAAGAGTGATTCTTGACTACAAAGTCTTAAAATTAAAAGGCCTGAATACTGCCAGGTATAGTCCAACCCCTTTCCTAATTATTTAAAATAGAAATCTTACATATATTTATTTTTAGTTATGTAGTCCAAATTTGAGAAACAGTTAATTATCTACCCATACCTTATATCAGAAAAGACTGTATGTATTTGTAGCAATGGAATGATTCCTAGCTGTTGAAAATGACAGGGATGGCATATAGTTTTGTTATTACAGCCCCAAAGAATATACAATATGTACTTTCAGAACTGGACTATATTATTGTTTTGAATATTTCACTGTTTTAATGCATTTTATCCATACAGGGCACCTGTGCAGAGGTGCAAGTTTACAAGTTGGGCATATTTTCTGTTATATCTTGTTTAAAGAAAGAGTTTTTCACAGTTACAAAGAAAGGACTCACTCTCAAGCCAAGTATGGATTCTCGAATATCCTTAAATTATCCTCCTGGAGTTTTCAACTCACCAGTGTGTGTGCAATTAAAGGTAAATATTAAAAAAATAGTGGATTTTTGGGTTTGTGAGTCATGATTCTCATGTATTGTGCTAAACATTACAGAGATAGGGATATCTCTGTAAGAATGAGTGAGTTCTCTGAGAGTTTCTATTAAATCTAACTGTATTAGGTGTATATAACATATTGCTAGTGCAGTGAGTGATAAAGGATAACAAGGGGTATATTGAATTGCATTCCAAAATAGATCTCTTCTTTATCTGAAAGTCTCTGCAGCTATTCTTGGCTAGTTTATTGGTAAGTATGTATGAGAATATTGATACTGAGCATTAAAAATGATCATGATTCAAATTTGCAACTGAGAGGATAACAAAAATCAGCATAAGGAATAAAACTGACTATAACATTACATTTAATTACAATGAAGTGTTTACTTGGAACAAAGATTCAGTATAAACAAACAATATTTACCAGATGTATAAAAAAACAAATTTGTACATTTAAAAATATTTATCTTCTCAAATAGTTCCTTTTACTTTAGGCTTAATTTTTCTCCATATTCTCCTCTTTCTTCCAACTTTATTCCAGTTGGAAGCTCAAGAAATAAAGAAGTTAGAAAATATAGTACAAATAATTTTTATAAATATTTCCATAACCTTTGAATTTTGAGAATTGGTTAGATATATTTTATTATTAGTCATTATTTGTGAGTGGAAACACTTTAATAAATATATCTTGCTTTCCTAGTTTCTAAAGAGCACTTGTTCTAACAATAGTTCTAATTAAAAATTATGTAAAATGTCTACTTTATTTTCTAGGTCATTTTATTGCCAGCAATTAAAAGTGTTTCTTGTTATTTATAACTTAAGACAGAGAACCTAGATTTCAGAAATCTTTGTAATAAGAAATTTGAATGTTGATTTTCTTTATAAATTAATGCAGTGTTTATTCTAATCAACTCCATTTAACATATATAGAGGTAGATCTAAAACCATGTTCTATTTAGTATTTTAAAAACGGCTTAAACTGTGCTAATAATTTTTATGTTATATTAAAATATAAGACTATACACACATGTGTATATTTTTTTATTTGTTTCTTTAGGTCCAACCAGTAGATCCAACTTTGGTGGCACATTTAAGAACACAGCAAGACATTTCATGTTTGATACTAGCCACAAGCCCTCTGATTCATGTTCAACATCCATTAACACATACTTTCCAGAAGCCAGTCACTCTGTTCCTACCTTGTTCTCCACACACTGAAAAAAAGAATCATGATTCTGAGACTGATCATAAAAAAATCGCCAGTGCCACAACCAAGAGAAACATACCATTATACTTCAACAGGTGAGTTGATCCTTATATTGATAAAGGACTTGATGGTGAAGAAATGTAAATGAGTATAAAATATAATCAATGTCTTGGCTTTAAATCTTTATATTAAAATATTATGATTAATGATTTATTTTAACTGTAGAATAAAATGTGGATTTACAGAAGGTATAATTTTAGCTGCAAAATTCCCAAAGAATGCTATGTGGTAATATTGATAAAGAGATCAAATTAATCATATTTTCAAAGAAATTATAATATGTTTAGCTGATGGTATAATGTTTTATTTTTATATTTAAGTAAATTTTTGTTAATATCAAGAATAATTAATCTCACCTTTTCCAAAACAAATTCAACTTGAGTATATATTTCTTGTATAAATCGGCTCTTTAATTTTTTGTCTTATTATGAAAATTTCTACCAGTAAGAAAAATATCCATATGTAATTACTTATGAGAAATGAATGAAAAATGATTGCCTATAATTAATTTATGTTTTTAAGAGCGTACAACATATAGTAAATATCAGAAATTAAAGGAATAGTGTTAATACTGAATCGACACTATAAATATTGGTTCCTAATCTTAATTTATGTCTTTTTATTTATTTTATTTTTAGAGTGATAAAGGTTAAGAGGAACATTTCTATTCCTTTTTTCTCAAGTAAACTTTCACTTTGAAACTAGATGGGAGAGCAATAACTGCTATTAATTAAGTACCAGTCTTTTTATGTATATTATTTGAACCAATTCACATTTTATTGTGTCAGTGGCAAACCTCAAATCCATTGAGCCAAAGTATTTGTACCTATACCCAGTAATAATAAGTATAATCATATTCTAGTCTCATATCAATATATTTCTAAATGAGGCTGGAGAGATTGCACAATAGTTGGGCCTTGCACTTGGGTTTGTTTTCTGACATTCCAATATGGTTCCTTGAGACTGTCAGAAGTAATTTATGAGGGTAAAGTCATGAGTAACCCCTGAGCACCTGGGTGTGATCCCCAAACCAATATATATTTTATATATATGATATATATTTCTAATCTTGACACTTCAGCTATCACCTATCACCTATTAATAAGTATCCAGATTAGAAATTGTAAAAAGGAATTATACTTTATAAACTCCAGATAATCATAGAAAGTTGAATTGTTTGGGACAAGAAGCCATGATTTACTGAGTGATAATAAGAAAGGGAGGATATATAAATGATACCTGTTTGCCATTTGAAATACCTATCTATCTATCTATCTATCTATCTATCTATCTATCTACCTATTACCTATCTCCCAACTGACAATTTAGTTCATCCATATTCCTGTATATTGTGGTACAATAAATACATCCAAAATTCAACATATTCTATAGAGTTCTTTTAAAAATATATCAATCTAATAGATAAGAGTTATTTGCCTTTAAAAATGCTTCATAGTGCTTATAGATATATTTAAAGATGAAAAATAAAATGGTCTAGTAATTGATTCTGTTAACCTTATTATTATGAATCTTATTTATTATACTCAACAGGTAGATACAAAGAATTAATAAATAAATTTACAACTGACATCTACTTTGCATTATAGATTTAGCTACATTTGCCTGAAATAAGATTTAAAAAACACTTTGCTATCAGCAAGATGGTATATTGGGTAAGATGCTTATCTTGTATGTGTCTTACCCAGGCTTGATCCCTGGCACCACATATGGTCTCCTCAGTCAATTAGGAACAGAGTTAAGAGAAGGCCCTAAGCAGAGCCTTCCCCTCCCACCAAATAAATAAAAAAGAACTTTTCTGTTTCTGTTATTTTATCCATGAACTGTATATGACAATGAGAATATAAAGTAATCCCTGTAATGAACACATATCAGTTTTGGAAGTAATTAGATTGAGATTTATTTGTTTTTCATTTCTCATAAACATGCCTCAGAAACAAAAGAATAGAATATACAGAAAAAATTTAGGCAGCAAATTACACTAACAAAAAGTGAAATTTTCACAGGTATAATACTAAATTTAACCAAAAGTAGATCTAATAAAAATATATGTTGATGGTAAAAATTTTTATGTACAAAGCACTGGAAATTTGGCTAGTATAGGTAGGATTAAGTTACATCATAGTCCAGAAGAATTATACTCTGTAAAACTTTCTAGACAGTAAAATTGATTTAGAAATTATATATCTAAATATGCCCTTCATATTGGAGCAAGAATTCAATGCTTACCAGCCTAACAGTGAATGAATATTTATTTTTTTGCAGCCCACCTCGAATGAATATTTATTAAGAAATTAAAAAAAACTCTAGTATCTTAAGTAAAATAATAATTATTAGTCAATACTACAATTTTAAAAGGGCAACAACAAAATATCTTTAGAAATATGATCAGCTTCTTCAATATGAAAGTAATTGGAATAAGAATTATTATAGTTGTTTGGGGAATATTATAAAAATCTTTATCTAGTAAGATAAATAATACTAGTAAACATGGTTCCCCCCAAAACAGAAAGCCATCAGGTTAGACTGGTAAAATTTTAAAAAGCAACAGGATAAGGTACAAAGATAGCAAGCTGAGGCATATGGAATAAAAGTATAACATAGAGCCATTTCAAATGATGTAACTAATAATTATAGGTAGTGCTAATGGAGAAAACAACACAATCATAAAAGAAACAAGAATCAAAGTCGGAGTTCAAGTTAATTTTCTGATGTTGATTAAAACCTCGAGATAGAAAACACTAATTACTTGATAAAATTTATGGAAATAAAGACTCATCATTAGATGTAACATGGTTATTTAAAATACAATGTTTCTATAGGAATTCCTTTAGTGAAGTCAAATTAGTGAAGTCAAGTAAAGAGGAATAAAATCAGTCTGTTATCACTTTTTATTATCAAAAGTGTTAAAACCTTCATATGTTTGAATAGAAGATGTTTTGTTGCTGTTTTATTTTTATTTTGTTATTTTGTTTTGTTTGTTTTGAATCACACCCAGCAGTCCTCAGGTCTTTCTCCTGGCTCTGGGCTGAGATCACTGCTGAAAGGCTTGGGGAACTATATGAAGTGCCCCTCCCACTCTACTATTGCTCCTACCCTGTTGTCTTTAATCATGCAAGTATTTACATGATATACTATTTTCACATTTCTAACTTATAAAAAGAATATAAAACTAATGAATGGACATAAAGAAAACTTAAAATATAAATAATAGAGAAGTTTTATTCTCATTTTTGAATTTTTATTGAAAACATTGTGAATTACAAGTCTTTCATAGTTGGATTTCAGGCATACAGTATTAGTAAATTAGGGTCATTCCCACCACCAGTGTTGACCTCCCTCCACCAAGGTTTCCATTATGCAGCCTATACCTCCATCCTTAGCCCCCTGGCCTGACAGTGTAGCAGGCCCATTTTAAGTTTAGATATAGTCTGAGTCTCTTGATTTTATTGTTGTTGATTTTAGTTTGGGTATTTTTAGTTCTGTCCATTGTTTTTATCTTCACCAATGCACCTGAGAACACAGGCCCACATCCCCTTTTATTTTCTCTATTTTGTAGAAAAATGCAGAATTTGAGATAAAACAAAGTAATTTATGTCCAAAGGTTCTATGAAAGAAGTGAGAGCCCTTATCTAGAGATAAAATAATAAAATAAAAAGGGGGTGGCAGGGTTTTGTTAGTTTGTTCTTCTTATTTTTTTTTTTGTTGCATAAGTGCAAAAACATTGAGGAAATTACAAAGAAAATACCCTTGGACTAAAAAAATAAAACAGGGTGTCTCTACCCATAAAGCATCCTGTCATAAGACTGACTATAGCTCTCGACATACTGTTTGTCCAGCCCCAAGTTCTTTCTTCATGGGCCCAGGAAAAGTTCTCCTCAATCTCTGTTGTTGCAGTCAAACTTTTGGTATTAGAGATCTTGGTTTTTGTACAGATCCTATACTGCAGCTGGGGTGTCAAAGAACATATTATGATTTCATCTCACCATTAGGTGACAAGGCAGAGAAACCTGCAATGAAAGCAAGTTGTTGCTGTTTCTTAGTCAGCAGGGCATCATATGAACCCACCCTGGAGCAAGTCGGTGCCAGCGTAGCATTAGGGCTTCAACAGGTGGAAGTTTGATTTCTGATGCTGGTGCAGAAAATGATGCCGGTTTCAAGGATCGGATTTAAGGTTTTGGCGTTGGACAGTCAATGTTCGATCAGCTGAGGCTTAATTTCTTAGGTTTTGTGGAGCTAAATTTGTGAGTATTTTGTATAACCTAGATATCAAACCTTTATCTGACGCATTGAATGCAAAAATTTCCCCCAATCAATTAGCTGTCTTCTAATTTTACCCTGTGTTTCATTTGCCATGGAGAAACTTTTTAGTGTGATGTAGTCTCATTTTTTTAGGCTTGATGCTAAAATTCTTGCCCTTGGCTTCCTTATCATAGAGGGCTTCTTTGAGATCTAAGTCTTGGAGTGTTCTACCTATGTATTCCTCAACAAAGTTTATGGATTCAGGTCTGATATCAAAGTTATTAATATACTTTGAATTGACTTTTGTGTAAGGTGTAAGACATGGATTAATCTTTAATTTCTTATATGTGGCTATTTAATTGTTCCTACACCATTTGTTAAAGAGATTGTCCTTTCCATTTCAAATTTTTGGTTCTTAAGTGAAAAATTATTTGTCCATACACTTGGGACAGTATTACTGGATATTTTATTCTGATCCTATGCTCTGAAATTTTGTCTTTGTTCCAGTAATATGCTGTTTTGATCATGATGACTTTGATGATTCAAGTTAGGTAATGAGATGCCACCCAGTTTCTTGTATATATTTGGCTATCTTAGGTTTTTTATGGTTCCACAAAAACTTTATAATTGATTGCTATAAATTATTGAAGAATATTTTCTGAATTTTAATAGGGATTGCATTGAATATATATTGTAGTTTAGGTAGGATGGTCATTTTGATTATAATGATTCTTTCAATCATGGAATGTTCAAAGCATGGAATGTTCTTCCATTTCTTTAGATCCTCTTAAATTTCTTTTTGAAATGTTTTGAAGTTTTCATGGTACAGAGATCTCATCTCTCTTGTTAAGTTGATTTCTAAGTACTTAAAATTTTTAGACACTATTTTAAATGGTATAGATTTTTTGATCTCTCTTTCTCCTCTAAGTTGTTATTTGTATAAAGGAATGCACTGTTTTTTGTGTACTGACTTGTAGTTAGCCAATTTGCTGTATTACTTTATTGTTTCTAGGAGCTTTTCTGTGGTCTCTTTAGGGTTTTTGATATATATCATCATGTCATTTGCAAATACAGATAGTTTGACTTCCTCTTTTTCTACTTGTATTCCTTGATTTTCTTCTCTTGTCTTATTGCTATTGCTAGAACTTAAAATACTATGTTGAGTAAGTGTAGAGACTATGGACAGCCTTGCCTAGTGGAAATGCTTAGTGTAAATGCTTTTAGTTTATCAACAATAAGAACAATGTTGGCTGTGTGCTTCTTATAGCTCTTATTATCTTGAGAAACGTTCCTTTCATATCTATTTTAGAGTTCTTATCATAAATGCTGTTGGATTTTGTTAAATGCATTCTCTGCATTAAATGAATTCTCTGATTGGACTGTTATAATCATGTGGTTTTTATCCTTCCTTTTACTGATGTAGTGTATGATATAGATTGATTTGTGTATATTGAATCATCCTTGCATCCCTGGGATGAATTCCATTCAGTCATGGTATATAATCTTTTTGATATGTTGTTCGATTTGCTAAGATTTTGTTAAAATTGTTTGCATCCATGTAATTAGTGAGGTTAGTCTGTAGTTTTATTTCTTAGTGGTACATTTATCAGCTTTGTCAATGAGTGTGATATTAGTTTCATAAAAGGTATTAAGGAAGATTTCTATCTTTTCGATGTTTTGAAAGGATATAAGGATCAATGATAGCAACTCTTCTCTAAGTGTTTGATAAAATCCACCTGTAAACCTATCTGGTCTTGAACTTTTAGTCTTGGGAAGTTTGTTAATTACTGTTTCAATTTCCTTGTTTGTGATTAGTCTGTTTATGTATTCTACTTCCTCCTCATTAGGTATCAGAAGATGGTATTTTCCCAGAAATCTGTTCATCTCTTCTGGGTTCTCTAGATTAACTGAGTGCAGTTGTTCATAATAAACTCTCATAATGTTTTGAAATTCTTAGGTTTCTGTTGTAATCTTTCTTCTTTAATTTCTGATTCAATTTATTTGAGTGTTTTTCCCTTGTGAGTCTTGCCAGCAGTTTTTCTATCTTGTTTATTCTTTAAAAAATATCCCCAGTCTCATTAATTCTTTGTATTGTTTTTTTCATTTCTATGTTGTTTAATTCTACTCTGGTTTTTATTATTTATTTTTTCTACCTGTGTTTGGGTTCCTTTGCCATTGTTTTTCCAGATACTTAAGGTCTCTCTTTCAAATGTTGTTTCCATTTTTTCTTTCCTAATGTAGGCTTGTATTGCTATAAGTTTCTCCCTAACCACTGCTTTGCTGTGTCGTATAGATTTTGGCAATTTGTTTCTTTATTATCATTTTTCTCAAAGAATCTCTTTAATTCTTCCTTGATTTTCACTTTGACTCAGCTGTTGTTGAGCAGCATGTTGTTTAGTTTCCAGGTGTTAGATTTTTCTCCATATCTATTTACAATCAATCTTGATCTTTATGGCATTGTAGCCTGGTAGGTTGCTTGGTATAATTCTTATATTTCTGACTATATGAAGGTTAAACTTGAGTCCTAAAATGTGGTCTATGCTAGAGAAGGTTCATGAGGAGTTAATAAAAATTTTTATTCAAGTTTTTGAGGATGAATGGCCCTGTATAGTCCTAGTCTTCTAGTTTCTCATTTAAGGGAATTATGTCTTTGCTAGCATTCTGCCTATTGGATCTGTCTAGTGTGATGATACATGTTGAAATATCCTACTACTATTACATTTCCATCCATATGTTTCTCAAAATTTGTGAAAAAGAGGTTTTTATGTTTTTTGGCTCTACAGTTGTTGCAGAAATATTGATCTGGGTTCATACTTCTTGGTCTATTTTACCCCTGATCACTAAGTAGTGTCCATTTTTGTCTCTAAGTATTTTCTTGAGGTTAAAATGCAATTTTGTCTAACATAAACTGAATGTCACATGTTTTTTCCCTCTGTGGCTTGTATAATTGTTTATCCTTTTACTCTGAGCTTGTGTCTATCCTGAACTTTAAAGTGTGTTTCTTGCAGGCAGCAAATATCTTGGTTTTGTTTTCTAATCGAACCCTCTACTCTGTGCCTTTTGATGAAAGTGTTTTGTCCATTGACATTTTTGTTTTGTTCTGGGTCACACCCGTCTCAGGGGTTACTCCTGACTCTATGCTCAGAAATTGCTACTGGCAGGCTTGGGGGACCATATAGGAATCCGGGATTCATACTATCGTTCTTCTGCATGCAAGGCAAATGCTCTACCTCCATGCTCTCTTTTGGCTTTTAAGGAATTTATTGACAGAGAAGGCTGCTGTGCTGTGACATTGTATATGGTTGTTGTTGTTGTTGTTGTTGTTGTTGTTACAATTGGGTATTTGATTTGTGTAATTTGTCTCTGAGAAGTTCATTTTGAGTTGGTTTGGTTAGCGCTTATATTGTGAAGTCTTTTATGTCTGAGAATGTTTTTAACCTTCCCTCCAATGTAAATGAGATGCTTTCCTGGGTAGTAGACTAGGTTAAAAGTTTATTTCATTCAATAGATTGAATATGTCATTCCAATTTTTTTTTACCTGAATTATTTCAAGTGGAAGATCTGGTTTAATTCTTATGTTCTTTTGTTTATACTGGATATTTTTCTTATCCTTTACTGATTAAATGAGTTCATCTCTCTGTTATTTTTTTTTTTTTTTAGATTTTAGTTTTGTGGGTTTTTTGTTTTGTTTTGTTTTGTTTGTTTGTTTTGTCATTTGGATTACTATATCTTGGTGTTGTTCAGATCTGTATACCCTGTGGGGTCTATTTTGTTTGGGACTCTTTTTGCCTCTGGGATTTGTACAATAGACTCTTTTTTTTTTTTTTTTTTTTTTTTGGGCCACACCCGTTTGACGCTCAGGGATTACTCCTGGCTATGTGCTCAGAAATCGCCCCTGGCTTGGAGGGATCATATGGGACGCTGGGGGATCGAACCAAAGTCCATCCTACGCTAGCGCTTGCAAGGCAGACACCTTACCTCTAGTGCCACCTTACTGGCCCCACAATAGACTCTTTAAAGAGGGGGAAGTTCCCTGCTATTATCTTCTTCACTACTTGTTCTACTTTCCCTTTTTCTTCCCCTTCTGGTATTCCTATAGTATGGAGATTTTTTTCTTTGTTCATTAAGTATTCTATCTGCTCCAGATAGCTCTTCTTCGAGTTGGTAGAATTATTTATCTATATATTTCTTAATTTTATAGCCTAGTGACTATTTGATTTCAGTTACTATTATACATTAAGTGTTGATTTTAGGTCCTCATCAATAAGGAGCATGCATTTTGGTGGACTTGAAAATTTGCCACGATTTCTCTCCATATCCACACTTTCAGGTGTCTTCCTTAGTTTCTGATTCTTCTTTGCATTAGGTGGGTTGGGTTAGTTTTTCTCCATTAAGTATAATGTTTACTATGTTATGTTGTAGATAGCTTTTACTATATTAAGAAAAGTTCCTTCCATTTCAATTTTTCTGAGAGTTTTTTGTTTTTGTTTTTGTTTTTGTGTTACACCCAGCTGCACTCAGGGGTTACTCCTGGCTTTCTGCTCAGAAATTGCTCCTGGCAGGCATGGAAGATCATGTGGGATGCTGAGATTCAAACCTCCTTTGGGCTGGATCAGCAGCTTGCAAAACAAATGCCCTACAGCTGTGCTATCTCTCTGGCACCCTGCTGAAAGTTTATTTTTATCGTGAAAATATGTTGGACTTTTTCAAATGCTTTATCTGCATCTATTAATATAATCACATGTTTATTGCTTTTCCTTTAACTGATATGGTTTATTGTATTGATTGATTTATATATATTAAACCAGCATTTAATCTATGGAATGAATCCTAATACGTCTTGTGTATAAACTTCTTGATGAGTTGGATTCTATTTGCTGCTAGTATTATGTTGAGGATCTTTGTAGTGTTCATCAAAGATATCGACCTGTAATTTTCTTTTTTCATGGTGTCTCTGTTTTTAGTATCAGAGTGATGCTATCTTTATAGAAAATATTTGGGAGTGTTTCTGCTTCTTCAATTTTATATAGGAGTCTGAAAGGGATTGGAAGTATGTCCTGTTTAAAGGTTTGATAGAATTCAATAGTGAATCCATTTGGGCCTGTGCTTTTGCCTTTGGAAAACCTTTTGATTACTATTTTCATTTCCTTGATCATGATAGGTCTGTTCAAGTATTCCATATCATCTTTGTTCAAACTTGGGTGATTATAGGAATCTAATAATTTATATTATATATTATATATTTATAGGAATCTAATAATTTATCCATTTATTCCAAGTTATATTGTTTTCTGGCATACAGATTCTAAAAGTTATCTCTGATTACCCTTTTTTTCTCTGTAGTATCTGTAGTAACATCCCCCATTTCATTTCTGATTTTGTTTATTGAATTTCTATCTCTCTTACTTTATTCACCTTGCTAATGATTTATCAATATTTTTTCCCTAAGAACCAACTTCTGACTTCATTTATCTTCTGGGTAGAATTTGGCAGGCATACAGTTTATTAATTTCTGATCTAGATCTTATTAGTTCCTTCTGCCTGTCTACTTTTGAATAATTTTGTTGATCATTTTCTATTTTCTTAAGCTGTACTATTAAGTTATTTATGTATGTCTTTCTTTTCTTCCTAATGAATACTTGCAAGCTATTACCTTTACTCTTAATACAGCTTTTTCTGTGCCCCACAAATTCTAATAATTCATTTCTTCATTTGTGTTTCTAGGAATCTTCTTCTGATTTCCACTTTGATTTATTATCTAACCCATTAGTTGTTAAGAAATGAGCTGTTTAAATTCCACGTGTAAAATTATTTTCAATTCTTTTTGTAATGTAATTCAATTTTAGTTCATTAATGTCTGAGAAGATAGTTGATATAATTTCTATTCTCTTAATTTTATCGAGGGATACTTTATGAACCAGCATGTGGTGTATCTTAAAGAATGCCTCATATACATTGAAGAATAATGTATATTCAGTTTTATGGAGGTGAAAAGTCCTATCAATGTCTTCTAAACCACTCTTTTTCATTTTTTTCCTTAAAATCAAGTATATCCTTGTTAAGTTTTAGCCTATTTGATCTATTAAGAGGTGACAGAGTGGTATTGAAGTCTCCCACTATAAATGTGTTGCTCTTGATGTCTTTCCTCATTTATTAGCAGTTGTTTAACATATTTTGCTGACCTCTCATTGGGTAAAAATATTTTCAGGAATGTGATTTCTTCCTGATGCACATGTCCTGAATTATTAAAAATGATCCTGTTTGGGGCCGGAGCAGTGGCACAAGTGGTAAGGCATCTGACTTGCCTGAGCTAGCCTAGGATGGACTGTGCTTCAATCCCCCAGCATCCTATATGGTCCCCCAATCCAGGAGAGATTTCTGAGCGTATAACCAGGAGTAACCCCTGAGCATCACTGCGTGTGGCCCAAAATTAAAAAAATAATTAAAATGATCTTTTTGTCTCTTATAACCATTTTGTGCCTGGAGTCTATCTATGTCATGATATTAGTATGACCACCCTAGCCTTTTTAAGGTATTTGATTTCTTGAAATATTGTCCTCTGAACCTTTGATATTAAGCCTGTGTTTTTTGCTGGCAGAAAAATGTTGGATTCAATTTTCTAATTTATTTTTCCACTCTGTTCATTAACTGGTTTATTTAATCGTTAACAGTAAAAAATATATTGACATATGATGTTGTGTCATCTTTGTGTTGAAATGTGATGAGTTTGGGGGTGTCTGAATTAAAAAGACCCTTCAGTACTTCATTAAGGTTGGTTTTTTTTTGGGGGGGAGGGTGGAGAAATAGTATGGAGGTAAGGCCTTTGCCTTGCATGCACTGGTTCGAATCCCGGTGTCCCATACGTTTCCCTGAGCCTGCCAGGAGCGATTTCTGAGTGTAGAGCCAGGAGAAATTCCTGAGCACTGCCGGGTATAACCCCCCCCCAAAAAAAAAGGTTGGCTTTTATTATGTAAAGTTCTGAGTTGTTGTCTATCTGGAGTTATGTATCCTTCCTTCACAGTTGAATGTAGGGCTGACTAGGTGAAGTATTCAGGACAAAGTGTTCATTTGATTGATTTTTTTCCCACTACATCCCACCACTATCAGGTCTTGAGGGTGATGTGTGATAAATACGGATAAATAAGTTGTAAATTTTAAGGATGCTGCTTTGTATGTAAGTTCTTCTTTTGACCTTACTGCGTTCCATTTTATTTTTTTTTTTTTTTTTTTTTTGGTTTTGGGGCCATACCTTTATAGTGAGTTTTTTATTTTGCCTAATAAGTTTTTCAGTCTATTATTTCTATTTGAAGTTTTCACAATTCTACTTTAAGATCTTCTTGACTCTTATTGATTATTCATTCCATGGTTTCTTTCTCCATTTCCTCTCTGAAATCTTTATCAGAAAGTCTAGATAGGTGGCTGATGTTAGCTGGGTCCTCAGAACCAATTTTTTTTCACTAAGTGTATTGGGATTCTTTATTGTCTTCTCATTGTGACCTATGGTGTTTTTTTGTGTGCTGTGTTTGAACATCTTGATTAGAAAAAATGTGCAGTTATAGAACAAAGAAGAGTGACTGTGCTTTTCTCTCAATGCACTGGCCTGAATTCACAATGACCCTTTTGAATCCAAAAACTGCCCACCATCATCATAGCTGCCGGTCTCTGGTCTTGCCTATCTCAAGACCATGTTTTATTCTTGGACGTAGGAACCTTACACAAAATGCAGGCAGGGTCCAATACCCTCCCTAGGTCACCTGGGAAGGAGGATACTCAGGCAAAAGCAGAGCAGCTCCCTTATACCACTGTCAACAGTCTTGTAACCTGCCATCTGTAAGCAAAGTCACTGCTGTTCATATGGTCAAATTTCAGGGCCTTCCTTCTTTGCTTAGCATTGCACTCCCTTGGTGTTAATGTTCATGTCCAGAGAGCTCGATCCACAGATTGACCTGTGCCATTCTCTGGAGCTCCCAGTTTTGCTGTGTGACCAAATCATGGATCCACTCTCTGACAGTGTCCAGATTCCTATAATATCACTCCCCTCCTCAATGTCACTGCTGGCCATCTCAGAACCATGTCACCTCTGCACATATAGCTAAATCATGGGATCCTACTACTTTATTTAGTCTTGACTCTCTGCATTCTCTTAGTCTGAGTCCTTTGAGCTCAGATAGGTGCATGCCTCACACTACAGTTCCCAGCCCAAATGCGGGACCAAGTCAGGGTGCCGCTCATCATAGACTTATGTTTCTGCAACACCGCCCTGTAGCGGCTTTCAGCACTGTCCCAGTAGTTAAAAGCTGTCACTGCCTCCATGTTTCTCTCAGGAATTCTCCCTTGGATTTTCAATCTGACTGGCCATAGAGTCTCCAGGAGTCCAGTACCCATTGCTGGGTTCAAGGGTTTCAGGGATTTCAATGGGGACAAGTAGCTTTTAGCATCTCCAGGAACCTCCTTGCGGCTGTTGCAACTATGAAATGCTGCCCCATGTTTCTGCCATTTATCTGGGGAAAATTTTATTGATGATAATGAAAAGAACATTAATTTATTAGAAACTTATTTAATATAAAATATAAATATTTTAGAGGCTTATATTTTGGTCAATGAAAAAATATTTCTATAGAATACAAATCATTTTAGGTTAGCTTGTTTGAATGTGACAAATTATAAATACAAAACAATACTTGTGAAATATGTGGATAACTGGCAAAATCACCGCACAACTTTAAAAATTGCATTTAATCAATACAACTATTTTTCACTTGTTCTTGCCACATTCTGTCTCCTGATCCCCAAAATAATTGTTCCTCATTCCCATAAATATCAATAATTTATAATATCTTGTTTGATTGTTTTTGAGTTTGAGATTTAAAAAAAGTAGTATCTTATGCACAGTATCTTATGACCTTTTTTAAATTATTGTAAAATATTAAGAAAATAAATTAAGAGCATGATATCTAGAGGGATTTTTTTTCTTGGTTTTTGGGCCACACCCGGTGACACTCAGGGGTTACTCCTGGCTATGTGCTCAAAAATCACTCCTTGCTCGGGGCACCATATGGGAGGGACGCCAGGAGATTGAACCATGGTCCATCCTGGATCAGCCACGTGAAAGGCAAAAGCCATACCACTGCTCAGTCGCTCTGGCCCTAGATGGATCTTATTAATAGAATTGGACATAATGGTTATTCTTATTTTATTCTTACTTAAAAAATCAAATGTAAAATAAAAGCTTGGCCCTAAGGCAAGAAAAATAATTTGATTTCTTTCTTTTAATACAAATATTTCAACTATGGTGATGGTTGTAATGCAGTATCTTTGTAAGACTAAAAATTAATTTTAATTTAACCTTATAAAAATTTTGATTAAAAATCAGGATATTTGTCCTAATATATTAAATATAACCTCTTCAAATAAAGGACGATTTTTTCTATTTCTATTTACATAAAATGTTTTTTAAACAACAATGGTTTGATTTTAAAATTTATTTTCAGTATCTACTTAGATGTTATTTGATTCTTTTTTTAATAATAAATCAATGTCATATATTACATTTAAAACTTTCCTAATAAAAGCCTCGCATTCAAGATAAACTAAATTTAATGGTGGTTATTCTTAGCTTGCTGCTATAATTGGTATGCCAATTCATATTGATTTAGATATTGTTTGGGGCCTTCAATGAATTATAGTTTCCATGATCTTTCTTGGGGTTTGCTATGCAATGCAGCACAATTGTATCTGCAACTAGGAATTCCAAAGGTGGCTTTATTTATACATCTGATTTCTTTGTAGGAGACTGGACTTGGTTGATATAGCTAGGACTCAAGATCTCTTTATTAAGTTATAGTGCTTTTCTATCCAGTTGACTTTTTAATTTCAATTAAAAATTAACTTCAATCATATGGTATTTATGGGAAAGTAACTAGACAGCTGTCAAGGACAATCAGGGTTTCCCAAAGCAGAAATCTTGCTAAATTTGGGGCCGGGCAGTGGCGCTAAAGGTAAGGTGCCTGCCTAGCCTGCGCTAGCCTTGGACAGACTGCGGTTCGATCCCCCGGTGTCCCATATGGTCCCCCAAGCCAGGAGCAACTTCTGAGCGCATAGCCAGGAGTAACCCCTGAGCGTTACCGGGTGTGGCCCAAAAAACCAAAAAAAAAAAAAAAAAGAAATCTTGCTAAATTTCCTAATTCTTACTCTGGAGTAATTAGGTCAACATTTGTGTTGCATCTTATTTCTAACTTTAGTCAAAGAGTTAGGTTCATGAACTCTGGGAGGGTGTTATAACAGGGCTTAAATCAACAAGTATAAAGGGCATTTTTGGAGGTCCAATATAACATCTGACATAAAATTCTAGGTTCATTTTCATTCCCCCCTCCTATATTTCAGGATATTATGTCAGTTTTCTTTTATGAATTTGATGACTAATAATGTGAATATTGTGAACATTGAAATTTCTTTTCCTTGTATTTAATGTTTTACATTTTGTTTAGTGTATCTAGCTGTGCCTTTGTTTTTATTGTTTTTTGGATCATACCCAGTGGTGTGAAGAAGATTCTCCTAACTCGATGTTATGATATTATTGTGTTGGGGATGGATGTTGGGGCTCTGGCATAGAAAGCATATGTTCCAGACCATTGGACTATCTCTCAAGCCTCTACATGTAAATTTAATATTTTTGAATGACGTACATTTTACTTTTTGAATTAGAAATTTTGATTTTTCTCATTTCTGAAAAATTCTTATGTATTTTTTAATCAAACATTTGTCTCACCTCCATTTTATTCACCCTCATTTTCTGTATTTCCAGTATACAAAAGAAATGTGGAATCTTAAGAGATGATATAATAATCTCCTAATTTTTGTATTTTATATTTCTCTATATAATATATTATTTCCTTAATTTATAATTAAAATGACAAAATTATCAGACATTTAAAAACATATACTACTAATTCATAATTGTTTTCAGTTATACTATTTCTTGTATTGGAAATAAAGGAGCCACATCTAGTTGTGCTCAGGGTTTATTCATAACTGTGATTGGGGATCATCTCTTTAGCTTATCAGGGACCATATGTGGTGCTAGATATAAATAACCATATGTCATATATAATGTGGCATATATAGTATAAGACTTGAGTAAAAGATAAGTATTTATTTGATAAGAATGATTTAGATTGCAGCATAACAAAAAAATAAGTAGTCCCAAGAATGTAGAAAAATAATTTATACATCTCATATGCTACTTAGTCATCAAAGACAGCCTCTCTCTTAATCACCCTCACTACTAGACTTTTGTTAGTAGGTGAACCATTTAAAATGTCCTGCAATACCAGAAGAAGTGGTTTTAGACATGCTACATCTCAATGAGTGCTTGATCTGCCAGTGACAAAATATATCCTTTATTCGCTATCATTAACCAGAGCTAGCATGGGGTTCAACGAAATACCATTTTATTATGAGCACAGATAGGGATGAGGGGATTGTATTTTTGGACAAGTAGCCAAAAAATTTGGTGTCAAATGCACTCTTTGGCTTAGGTTATATAGCAACCTGATATAGGATCAGCACTGCTACACTCCAGAAACAATAAGTCAATAAAGACAGTTTGGGGTATTGGCAAAAGATTTTAAGTGTTGTCATGACCAGAATAAAATCAATACTACTTTGAACTAAATCAGTTTCTTGTAAATGACCCAAGTTTTGAATTCAATATAGTACATTTTCCAATGCTAATAAATTATAAAGTTACAACAGTTGCAAAATTTACCATGTTAATGATTATAAGCTCAAGACTTTTAAAACACTGTTATTTCTTTGCATCTTCCTAATATTAACATAGTTTGATCTTTTGAAGGAATAATTATTTTTAATTATTTTATATTTTATTTTATTTAAATAAAAATGCATCACATAGTTGACCATAATAGAATTGTTTCCAGACAAGTGAAAAAAGTTATTGAAAATAAAGAAAAAAGAAAAGGGAAGAAAGATAAGAAAGTTTAATATTAAAAAAAGAAAAAATGAAAAACTATGATATGTTCAATGAAGTTATTAATACAATGACAGAAAATTTAATGTCTTTCTGTTAGCTGCCCTTTATATTAAATTGGTGTGTTCCTGAAATTTGGTCAGATTGGTGTTCCAAAGTGAATCATAGAGGGACATTGAAGGAGGGCCTTCGGAAAGTAGTGATTTGGGATGATGGACGGCATCAACAACTGTCTTTGGCAGTCTAGGGACCTGAACCACCCTCTTCTTCAGAGATGGCCAGCTTTCGGCAGCAATGAATTGGTATATCCATGATCTTTCACAGTTCAGTTTATGTTTTATTCAAGAAAAGAGTGAATCGATGAAGCTGGCCTGGTTCTCACATGTCAACTACTTTTGTGAACATGGTTTGGCTGCCAGGCTTTTCAGACAAAGAACCATTAAAGGGAAAGTGCTCACACTCGTTCCAAAATACCCAGCTCCAAAACTAGTATATGTAATATATGGTCAGATTGGTGTCCTGAAGGGAATCATAGGGAGTGATGAAAAGGGGCCCATCAGTAGAATGGTGATTATGGGAGATAAAGGCAGCAGTTATGGCATGAGCAGGGTGGAGACAGCAGAGTTTTTTTTTTCTTTTTTTAAATTAAATTAATAACTTTAAGCATCATGATTACAAACATGTTTGTAGTTGGATTTCAGTTATAAAAAAGGACACCCCCTTTCACCAGTGTAACATTCCCACCACTCATGTCCCCCCATAATGTCTCCTCCTCCACCCAATGCCTTTATTCAAGACAGGCTATTCTATTTCTTTCACTGTCATTGTCATGATAGTTGTCAGTGTAGTTATTTTCCTAACAACTCTTTGTGCTAAGCTTCATATCACGGGCCAGACCTTTCAGCCCTCATCTCTATTGTCTCTAGGCATTATTACAATAATGTTTTTGATTTTTTTTTTTAAAACCTATAGTTTAATGAAACTATTCTCTAGTCTATCTCTCTCCCTCTGACTTATTTAACTCAACATAATAGAGTTTTCTGCTATTGAAAATTTCAAGTAATGGTAAGCTGATTCTTCAGGTCTTGACTTTCTTAAAAGGCATATTTTTCAAGTCTATTTTCACAAAAATATCCAATTATTCTATATTGCCTTGGAATTATTATTCTTGGTAGATAAAGAGTTTCTGTATTACACATATTTTTTTCTCATGGAGTGAAGATATTTATTTTACTAGATTCCTGAAGGATCCTTTTCTCCTTCCCTAGCAAGTTTCAGGATTACCACAATGAAAAAAATGTACTGCTTGAGACATGCACTTAATTTTCAAATTTTGTTTTTTGTCACCCTAACAGCAGGCAAT
Organism: Suncus etruscus; assembly: GCF_024139225.1. Classification (NCBI taxonomy): domain Eukaryota; kingdom Metazoa; phylum Chordata; class Mammalia; order Eulipotyphla; family Soricidae; genus Suncus; species Suncus etruscus. Next base: position 30,772,532 of record NC_064863.1, read on the forward strand.
TTGTTTAAAGACAAGAATTAGTCTTCAGAATCTATATTTTTCTTTATTTCTATAACATTTCCTTCTGTTTTTGTTTTTGTTATTTCTTTTCTTCTGCTTATCTTTGAGTTCCTTTGTTGTCAAGTTTTCAAATATTTAAGGTGTGCCTTTAAGGGTTTTTTTTTTTTTTTTTTGGCCACACCGGTGATGCTCAGGGTTACTCCAGGCTATGTGCTCATAAATGGCTCTTGTGTGGGGGGACCATGTGGGATGCTGCGGATTGAACTGATGTCCATCCTGGTTCAGCTGTATGCAAGGCAAATGTCCCTACCGCTGCCCTATAGCTATGACCTCATGCCTTTAAGTTTCTGATTTTATATTTTTCTTCTTTCCTTATGTAGGTCAGTATTGTTTTGAATTTTCCCCTAATTACTGTTTTGTTGTGTCCCATATATTTCAGTGATTTGTTTCTTCATTATCATTAGTCTTAAGGAATATTTATATTTTTCGTGATTTCCTCTTCGATCCTGTTATTATTGAGCAGCATAATTTTAGTCTCCAGGTGTTAGAGTTTATCTACATCCTCTTTTTACAATCAATCTTGATCTCTGTGGCATTGTGGTCTGAAAAAGATGTTTGGTATGATTCTTATGTTTGTGAATTTTTTTTTTTTTTGGTTTTTTGGGCCACACCCGGCGGTGCTCAGGGGTTACTCCTGGCTGTCTGCTCAGAAATAGCTCCTGGCAGGCACGAGGGACCATATGGGGACACCGGGATTCGAACCAACCACCTTTGTTCCTGGATTGGCTGCTTGCAAGGCAAAACACCGCTGTGCTATCTCTCCGGGCCCTGTTTGTGAATATTTTTTAAGTTAGACCTATGCTCTAAAAATGGGATTTATTCTGAAAGGGTTGCTGTGCCAATATATTACAAATATATTGTATGTATACATATAAATTGCATATATATGTATATAAATTGTATAAAGTTATTGCTGTTACAATTGCAATATGATTTATATAAATGACCTTGAGTAGTTCATTTAGAGTTGGTTTGTTTAGCATGATTGTTGCATTTTTTTCTGAGAATGTTTTTTATACTTCCCTCACATAAAAACTGGAAAGGTTTGCCTGGGTAGTGGACTCTAGGTTGAAAAATATCCTTCATTCAAAATTTTAATATATTGTTCCCATCTTTTCTTACTTCTATGATTTCATATGGGAGATCTGGTGTTATTCTTTTATTTATAAATATACTTAAGGTTTTTCTTTTCCCTTCCTGTTTTAAGAGTCCATCTCTCTTTTCGTTTTTTGCCTTTTGGGTTAATATATGGCTTGGTTGTTGTTGTGTTAGGGTCTATTTTATTTGGCATTCTTTTGCTTCTTGGATTTGTATAATAGCCCTTTTCCAGAGGAGGAAAATTTCTCTGCTATTATCTCTCTCACTACTAGCCTTTCCCCTTTACCTTTTTCCTCCCATTGTGGTATTCCTATAATTTGGGGATTATTTTTTTCTTACTTTGTTTATTAGGTACTTTACATTTTCTTTCATCATTTTGTCTCTCCTTTTTCTCTCTCCTCTATCTCTTTCTCTATGTTCCTTTTTTTCTTTATAGACACTTTGGTTTACCGTGAAGTACCACATTTCCCACCACCAATGTTCTCAGTTTCCCTCCCATTCACTCCCCTGATTTCCTCTGAGGCAGGCATTTCTTCTTTTCTCTCTCTCTCTCTCTCTCTCTCTCTCTCTCTCTCTCTCTCTCTCTCTCTCTCTCTCTCTCTCTCTCTCTTTTGATACATTGGTTTGCCACTATGTGCTAATGAAAGCGGTACCATGTATATCACTTTATCCCCATTTAGCACCCAGTTCTTGTCCAGAGTGATCAGTTCTAACCATCACAGTCACTATGGAAGAGTCACTACCCTAACTGCATCACTACTGTTTGGGGCAAGCTTCCTACTATGGACGTGTCCTCCTGATCCTCATCTCTATTCTTTCTGGGTATTATTTTTCTTTAGAACTCAAATGAGTGACATTATTCTATCTTTTTTCCCTCTAACCTCATTTCATTCATTTACTTTCATTCTGCTCATTTCATTCTACATAATAATCTCCATATCTATGAAGGAATCATTACTATCTAAGCTTTTTTAGAATAGACATTTTACATTTAAAATAGTTTCCAGCTTGTGGGTCAAAGGACAAGCTAACCTGTGAAACTAAGGTGATTTTGAATAACAATCTAAGTCTGTTCACAGATATTCAGTTCTCACACTTGAGTTTTATTATTAGTAACCAGCTAGAAGGATATCATCATCTAGGGGATGATAATATGATTAGAAACCCTTCTTTTATTTTTACTTAAAAATATTCATAATCAAGAAGCTCTTATTCATTTATTTGTGATAAACAAGTTTAAATGAAATCAATAGTTTTTTTTTTTTTTTTACCGTTGTCTTAGGTATTTTTTTTTACACCACCCATCACCAGTGCAACATTCCCATCACCAATGTCCCAAGTCTCCCTCCTCCCCACCCGACCCCCGCCTGTACTCTAAACAGGTTCTCAGTTTCCCTCATACATTCTCATTATTAGGACAGTTCAAAATGTAGTTATTTATCCAACTAAACTCATCACTCTTTGTGATGAGCTTCCTGAGGTGAGCTGGAACTTCCAGCTCTTTTTCTCTTTTGTGTCTGAAAGTTATTATTGCAAGAATGTCTTTCATTTTTCTTAAAACCCATAAATGTGTGAGACCATTCTGCGTTTTTCTCTCTCTCTCTGACTTATTTCACTCAGGCATAATAGATTCCGTGTACATCCATGTATGGGAAATTTCATGACTTCATCTCTCCTGACAGCTGCATAATATTCCATTGTGTATATGTACCACAGTTTCTTTAGCCATTCGTCTGTTGAAGGGCATCTTGGTTGTTTCCAGAGTCTTGCTATGGTAAATAGAGCTGCAATGAATATAGGTGTAAGGAAGGGGTTTTTGTATTGTATTTTTGTGTTCCTAGGGTATATTCCTAGGAGTGGTATAGCTGGATTCGTATGGGAGCTCGATTTCCAGTTTTTTGGAGGAATCTCCATATCGCTTTCAATAAAGGTTGAACTAGACGGCATTCCCACCAGGCAGTGGATAAGAGTTCCTTTCTCCCCACATCCCTGCCAACACTGTTTATTCTCATTCTTTGTGATGTGTGCCATTCTCTGTGGTGTGAGGTGGTATCTCATCGTTGTTTTGATTTGCATCTCCCTGATGATTAGTGATGTGGAGCACTTTTTCATGTGTCTTTTGGCCATTTGTATTTCTTCTTTGTCAAAGTGTCTGTTCATTTCTTCTCCCCATTTTTTGATGGGATTAGATGTTTTTTTCTTGTAAAGTTCTGTCAGTGCCTTGTATATTTTGGAGATTAGCCCCTTATCTGATGGGTAATTGGGTGAATAGTTTCTCCCACTCAGTGGGTGGCTCTTGTATCTTGGGCACTATTTCCTTTGAGGTGCAGAAGCTTCTCAGCTTAATATATTCCCATCTGTTAATTTCTGCTTTCACTTGCTTGGAGAGTGCAGTTTCTTCCTTGAAGATGCCTTCTAGCCTCAATGTCCTGGAGTGTTTTACCTACGTATTGTTCTATATATCTTATGGTTTTGGGGCTGATATCGAGGTCTTTAATCCATTTGGATTTTACCTTCGTACATGATGTTAGCTGGGGGTCTAAGTTCAATTTTTTGCAAGTGGCTACCCAGTTGTGCCAACACCACTTGTTGAAGAGGCTTTCTTTGTTCCATTTAGGATTTTTTGCTCCTTTATCAAAAATTAGGTGATTGTGTATTATCAACATAATACACAACATCAACAGCAAGAAAAATAAAAATCACATGATCATATCAATCGACGCAGAGAAAGCATTTGACAAGGTCCAACACCCATTCTTGATCAAAACTCTCAGTAAGATGGGAATGGAAGGAACCTTTCTCAATATAGTTAAGGCCATCTACCACAAGCCAGAGGCAAATATTGTCCTCAATGGAGAAAAAACTGAAAGCCTTTCCTCTAAATTCTGGCACAAGACAAGGCTGTCCTCTCTCACCACTCCTATTCAACATAGCACTGGAAGTACTCGCTATAGCGATTAGGCAAGAAAAGGATATCAAGGGAATCCAGATAGGAAAGGAAGAAGTCAAGATCTCACTGTTTGCAGATGACATGATACTCTACTTAGAAAACCCCAAAGACTCTACCAAAAAGCTTCTAGAAACAATAGACTCTTATAGCAAGGTGGCAGGCTACAAAATTAACACACAAAAATCAAATGGCCTTTCTATACACCAATACTAATAAGGAAGAAATGGACATTAAGAAAACAACTCCATTCACTATAGTGTCACACAAACTCAAATATCTTGGAATCAACTTGACTAAAAATGTGAAGGACCTATACAAGGAAAACTATAAAACTCTGCTCCAAGAAATAAGAGAGGACACGCGGAAATGGAAGCACATACCCTGCTCATGGATTGGCAGGATTAACATCATTAAAATGGCAATACTCCCCAAAGCACTGTACAGATTTAATGCGATCCCCCCTAAAGATACCCATGACATTCTTCAAAGAAGTGGACCAGGCACTTTTGAAATTTATTTGGAACAATAAACACCCTCGAATAGCTAAAGCAATCATTGGAAAAAGAATATGGGAGGAATTACTTTCCCCAACTTTAAACTTACTACAAAGCAATAGTTATCAAAACAGCATGGTATTGGAATAAGGACAGGCCCTCAGATCAGTGGAATAAGCTTGAATACTCAGAGAATGTTCCCCAGACAAACAATCACCTAATTTTTAATAGTTTTAAGAATATAATAGTCTCTTTTCTACAGCTTTGAGGTCACACAGATTTTATTTCCATTGATTTTTGGGTTTACTCCCTGGTGATGTGCAGCCCGTATCCCTGGCTCTGAACTCAGAAGTAACTCCTAACAGGTTCAGGGACCATATGGGATTCTGGGGATCAAACTGGATTCAGCCTCATGCAAGACAATGCTCTACTACTGTGCAATCACTCAGACACCTCACAGAATCTTTTTCTTTTTTTTTTTTTTTTTTTTTGGTTTTTAGGCCACACCCTGTGACGCTCAGGGTTACTGCTGGCTATGCACTCAGAAGTTGCTCCTGGCTTCTTGGGGGACCATTTGGGATGCCGGGGGATCGAACCGCGGTCCCATCCTAGGCTATCGCAGGCACCTTACCTCCAGCGCCACCGCCCGGCCCCACAGAAATCTTTTTCATTTGACTTTTCCCCTTTCATTAGCATTTACCTTTTTTATTTTTAATATAGTGACTATTAATTAGTAAATTAGGGTTTATTTTATGGGAGGAGACAATTTGAACCATAGCTGGCTGTTTTGACAGCTATTCTTGGTCTGTGCTTAGAGTTCGTGCCAGGTGGTGCTTACAAGAGTTTGTTACACTGAGGCTTGAAACCCAGAGCTCTGACTAATAAAGCCTACCCTGCAGGTAAACATGTCATTTTCCTTTTACCCTCTCTGATTATTATTTATTTTCATAGCTCAGGAAAATAAAGCCAAAGGACAATAACCAATTACAATTTCAAGGTCTCTTATTTCAAAAGAAAATAATTCAGTCATCTAGGTGTAAGACATTTACCTAATCAACTCTATTGTGGAAAGGCTTAGTGATTCATATGACTACTCCCCCCCCCTTTTGGAGTGGTGGTGTGGTTTCTTTGGCTACATCGGTTGGTGCTCAGGACTTATTCCTAGCTTTGTGCTCAGGAATTGCTCTTGTTAAACTTGTGCTAACTGTATAGGATTCAAGAGTTTGAACCTAAAACTGCTGTTGAGTAAAGTTAAAATCCAACCTCTGTACTATGGATCTGACCCAAGATTCCCCTTTTTCAAGTCCTGTGTTAATTTACAAGAAAATAATTGACTATATATGTTGGAAGGATTACAAGAATTTTAAATTTACTCCTGGTTGACAGCAATTTTGTGTTTTATAAATATTAACTCATGGGACTGGATCAATAGTACAGTTAGTAGGGTGTTTGTCTTGCACAAGGCAAATGGGGCTTGATTTTTGTCATTCCATATGGTTTCCCAAGACTGATAAGAATGGTCCTTCAGGGAAGTGTCAGTATTGTCAGGCATGACCCCACAAAAGCAAACAAAACACCCAAATATTCTCTCATTTATTCCTATAATATGCAAAACAATTATTATTCAAAGAACACTGAGATACAGAGAGATTTCAAATTGTGGTCATATAGCTAATAAGAATCAGATCTATTCAGAATGGGGAAGTAGGTATTTTTATTCCAGAGTCTAGTCTTATCTTTTATACTATTACCCTGACTATCTTCAAGCACCTATATTTATTATTATTATTATTATTATTATTATTATTATTATTATTTGGTTTTTGGGCCACACCCGGTGATGCTCAGGGATTACTCCTGGCTATGCACTCAGAAATCACTCCTGGCTTGGGGCACAATATGGGACGCCAAGGGATGCAACTGTGTTCCGTCTTAGGCTAGTGCGTGCAAGACAGACTGCCTTACGACTTGCTCCAGCCCCATGCACCTGGATTTTTATGAAGAAATTTACTAATATTTTCGAGGTGTTTTTCAAATTCCCTCAAATGATGCTTTTAATTCTCCAAAGTTAAGCTCAAGTATAAGAAACTTCCTTTTTAAGCTTCTCAGATTTTAAGCTTCTTCCTCCTATACCTGAACAATGTTGTAAATGCCCTTTGTTATTATATACATCAATTTGTCCTATAATTGGATAATACTACAAATTCCTCAAAATCAAGGATGATATATTTCTTATCTTTGCGTATTTCTGGTTTCATGACATAAATATTCCACCCAGGATTTACTTAATGAATTGTTATTGACTTACCTAATGAAAAAAATCATGTATTAAATATGATTTATGCTATACAATTTATTTTCTTTTTTTTTTTTTTTTTACTAATTTATCTTATGTTACCTTTAGGACAAAAAGTGTTTCCCATCAGAAAACCTGGAAACAATGCCTGTGATTCTTTGAGATTAATGGGATTCAGGAGCAGAGACAGTGGTTGGTTTGGAATTGATGATGTTGTGGTGAGAACCATGCAGAATGGCTTGGTATCATTTGAACTGAATGAACATCTAGAGAGGTAATACAACCTAGCAAACAATAAAACTGATGACACTATCACAATGTTTCATGATGGGTAATAACTGAAATATAATCATGAGATTTTAGGGTTTTTTTCTCAGAGAAATATAAATATTCTTTTAGAATATGCTCTAGATGCAAACCTAAATTGGCAAAAATAAGCTATATGTATTTTTTATTGCTTTGGAGTTTTGTTGTGGTGCTCAGGTGTTCACAACATACAATGGTGCTCAGGGGTTAATATTGGCTCTACACTCAGAAATTACTTCTGGCAGGCTCGGGGAATCATACAGGATGTAGGGGGATAGAACCCAGGTTGGCTAGGTGCAAGGCAAATTCCCTGCTCACTGTGCTATTTCATTGCCCAAGATATAATATATGAACTTTAAAATCATGATAGTTTTATAAATGCTTTCAAAAACCACTTATAACAGGTTATATATATATATGTTTCTTCTAATTCCAACATAGTTTTAAAATAGAACCTTTACTTTTGACGTTCATAGAAATAGTAATTAACTCTTCATATATAGTCATCTCATAAGTATATATAAGCAAACTGAAATTTTTATTTCAGCATCCTCATTTTGCTTTCATTTCCATGTTCCTAGTCAGCTGATTCTAAAAGGAGCTTTAGATAGATTTGGTTCAAGGAGAATAGAAAATGAAGGCAATCACATCGATAAAGACAGTTTTTAATTTTACAATGGATTGCATATCTGTGATAATCTTGGTGCAGTTTCCTTAGAGTCTTAGACTAGATGCAAAGTGACTTATTAAATTAAGGCTTCCCAGTGAATCCTATAAGGGAACATGAGGCATAAAAGCAGGTGGGAAAGAAAAAAAGATGGAAAAACCTATGGTTTCAGCTGAAATGTTGTTTTAGCCTGATATCTGATACCTTCAAGAGAATGTTGGACTAAGAGGACTGGTTTTCTACCCTTGCTCACTTAACCCTTTATTTGTGATATGCTGAGTTAGGGGATTCCTATCAGATAACTCTCAGTACTGGGTGATGAATCATTCAGTCCAGGGGATGGAGTCAAATTTAGTTCACTAGGCTGCCATAATAGAGTAAGACAGCAAAGTGACTTAAATAAAAAACTGTGTTTACTCAAAGTTTTTTTCTGCTGGAATGAGGGGATGGATAGGAGGTACATCCAACCATGCTCAGTAATCTCCTAGCTCTACATTTAATGATTAGTCCTGGTAGTTCCCCAGGAGTCTTATGCCAGGGATCAGGCCCAGGTTATCTGTTTAAGGAAAGTGCCCTATCAACTGTAATATCTCTCTGGGACTTTCTCACAGTTATGGAGTTTAGAAATCCAAAATAAAGTTGCCTAGCAAGATGCTGTACTTCTGAGGCTTATGAAGGGAAGAATATTTCCAGGGCTATTGCCTTTACTTGTAGATGGTTATATATCTGTTCATATAGAAATGTATCTTTATTCTAATTATTTTTTTGTGGCACCAGACTTGTTAGACTAAGATTCAGATTAATGATTGCACATTAACTTGAATTACCTTTGTAAAGACTCTACTGAGGGGCCAGAAGGATGCACCGTGGGTAGGGCATTTATCTTGTTTTCTGGCCTACTTGGAACTTGATCCCCAGCATCCCATGTGGTATCCAGCCTGCTGGAAGTGATTTCTGATGCAGATCCAGCAGTAACACCTGAGTGTCACTGGATATGGCTCAAAAATAAAAAACAAAAAGAAAGAAAAAAAAGAAAGAAAAGATCCTACTTCAGTTAAGACCTCATTCTAAGGTATAGGTAATTTAGCACCTCGACATATGAACATGCAATAAGGTACTGAACACATTATATAAGAGTTCAGCCATCCTCACTCCTTACTCAAAGTGATCAGATGAATATTTAAGATGAATATTTTAAGTCCCAATATGAATTTTTTTTTGGTTTTTGGGTACACCCGGCAATGCTCAGGGGTTACTCCTGGCTGTCTGCTCAGAAATAGCTCCTGGCAGGCACGGGGGGACCATATGGGACACCGGGAGTCGAACCAACCACCTTTGGTCCTGGATTGGCTGCTTGCAAGGCAAACGCCGCTGTGCTATCTCTCCGGGACCCCAATATAAATATTTTAAGTCCCAAGCAATTGTGATATAGATTCTGTGCCCCTTTGGTAATGAAATGATTTATCTTGATCATCTTTCTCGTCTACATTTTGAAATAGTACAATTTGATATTTTTAAATATGGTCATACTACTATATTTAAATTGTAATGAGCGAGAACATTTTCTTAGATTGAGACCATTTATTTGAGAATTTACTTTATTTAAGCCTAGTTCCTGACTGCCAAACCTTTGCTCAAGTCATTCATAAATCAAACCAATTGATTATCAGCGTGCTTGATTTTTTTCAGGGTGGGAGTTGAGAAGACATACTTGGTGATACTCAGGAGTTATTCCAGGCTCTATCTACACTCAGAAATTGCTCCTGAAGGTGTTTGGGGCATTAAACTCAAGAGTCATGTGCAGGGGCCGGTCGGTGGCGCTGGAGGTAAGGTGCCTGCCTTACCTGCGCTAGCCTAGGAGACGGACCGCGGTTCGATCCCCCGGCGTCCCATATGGTCCCCAAGCCAGGAGCGACTTCTGAGCGCATAGCCAGGAGTAACCCCTGAGCGTCACCGGGTGTGGCCCAAAAACCAAAAAAAAAAAAAAAAAAAAAAGTCATGTGCAAGGAAAATGCCCTTATACCTGCTATATTATCATTCCAGCCACCTGCACACTCGATTTAAAATGAAGCGTGCATTCTAATGACTGGGTGACTGCTTAGTAGTGGTGGGTTTGAGAGGATGCTTTCCTCAGATTTTGTCTTTTTTTTTGGCTCAGGTTCGTTGTGCTTCAGCTCTCTTCCACTGTGGACAACATCCACTTGGTATCTTTTGTGAAATCTTTAGAGGAAGCTCTGCTTAGCACCATGGCCTGTCTTGTGCTATATCACCAGAAAGACAATCCACGTAGGGTGGTTATTTCAGTGGTACCTTCTAAAGAGTTGAACCAGCTACTTAAGAGCTTGCGATTAGAAGGTTTCAGCGCTTCTCCAGAGCCCACCCCGTCTCATTTTCAAATAAAAGAAAGGAGAACAACTTCTTTTGAGATTTACTGGAAACATATTTGCCTCAAGTAAGTGGAAAGAAATATTTATGTAATGTTCTATGACCTATGAACCATAAAATTCCAAAGGAGTCTAGTACAATGATATTACTATGTTAAACTATAGTTTTACTAAGTTGATAGTATTATTTAAACTATAGAAAGGACATTTTTTTTGAAAAAATAAGAAGAAAAATAATTGATTTATTTCTCTCCCATCTTTTTCTATCTGTATGTTGAAATGTATGCTCCTTATGGGCAAATTTGAAATGCCACTTAAAATATAGTGTGGCAAAGGATAGAGCTGGACTTTCAGTGGTGAACTTATTATAGCATAAAAAGCAGACTGTGATTCAATGTAATGTTATATTAACATAAAATTAAAGAGAAATTGATTTCTCCGTCTCTACTTCCTAACACAAGCTCAGAACAATTGTCCTAATTGTTATATTAAACTACATATCTATCAAGTAACAGCAATGATGAAAAATATAAATCATTTGAGAAAATGGTACATAAATTGGGCTGGAATAGTAACTCTGATTGTTACTCCACCTTCCTAGAACAAACTTCTTTTTGATGCCTAAGAGGAATCCAGGGGAATTTTCATGAAAGACAATGGAAGACTGGGAAGACAGTTTATTTAAGAATTTATATATATATATGTATATTATACATACATATATATATATACATTTGTATATACATATATATAATATACAAATATATAAATAAAGCTTTATTTTGCTTTTGGTATAAAACTTAGACTCACCTTTTACTTTACTTAAATTAATATCTTAACCTTTTTTGATATTTAATTATGAGTCTAACTTGAAACTGCACAAGAGAATACAGACAAACGTAAACTCTAGTATAACTACTTTATTGTAATTCCATATAATTTATTCTATAGCTTTAAAAATACCACTCTGAGATGTGTGAGAAGGAATATGGAGTTTTTACTAAGCTCCAAAAGGTTCATTGCACTAGAGAGGTTATTAATCTTTTATCTGGGCCAGAAAGTGCATTCAAGCACTTGCCTTGAATTCAAATCAGACCCTGGTGCACCACTTTGCACTTGTAGTGGTACATTCAATATTCTTGTTTGATGCATCCATCGTTTTAAACAATGTAAAGTTAATGACTAGATGATAATTCTTGGACAACATAAGCATGGTAGATGGGAGAAATGGGAGAAGAGGGCTAAGAGAGAAAAGGAGTTAAATAGAAAGTATAAGGGAGAACATGTAGAAAAGAGATCTGTATGAGAGAGGTAAAAATAAAAGAGAGAAATGCCAGCATGTTACCTAAAAATAAATTAATGTTCCTTAAAAGTAACTTAGCATGACTTCAACTCTGTCCACTCTCATTCCTTTACTAAATGTAGATTAGAATTTCATGGGCAAGTATGCAAAATGAGACAAGGGCAAAGTTAGAGATAGATTTTAGGGACATTTTAGGTCCAAGAGACTTACTTGCTTTAGAGTTGACTTGAGGTATTACTCTGTCTAGTTGGAAATTAATACATATGATTCTTAAAAATGCTCCAAAGGTTTGGGATTTTTGTTGATTCAATACTTATAAGCCTTAAAGTGGAAAATGCACTTTGTCTATAACTCAGAAATAAAATAAGATCCAAGGCATCCCAAATTAAAGTGTGTCTTTTCATTTCACAAGACAAGTCTCAGGCATCGGAGTCAGCCCACAGGTCCTAGAGAAGCTAAGTAGACTGTCAGAGAGAGGATAAAGAATGGGAGAGAAGAGTGAGAGGAAGGAAGGGTGGGACAACTCTCTTTCTATTTGACTTCCTGAGTAGAAGCCATGATGACACTCTAAGGAGACACTGTCAAAAACTGGAAATGTCCCACCCAAGCTAATGATGTAAACTATCTTCCTGTAGTATTCAGACAGGCAGCTTTACTTACTACTGCCCTAAACAGGAGTGATTAGCTATTCTTTCAGTCAGTAAGGGTACTAGCTCACCATTGCCTCTAAAGATAATGAAGAGACTAGGCTAAAATGAGTGTCCTCGTTATTACATGTGTGTTTGCCCTTCCAACGAGAAAGGAAGAAAACTTCATTTCCACTCAAGGGAAAGGAGACAGCAGGCTGCCAGGATCCTTTCTGTTCTGTGTAGAGCCTCAATGGATAATTTTTTTTTTTCCATCTAAGAGGAGCAAGAACTGTAGTAGAGGAATGATTCCTCATTCTTTCATCTGGAGCTGGGATATCTCTATAAATGTTAGAGACACATACCTGCCCGGGCATGTTCTCCACATTCTCTCGCAGAATTCTTGCTGCTCTCAGATTTCATCTTGATCATCAGGTTCTGACAAGGCTTCCTTCTTTTCCTGATGATGCCAATCTATTGCATTTGTTTTGAACTTGAAATACTGCTCTTTTGTGCCTCTATGCGATAAAGCTTGTTCTAGGTAGAATTGTACATTGAGTTGTTTAGTTGTTTGATTATTTAGTTGTTTGGTAAGTGCCAGCCTTCCCTTTTGCTGCTTCATCAGTAAAGAAGGACTGTCCCTGTGGCTGGTTTCATTGAGTCTTCAAGACTTAGAACTATTATAAAAAGATCAAAGTGTACATATGGGAAGAATGAAGACACAGATTTGAGAGGGAGCCAATTGAGATAGTCTTATAGAATTAGGGGTATTAATAACTTAATGTTTGAGAATGGTAAAATTCTACAAATTTATTTGTAAAGAAGAGAATAAGATGTATTGGTAACAATAAAATTTCAACTCTAAAGCATTTATATATATTTTGTTTAGTTTTGATTTGGGGGGGTCACATCCAGTGGTGCTCAGTATTTATTCCCGGGTCTGTGCTCAGGGATTACTCCTTAAGGCTCAAGGTAACAATATGGGATTGATCGCTAGTAGACCCTTTATATTATAGATTTATCTGTACATAATATAAATTTTCATTAAGATCATACCACTTAGTAATAGCACATTTTCACTGATTTTATCCTAGTATACATACATAATGTTTAAAGTTTTTTTTTAGTATAGCTCTTTATTTGCAAGTATTTGGCAAAAGAGGCAGTTGTATTTTAGATCTAAATTGATTCAATACAGCTATGTCTCACTAACAATCCTTATAATTTGCATATAATTTATCTTCTAAAGTGATCTATAAACCTGGCAGGTATAATGAGTTCTTTCAGTGGATGGAAGGAGAAATGATTTAAATAAATTACAAAGTACTCTCAGAAGTGCTTGGGAATTGAACCGAGGTCAGCGTTATAGAAGACAAATATCTAAAGTCTTAAAAGTAAAAGTATTATGAGTATTATTCCAGGTATCTTGGAGCTAATTTATCCTTTTTGTAAACTCAGTATCTCCAGAAATATATATTAAAATATTTTAGTAAGAGTAAAATTCTTTGTAATAATGCAAAACTCTCTTTGCCTTATTATTGTCTTCTTACTTTACTGTGATTTCCATCCTAGCTATATCTTTTGTTCAAATAGCCAGGTTGCCTCTCAATTACAGACTTAAGTATTGGGTCATACTTCTGTATATTAATACTTCAAGATAATGCAATTCTAGTTTAGAATTAAATAGTCTTTGCTTAGGCCGTAGCGGTGGCACAGCAATAGGGTGCTAGGACAGTAGACGATGATTTGATCATTGGCGTCCTATATGGTCCCCCAAGCGAGGAGCGATTTCTGAGCACAGAGCCAGAATAACCTCTGAGAATTACCAGGTGTGACCCCAAAACAAAACAAAACAAAGTCTTTTTTTTAGAAATTCACCAAAAGAGAAGAGACGTCTACATCCCTAAAGTAACTCTTATTTCATTGGGAAATGGAAGATGTTCCATTTGAGAAGGCCATTAACTTTAGGATTCTAGAAGCAGAATACAATTGCAACTTAGATATTAAAGCCCATATTATCATTTGTTTAAAAATTAACTGGGCTACTTTTGTCATATAAATGCAAAACAGTGAAATTATCCTTGTTATTTCATATTGTTTTCTAATATTTACTGATCACTTGTTAGGTCCCAGACCCTATGCCAATCATTTTATACATATTATCTAATTTAATTCCTAGAACAAGCCTAAAAGGTAAGTTTTATTTCTCTTGCAGTTGACACTATGGTCATGGGTATGGCATTAGAACATTGTGTTCAATAAACTCTATTAGTAACTTTATTAGAAAATATGGGGAAAATACTAAAATTAAAACTAGAGATAGGAAGGTAAATAAAAAACCAGAGATAGGAAATCTGAGTAAACACTAGAATATATATATACACATATATATATATAAATGTTGTTTCTAGATTTGAGTCTAGATCTTTGAATATGAAACATATTATTTTAATTGCTATATTAGATTTTACTTTTTAATTTCTCTAAGTGTAGTGCACCCGTTAGAAAACAGGTTATTATATACCTATTGCAATGGTAAAATCATTATGAATAAAATATTACTTTTTCAAACTCAAGTATTTTTGATGAAAATTAAAAAGAAAATAGCAATGTTTGTATTAATTTATTAGGTCTTACTATAATTTCAGTAGATTCAGCGTAGCAACTCCTTTTCCATTGAGAAGTAGTAGAACAGTACCTTTGATTTAGTGTTTGCCAATATGTTGTTTGTTTCATAGTGCTTCTCTTACAGGTTGTGGGGGGATATTCCTGGAGCCTCTTGAACAAGATGTATTAGTTTAATGGGTTTGGTGCTTGACTATGTGATATGGTGTTGTTCAGGCTTTGTAGAGCTGGTAATCATAGTGCCATACTTGGTGGTCCTAAAGGAGGGTTTGCAGTGCCTGGGTTGAGCTTGGGGCCTCAAGCAAACAAACTAGGTATGCACTTCCAAACCTTTGAATTAGTTTTCTAGTTCAGGTGGGAATATAATTATCTTAATGGGTAGATAATGCATTAGATGTGTGGCTGTTGAATTTCTGAACTATGACTACAGTGACAGAAATTATCTTACTTACAACATTTTAATGTTTGATAATGCAGATACAATTCAATACTTATTTTGAATATTTATTGCTTGAGTATTAAAAAGCTACACATTACTAGAGGCAATGGAATATCAATTGTGAGATCAGAATAGTGTAAAACAAATGATTGATTAAGGGAAAAGAAAAATATAATTATTGACAGTAAAATAATTGTTTAAATAGAGGATTGAATATTTCCTATGTTTTTCTTTATTATAACTAACTTAAATCAAAAAAAGATGATATATATAGAAGTACCCAGTGAGCCCTTATTAAATGCAATTGCAAATTTTAGTAATCTTAATGGGTTCAGCCTCTTGGTGCTTTTGACAAGAGGTAGTGACACACATCACACACACTTAATTATATTAAAAATAAAAAATGATCATTTGAATTTCAAAACAATCAATACAAAGTGATCCATCAATAGTAATAAATTCATTTATTTCTATTTAGGCAATGGGAAGGACTATGGAAACTACTACAAACTTATTTTTCACTTACAAAGGAAAAACAGATTGGAACTCCAAATCAAAGAAGTTGATGAATTTGGAAATTACAGCTGCTCTCATTATAAGGGCACTATTGTAGTTTATAAAATACCTAAAGAAAAGCTAGTTTTCAACATGGATCAGTCTCTTATATTTAATGAGAACCATTCTGATTTGCCAATTTGCAAGTTGCCTTTAAGACTGCCAAAGGTGAGTTAATTTACTTATCCTAATTATCATTTTGTATTGATTTTATAATTGATTATCACAATCAACATTGAAATTATCTGGACTCGTTTTTTTTTGGTCTCTATTAGATGTAGAGGGAACTACAAAAGGTATTTGGGAGACCATTAGAGCTCTACCTGGTAGAGCTGAATAGGGCCATAAAGAGTGGGAGATCAAGCACAGGGTCCAGTATGCTTGTGATATGTCATTTAAAACACATTCCTAGCTCTCTCAAGAAATATTAGAATAAAAAAAACAGAAATTAAAAAAATAAAGTTGATAAGAAATGCAGAGGTAAATTCAAGTGTTAGGATAAATATGATTTCTATTTTTCAAACAAACATTTCAAGTCAATCTGGTCTCGATGGTGATGATATACTATTAGTAATTATAAAAGTAACATAATTCATTTTCTCTACTACAGTTGTGGAATTCAAAATTATGTATTGGAACTTCATTTTAGAATTTAAAATTGGAAGGCAACGTTCTAGAATAATCAGAAAAATAACATGAATTTTTTTTTACTGAGATGTGACAACTCCTTGTAATTGTTTTAAGAGTTAACTATTATGGTTTAAAAATCTTGCTTAAAAATCTAGGAAAATAAAAATAAATTACTTTCTTGAATGTGTCAAATAAGCAAATATTAGGCGGGAGAGATAGCAGAAGATTGGTGTTTCAAATCCCGGCATTCCATATAGTCCTATGAGTCCCAGAAGCAATTTCTGATCCTAGAGCCAGGAGTAAACCCTGAATGTTGCCAGGTGTGACCCAAAAACAAAACCAACACAAAACAAAAAAAGCAAATAATTTTATTGCTGAATATACTTTCTTGTTTAAAGATCCAACATCTAATTCTAAGCTACATTTTCATAAAGAATATTATTGACTCCTGCCAGTGGGGCCCGACTGTGAAAAATTATGAGTGCTGCCTGTGTGTGTTTGTCTACTGTCCTGTTGCGTGAACCTCTTGGGAGTCAGCCGAAAAGAGGCTCCAGCAGAGCACGCCGCTCTGCTTTGCTAAGCAGCCATGCACTCTTTCTAAGGAAAGAACACCATCGCAACAAAAAGAAAAAAATCACACTAAGAACTGTGCTGGATCACTGAAGCCCAGCATTTCTCTCTGGACTGTCTTCTCTGCTGTGTGCTCGGGCCTAAGATTTGATCCTGTGTGAGGCTTCATCCATGGAGGACTCCCCTCCCTTGGAGGCAAGTCAACCCATCCAGAAAGGGCGGAGCCAGAGGAGTGTGGCTGCCTACATCATTTAGCCAATGAATACCACGACAAGACATAGAAAAACCCACAATACAAGTGTGACAATGGGGAAACAATGCAGGCCAGCATCAGACATAGAGAATGAAGATGACAATTCTGATGACCAGATAATGACCAACCAACTAATCAACCTCTCAGATAAGGACTTTAGACAAGCAATATGGAAGATGCTCAACGAAATCAAAGAAACACTGGATCGAGTTGAACAGAACACTAATAAGAACCAAGAAAATATGAAAACAGAAATCACAAAACTCCAAACTGAAATAACATGTCAACTAACAGGCCTGAAAAACTCAGTAAACGAAGTGAATGACAAAATGGATAAGCTCTGGGACAGGATATCAGAAGCTGAGAATAGACTTGGTGCTGTGGAAGATGAGATAAATAACAATTCCATACAACAGGAGAGATTGGAAAAAAAACTTAAAGCAAATGAACAGACAATGGAAAAATTAGTCAAAGAATGGGAACAGATGAAAATAGAAGTCTATGATAAGCTCAACAGAAACAACTTAAGAATCATTGGAGTCCCAGAGACCCAGGAAGAAAATTTCCAGGAAGAATCAATGGTCAAGAACATCATTAAAGAGAAACTTCCAGAGCTAAAGAATATATGTGATCAAATCCTGCATGCTCGAAGAGTACCAACCAAAAGAGACCCCAGAAAAACCACCCCAAGACACATCCTAGTCACAATGACAAATCCCACAGATAGAGACAGAATTCTGAGAATAGCAAGATCAAAAGGGGAAATTACATTCAAGAAAGCATCCTTGAGATTTACAGCAGACCTGTCACCAGAAACACTCAATGCCAGAAAGCAGTGGTGGGATATTGTGACAAGACGGAATGAAATGAATGCTTCACCTAGAATAGTGTACCTAGCAAAACTCATTTTTCGGTTTGATGAAAGAATACATGGTTTCACAGACAAAAAGCAGCTCAGAAACTTTACAGACTCAAAACCTGTCTTAAGAGAAAAACTGAAAGACCTAATATAAAACAAGACTAACCAAAAGACACACCAAATTTCGATATAAATATGGCATATCCCAGGACAATTCTTTCTCTCAACGTCAATGGAAATAATGCACCAGTTAAGAGACACAGAGTGGCTAAATGGATCAAAAAAACTCAATCCAACCTTCTGCTGCCTACAAGAAACACACCTGAATAGTCAGAATAGTCAGAATATTCAAAACAAACATAGACTACTACCAATCCTGGCAAGACTCTCATGAAATTGAGCATACGGAAACACTTCCAAATTTCTTTTATGAAGCCAACATCACCTTGATACCTAAACCAGACAGAGATGCTATGAAATAAGAAAATTACAGACCATTATCACCGATGAATGCAGATGCAAAGATCTTCAACAAAATCCTGGCAAATAGGATTCAATGCCTCATTAAGAAGATTATCCACTATGATCAAGTAGGTTTCATCCCAGGAATGCAAGGATGGTTTAACATCCATAAATCTATCAACATAATACTCAACATCAACAACAAGAAAAATAAAAATCACATGATTATATCAATAGATGCAGAGAAAGCTTTTGATAAGGTTTAACACCCATTCTTGATCAAAACTCTCAGCAAGATGGGAAAGGAAGGAACCTTTTTCAATATAGTTAAGGCCATCTCCCACAAGCCAGTGGCAAATATTATCCTCAATGGAGAAAAACTAAAAGCCTTCCCTCTAAATTCTGGCACAAGACAAGGCTATCCTCTCTCACCACTCCTATTCAACATAGCACTGGAAGTACTCGCTATAGTGATTAGGCAAGAAAAAGATATCAAGGGAATCCAGATAGGAAAGGAAGAAATCAAGCTATCACTGTTTACATATGACATGATACTCTACTTAGAAAACCCTAAAGACTCTACCAAAAAGCTTCTAGAAACAATAGACTCATATAGCAATGTGGCAGGGTACAAAATTAACACACAAAAATCAATGGTATTTCTACATACCAATAGTAATAAGGAAGAAATGTACATTAAGAAAATAACCCCATTGACAACAGTGCCACACAAACTCAAATATCTTGGAATCAACTTGACTAAAAATGTGAAGGACCTATACAAAGAAAACTATAAAACTCTGCTCCAAGAAATAAGAGAGGACATGCAGAAATGAAAACACATACCCTGCTCATGGATTGGCAGGATTAACATCATCAAAATGGCAATAATCCCCAAGGCATTATACAGATTTAATGCGATCCCATATGACATTCTTCAAAGAAGTGGATCAGGCACTTTTGAAATTTGTTTGGAACAATAAACACCCTAGAATAGCTAAAGCAATCATTGGGAAAATGAATATGGGAGGAATTACTTTCCCCAACTTTAAACTGTACTACAAAGCAATAGTTATCAAAACAGCATGGTATTAGAATAAGGACAGGCCCTCAGATCAGTGGAATAGGCTTGAATACTCAGAAAATGTTCCCCAGACATACAATCACCTAATTTTGATAAAGGAGCAAGAAATCCTAAATGGAGCAAAGAAAGCCTCTTCAACAAAGTGGTGTTGGCACAACTGGGTAGCCACTTGCAAAAAATTGAACTTAGACCCCCAGCTAACATCATATATGAAGGTAAAAACCAAATGAAATTAAGACCTCGATATCAGACCCAAAACCATAAGATATAGAAGAACACGTAGGTAAAACACTCCAGGGACATTGAGTCTAAAGGCATCTTCAAAGAGGAAACTGCACTCTCCAAGCAAGTGAAAGCAGAGATTAACAGATGGGAATATATTAAGCTGAGAAGCTTCTGCACCTCAAAGGAAATAGCGCCCAGGATACAAGAGCCCCTCACTGAGTGGGAGAAACTATTCACCCAATACCCATCAGATAAGGAGCTTATCTCCAAAATATACAAGGCACTCACAGAAATTTACAAGAAAAGAAACATCTAATCCCATCAAAAAATGGGGAGAAGAAATTGACAGACACTTTGACAAAAAAGAAATACAAATGGCCAAAAGACATGAAAAAAATGCTCCACATCACTAATCATCAGGGAGATGCAAATCAAAACAACGATGAAATACCACCTCACACCCCAGAGAATGGCACATGTCAGAAAGAATGAGAATAAACAGTGTTGGTGGGGATGTGGAGAGAAAAGAACTCTTATCCACTGCTGGTGAGAATGCTGTCTTGTTCAACCTAAAGGTTGAAAGCGATATGGAGATTCCTCCAAAAACTGGAAATCGAGCTCCCATACGATCCAGCTATACCACTCCTAGGAATATACCCTAGGAACACAAAAATACAATACAAAAACCCCTTCCTTACACCTATATTCATTGCAGCACTATTTACCATAGCAAGACTCTGGAAACAAACAAGATGCCCTTCAAACAGACGAATGGCTAAAGAAACTGTGGTACATATACACAATGGAATATTATGCAGCTGTCAGGAGAGATGAAGTCATGAAATTTTCCTATACATGGATGTACACGGAATCTATTATGCTGAGTGAAATAAGTCAGAGAGAGAGAGAAAAAAACGCAGAATGGTCTCACTCATCTATGGGTTTTAAGAAAATGAAAGACATTCTTGCAATAATAATTTTCAGACACAAAAGAGAAAAGAGCTGGAAGTTCCAGCTCACCTCAGGAAGCTCACCACAAAGAGTGATGGGTTTAGTTAGAGAAATAACTACATTTTGAACTGTCCTAATAAAGAGAATGTATGAGGGAAATGGAGAGCCTGTTTAGAGTACAGGCGGGGGTTGGGTGATTGAGGAGGGAGATTTGGGACATTGGTGATGGGAATGTTGCACTGGTGATGGGTGGTGTTCTTTACATGACTGAAACCCAAACACAATCATGTATGTAGTCAAGGTTTTTAAATAAATATATATATAAAAGAATATTATTAAATGCTCCTTTTATAAGATTCTATAACATGTTATGTATTATAATTATAATATTTATTATATAATATACATTATATTATATTTATAGATTATTAAAATACTCATTTTATATGATTGTTGTTGTTTTGGGGACACACCTGGTGACGCTCAGGGGTTAGTCCTGTCTATGCGCTCAGAATCACTTCTGGCTTGGGAGAGCATATGGAATGCCAGGGATCAAACCAAGGTCCGTCCTGGGTCAGCCGTTTACAAGGCAAATGTTACCACTGTTCCATCTTTATCTATCTTCTACAATAGTGGTACCTAATGGAGCAAAATTCTTTTCTCATTTTATAAGAATTTTGAAAAATAAAAAACATTACTTTCAAAGAGAAGTAAAAATTATATTTTTATTTTTACTCTTTTGTTATAAATAGTAGATATGTCTCCCAGGGGAACATTATACTAGTAATTTGTACTAATATTAAAGAAATTGGTAAAAAAGGGGCCGGGCGGTGGCGCTGGAGGTAAGGTGCCTGCCTTGCCTGCGCTAGCCTAGGACGGACCGCGGTTCGATCCCCGGTGTCCCATATGGTCCCCCAAGAAGCCAGGAGCAACTTCTGAGCGCATAGCCAGGAGTAACCCCTGAGCGTCACAGGGTGTGGCCCAAAAAAACAAAACAAAAAAAAAAAAAGAAATTGGTAAAATAAAAATGACAAATATGAATTGAACATTTGTAGTTAGAAATGTACTGTACCTGATATTATGATAAATATAGATCTATAAAGGATAATACAAGCCATAGAATTGAATTGTTCTGAGAAATTATAAGAATTAATTGCTATATAATTAATTATTAATATAATTATATAACATAATAATTGCTCTGCCATTATATATAGAATATTTAAAAATATGTATATTTCTGAGATGTTTTATAAATATAAACTGGAAACCATATTTTGAATATACAGTTAAATCATAAACATATTCTTTTTTGGCCACAAACCATGATGCTCAGGAGTTACTCCTGGTTATGTGCTGAGAAATAGCTCCTGGCTTTGGGGGACCATATAGAACACTAGAGGATCAAACCACTATCCGTCTTAGGCTAGAGCTTGCAAGGCAGATGCCTTACCTCTAGTGCCACTGCTCCAGCCCCCATAAATATCTTCTTAATAATTTGAATACAGGGGCCGGAGAGATAGCATGGAGGTAAGGCATTTGCCTTTCATGCAGAAGGACGGTGGTTTGAATCCCGGCATTCCATATGGTCCCCTGTGCCTGCCAGGGGTGATTTCTGAGCATAGAGCCAGGAATAACCCTTGTGCACTGCCGGGTGTGACCCCTCCCAAAAATAATTTGAATACGATTATTAATAGTTAATTAGAAAATTTTGTTTATTGGGTCAGATAAAAACATTACATTACTAAATAGAATATTTTAAAATTATTGAGTCTCCAAATGATTTTACAATAAAACAATATTCTAAATTATTTATAAGGTTACAGACTATGCAAAATGAGTCACTTTATAAGATAGTAACTTCTTAGACTTATATAAACAATGTATTAACAGTTATTTAGAGCAGAAGTTTGATTTGTAAGCTGGTAAAATAGTAGAATTTTATAGTTGTGTCCATTTTATCTGGTTAGTGCAAATGAAGAGAACTTGTTAGAATGAGGAAAGAGTATAAATTAGGTATAAATTATCAGGAATTTATAATTTATATCATGGACATTATAATGCATTCTAATTGCCTAAAGTCTTTCAAGTATCACATTCTGCCTATAATTAATGGTTACAAAAATCTTATGAGATATTTAGTCTTTCTATTTTTTAAAAAAACAGAGATATATTCATTTCAAGCAACTTTTCCATAATTTTACAGTTCAGTAAATAACAGAACTGGATTCAAAGTGAGAAAAATCTACTTCCCTGGGGCCAGTCACAAGCTCAAGGCTGGTGAAACAGGGCTTTTTAGTCAAGGATTCAGAATGCATTTTAGGACATTCTATTACACTCTTGAAGTTGTGTGACAATTGCAGATATCATGCTTTAGTATAAAGATGACAACACATTTACTTTACAAGTGATAAGACATGGCTTTGATCATTCAAGCTTAAAGTGGCAATTGTAAAACACAGGACAGCAGAAGCTGACTATGGAACATCAGCGTTCTTAGAAGACATGTGACTGGACTTTGTTAAAGCACTGTCCCTGGCAAATCCATCCCAAGACATTATAATTCTTATAGGTGCAAACCCACTCTCAGCTTCTCCTCTGATTTTGTTTCCATTCAGAGGTCTTATTATAAAACATAGGATATATAAAAATCCGTTTCCCACTGCCCATGAGTGGAATTTTCTCTCCAGGAAGGTGCTGTTTCCTGAGCTAGGTCTGTACCGTTGATCTCCTGCAGGCATACTTGCTCTCACTGCTGGGTCTGAGTTGCTATTGCTAGCTCTGAGGCATCCACGATCATTATTTTTGTGAACTGATCCGAAAAATGAGATCATTTCTTCAAGCCTGAAAACTGTCCAGTCTTAAATTGAGCCTGTGAGACGATATTTGTAGTGTTTAAAAAAAGTAGGTCTTCACATCTGCTGCCTTTCCTATGATTCTATGCCGACGTGCCATCTGTCCTTCCTTTTCCATGCCAGATGGATTTTGTTCAAGATTTCCAGTATTTCCACCTGGAGTCCTTTCTTTTGCCTAATGAAGACTCTTCAAGTAAGTTTGTAAGAGTTAAGAAAGAATCAGTGCCCATAAAACTTCTCCCTTCTTTAAAATGAATAACTAGGAATCAAAATTAAAACCATAAGTCTTCAAGTTGTACTGGCAGACTAATTCCATAATGTTCAGAATTTTCAAAATTCCACCCCAGGGAGACGTAGTAGAAAGGACTTTTTTTTTTTTAAAGGAGATGGAAGTAGCCTTATATGGAGTCTGGCATTAATGGTTACTACATTATGCATTGAGTTAGAAAACATTTTTGTCAAGATTTAATTTCTTTTGATGCAAATGATAAGCAGTAAATAATCTGTGAAGTTTTTTTAGTGTACTCAGTATGATTCCTAAAGCTGTGAAAATGTCACCCATATATTAGTTCACACTTATGAAGATCTCTGAGAAGCTTATTATTCAGCCAGATTTTCCATATTCACATATAAATCTATGCAACAAGCACATTTGAAAAC
This sequence comes from Suncus etruscus, assembly GCF_024139225.1. NCBI lineage: Eukaryota > Metazoa > Chordata > Mammalia > Eulipotyphla > Soricidae > Suncus > Suncus etruscus. The sequence continues at coordinate 30,796,884 of NC_064863.1, forward strand.
TCTGGGGTCAAAAATAACATACCTCTTTGAAAACTATTCTCAATGCAGAAGGCAGAATAGACTTTTTGGATCATGCATCAGCTGATTTCCTGTGACAGTTGCAGATTGTGCAATGCCTCCCAATTTAACACAATGTAAAGACTGTACATGAATCACCTCCATGGACTCTGGAACCTTCCCTCTTATACTTTTTATTTATGTAGTTTAAACCATAATGATCTTCTTCATGTTCTTAAACACATATACTTTTGCTTTAGGCCATCATGTAGGACTTTCCTCAGTCTGAAAAATTCTTATTTCCAAATATCTCCATGTCTAATACAATCAATTTCTTCAATTTCTCACTCAGATTTTACCTCTCTAAGGACTATTCACTTTGTTTCTTATTGTAATATTCTATCTGCTATCTGCTTAGCACTATCTTCCCAATCTTCCTTTAACTTGCTTTTCTGTTTTCTCTTTTTTTTATGAAATATTGTACCATTCTTACATGCATGTTCTAATTTATCTAGATTAATAGTTGGAACAGTATTCTCCATTCCACAAGTTTTATTCTTTGTGAAATAAATATCCATTATCTGTTTTGTTTGCAACTCAACCACAGGATCTAGAGTAGATCTTAGCATGCGTTAATTTCTCAATAAATGTTTGTTGAATGAATTCATTAGAATTTTAAACACCCATAGTATGAAGAGGAATGCAAAGTATAAAAAAGGACAAATGAATCAGCTTTAAACTCTGCTATGTCTGGTGTTCACTTAAATATGTAAAATTTACTGTAAGAGGGGCCGGGCGGTGGCGCTAAAGGTAAGGTGCCTGCCTTGCCTGTGCTAGCCTTGGGCGGACCGCGGTTCGATCCCCCGGTGTCCCATATGGTCCCCCAAGCCAGGAGCAACTTCTGAGCACATAGCCAGGAGTAACCCCTGAGCGTTACCGGGTGTGGCCCAAAAACCAAAAAAAAAAAAAAAAAATTTACTGTAAGAAACTTTTAGGATTTAGGAGTAATTATAAAAAGAAATTAATCTGTTTCCTAGTTGTCAAGGTCTCATATGAACCCACCCTGGATCAAGTTGTTGCCAGTGGCAGCATTAGACCTCCCCAAGTGGAGTTTTATTTCTGGTACTAGTGCAGAAAACTGTGCCAATTCCAAGGATAGGATCCAAGGTTCAGGGTAAAAGATTGATTTTCAATTGACTGAAGCCTGTTGAGTCATTATGTCATTATGACATTATGCACAGGGTGAGCTCCTATTCGTATTAGATAAGAACTTTATTCTATATGAACACTACCTTATTCTTGACTTCTGCAAATCACTTCTCAGTCCATAAGACAACAGTGTGGAATAAAACTATGCTCTAGATTTTTATCTCCCCAGACTATTTCAAAAGCCTTAAAGGAGATATCTATATTTTTTTTGCATATTTCTATAAATGTATTTCCTTAAAAGTTATCATTCTTAGTGTATATTTCTGTATGTAGAGGAAGCTTTCGCTATCCATTTTTTTTTTATCTGTCTAGTAGGAAATTCTAGTAGATAAATCTCTGTTGTGATCTGAGTTCAGGTTAGAACCAGGTAATAGAGATTGTTTAGCTTGTTATTTTATTCCTCATATGCACCAGTAGTTTCATGTGTCATTGTTCTTTTTTTTGCATAGGCACATTAAAATGGGGAAATCTTACATATAGAAAGAAGTTCTTATCTAATAGGTATAGGAACTAATATATTTTACAGTGCATGGGGCACCTTTTACGACTTGCTTTCAGAGCAGGTTTCCCTGCCTCCTGCCACTTAATGGTGAAATGAAATAAGAAGACGTTCTGTAACACCCTGGCTTCAACATAGGATCTGTGCAACAACCAAGATCTCTAATTACAGAAGCCTGACTACAACAACCTCAATGGAGTAGAACTTTTCCAGGGACCATGAAGATAGAACTCGGGGTCAGGCAATTAGTATGCCAAGAGCCTGTAGTTGGTCTTATGACAGGATGCTTCATGGGTAGGGAGACCCTATTTTTTTTAGACTAAGAGTATTTTCTTCCTAATTTCACCAATGTTTGATATGCCTATTCAAACAAACAAACAAACCAAAAAAAAAAAAAAACAACCAAAAAGAAAGCCAAACACCAAAACAGAAACCCATCACCCTTCCCTTGTTTTGGGTTTTTATTTTGTTCTTTCATTTCTATTTGTGTCTTCTATATAGGGGCTCCCACCTTTTTCATAGTACCTTAGGACACGGCTTACTTTGCTTTACCTCATATTTTTATAGGACTTTTTTTTTTACAAATTTAGAAGAGAGAGAAAGAGAGAGAGAGAAAGAGAGAGAGGGGACCCAAGGGCCAAGTGATCTCAAGTGAATTGGTGGAGGAAAAAAAAAGCTCAAACTCAATATCCAAGTCAAAGTCAACAGCAATAGAATCAAGAGACCCAAACTATAACAATCTAAACTTAAAATGGACTTGTTACAATGGCAGGCCAAGGGGTGAAGGATGGAGTTATAAGATGTACACTGGAAATTTTGGTGGAGGGAGGTAAATACTGGTGGTGGGAATGACCTCTAATTCACTGTCACTGTATGCTTGAAATCCAACTATGAAGAACTTGTAATTCACAAAGCTCTTAATAAAAAATAGAACAATAATACATTTGACCATGTAGTAATAAAACTAAAAAACAAGCCCTTTAGAGGCTAAAATGATAGCATACAGTTGACCCAGGTTCAAACCTTGGCATCCCATGTGGTCCCCAAAGTTTGCCAGGTGTAATGTCTGAGCTTAAAGAAAAGAGTAACCTCTGAATACTAAAGGGTATGGGGAAATAAAACCAACAATAAAACAAGTCCCAAGACTATTATTGGACATGAGCTAATCATGGATCTCATGGATGACACTTTGTTGTGAGTTGTACACAAGAGAGCAGAGAAAGGCTGAGATTTCTATCTTTTAGAATTTGTTATTAAATATTTAAATAAGTTCAGATCAAGTTATGTACATATATATGTATATATGTGTATATATGTATATATGTGTATATATATGCTTTGGCAGCTGCAAAGCTAGTTTCAAAAAATGCTCTAAAATAATTTTAGGTAGAAAGAAGTGGGGTGAGTATGTGCATGTCTGAGCATATGCCCTCGTGCATTTTCTTTTGAAATAAAACCACACAAGGGCCTGTCTGCCATTTGCCATAGACAACAGATTGACATGTGACTGTCTGCTTTGAGGCTGTGCTGTGCATGGAAGGGGAGAAGTGGTTTGTTAGAGGGTTATTTCTGCAGGTGGTACTGGCTTTTGCTGGCTTTCCCCTACTACCTAACCCTACACACTAATGTAACCCAGCCTTTGGCCCAAGTTTAGCTTAGTTTCGAACTTCCTAATTTTTAAATATAAAACAAGATATTGAAATCATGGCATGTGATTTCTAGTAAATAATTATAGTGTTGCAGCATTACTTTCTGGCTACATAAAATAACGTGCTGTGTCACAGGCAGGAAGGATGTAGAAGCTGGTAAGACTTCTGTGTATCACCATCACCACTTTCTCACCACTTAACTTTCATTACCACCCATGCAGCCTAGCGCTGACATTTTGGGGGGTGGGTAGTAAATGAAAACTTTTTCTCACTAATGTTCCTAAAAAAAAAAAAAGAACAATCTTGAATAGCAATCTTCAATAAAAAAGTTTAAGCTTCCTGATATCAGTAAGATTACAACCTACTGATATTTTTTGACCTACTGGTACCTATTAAGATTACCAAAAAAAAAAAATCTCCTTTTAAAAATATTCATAAGGAAATCAGTTTTTGCACTGTAATTTACATTTCTGTTGCTGACCAGTTTTATACATAATACGTTACCACTTTCAGCTAAGAAATGAAGTCACTGCCTCAAATAGAAGCTAAACCTGTAAAGTTTTGATAAGTATTTTACGAGGCCAGAACATAATGCACTTGTCTTACATGGGACAACACCAGTTTGATCCCAGCACTGCAGTTTGATCTCCTGACATCTGTTAAGAGTATCCTGAGTACAGAGCCAAGGAGTTTATGCCTTGAGTAACACCAGCTGTGACCACCACACTAAAAGAGGTGCAAAGGAAAAGCCTTCTCACTCTGCTATGTTCTAGTATTGGCTCTGTCTAAACATGTTTACCATCTTTCCACTCCTTTACCTTCAAAGATAGTGTTTCTAGGCCACTAAATAAGTGAGTATGTAGCATATAAGAGAAATAGAGAAAATAAGTAAAATTTAGTCAAAAACTAGCACCCAGTATTTATTTGAGGGACATGTACCCACATTAATTTAGGCTGAAAATTAAATTTTCTTTGCATTTGCTTCTGAAACTAGTCCTCAGGAAGTGATGACATTCAAAATTAAAAAAACAAACAAACAACTAGTTAACTTCTGAGCAAAGGCTGCCTTTATCAGGTCCTTAAGATAAGAAACTCTAGAATCTTTAACAGAAGGCTTTGTCTATAGATGCAATGGTGAAGGCCTCTTGGACCTGGAAAGAAATGTATTCATCATTCTAAGCCTACAAGCCCTGCAAGCTACTTTTTCTGAAAATGGTTGCTTTTCCCTCTCAAAACTGCTTATTGTAACCATGTGGATGAAATAGCTATCATAAGGAATTGAATCCACCATTCTTGAGTCCTTCGACCAATTAAAGCACTTTCTCTACTTATCACTGTCTCTCCATTGTTTAGCACCTCAATCAAACTCCTCACCCTCCTCTCTTTAGCTCTCCTTCTACTATTCTCCCTCCATATCTTTCACTCTCTCTTCCCCTTTCACTCCTATTTCTTCTTCCTTCTTTTCCATCCCTCTTCCTGCTACATCTTCCCCCTTTACTCTCTTTGAACAAAAGGGAAGATTTTTCTGGTCAGATGGTAGCATAGCTAAGCCAAAAACTGTCATATAGTTTTCAAGAATTCTTTTACATAAAAGCACATATTCTTGTCTGTTTGAAAAAAGTTAATAATGTACTTATAAGTATGAACCTACTTTCTTAAAACCATAACAATAACTGAAATCAAAGTTTGATATTCAAACATATTCTAGTTCATGAATTACCTTTTTCTCTATAGTCTTATCAGTGTATCAACAAAAAAAACTACTATATATAAGATATTACTTAGGGACTAAAAACAATAACAATAAAATCAAACTTCTAGCTTTCAAAGATGTCATGGTACAGATCAAAAAATAAAATACAAATATTCAAGAAGTTCTAAAATAAGAGATAAATACTATTTGAGCATAGCAATTACCCTTATATCAAATATAAGCCTTTATGATTAACAATAAAAGAATGACCTAGAAGTTAAATATGAGAGCTTTATATTCATATTCCCATATGAATTAATAAGTGATTTGGAGACACTTTGTAGAGCAAGGTTAAGACATAAATGTTCATATTCTGGAGACAACAAAAAAGGCATTAGTTTTTATACCCAGCAGGATGACATGACCTAGAACATTGAGGAGGGCTCCCCAGAAATATTTGGATTTGGGATCTATAATGTGTGGTATTTGGATGCAAGATGACAGATCTGAGTACTAGATATTCAGGCATGTGCGTGTGCTGAAGGATACCAATGCCACTGAGGCAGTGTTCTGGGACTATCAGGATGAAAACCTATATAGTGCTGGCAGTAGGGATATATTGTAATTAGGGATCAAAATTTAGGCTATGCACATGTCTAGGCAGTCACTTTAACCTTTTGAGTTATCTCTTTCCCTGGCTAAACCTTCCAGACAGTAAACTTGTGTTACAAGGATGAATGATGAATAAAAATTTAGACAAAATTTATTGGGCATTGAGGGTTTTTAAAAATAAAAGCTTGTAGGGACTGGAATGACAATAGAGCAGATAGTGCATTTGCCTTGCACATGGCTGACCTGGGTTCAATATCTGACATCCCATATGGTCTCTAAGCCTGATCACAGAGTCTTTAGTAAACCCTTGGGTTCTATTGAGTATGTCACCAAAAAACAAACAAATAAATATTCAAAAAATAAATAAAACTTGTGGAGGTTTTTTAAATTTTAATTATATGTTTTATAAGTCCAATTATATATAATTTATAGGTCAATTATATCTCTGTGAGTTATGGTCTCATTTCCATAAAAGTGAAACTATCCATTAAAATTATCAAAAAATTATTTAATGATGTAGAGATAATATGCAAGGTAGAGCTTAGAAACAGAGATTCTTAGCATATAATAAAATAATAATAAAACATTTCACCACTCAGATTTGCAATGAGTGTGGACATATCTAAGGATAGAGAGGGTAGACAATTTATTAATTTTGAATGATTTTACTTTTGTCCTAAAAGTAATGACAAGGCAATTGAGAACATTTTACCAAGGTTATGGAGGCAACAAAAGAGGCATTAGTTTCTACACCAGCAGGAAGGCATGACCTAGAACATGGAAGAGGGCTCGATGATAAAACTTTGAGTAAACTTGAGTAAACTTTGTTTGCAATATCACTGTGACAGTGTGCATAGATTCACAAATTTATTTGACTAACTGCTCCCTTTTTGGAAAAATAGTCATGTGGTGTTCCTCCAGTCTACTTCCTTTAAGCAAACAAACAAAAAGTATTCCCATTGCACTCAAAGCTATCACTTCTCCCTTGTGTTGTTCAAGCCCTCCTCACCCCTATGATATTGCCCACATTGGAAAACACAAGGGTAAATTTGAAAGAGATGAGCTTGCCAAACAATAAAAGTCTAATTAATGAATTGTATACTTCACTTTAAAAGAAGTCTTTAAGTTTCACAGGCAGAACTGGCTACTGCACGGCATCTATAATCAAAGTGTGTAGTCATTAAAATATTTTATTTATACAAAAATAATGGGAGTCACAATAATATCTATAAATTTTGTATAGCCATTGGTGTTCATGAATAAATAAACTAATTCATATCTTGACGAATTAGGTGATTACTAAAGTTAATCATTAATAAGAATTAACAACTGAATAATATTTACAAATTTATTCATTTGAAAGTGTTTAACAAAGTGAACATTTGATAATATTTGTATAATTTTAATGACAACACTCCTAACCATTATACTTACGCTTCAGGATTGGGAAAAAAGCCCATTCAATTCTGTAATCTCATCTAATACACAACAAATGGTATTTGGTTGAAATATGTAATGAGTAATTGTATCCTGGGGAAATTGGTCAAGAAATTAAAAGTGGAATTTTATTTTTAATTGTGTTTGAACAAACATGCCTATAATATATTAATATTTATGTGTTTGGTATAAAAAGTTGCTTTACCACCACCAAAACACTGAAACACTTTCTTTATGATCCCTGTGTCACTTTAAGTCTCTTCATTCCTGCCCCTATTTCCCTCTCCCCACATCTTGGTAATCAAATTCTGTATTCAAAGTTATCATTGAACTGCTACCCATTGTTTTTTTTTTTGCCTTTATATCCTATGCATGGGGTCTTAATAACTGACAAAAGCTTCACATTTCCCAGCTAATAGTTACATTTAGCAGAAGTCTTTTTAATGCTTTAAAAAGAATTGACTAATGAGGGGGATTTCTCAGACTTGTAAAATCTGGTAGGAAGCTATTTGTGGTTATCCCGTTTTTTCCAGATAACATTCATATCAGTATTTCTATCAGCCAGGCAATTTCTATCCATAAGCCAAAAGAGAACTGAAGAAGATAAATGCAAATTCATGACATTAAAAAATTCATTGAGAACAGTCTGACAATAAACCATGCCTAGAGTTGAATAAGAATTGTGACAGATTTTTAGGATTGACAAAAGTTTCTTGAGGTTGTTATTTTTAAAGTGAAATAAATAAAGAGAGAAGAAGGAAGTTTATGTGACCTCTAATAGTGCCTGGTATCTTTAAGTTGTTGAGCTGTTTTTAAAATAGTGTCTCCCACATAGCTGTACTTATGGATCAAAGGCATCTCCTTTTGCTAGAATTGCTTGGAATAATGAACAAGAATTTTTAGCATAATAATAATAGCTTACATGTATGAAGTGCCTGCAAGTTCCAGGTATGTTTGAAGTGTCTTCTTTACATTATGTCATTTAATCTTCTTTGAATGCTTTTGCCTGCAGGTAGATTTAACAAACAGCCAAACCAGCTAAAAATTCAGAAATAATTTAGATATCTAAATGATCTATTCCCGACTGCTTTAATAATACTTCTTTAAAAATTCTAAGCCTATCTCTCCAACTGCCAGATCCTTGCTCACTGTATAATTATGTGGCCTTGCTGACCATCCTTTCCTTCTATCTTTCCCAATTCTTAAGATTATTCAGCATTTTTTCAATTGCTCTGCCTATATGTCAGGGACTATAGGTTATCTCTGCTCCTTGTGGCTACAGACTTAACTTTTCCAAAGTTTGAGAGATAGGTTATCTCTTTCTCTTCAAGAAGCTTTGCCAAATGGAAGTCCTACAAGGATTTCTTTTCTATGAAGCAGTTGGAAAAAAAGACGATAAAACCCACACGAATTAGACTGCATTACAATGTGTATTGCTTTAAAGTACATAAAGATCTAAGCTAAACATTGGCATGGATCTCAATTGCCTCAGACTAGTAGCTGCCTGTTTTCATTTTCAGAAACAACATTTTTTTTTAAAACCTAGATTTTTCTCTATTCTACATTATCTCTTCTTGCTCAAAGTTTGCTTCTTTTTTAACCACTGTAATCTTACTTTTTCTTGGGTTTAGGACAGTCTTCAGATCTCACTTCCTTCCATTGTGTACACCAAGCATTTCTGTCTAAGTCTTCAGGAAGCGATAGATTGACTGTGTAATAATAAGACTATCCAGAATGAAAATAACAACAGGATATTTTGACTGAAGCGTTTGTCTTTCAATTAATTTATCTTAAAGTAGTTCTCTGTGTGTGTATAAATAGAAAAAATTCAAAAATAGAGAAGATATTCAGTGAACTCAGATAGACCCAGTACCTATCATTTTCTCTGATTCCTGGTTATCTAGAAACCCCGAGGTTTCTTGCTTCTTTCCTTGAGTATTTTTATAGTGTTGTCAGAGTCATTACAACACCTTGTATATCAATAAAACAATTCTGAGACCAGAGAAATAATGCATCACATAAGGTGAATGCCTTTTGTGTGGTTGATCCAGGTTCAATGCCCTGTTTCCCTTAAGTCTCCCAAACTTACTAGGAGTGATCCTTGATCCTTGTGGCACCAAGTAAAAAATAAACAGATAATAAACAATTCTAAAGAATGAAATTTTACAAAAGCAAAAGTACACAAAACCAATCTCAAAATAACATCATTGCAGGTAATGAAATGAAACTATTGTTTAATAGCATGACTATCTTTCCCATATTTATATTTCACCTGCTGACTTATTTTTGTTATGAATTTGTTCAAATCAGGTTCTAAAGGCATACTCAATCTATTGCATTGAGCCTAGGCCACAAATTTTTTATTTTCTCAGTGCAAGACACCAGTTTTAGATCACTATGATCTACCTTACAGCTGACATCAGAGGCAGAAAACATGGCCTGTTTTTTACCAGTGACAGGTTAAGTAAAAATGAGAAAATGGCTTGTAGGGGCTTGTAAGGCCTCCCAGAAGCAGAGGCAACAGAGGAGCCAGACTTCAAAGTCATTCCTTTCATTCTCAACTCTCTGTTCCTATTCCTTGAACAAGTCAGACTATTGCTTCCTCAATGTCTTCCACTTTTTATCAACCCCTATCATGTTCTTTGCCCTTTTAGGATATCTGACCACACTAGATCTTTCAAAGTTCCAGATGTCAAACCTTTTATTGAATCTAAACTTTGAAATAGAACCACAGTCTTGGTTGATGTTTTTTTTCTTTTTTTTTTTTTTTTTTGGTTTTTGGGCCACACCCGGTAACGCTCAGGGGTTACTCCTGGCTATGTGCTCAGAAATCGCCCCTGGCTTGGGGGGACCATATGGGACGCCGGGGGATCGAACCGTGGTCCTTCCTTGGCTAGCGCTTGCAAGGCAGACACCTTACCTCCAGCGCCACCTACCCGGCCCCGGTTGATGTTTTTTTTTTCTTTATCTAGCTTTTCCCAGCTCGGTTGCAGAAGCTGCCTTTGTCTTTCATCACATCTGAACAATAAGGTCCCATGTCAAAAGCATACATTGATATCAATTTTAACCTTTTATACCTTGAATATTCTAGCTTTCCCTTTCATGAGTTCACATACTTTGTTTTTTGTTGGTGATTTTGTCACCACAGATGAACTATAATCTCTTTGCTTTGTTTCGTTTGTTTTTATACTGCTAGAAATTGAACCTAGAGCCTCACACATGCAAGGCATGCTATCCACATCCTCAGCACCCCAAAAAATGGCCTATGGTACTTATGGAATAAAAACACTTTCCATACGATGTGTACAGTAGAATAAAATAAAATGAGGTGTGTAGTTATACTGTTTTTCCCCAGGACATGACATGCCGGTTTAAAATAGAATGTACTCACCTGGTGAGACTATTAGTACTTCTTTTAAAAAATAGAATTATTTTACATAAGCATTGTGGGTACAAAACTGTTCATGATTGATCTTCAGTCATAGAATATACACCACCCATCAACAAGTGCATCTTTCCTGCAACCAATGTCCTTAGTTTTCCCTATAAACCACCCTCTCCTGCCTGCCTGTGGGGTAGGCATTTTACTTCTTTTTCTCTCTTCTTTTTTGACACTGCAGTATGCACTATTGCTAATGAAGTGATACCATACATATCACTTTATTCCTTTCAGCACCCAGTTCTTGTCCCTGAGTTCAAAGTAAGCTCTAAGGCAGGTTTCAGGTATAGTGCCAAAACAAAACAAAATATATAATATAATGCAATGAATTTTTCTTTACCTAGACTCTTTCCACTACTTATAACCCACAATGAGGATATTCTCTATTCTTTTGTATTTCTTGATCGCCAGCATTTTTTCTTGAGTTTTTAGAACTTTTTTTTTTTTTTTTACTTTTTTTGTTTTGTTTGTTTTGTTTGTTTTTTTTTGGTTCCTACCAAGCTGCGCTCAGGGATTACTTCTCTGCACTCAGATATCGCTCCTGGCAGGCAGGCACTGGGAACCATATGAGATACTGGGATTCGAACTACTACATCTATCCTGGATTGACTGCATGCAAGGCAAACACCCCATACCACTGTGCTATCTTTCCAGCTCCAAGTTTTTAAAATTTTTAAGAGACATTACCCATCTGTTCTGTATACTGCTATTATTTATTTTCATTAAAGTCCTTCAAGTATTAGTCACAAGTTTAGAAATTCCTGAGCTGGTAATTTCAACATTCCTGACTATCTGAGTCTGGTTTTTATGCAAACTCTCTTCAACTTGTGTTGTCTTTTAGTATGCCTTGTAAATTTTCTTAATAGCTGAGTATCATGTCTGGATAAAATGATCTGCAGACATTCTACCTTTAGTGAGCTGTAGGGGTGGGGTGGTGTTCTCTAGCTGCATGACTGATGCTCACTTTCTAGTAAACTTGTACCTCAAAGACCCCATGTTCTTCAGTCCATGACAGTAGAGTGAGAGCAGGACTAGAGTTAAGTATTTCAGAATTTCCTTCCCTTCCTACTCCCAGCTAGTTAGGCATGGCTACAAATCTAGCAGGTTTAGATTCTGTTAGATTCTCTGAGAAAACACTTTTTTAAAGGCCAAAAAGCTAAACCAAAGAGGTTTACAGGGGTTAAAGTGCCTGCTTTGCACATGGCTAACCTGGTTCAATCCCTGTGCTACCCTTGGTCCTTTTATCATCCCCAAGAGTTATTCCTGAACATTCCCTGGTGTGTTTTCAAATCCTCTTCTACCAAAAAAAGGAAAAAGTGCCCTAATTAACATATTTTTAATAAGGCTTTTATTTTCCTCTCTCTACTTCCCACACCCCTCTCTATGGAATAAAAGGAGGGTTTTTCTCATCTCTCCATTAAAATGACCTGAGTTTTTACTAGTTTATAGTACAGACTTACAATGTTCACCTTTTTAATTTTAATTTTAATTTAATTTAATTTAATATAATTTAATTTAATTTTTTGGTTATTGGGTCACACCTGGCAGCGCTCAGGGGTTATTCCTGGCTCTACACTTAGAAATTCCTCCTGGTAGGCTCAGGGGACCATATGGGATGCCGGGATTCAAACCACCGGTCCTTCTGCATGCAAGGCAAACACCTTACCTCCATGCTATCTCTCCCACTCCTTTTTTACATTTTTTTGAGAGGGATACTGAAGAACACACATAGCAGTGCTCAAGGCTTACTCCTGGTTCTACTCTCAAGGTATCACTACTGGAGATGCTCAAGGAACATTTGTGAAGCCACAGATTGAACCATACCCACTGTAAATATCTTGCTGGCTCCAATGTTCAACATCTTAATGGCCTGACTGGAAAAATAAAATCTAGCCTGCCTCTTATACCCAGAATGTCCACCACTGCACTGTGGATTCTATTATAGTTATTCTGTGCTAAACCTGAAACTGCAGTGCACAGTATTGTGCTAATTTTCATCTTGTTCATTGTCACTTATTCAATAATATTCTTTGTAACTTAGTGAACAATGCAAAACCATTAATAGGAGTCATACATTTAAGAATGAGGATACACATTTTACTGTTATGCTGCAAACTAAACTCTCCATTAAACTAATGATAACTGTTAATTTGTTGAAGAGCAGTTTATTAAAAATAAGGAAGCAGCAAAAATTATTCTCAGTTATGGTATCTTAAGGGCTTCTTCTGGTAAAATCCCTGCTAAAGATATACCCCCAAAATGCTAATTAAATGTATTTCCTTGGTCTACTATTATGAATATCAATTTTACTTGTTTATCTTCTAACTACAAAATAAGTGACCTATTTACCAGAAAAATCTCCATAAGTTTGTAGGAGGCAAGTGGGAGAGAGGATTGAATGGGAGGAGTTGTTGCCACAAGAAATTATAATAATTACCTGCGAAAATAACATCTTGCATAAATGCCTTAAAGCAAATGATAAAAAGATAATAATTCCATGATGAATTTTTGTGATGAACTGTATTACAGTGACATCTATTTTTTATTCTTATTTTTGGATTACAGTTCTCCCCTTTTTGTCAATATTACAGAACAATGATATCAGATGCATAAGTAATACAGTTAGAAACAGAACAGGTTTCCTGTACCTATACAAGGCTGTGCAAGCTCATTAACTAAGACTTATAGAAAAGTCTATTAGTTTCTAGAGGAATGGCAGTACTAAGTGTGTGTGTGTGTGTGTATGTGTGTGTGCATGTGTGTGTGTGTGTGTGTGTGTGTGTGTGTGAAGAGAGAGAGAGAGACAGAGACAGAGAGACAGAGATAGACAGAAAGAGACAGAGACAGAGAGACAGAGATAGACAGAAAGAGACAGAGACAGAGAGACAGAGATAGACAGAAAGAGACAGAGACAGAGAGACCATGGTTCCAGGGGTCACTCTCTTGCATTCAGTTAGCCCAGGTTTTAGTGCTAGGGTGCAAGGATGCTGCTCAGATTCTACAGTGCTAGAACAATCAGGCCAACTTAGTAGAATTCAGAAGAATTTAGAACTACAACAAATCTGTGATACTTAGGAACCTCAAGGGCAATACAGATGATATGGGGAGGCCATGCAGTGCCAGGAAATTAACTTGGGTTGAATCAAAGAAGGTATACACCTTACTCTCTGTCTTTAGCCTCAGTATAAGCTTTTAAGTATAGGGTAAACACACAAAGAGTAATAGGAAATAAGAGTTATCAATGAATAGAGGTGAGTTCTTAATTTGTTTAGTTTTTATTTATTTCTGGGCCACACTCAGCAGTTCTCAGGGTTTTTTCCTGGTATCACTCAGGTATGCTCAGGTATCACTCAGGTATGCTCAGGTATCACTCCTGGTGTATTTGGAAAACCATGTAGTGCTGGGGTCAGAGGTATGTTCCTACTGCATGTTGTCCTTATATACCCTGTGTGTCATTTCCTAAATAGACAACTTTTTTTTTCTTTTGTTTTTTGGGTCACACCTGGCAGCACTCAGGGGTTACTCCTGGCTCCACGCTCAGAAATTGCTCCTGGCAGGGTCGGAGGACCATATGGGATGCCAGGATTTGAACCAATGACCTTCTGCATGAAAGGCAAACGCCTTACCCCCTTGCTATCTCTTGTGCCCTAAGTAGACAACTTTTTATTCCTTGAACTTGACCTTCACTAAGTGCAGGCCCATGGGAACACATACACACCATGACTGGGTCCATAGTGACTTCACAACACAACCACACTAATTTTGACACTAAAGTATACACTATCTTTTTTCCTTCAAGAGCTATTAAGCGTTCAGAGCAACCACTTGTGCAACCTGCATTCTAAACTACATTAAGTAATTACTAGTCTGGCAAAGTTCTCCAGCATGCTGGCATTCAAAATATCTCAACTGTCTCATCACAACTAATCTACTTGCTAAAACTTCTTTGAACTTCAAGAAGACAATTATGTACTCTCCTCCCAACCCCCCAAAATAATGGCAATTATTACTTAAGAGAACTAAAATGAGAGCAAATGCAGACATTTCCTTAAAGAGACAGAGCAGGAATGAGGTGGAAGAGAGTCTAGGACACACAGGAGGAAGCTGGCCTTTTATGATTTGATCATATCTCTCTGCCTACCACTAAAGTCTTAAGCAAAAGTATTCCTACTTCTCTTCCTACATCCAATTACATCAGATTAGGCATTATTTAAAACTTCTCTTAATTTCAAAACTGAGCTTTGGAATGCCACAGTAGGTACCAGAAATGGGATCTGCAGATATTGAGCTTCAGATTTCAGCAAGAATGCAGCTCCCCACCCTTTGGCTTTTGTTCCCTTACATAGTTAACTCAGAAACACATGGACTGAAAGTTTACATTAAACAAAAGCTACCAAGTCACAGAAAAGCAAAGCTATGAATCACATTTAATTTCAGTCTTTCACAAAGCCTAATTTACTTACTATTATAATTTCTATCTATTTAAAAAAGACTTTTATAAACAGATTTTTAATAAGAGAAAGTAAAAAAGAATAAGCAAAACAATGGCTAACATTTGTTCTAAATTTGAGAACTAATAGCTTTCTAAAAACGAGGTGTTTTAAATAATGATGTTATGAAGGGAAATCATCTTTCTTGATTGCTCCAGAAACAAACTCTAGGGACAAAACAAATATAGTTTCTATTTGAGAAGTTGATTTTGTAAGATTTCAATGAACTGAGTTACACTAACACTAGCTGCTATGCTCTGTGGCCTCTTGCTACATGGTTCATCCAGTGCCAGAAGTCTTTCCTGCCCAACCATTCCAACATTGGGTTGACAAGTGGAGATGCTGAGAATTTGAAGTCACGGTTACATTAAAACACTATCACTTTTCATTTCTCTTTGAGCCAAGAAGTAACAGTATTCTTGTGAGTTGGCTTGAAAGATTATTTATGTCATTGTTTCTGCTTAGTCCTTCAAAAATATGTGAAATGGTTGGAACGACTTTTTTTTTCAGACTTCATTGTTTTCTTTGGTGGGGAAGGGGCCACACCCACAAGTGCTCAGAAATTACTCCTGGCATACTTGGGGGACCATATGGGATGCCGGAGATTAAAGCCAGGTCATCAAATGCCTTACGCACTATGCTATCACTCTGTCTCCCCAAAACTTTATTCTTAAAATAAGATAATGAACATCATTATCATAAGATAATGATCAGCCCTGCTGATCTCACTACTATGAATTATGCTCTTCCTGTTAAGTCAGGCACTGATGGGGTTATGATGTTCACAAACCAATAGACCTAAAGCCAAACCTTCATGATTGGGGTGTCCCTAGTGCTGGCCTTGCTTTCCTGCTGTGTTTAGAGTGAGGTTAATTTATTTCACTCCAGTGCCATCTTGAGAATGCTACAACATCCCCTCATGTGAGTGAGTCTTGTCGAAGATTAAAGCTACAAATTTCTTGCTTGGCTAAAAGTCTTTAGCGAGTCTTTAGAAAGTCTGCTATAAACTTCAGGACTAGCTTGTACAAATAAATCTTCAAACTATCATCTATGTATTGGCATTTGGCATAGAAAGCTTCTCAGCATAGAAAAGACTAGGTCCATCAACATTTGTATGACAAAAGGCTGGAGAGAGGGTAAGGGAAACAGGAGCTTACATTCTTGTAGATATCATCTCTGGTACCTTATATGCTTCTATGAACAAAACCAGGGGGTCACTCTTGAGCACAGAGCAAGAAGTAGGTCTTGCACACTACAGAGTATGGCTCCAAAATGAAGGAAGAAAAAACTTTTTTTTTGGTTTTGGTTTTTGATTCACACCCGGCAGTGCTCAGGGATTCCTCTTGACTCTACACTCAGAAATCGCTCCTGGCAGGCTCGGGGGAACATATGGGATGCCGGGATTCGAACCACCGTCCTTCAGCATGCAAGGCAAAGGCTCTACCTCCATGCTTCTCTCTGGCCCAAAATACTTTTTGATAAAATCAATTATGTGACTGTTATTTCGAACATATCCGGTTCCAGGGAAATGAACTAATTTAGCATGCTTTTGAATAAATATTATAATAGTGATTTTAAAGTCTAGGAAAAGTAAGATAAAACAGCTTAGGAGTGACAAATTAAGAAAGTGGATTTAGAGCCCTAGTGCAATAGTACAATGGGTAGGATATTTGTTTTGCATGCACTGACCCAGGTTTGAACCTTAGCACCACATGTGGCCTTCTGCCAGGAGTGATCCTTGGTGCAGAGCAAGAAGTAAGTAAGCCCCTGAGAACTGGTGGTTTTTATTCAGAAACAAAGTGACAAAGTGGTTTTAAATTCTTTTCACCTATGATCCCACTGTGCCTCAGAAGCCTGTATTAGGGGAAGCATCGTTGGTGAACAAGCTTTTACTCTTTCACTTGCCCTGAGTGATGACATCTAATCTACTCTTGAGCTGTGATATTGTGACATTCTCACTTAGCAAAACTAAAAACCACTTGCTTGTTCTAAATGTGAGACCAGAGACCATAAATCAAAGTGTGAACTTACTTTTTGCCTTTTTTGATAATTTTATTTTCAAGAACACTGAGGGTCTGAAGAATCACTGCTTCATTTCTTAGTGGATGAAACAAAATTGGGATTTTTTTGTTTGTTTTCATTTTGCTTCTGAGATAGTGGTAGACAGGGTGAGGTAGAGATCCTGGGAAAAGTTTTAAAGATTTAAAATATCTTAATAAAGAATGGTGGAAAAATCTTCAGAGATACATAAAAATATTGCTGAGTATCCCTCTTGCCCAACCAAAACCATAAATGTGAAATTTATGGTGATAATAATTCTCTTGATGGTCCAGAGTTTATCCCCATGGCTATTAATAATTCATTGAGTTCAAGGCTCACAAGTGGTCCAGTTCTAAGCTCATACTTCATAGAAAAATTAACAAATATTTGATATAAAACCTTAGGAGGAGGGAGAAATGATTGAATTAATTAAAAAAATGTATGGGAGTCACAGAGAAGCAGAGACTTTGGTGGTGGGAAGAGTGTAGTGTTGGAATACTGCATGCAATAAACCTTGCCATTAACAGCTCTATCAATCATGGCACTACAGATAAAGCATTTTAAAGTATTCATGATTTAAAACTGAATAGCAAAGCACAACAAAGATCTCAATTTAAAAGAAAAGAAAGCTCACAGTTGTGCATAAATTCCCTAATAGAAAATTTCTATTACTATGAAAAAGAGGTAGAATTATACCTGTCCCTGGAAAATCTGATTTAATTTCTGGAATATTTGATAGAAAGTAAAGAAAAGGGGCATTTAAGTCAAGAGAACATAGCCTCTCTGTTTTATGTCCAAAATAATATCTAAAATATAATAATTTACATGAGAACAAGACACTTTATTGGTCATTAAAGGATTATGATATAAAGAGAAGAAACCAAATTAACCAATGGTGGTTCTTGAACCACCATTGAGGGGTGACATTTGAAGGGTCCATGTGAAGTAATAAAAAGGTGACATTACCCCTATAATATCCCCAATAGTTATTGTGCCTATGCAGGGGGAAAAAGAAAAAAAACACAAAATAATCATTTTTCCACATATATTTATTGATTGATCTATTTTTTTACATCTTATTTTAGTGTAGATATTAAATTTGATGTCTCCAATTTTATTTTATTTTATCTTTCTCTTTTTTTTTGCACTACAGCATGGTTTGATTTCAGAACCGAGACTATTGTGTGGTGTTTTGTCTTTATTGCTGTAGTGCTCACTGGATATTTAATTTGATATTTCTTTCTTTATTGTTGTGGTGTTTCAATTACCTTTTTCATGTCCTCGCTCAAACTGAGATTGAAAGCCTCTAGAAGAACTCCGTCCATTTTCAGCTTATTTAATTTATCTTTTATTTACTTATTTTTATTTATTTATTTATTTATTTATTTTTACCCCATTCTATTGCTTTTCTTTTCTTCAAACAAAACCACATAACTCAAATTATCTAGCTCCGCCTCTCAATTAGAGAGGGAAACAAAGGAGGGTACCAGGACCAAACAGATATATGATTACTAATAGTAAGCTAGAAAAAGAGGGGACCACCTACTCTAGCACCTGGGGGGGGTGATGGTGGGGGATATGCATTGCAGGAAGGGAACGGGGATGGGGAGGTCAAATTTGGTGATGGGTATTCCCCTGATTCAATGTTAATATATATCTAAAATACTACTGTGAAAGATATATAAGCCAGTATGATCAAAATAAAAATTAAAAAAAGGTGACATTATGGCATCGTCCATGTTTAGTTATTTTACTTAACCACAAAAGTAAAATAGGCACACTATAAACTCTCAACTAAATATTATTTTTTTGATTTTCAAAAATTGGTAACAGTATTGCACTTAGGTGTGGTAGTAAAGAAAATATAATCAGAAACTAGTACAGTGTTTAGAGTGCTTGACTTAAACATGACTGGCCAGGGCTCTATCCCCAGCACCTGCTATGATCTCCCAAATCCTACCAGGAGTGATCCTTGAGTATGTTTTGAGCATATCCAAGTATGGCACAAAGATTAAAAAAATACATTAAAAAGATTGTCAGTAATTGTAGGATTCTTAACCAAAAATAGTCCCATAATGTTAAAACACAATGATCACTTTCAAATAATAGTGTTTGTCATAGTTGGAATTTTCAAGTAATTTCCAAGTTACTGATGCATTTTGTTATTTAGAACAAAAAAGACATGCCAATATATGCATATATCTTTTGTAAGATTCTAGATTGGTGCCCTTGAAAGATTTATTTATAGTGAAAAGAAAATGAAAGCCCATTAATCCTTTACAAGGAAACCTAGTGAGGGAGTTTATTTACAGGACCTTGAGAACCAAATTTTAATTTATCCAGAATCTCCTAAGCATAGATTGGTTTAAAGTAGCACTTAGAGGACTATTTACAGAAAACTATACCATTAACATAAAGCAGATTGCTTTAGAGAAATAGAAAACATTTTTTTGAGAAAATTAGAGAAGATGAAATAACATCACGTTTTGACTGGAATGACTAAAAAGAGGAAAGTCACGTGAAATCTGAGTCAAACTCATGAGTAATGGCATCTGGGGAGTTACATGTCTACACTACTGCCTGTAAGAGACAATATTACAGAGGATTGCAGAAGTTTTCCTGTTTGGATCAGAGCTGAATCTGAGTACCAGCAAAATATATGTAAAGTTATATATGCAGGAAAAAATAGCACCCAAATAAAAATCATACAAGCCAGGCAAAGAAAATCAGGTGCGGAAAATCTTTGATGAGGAGAAAATGTGGGATAATAGCACAATGTGAAGAAAATCTTAAGGAACCAGGGGTTTCCTCCTCTACCACAATCTATAGCTTTTATGGTTTTTTAAACACATAAAAATTATCCCCAGTGATGTGCCTGGGAAACATTGGAGGTGGAAGGTCAACACTGGTGGTGGGATTCTCCCTGATTCATTGTATGTTTAAAATCCAACTATGAAGGTCTTTGTAAATCATGATGGTTTCAATAAAATTAAAATAAAAAAAAACTAATCCCCAAATGAATCAAGTTGCTATAAGACACCAGTGAAGGAAGAATAAATGAGAACTGGTGAGAAATAGACATGTACTTGGAAAATCATCTACCTCAAGTAAAATCAAACCATATGTACTATAAAATGGTATTGTGTTGTACTATCAAAATGATATTTTCCTCTTAGTTTTTGATAGGTGTTTGTATATAGTAATAGTTCAAGTACTTATTCAATTTTTTCCAGTGTTACAGGTATTAATATAGTTAAGTTTATGTTATTCTTATGTTTGTCACAACATCCCATGAAATGGTCTTATTTCATATGAAATTTCATACAAATGTTTACATGATATCCATGACAATAATAACTACAAAATAAGTTGTTTAGATTTAATAATATGGTACTGCATATGTTTCATGAGTCAAATGACACTTATGCACTGACTTAGAACACTTATTTCATTCTTATATAATTGCTAGGAAGTATACTGTAAAAGCATTTGAACTAATTATAGAATTATAAGAAGTTCAAATACAGTACAGATCTAGTTTTTTCCAGTGCTTATACATAATTATAATTAAACATTAAAACTGGAAATAAGACATTGATGATAATCACAAATATATTTTGATTTTATTTTAGTAAATGTGTAGTTTTGTTTAGCATATATAACAGAAAACATAATGTATAACAGAAGAAACTAATCTATCATCAGGAAATCTTTTTTTATGGTCACTTCTCATCATCTCTAGTATTTGGAAAGTACACATCTTTTCCACAGTATTAAAGTTTTGTAATTTTCAAATGTGATATAAATCCTATCATAGAATAATTGACATTATGAGGCCAAATTCATAATGAGGTAAAATTTCAGCACAATATCCTGAGTCCATTTACATTACTCCATGTAATATTTTCTATGTTACTGAATCCTATTCTACAGGGTGGATAAACCAGAGTTTACTCAATTTTTTTTGCCTATTTCAGAATATTTAAGTCATTTCAATTTTAGGCTCTAACAAATATAGTTACTAGTGGTGGAGAGATAGCAGATGGATTTAGGTACTTACATAGCATTAGGCTGACCTTAGTTCAGCCTGGGACTGAAGATGATCCTGTGATCATCACCAAAATTGATCACTGAGATCAGAGTCAGTAGTAAGCCCTGATCACTTCTAGATGCAATCCTCTAACAATAATAATATATAAATCTACTCTGATGATTTAGATAAAAAAAATTTCAAATATTTACATATGACAGCTGAGACTGAAGAATCAAAACAATGTATAACTCTAAGTAGGTTTCTAATGCCAGTTATTTTCACTTTGTCTCTTGTACTAGTTTCACAATCCCACATTGACTTGGAGTAAAGGTTCTGAAGATAGTATAGAAATTTAATGGTTGTATTTTTAATTAGTTATTATTTTTGTTTATTTTGTTTTTGGGCCACACCTGATAGCGCTCAAGCCTTAGAATTGGCTCTGCACTTTCGCATCACTCTAGAAAGTGCTCAGGAGACCATATGAGTTTCTGGGGATTAAACCCAGGTCATTCACATTAAACACCTTACCTGTAGTACTGTCTCATTGGCCCCTTAATGCTTCTTGATAAAATACTGGTCTAAGAACAATACTTAAAATATTTTAGTGATTGTGGGATCATGTGTGATGCTAATATATTCATTTATTCATGATTTTTTTTCAAGTACCTTATTGGTACCAGGATCTGTGCTAAGTGTTTTGATAAGATGTCTGTTACATGGTGACTATTTTCTAAAATACTATTTGTTGCATAGAGGTTCTATACTCTAGTTTCAAATTTCAGCTGGAAGAATTTTTTGGAGTTAAAATGACTGCTATAAAATGTTTAGCTATGTATTCATAAATTGTAATTTGCTAAAATACCTGGGTTACTTTACCTTACTTTATATTGGGAAGCAATTGCTGAGTATGCATGCACATATAGATAATCTAATTTTCAAGGATACAATCTAGAACTTCCTTCAAATAGGGGTAAAGTTGAAATGGATTTTTGTTTGCAGTTTGTTTTATAAAGTAATGATTTCTTCTGCTGATTCTGTGCCCTTCTTCCCAATAGCATAAAAAAATTAATCAACCGCCCACGGAGTACCAAGAGAATTTCTACAGATCCTTTAGGTAATAAATATTTGCTTTATTCTCTTTATTGTAGCATTTTCCTCTGATACTTTATACATGTTAATTTTATATTAAGAGAAATGGACAACATAATTTTGAAATTGAGCAACCATCATATGCCTCAACTTAAATCTTGGAGATTGGGGATATAGTTCTGATAGAATAGATGTTTCACATGCAACAGATCCTGGATTCAAGCTCAGCATAAAAAAGTTATGTGATGGAACAAAATAATATTGCACTGTTGAATAAAAGTTTTATGACTTTGTATTAGTATATGATATATAAACACACAAATATAGGTATGTACACATATATACAATAGCATACTACTCTGCTATTAGAAAAGATAAATAATTATAGCTTATCTTATGGAAACATGTATGGAGCTTCAGAGGTCATTGCTAAGAAAAGTAAGTTTGTCAGAAGTAGTTGATATCACTCATGCAGTATATTAAGAAACAAAGCAAAGGACTGAGGTGTAAGTGTTAAAAAGAAGTGGACACTAAACCATGTGTTAGAGTTCTGGGATTGGTAAATTGCCTTAAGAGCATTCTCATTTTATGCTTGTCCAAAATAGAGTTCCTTAAAATGTGGGGGAGAGAAACTTTCTCTGCAGGGTATAGGAATGTGTCAGGTATGCCTCCTGACAGCACAGAGGGAGTTAGACCCAGAGGCTGAGGCTGGAGGTCTCAGGCAGAGTTTTGGGTGTGCTGTTAACCAGAGCAGACTGTCTGTGTCAAATATCAGTAGGGATTTTAGGAGAATATACCCAGACTAACTTCTAGTAGGTAAACAATAGTTAATACAAAATAAGGAGGGAGTCAGTAGCTCAATACTGCCTTAAGGCACTAATCTGAGCCCCACAATCCTGTACCACTTCTTGGCCCAATAACTGAAGGGGAAGAGGCACACAGGACCATAGAAGCAACCTGTCATTTTCTCAATGGCACCCGGCTGGGGCTGGCCAAAGACTGCTGGTTATGTTTGAACCTTAAACCCCCATATCTCATGGAAGTAGGAAAAGTGGGAGCATTGGTCCAGACAACAGACTCTGACTGCCCCTAGACTGAGGGGAGAATCACCCTGCAGTTAATACAAGGCACAGGCATGTGCCACTTTCCCACCTCTAGAGGGACCACCCGGGTCCCCTCTTCTTATCTGGACTATTGCAAAGAGGTTGGAGAGGCCAATATACCTGCATGGAGAAGTAATTCCCATCTGAGACCGAATGGGGCATGATTTTGTGTGTACCGACGGACTGACCTCCTTTATATTTGCCACTGCTCTTGCAAACCCAGATGAGTTTTGCATCATGATCATTCTAACCAGGTGTCATACCTGGAAGGAGATGGTGGGTGAGAATAAGTTGAGAAAAGTTATCATCCCCACTAGAAGAGGGTGTTCCCCTTATTCCATCTCTTTAGCAACTGGGTTGGGAGTGGCCTCCTTTGTCAAGGGAGACATGCAATTTAAACAACTCTCCCAACAAGAGGACACTGATCTGAGACAGTTTCATTTTTCTATCAGGATGTTAGGAGAACAAGTTGCCTCCCTCGCTGAAGTTGCTCTCCAGAACAGGCGGGCACTGAACCTACTCTTCCTAAAGGAAGAAGATCTGTGCATGGCTCTGGGGAACAATGGTGTTTCTATGTTTCTATTCTAAAAAGTCAGGGGTCATCCATGAGACACTACAGCAGGTGAATGCTAGTTTGCTGGAGTGGAAAAGACAATGGAAAGATTGTACCATCTGGCATGAACAATGGTTCAATCATCCTGGAAAACCTTCCTGATAACCACCCTGGCTGGGGCATAGTTAATTTTTTGATAATTTTCTTAGTAGGTCCTTGCATAATTAATTTCCTCACCTGCTTTATTCAAGCACACATAGGTGCAGTTAAGATGCTTGTGCTAAGGTCCCAGTATGTTCCCATAAGTACCACAAGGATGAGGAACCTCAAGGAGAGTCAAAGATTTGACTCAGGTCCATAAGAAGAGAAGGAAATGTGAAGTCCTGGGTTCTGAACAAGGAGGAACGCCATTTTGTAAAGGCCACATGTCAGGCTTCTCTTAGGTTTTGAACAAAGAGAGACGCCATTTTGACTCCACTTGCTGTAAACCTAGATTTTCTCAAGTCTATTTCCATTAACAACGCTGCAAGCTACCTGGCCATACCAGGTAGTCTATTGGAGAATGACACAGGGAGCAGTAAGAAGGTACCCCTAGACAGCAGTCAATCACTTCAAAGATCATCAAAAAGCCAGAACTTCTCTCTATTCCTTCTCTTTATAATCCACTTCATGACTTTGGATGGGGTTCCTCTCTTGCAAAAAAGAACCCTGACCTGGTCAGGTAAGAGATAATTGGTTAGCTGATTAAAGTTTTGTTCAGCTTCTGTTTTTTTTTTTTAAAAAAAAGAAAGATAGCAAAAAATCAGACAGTGTCCAATGAAAAGAAACTTTAGAATCTACCAAACTGAGGTCAGCAAGTAGAGCTAAAGAGTGGTGGGATTCAGTGAACTGTGGTAGGTGGATAATAGCACTTTGATGATGGAATTGATAGAGTCACAATATACTTTAATACAAATATTGATAGTCATAAATTAATGTTTTCATGTAAATTAATGTTTTAAATTATAATGGGATTTTCTTTGGTTTGTATAAACCATCACATTTTCAGATATTGATATAATTGAAGTGTCTTAGATTCTAGAAGAAAAATGATCTTTACTAAATATAATTTTACACAGACAATAAAATATTTAGTTTAAGTAGATGATATAGCTTGTTATGAAATGTGAACTATTAAATTGTAAGTCTTAAAAGTGTATCCTTGACACTCCATTTGAGGTCCATAGATTTTATAGAGTTATACTGATGTGAACAAAAGATACTATTTGATTGATTGCCATTTTGCATAATGCAATTGTATAGCAATGATATGTATGACAATTGAAATTGTCATCTATTGGGCCCGGAGAGATAGCACAGCGGCGTTTGCCTTGCAAGCAGCCGATCCAGGACCAAAGGTGGTTGGTTCGAATCCCGGTGTCCCATATGGTCCCCCGTGCCTGCCAGGAGCTATTTCTGAGCAGACAGCCAGGAGGAACCCCTGAGCATCGCTGGGTGTGACCCAAAAACCAAAAACCAAAAAAAAAAAAAAAAAAAAAAAAGAAATTGTCATCTAATGAAATTGACATCTATTATATTTTAGTCTTGAAAACAGTTTATTTTGTGATGTTAACAGTTACTGAAGAAGTGACAATGCATTGGTCTTAAAAAGGCATAAGTAAATCAGTGAGTATATTTCCTATAATGTCAGTTTCATCCCTGATGAATTAGCAGTAGAGAAAGGATTACTTTAACAGATTTGTAAAGAAAATTTGCAGGCTTTCCTGCATATTTATATTCCCTGCATATATTACTAAACAGTGAGGAGGATGAAATTAAAACTTAGTGATATATACCCTGACAGAAGTAAAAAAAAAAAAAAGTGGTTTCCAAAGAGATAGCAGGTGGTGTGAAAAATCAAAACTGAAAAAAATCAGAGATAAAACAAAACAATCAAAATAAAACACAGATAAAAGATTCTATGAGATATTAAGAAACCCTATATTATTGTCCAATATGGTTTTACACAATTAATGTCAAACAAGCTGCTGCAAGTATGATGATGGAGATGAGAGTAAAGCAAAATTCAATTATGAGTTTCAAAATCTATTGATGATATTTAACCAACATGAGGGATATGACCAAATCAGACTTTGAAAATATCTGTTCCTTTCAATGTTTCTAAAAGAAAAGTAAAAGAGGCAGGAAAATGATTAAGATCGAATCAGTAATGTAGGGCAGTAGAGAAGCTCTTTGAGATATGTCTAAATTTAAGCCTGTAACATTTGGATTTATTGCAAAAAACAAGTCATCTGAGAAATGTGAATGCATATATCTGCTTACTCAGCTGAATAAATATAGTTGCCAAGAACAAAAATAGAACTAATGTGCAGGAGAAAAGAGGTAAAATTCAGAATTGATAAAGTTGACTTTAGAAATAGGAACTTTGCATTGACTGTAGTATATATATATATATATATATATATATATATATATTAGTAGTAAGATATCTTTGTGTATATTGTATATATAGATAATTAGGAAATATTGTATATATAGATAATTAGGAAATGAATATTTCAATTGATATAGCAGGGTTTGAGAAACCACAAATAAAGTATTTTATTGAGGTATTTTCCATAAAGATGTTTAAGACACTAAAAGATGATGACTTCATTAGAGGAGAGTCATTGGGGAGTACTGAGAATGGAAGGAGTAATTTAGCAATATTAGGAAAAAAAGAAACAGCAAAGGGAAAAGAGATCTATATCAAGAGGGAGTGAGAAAAATCAGGGCAATCTATTGAGCTCAAGGGTAAGAGCAAAATGCTTTGTGGAGCCCAAATGATTTAATCTAAGAACAAGTTCATCTAAGTCACAATTAATATGGTTCTAAAAAGGTTGGAAAACAGGTTTTTAAAAGAAGAACTAGAATTCTTTGTTTGTTTGTATTTTTTTTGTTTTTCTGTTACACCGGTGCTCAGGAGTTAAAAAATAAAATTCTTTACGCAAAGGTTTAGAAGAGTGTTGATAGTGAACAACTCAAGAAATCAAGTTTTTTGTTTTTTTTTTTTTTTTTTTTTTTACAGAACTGAAAGATTTTGTAGTAACCATATAGGAGAAATAGCAATGTGAAAGAAAAGCAGAAACAGGAAAAGGAGAGGCTTGAGGGTCTATGTAAGAAACATGAAAGAACCTGTGAAGATCAGATTAAAAAACAGGAACAGACATATTTTCATGTTTTCAGAGAAATTACTAGACACTGTGGTGGCGAAATCCAATAAACACACAGGAGTAGAATTTTCTAATAAAGTGAATTGGAAATAAAAAACATTGTTATGAGAACTCAGGTCAAATGACTTTGGGGAAAAGAGAAGAAATTGACATTAGCTGAGTGAAACAGAATGAAAGTGATATTGGGGCTTTGGGATGTTAGAGAATGTTTGGGTCATTACCATCTCATTTTAAATTAAATCCAGGTAAAAGGTCTCTTAATGGATTTGTAAGCCACTTAAGAATCATGTGGTGAAAAAGATAATAGTTTAGTCGATCACATCCAGTATAGTACCATAATGCTTTGAGCCTAGTCATTTAATGCAGCATGCATGAAATCAGACTGATGATGAACAAGTTAAGAACAAGAGAACAAGACATTTTAATGTAGATTCAAGTTACCATCAAACAGGTGACTTACATAGATATACACAGATAAATATTTGGGTCATTGGAAAAACAGTGGAGGTATGTAAAAGCTAATAGAGATCACAAAATGATCAGGAATAATAAAGGAAGTGCTGGTGATGATGCTAAGATTCATATGAAGCAGAAGCAAAGTTATAGATAGCATGAAAGTTTAGGTAGTGGTAGATAAACTGACAAGCTAAAGCTTTGAAGATAGAATAATTCATAATTCTAGTTGATAATGAAGCATAAGGATTATCCATAAAAGTTGGTTTCTAAAATGAAGTCATTTTGGAAAATGCAGACCACTGTAGTTGTCAAAACTAAGGAACCATGCTACCAGAGTTGTGACATTGTCAATAGGGTTGCCTAGGAAGCTGCCCATGCAAAAGATGGAAGATATGAGTAGAGGAAAGAAAACCTGCCTGGGTAATTTGGACAGCAACATAAATGTGCTTCTTGATGAAGGCAGATTATTGGTTTGCAAATGACAGTGGAAAGCAAGAATGTGTTGGGATCATTTCCTGAGCAATCTTGACAGAAAAGTAACAAGATTCAGAGAACAAAATCAGGTTCATTTTCTGTGGCTAGGTAGGTGTATGGGGAAAAATAGTTGTGGAAAGGAAGAAGATTTCAATGAACTGATATGTATATTTGGGTGTTGGTGTAGCGATAGCTTTGCTTTATGTATAATTTATGTATCTGAATTTCACTATTTAAGTATTTTAATATAGAAGCCACAGAGTCTGAATCATTTGGAAACTTGTTAAAAATGCCCAATTTGGTTCTCACCCTACTCTGACTTACGTCGATTATCTGGAACAGAGCCTGAAAAACAATTTAACAAGATTTAATAAAAGGTTCAGCTCTCAAGAGAGCTAACATCCACCATTCATTAAGTGGACAGGTTTTGCTTAATGGTACAAGCCAATTGAACATAATTGCTATAAGATTTTATTGGGGAAAGTATAGCATGATAATTATATATACATATATATGTACACACAATCCAACTAGTGATTGAAATAGAAAGAGGTGTAAAAATTTGAAAGTGGAGGTTCTGAAAGAGACTAGCTGACAAACAGCAGTGAACATCTAGATCACTGGCCTTCAAACACTAGACCATGGACCAGTGCTGGTCCACAGCAGAAAAAGGTTGAAAACCATTGGTCTTCCTCCTTTCTTATAACTAAGTCAGTGGATAGGAATAAAAAACAGATCTGCTTCACATATGTAAATATATTATGTAGTTATCTGAGGGCAGAGAGAGAAGCATCTGTTCTCTTTAGGGAGGGTCCCTAGAGATTCTCCTTACAAGTATTCAACCTCTAAGTAAGGAATATGGAAGATACTTTCATGGAAGATACACATAGATAGATAGATATAGATATATTATCAATTTTGCCTTCTTACATGGGAGATTTATTGAGAGCTTGCCATAATCTCTATAATAGTAAAAGGTGTTTGTATTTGTGGGGTGCTGCTCTATCTCACTGGCCCCCACCTTTTTATCAGCCAAAATTTTATTATGCTTTAACATCTTCTGGGACCACATGAACCCTCCTGGATATTAGTGAGCATTGCCAAGGCAGCAAATCTCATATCTCCTGCTCAGAGACCAAAACAGAGAGCATGCAGATGACTTGGAAACAGGTGTAGAATAGTAGGTAGGTAACACAGCTCCTTTGCACCAAACTAGGCCCATGCCTGTCATGCAAAAAAACCCTAGTTGTGGGGCCGGGCGGTGGCGCTCGAGGTAAGGTGCCTGCCTTACCTACGCTAGCCTAGGAGACGGACCGCGGTTCGATCCCCCGGCGTCCCATATGGTCCCCCAAGCCAGGAGCGACTTCTGAGCGCATAGCCAGGAGTAACCCCTGAGCGTCACCGGGTGTGGCCCAAAAACCAAAAAAAAAAAAAAAAAAAAAACAAAAAAAAAACCCCTAGTTGTAACAACTGCACCCCATGTTCCTGAGCTTGCAGGGTATAGCCCCAGAGGCTCCTTAAAAATCTTTTGGATATGTGGACTTGATGAGCCAGAGAAACACCTACTTGGCCCTTGTAGCCCTTCTCCCCACCCTCCTTGCTGGCCATAGCATTGAATCCTCTGAACCAGGTTGAATATATGCTAACACCGCTGTTGTACACCCCTTGGCAGAAACCCTCTGGGACAACTTGCTCTATTGGCTGGCGGAGGAGCTCACAGAGGAGAACGCCATGGGTCTGGCTTCGTCCCTCCCTCTGCGAAGCAGCTCCATCCAGCTCATCAGGCTGAAGAACCCCGACGACCTCACGGAGCAAATCCACGAATTGCTTTCCTTCTGGAAAAAATCGCTCCCCAATTCTACCGACAAGCCCCGCTTGCTGGCTCGCCACCTGCGCAAGATTGGCAGGAGTGACCTCTCAGAGGAGCTCAAATTCAAGTGGGAGAACAAAGTGTTCACAGAACGCCAGCAGTGGTTTGACATGGCTGAGTAAAGATGCGGTGGCATGCTCTTTGGTTTACTCTAAAAAAAGCATTCTGGGGGCCTAATAATGTCACTCTCAACATCTTACAGGGAATTCTCAGATAGCATTGGTAGATGGGAATCTATTTGCTAGATGAGACATGCCTTTGAGACAAAGAGAAAAACCAATCTGGGCAATGCTTAATGTCCTGCAATCAGGCTAAACCAACCCCTCTTTCATTTTGTTTTTATTATGGGGTCACACCTGGTGGTGCTCAGATGTTACTCCTGGCTCTGTGCTCAGAAATAGCTCCTGGCAGACAGGGGGGACCATATGAGATGCCAGGATTCGAACCGCCATTTGTCCTGGGTCGGCTGAGTGCAAGGCAAATACCCTACCTCTAGGCTCTCTCACCGGCCCCTAAACCAACCCCTCTTATTTCATGCCCTTCTCCATAGTCTGATGATACTTGTTCTGGAAGAAGGTTTGTCTTGAGTCTAGTGGGACTGAAGAGCCTTTTTAATAGAATTTTCCCTCTTCCTCTCTATGTTTAGGTGTATGAGATTGCTTTCTAAATGTCAGGGAGATGATAGTACCAATTTTTTAAAAACTATTCTTATCTACATAAAGCGAGTTATTCAGGACCCAAGCAACTAATTCACATTCTTTACACACTGTGCAGTCCAGTAAAAAGTCAGATTGGGCTGCAGATCCTTGGTGTTGATCACATGGCCAGAAGAGTGAGAGTCCTTCCACCTACACCAGGCTTGGCCCCTGAGTAACACTGGGTCACCTTGATAGCACCATATCCTCAGGCCCTTGTATGAAACCTCCTTTTTACTAGGAAAACAAGCTGTTTTTTAATTCAGTCTGACTGCAGTGGTCTAGTAGATAAGCCCTACATGTTTACAGTTAAAAAAAATACATTTATAAGCATCCTCCAGTGAAAAAAGCAGCAGTTATCAACTCCCTTGCCCCTATCTGTTTACTGTTTGGTATATAAAGATTCTGGGAACTCAACCAAATATACAACCACAAACAGTCATGAGATAAATATCAGCAAGGAGCATCCACCCCACCCTGGGCACTCAGCTCTTTCAGGTACATTCACAAAGTCCCTTCAGCTAAGTCTCTGGCTTCTTGCTGGGTTTGGGAGATGGGAAACTGAGAGGGAGAATGGAAGGAGAGTGGAGAGGGAGCAAGATCATGGCTTGGGAATTCATCAGTCAGGCAATGTCCCTCATCACAGGCCATGATTTTTTCAGAGGTATGATTCCAGGCAACCCTATATTCTTCTTTTGGTCTTTGGCTCTCATTCTTTTGTATCTGGTCTAGTCAGAGTAACAGCCATCCTACTGTCCTATCCTGGTGGTTCTATTTCTTGCTTACCTTCTAAGATCAACATCAATCATCTTAATTTCAGTTCATGGGTTGAGAGAGAGAGAGAGAGAGAGAGAGAGAGAGAGAGAGAGAGAGAGAGAGAGAGAGAGAGAGAGAAAGAGAGTAAGAGAGAGTACATTGGATAAGGTGCTTGTCTTATAAGCAGCCAACCTGGCTTTGATTTCCAACTACCACATATGGTGCCTTGAGCCCCACAGAAGTGATCTATGAGTGCAAAGTGAAGAGTAAGACCTGAGCACCTCTGGGTGTTTCCCTCAAAAACAAATCAAACCCACAAAGATCACCCACCCTTAGTCATCCTTTCTCTTAATTTTTCTTTGAGTGTTGAATGTGTTTCTTAGTAAAACCCTGATCTATCCATGTTTTTCATATATATTTATATATATATATATATATATATACTTTTTTCAAAAATAGGGATCATAGAGAAATACACTGTTTTTAATATTGCTGTATTTTGTAAAAAATAAAAGTTTTCCAATATTTTGAATTGTTTTAATAGTGAAAAATGCAATTTTAAATCAATTTACATTAAAATGAGTATAACATCATAATTAGATTTAACATTACTCACTTTTGAAAAATCAGAAAATAAATTAATAGAGTATATATTGTTTTATGTCTTTTATTCAAATACATGATATCATTATTCTGAGTTGACTGTGTAGCAGTAATATTTTCACTTCTCATTAATGTATAATATGCTTCTATATACATATACTAGAAAATGTACATATTTCTCCTTACATGGATATTTCAGTAGATAAGAGTTTGGTGCTATCATGAACAGTTTTATAAATATCAGCACATACATTTTAGTATGCATATGCGTTTATTCTGGAAAGTATACTACTGAAAGTAATATGTTTGATTATCAGAATTTAGCTTTTCTTCTAGTATATTAGGAGACTTTTCATAAAATAAATATTGTGATGGTCATATTTCTACATATGAAAATTATTATTACATTAGGTTATTTTTTTAGAACAGATCCTCATATCCAACTGTGCTCATGTTTTCTCCTGGTCGACACTGATTATTCCTGGTGGTTGATGCTCAGAAATCTAACTAGGGTTGGCCACAAACAAAGCAGAAACTTTACCCCTGATATTAGCTCTCTAACATTTTTCAAATGTTTTTTTAGGGCACTTTTTATACATTGATAGATACAATTTTATATTATAAATAATTGCTTTATGGATATTAATAGGAAAACAGTATTTTAAAAGTACTTGTAAAAATTAATTGGGCTGGGTGGATAGCTCAAGTGGTAGAGCTCATACAAAGCAGATGCTAGGTCTTGCCCAATTGACTCATTAATGTTCATGAATATTACATATACAAATTCTGAATCATAAACTCTGTTAAATGTTAACAAAGAGTTAGTAAGACAGTTTTCTGGAGTTGTGTCTTCTATTAAAAAAGTGAACAAGGGCCCAGAGTTGTGGCTCAAGCAGTAGGGCAATTGCCTTGCACACACTGACCTTGGACAGACCGAGGTTCTATCCCCTGGTGTTCCAAATGGTTTCCCAAGCCAGGAGTGATTTCTGAGCAAGGAGCTAGGAGTAATCCCTGAGTATCACTGGGTGTGACTCAAAATTAAAAAAAAGTGAACAAATAGATAAATGTAGTGTCTAATTCCTTTCATAAATGGTGTCTTTGAGCCTATCCTTTTATATTTTTTCTGTATAAATTTGACCATCTAAGCAACCTGTTAAGTGGATAGATACACTGTCTGATTTTATAGGATAGGAAGTTGGGGGATTGAAAGACTGAGTGCCTAGCCTAAAATCACAAGTGAGTGACAGTCAAGATGCAAATGGAGGGTGTGGCGTGGCTCTCACTGTATCAGGCTGCCACAAAGCTAAGGAAGAAAAGTAAGGAGAATGATTCGAATATTATTTTAAATTTTTTCTATTTTTTCATCTCATTTTGAAAAGACAACATACCTATTTGAAATTGTAGGGATAGTCTTTATAACTTGAATAACACTGATTGTATTAATTTAATTATGCGAACTCATTACACCTATCATTTTGCTAATAATTAAGGTCATAATTTTACCAAAAGATGTTCTAACATGTATGATACTCATTAATAAAACATCCTATGTTTAAGTATCATTAACATGATGAAATTATATCTGCAATGTCAGCTCATGAGTTAAATAATGAATTATTTTTTAAAAATGTAAACTAAACAAATAATGTACACTATCACTGGTTACTCTGAAGTATTTTAGAGCAGGGCTTCTTAAAAAGTTTCCATTTATGACCCTTATTTGCAAAGAAATGCAACTTGGGTGAATCTTGCTAGAAATATATTGAATACAGTATTAATTTGATTTTGAATTATTCTTTAGTCACTAAATATTTATAAACATTTTTTGCCAAATATTTTGTGGCCCATATATTCAGTTATGTGGTTTTATATGGTGTTATTATCTGCAGTTTAATTATCTAAGTTTTGAATAAATTCTAAATTCATTAATAAGCACATTAGGCAGTCTTTGAAAGCACATAATATAATTTTCAAAATAGCTATTATTTTTATAAAGTAAGTTTGAGTTCCCTAAATCAGTACTTTTTTTTTGAGCTTTTGGTTTTTGGGCCACACCCAGTGGTACTCAGGGGTTACACAGGTGCTCAGAAATTGGATTGAGGAACCATATGGGATTCCAGGAATCAAAACGAGGACAGTTCTAGGTCAGCATAGTACAAGGCAAACACCCTACCACTGCGCCACTGCTCCAGCCCCCTAAACCAGTATTTTTGATGCATGTATTGTAGGCTTTTGTATGAACTATTTAACTTAAGAATGGCTTCTACCTTTAACAAATAAAAACATTAATTTTAAAAGGTATATAAACACTGATGTTCACTACAGTGCTTAGGACTATAATCAGGGTATAGAAGAAACACAAATGTCCAACTACAGGTGATTTATTAAAACCTGAAGGTTTTAATATACAATGGAATACTATGCAGCTGTAATAAAGATAAAACCATGCAATTTACCTTTATGTGATTGAATAGAGGATATGGTTTTAAGTCAGTCAGAAAGAGAGAGCCATGACATAAAATGATCTCTAACATGTGGGACAAAATGACTTGTAATGTGGGGAAACAAATGGCAAAAGAGCAACAATAAAACTGGAGAATTAGTCTGGAAAACTAAGTTTACCTGGGATAGTGAAGAGAGAAGGGAAATGTTTTTAATTATAGTTTCTAATGAACCTCTTCTTTTCTATTTTCTTATATACTGAACAGCTTGGTTCTCCAAAATCACTAACACTATTCAAAATGTTACTACATGAAATAAAATAACGAAGAAATAACCTTTCTCGCTTGGAGGATCTAATTTACTTTGACGTAAAAAAGCAGTCTTTATTGATGACTTCACTGCAGAGCTTCAGATTAAGTCTCCCTGAATACAGCATTGCACATCTAGTGTCACCTTTTTGTCCCCAAGGACACAGAACTCCGTCCATTTTGCAAAACAGACCTGATGTTGATTTTTTTTAAAACAAACTCTGCTTTTCTTTCAGCCCATCAAAACACTTCATTCTCTCTCAAAGTATGTGTGCTTACATTTGCTTAGAAATCCCTCCCTCCCTTGGCATGCAAATCCTTATTTGCATGAGTCAGAAATTCATTTTTGCTGAGCTTCATGTGCATCTCTGATGACCTTAGGTTAAGGGTGCTTCTGACCCTCAGACTTCCTCTTCTAGCCAAGGGTTCTCATACCCATTGTGCATTAGACTCAACAGACTCTCGACCTAGAATACTTTGTAAGAAATTCTGGGCACATGGCTTGGCAATCAGAATGTTAAACTCCCTACTGGTTCTGCACCCAGGGGAAAGAGCCAGTCTTCTAGTTAAACTGGGCAGGAAAAACCTGAAATGTTCGTTAAAACTTTATTCACAGCACTCTAAATTGGTTTCTTTGGCAAGGAACTGAAAGAAACTTTTTTTAAAGTGAATTCCTCTTATTTATGTACATGGACCCTTAAGGCCTTGTGCCCTGTACTGGTTTCCTGTCCAAAGCATTCATTTTTAAAATTTTTTGTGGTCAGCACAGAACCAAGAGTAACATAGTAGGAAAGAGACTAAAACAGAAAAGGCTCTGTGCTTCTTGGGATACAAAAG
This sequence comes from Suncus etruscus, assembly GCF_024139225.1. Classification (NCBI taxonomy): domain Eukaryota; kingdom Metazoa; phylum Chordata; class Mammalia; order Eulipotyphla; family Soricidae; genus Suncus; species Suncus etruscus. Next base: position 30,832,380 of record NC_064863.1, read on the forward strand.
GCTTTTCTCTTACTTTATAGCCATATTGAGACAACGTATCTGTTCCCAATATGAAGGAGGGTGGGGTGAAGAGCTGAGGAAGACAATGAAAGAGCTGGGACAGAGGAACTTTTGACCCAGCAGACCTTACAGCAATAGAGGAACTCAAATACAGTGGTTAATAATATCACTTAATGAGAATAACTGTGCTGTGATCACAAAGATGCAATGATTTCCCTGAGGCTGACTACTCCAGATATCTAAATCTGGTACTAACATTAATAGTTCACAAGTGCAACTGAATTATTATTAATATTGTTCTTTGTATTTTGGTTTTTGGGACACACCCCTTGATGCTCAGGGGTTATTCCTGGCGATCAGAAATAGCCCCTGGCTTGGGGGTCCATATGGGACACCAGGGTATCAAACCGAGGTCCATCCTAGGTCAGCTGTATGCAAGGCAAACGCTTGTGGCACCGTTCTAGGTATTTCTATGTATTTCTATGTATTTTTGTTTAAAGAAAAATAAAATCAACTTTGTATACTAAAATATTTAATTGTACAATATTCATCTTATTCGTTTTAAAGTGAAAATATGCTTGCATACATAGACTGGGAGGCTCAAAATACTAGGTTCCAAACTGAAACTCTTCTTTGTACTGCAAATACCTCGTTGCTGCCACAAGAGGGCATCTATGTCTCAGACAAAAACTTCGAACATCCCAAACTAAGAAATTTCTGTGTTGAAGAACTTAGTGTTTAGCATGATCTCTCTCTCTCTCTCTCTCTCTCTCTCTCTCTCTCTCTCTCTCTCTCTCTCTCTCTCTCTCTCTCTCTCTCTCTCTCTCTCTTGCTCATTCTCTTTTTCTCTCTTTTCATCCCTCCCACACTCTCTGTTTTTCTTAGTGTTTTTTTTTTTTAGATTTCAAGATCTAATATGACCTATGGTAAATAGATTTCGCAGTAATTCATTTTTATCGAATTCTCTCTTATAATGAAATATTCTATTTCTATTCTATGTGAATAAAAAGCCTATAGAAGCTCTTACTATTTATCAAGATCTTTATTAAGAGGGTAGCTTCCTGTTATTTCTATCAAAGCTCTAAAAGTAGAGTTCAATCGATTTGAAATTGAAATTCATGTGTGTAATTTCTTTTAAATGATTTGAAAGTAGAAATCAATAGCTTAAACTGATTTACCAGAGGTGACAATAAGTGGTAAATTGTAAATTGTTATATAATCAGTAAATTCAGATATTATGCCATTGTAGAAAGATGCTGTGATATCACCTTTATATATCTAAGTACAAATACGTGAACATTGGCTAGATTAATAGTACAACAGATAAGGTGCTTGCCTTGCAGATAGCCAACCTGGATCTGTCCCCAAACCATATATGATTAGAGGTTTCCTTAGTCTCATCATGAGTGATCTCAGAGGGTAGAGTCAGAAGTAAGCCCACACTTCTATCTGTGGTCCAAAAGCTTAAAAAATAGAAGTATACATTCTGCACGTATCAGTAATAGACACTTATATAGTGTATGGTTTGTGCTAAGGTGGCTTTTATGTACTTTATTTCATTCTCATACACATCCTTCATTTATATGTTATTATTTTTCTTGGTTAGATGATAAAACATATTGTGAAATAAATTCATTCCCATATATATTCCCTTATTTATCTGCTCACTTATTCATTCATTCATAATTTATGCAGCTAGTATTTATTAAGCATCTGCTATATGCTAGGTGGTTGAAGTAAGGTTTAAAACCTCCCCCTAATTTATTTCAAAATCTGTTTTCTTTCAGTTAATAAAACTCTGGGACAGGCAGAAATCTAGGATGATCTCTAAGACTCCCTTACTCCTTTGCCAAGCAAATGCTAAATTCCCTAGGAATACAAATATAATGGATGTTTGTCCCATAATTGGATGGTGTTATAAGTCAGAATGCAGGCTGAAATGTTTTTTTTTAACTAGTGTCAGGGGAGAGCTCAGAGATATGATGCTTGAAATTCTTCCATATGAAGGAGGTCCTTTATCGCTGAGAACATGACAAGGATCTAAGTATAACCTTGGAGAGAAGGAAAAAACCATGTCAATGACTGCTAAGAAGACAGGCTGTGGGCTATGTGGGCTCTGAGTTCTACAGTCACAAGGAAATTAGTCTGCCAATAATTTGAGATGAGCTTGGAGGATTGTATTTCTCTAGTCTTACCTTCCTATGAGGAGACAACACATCAAAATCTTGAATTCAGTCTTCCTAAATCCAACTGAGAAAAAAGCTAGTTACAATGGGTCAAATGCTGACCCCCCAAAAATCATGAGAACAGGGGCCTGAGTGGTAACACCGTGGTAGGGTATTTGACTTGCACTTGGTTGACCTAGGATGTACAAGGTTCAATCCCTGGCATCCCATATGGACCCCCAAGCCAGGAGCACTTTCTGAACTCAGAGGCAGGAGTAAACCCTGAACATCGCAGGGTGAGGCCCCAAACAAACAAACAAACAAACAAGCAAAAAAAATCATGAGAACAGAAAGAGGATTTATACTAATCAATAAGTACATAAGACATTGTGACATAGTAAAAGAAAGCATGCAAATTCTTATGTTTGTGGGTAAAATTTGAATGAGTAATAAAATGTGCACTTATTTTTATATTTTGAAAGAGGTAGGAAAATAATGGTAGAGGTCAGAAGGATCAGGTAATGAAGAGGCAAAAGGAAAAATAACTATAAGAACAGTAACCTTTCTAGATTCAGTTTGTGCTTTCCTTGTCAATGATTTTATAAAATCATGAGTCATTTCTTTTAAAACTTACTCTATGAGTTAATTTAGCCCCATAGATTAATAGAAAAATGTGTTGACTCAAGGCAAAGGCTTGTGACAGTTGTGATATGTGACTTTGAACTGGAAATATTTTTCAGGGCAGTGAATGAGTCATTCAGACGTAAAGACTTTGTTATGACTCTTCAAGCCAATGCAGCAAAGAAATTACTCAACTTTCCCCCTTTTTGTGAGAATTAGAAGCCTGTCCTACAGTCTTTCCTGTTAGAAAATGCCTTACAATAACAAGGGAACTTTTGTTATTATATTCTTTCATGTCACTGCCTGTATTTACTATAAAATTTGACCTTCCTATACACTTTTCCTCTGTTGTTATTTATGCAGGATAGATGAAATAGTCTTTGATCATTTGAGTTTTATTTTTGGACAACTTCTTATAATTTCAGGGCAATTTAACCTTTGTATCCTTCTATAACAAAAAAAGTCATCACTAGCTTAAGTTCCTTATATTCGTAATGCAGGTAGGACTTAAATATATTGCAAATTAGGTTCTGGACTACTTAAATACAGTAAAAATTCCAAAAAAGCAAATTTTCAATTTTTTTTATTCAGTACATTAAATGTATGTATGTATGTATGTATGTATGTACATATTATACTGTACCTCATTGAGTGTATGATTCATTATGTCTAAAAAGTGTGCTTACCTTAACTTTATTAGTTATTTATCTTTTTTCGCTTGAAAGTCACACATGGTGATGATCAGGAATTATTCCTGACTCTATGCTCAGGGATAATTTTTAGATAATTTTTCTCAGGAGACATATGTAGTCCCATAGATCAAACCAAAGTTGGCAGTATGTAAGGCAAATGCCTTAGCCACTGTATTATCGCTCTTGGTTTTATACCCTAATTTTAAAATACTTTATAATTAATGGTTTCTGAACATTATCTAACCTTTGGCAAGTCATAATCTTTTTTAGAGATTAAGGGAGGGACTTTATGGATAAAAGTACCACATCTCCTAAGGATAATAAAGAAACAAGTGATACAATGAGTCATGCCTGTATGTTTCTAATAAAAATGTCAGATGATTAAATAGATAGAAAATAAATGGCTGATGTTTTAAGAGAATTCCTTCAAGATAATAAATCTAAATTCTGTTAAAAGAAGGGTCTGTACCACAGGTTACAAACGGTTTAAGTCACTTGATTTTAAAGTTTAGCAAGCTTACAAACTCACCAAGAAAGTAGAAAAGCAATGAACTGGTGATCCAATTTACAGTTTTATAAAAATGAAATATTACCCTGAGAAAGTTTTCTAAGGCCCATAAGTTATGACACTTCTAGAATTGTTCTTAAATTGTGGTCCATTGCTCAGTAATATCCACTATCAGGATATCCTCATTCTTTTTTTTTTAATTTTTATTTTTAATTATGAGAACAAAGATGCAAAGAAAGAGACAAGGTAAAGTTACAGTGGAAGGACAATCACCCAGCCTCATTCTAAGGGGCAGAACAATAATACAGAGGGTAGAGTGTCTGGCACCCCTAAGGCCCTTTGAGTCCACCAGGAGTAATTCCAGAGCACAGAGCCAAGAATAAATCCTGAGGTCTGATGGGTATACCCTTAAACCCACCACCAAATAGGGGGTAGCTTCATTTTAGTTCAATTTCCTTTATTTTCACTGTCAGCTGTATCATTGATTATATGCCATGTTTAATAAAATAGTCCCTTCTCTATATGTTTGTTTGTTTTTGTTTTAGGGTCACACCCAGAAGTACTCAAGGGTTACTCCTGGCTCTGCTCAGAAATTGCTCCTGGCAGGCATGAGGGACTATATGAGATGCTGGGGATCGAAATGTCTGTCCTGAGTTGGTCGCATGCAAGGCAAACACCTGTGCTATCTCTCTGGCTCTAAAATAGGACCTTTTGGGGGTAGGTGAGGTGGCGGTAGAGGTAAGGTGTCTGCCTTGCAAACGCTAGCCAAGGAAGGACAGCGGTTTGATTCCCCGGCGTCCCATATGGCCCCCCAAGCCAGGGGCAATTTCTGAGCGCTTAGCCAGGAGTAACCCCTGAGCATCAAACGGGTGTGCCCCCTCCCCCCAAAAAAAAACAAAAACAAAAAATAGGACCTTCCTATGTTTTGAGGAGATTGTAATTTTAGATCTAATTAATGTGATGCCTTTTTAGAAAAGAATTTTCCATGCTATCTCTACTTGTAGTTTAGATTATCTACAATAGCAAATAGAGAATTAAAACATTTACTCTTAGTCACTAACTAGAACACTATAATTTGCTCAAATATTATTTGTCTTATTTATAAAATATTGGATCAGAAAAGCCCTATTTTATTCAGAGTAGAGTCTAGGTTGAAGTATATTAAATTACCTACACTATACTATGAAGCTACTATCTTTTGATATATGTAAGATTTCTAGTACTAGATTAAAAATGAGAAGTCTTGAGTGCCTAGATTAGATTCTTTAATAAATTTACAGTTGAATTTTGACAAGTCACTTAAATCGCTGCTGAAAGATTTTTTCACTTAGTGGCAGAAAGATTATATATATATATATATATATATATATATATTTAAGATAGCATAGCTATTTCTTGAGGATTGATAATTCTCTCATACATACAAACATACATACATATATCTGTAATGAAAAGTTGATACATTATTCACTAATTTAAATTCAAACCAAATGCTCATCTAAAACTTGGCACTTTTCAACACTTTTTAACATTATAATTTAATATAAAATATATTACACTTTGAATTAAATGTTTCCTTAACCCATGAGCTTTTCTTAACCCTAGAGCTCATATATTCAAAGGCATCTGACAATACAATCCAGCTAATCAAAGCCATATGAGTTAAAATTGCATATTTCTTTTAATAATTTTTTCAAATACAGACAATCCACAAAAATGTTAGTATTAATTGATTTTGTCAAGATCTTTTAATAGTACTTTCAGTCTCTTGAAATGTTGTTTATGAACATCTCAATTCATATATGGATAGTTATCTGTTAGTAAAATTTTGAGTTGTTAAAAGACAGGATATTGTATTTAATTAAAATGTAGATTTCTTTATAATAATTTTAAACATGTAAAATATTTTGAATAAAATTTATAGTAAGTATTTTTTTTTACAATTTTTCTTGCTTCCTAAAAGTTTCATGGCAGATGAGTGAAAACTCCTAATGCAAGGGTGTAATATAGACTATGAATGTAAGCAATATCCTACCAGCTCTAGTTGGGTGTTGCAAGTATGGCCAGTAGCATCAACGCTCAATACCAGATTTTAAGAGGATATTTGCAACGCCAAAGTGTTATCTCTGTACATGAACTGATACATGTCAGACTTCATGAATCAGCAAATGAAACTGCATCAAGATTTACATTTACCGGGGCCGGCGTGGTGGCGCTAGAGGTAAGGTGTCTACCTTGGCTAGCCTAGGGCGGACCAGGGTTCGATCCCCCAGCATCTCATATGGTCCCCCAAGCCAGGAGCGACTTCTGAGCGAATAGCCAGGAGTAATCCCTGAGCATCACTGTGTGTGGCCCCAAAACAAAAACAAACAAAAAAAAGATTTACATTTCTTTTTCTCTTTATTGTTATCAAAGATAATACTTTTATGTTAAAAGTTACAAGTGAGGTGCCATTGATACTGCTTTTAAGGTATTATTTTATTATTTTTTATTTTATTTATTTTATTATTTTTATTTATTTATATTTATTTATTTTATTATTTTATTTATTTTATTTTTTATTATTTTAAGTTATTATGATCTTTAAGCATTGTTTTGCAAAATGTGATGGTATTGGTAAATTTCTAAAACTTTTAGGGGATCTGAGTGAATGAATAAAAAGTACTTCCCTATAATCAACATAATAATTTGACTCCTTTATAAGTTTGTAGTGAAGTTTTCCAGAGGTTACATGATGGCTGACTCCAATTGTATTATTTTAGAAAAGCAAATATTAAGAAAATTTGCAAAAGTTTTTAAACATTAATATTTATATTGAAAAATATAGTTTATAAAAGGTATGTTATCTCTGTCAACACAAAATGAATTAAAATCACCATTTTAATAGCAAGCAAATTTTATTTTTGTTTTTTTGGGAGCCATACCTGGCAGTGCTCAGGGGTTACTCCTGTCTCTGCACTCAGAAATTGCTCCTGGCTTGGGAGACCATAAGGGATACTGGGGATAAAACCCTCCTGTGTCCAGGGTCAGCCCTGGGCAAGGCAAATGCTCTACCATTGTGCTACCACTATGGCCTTAATAGTAAGCATTCTAAAAATCATTTTAAAATGTATAACATGGTATTAATAGATATAACTGACATGAACACTCTTATTCTTTTACATTTAAGCGTGAAGAGTCATTTTTTCCTCAAAAAATTTGCAGCCCAAGAAATGAAATAATGACAATGCTAAAAATTCTATTAGTGACTATGTGCTCTTTCCAGGATTTAAATTGTATAAGTAATGACTTTTCTGTGGGGATCTACTAAGACTATATGTCTAGAACTAATTAATAAAAAGAAGAATGCAAACAGGAAACATGAGTATTGTAAAGAGCTGTTTGTTGTCAAGGTTCATTTCTGTGAGAGAAGACGGTTCATTTCTGTGGGAGAAAACAATTCAAAGGGATCAGGGCTGGACATACAGACTGAACAACTGGCCACATCTGTGACCTATGTGAACTCAGATCAGCATGTATAATGTTTTCATACTAGGCAAGCTTATAGTATCTGCTTTTTATTTTCTAACAAAAAAGAAACATGACAAAGTACAAATGTTCTGGAGCCCCCGAAGCCACACTGAGTAAAATTCTCACTAAAGTATACATAACTGTTATTTGACCTGGATATTGAGATGAAAAATTCTAAAAACCCAAGAGAACATGTGAAGTACAAATCATGTTGTTGGACAATCTGTGCTTGTCAGTTACATTGAACTCATTTGGAAACTGACCAAGCAAAAGATGTCCTAGCTATAATCTTTCCACAGGACACATATATTTATAATCGTTCCCATAGAGGAATTTGTATTGAGAAGAGAGAAGATGACTGTCTGAAAGATTGAAGGTAGTCAATGGAAAATGTAATTAAACTTATTTAATATTTATTATTATTATTATTTATTTTTTATTTGGATTGAGGGCCATGCATTTTGGGGTTACTCTAGACATTTTTGTTTGTTTTATTAGCTTTCTAGTTTTGTTTGGTAACAACAGAGACTCAGGGATTACTTCTGGTTCTGCATTCAGGGAGAGAGAGTTGGGGGACCATGTATAAAAAATCCTGGTCTGCCATATGCCAGGCAAAAGCAGTAGACACTGTGTTTCCTTCCTAGCTCTTACTCTAGGCTTACTCAGAGGGTCACTCCTAATTGTGTTTAGAAGCTCTACATGAGCTGCTGAGGATTAAACTAGAGTTTGTCTCATTCAATGTAACTGATTGAACTCCTGCACTATCTCTTCAGGCCAAGCTAACTTTTGATTACTTTAAAATAATGGTTTTGGTTGACATTAGTAAATCTCATAACCAAGTGAGAAAACAATGTCTATTATTTTACATACAAAGAAAACAGTCTTTTGTAAGATGTTAAAATATACAAACCTTTTAAACTTTATCCTAAGTATTTTTAGGAAGCATGTGAACCATGTTACAATAACCAATTACCTATGCAAAAGGTACTTGAATGTACATTATGATTGTTAATTAGTTTGATTAATTCATAGACATGCCATAAGTCATTATTTTTTTTGGTGGGGAGTCATACCAGGTGGTGCTCAGGGGTCACTTCTGTCTCTGTGCTCAGTATCACTCCTGGCAGGCTCGGGGGGGAGGGGGTGGGGAGGGGGGCACCATTTGGGATGCTGGGAATCTAACCCAGGTTTGTCCTAGGTCAGCCACATGCAAAGCAAGTGCCCTACTGCTGTGCTATCTCTCAGCCCCACCATAAGTCATTTTTAAAATAATTTTTCTTTATTTAATAATATTTTTTATTTATCAAAGCATATGCATTGCATAATTTTCATAACTGATAATAATATAATTGTTTCAGGAAGCCCAAAAACAGCATGATTTAAAAAAAATAAAACATTGAAAGAAAAACTAAAGAGATAGGAGAGAAAGGAAAGAAAATGTTCAGAGGCAAGTATAATTTTGAAAATTATTGAATCAACATTGAACTCATTAAAGCACTAGCAGAAAGAGCTAACTACTGCCCTATGCTCAGGAATCATTCCTTTGAGGACCGTATGTGAGACTGGGGGTGGAAGACAGGTAAAAAAAAAAGCTCTTTTTTTTTTTTTAAAGGATAAGATTTTAAAAAAAATACAGTAAAAATGGTGTGAGTGGCAATTGTTGTTTGCATAGACCCAGAAAAGCATGGGGAAAATGGAAGAAAAAAGCCTTGGCCTAAATACAAAGAGACCTTACCCCTGAAATTTTCTGGCATAAGACTAACTCTGGGCTCTAGGCATCTAGGTTGTCCAACTCCTGAATCATCTCTGTGGTCCTGGTAAAAATTTTTTTGCAGATTCGCTGTTGTTGGTTTCAGGTTTCTGTAGTTAAAGATTCTGGTTTCTGTGCATCTTCTTCAAAGTCAGGATGATGTTGAGTGTCCTTTAGTTTCACCCCACCATTAGTGGGCAATGCAGAGAGCCCTGCCCTGCAAGCAGATTGTTGCTATTGCTAAGTTGTCTGGTTGTTAAGAGAACCCTCTTTGGAGTAAGTTGATACCAGGGGATCTGTAGGGTCTTCCCTGGTAGAGGTTTTCTTCCTGGTGATGTAGACAATTGTGGTTGTTTCTGCATAAGTCATTATTGACAGTAATGACATGACTAGACTTGTTTGGCCAAGAACAAATACAATAGCACTCTTGTCTTTAAAGAAGCAAATAGTTATTTCTAAAACCTATTAATTGCGAAACCACCAATGGGCAACTGCTCATCAACAGTCAACAAAATAGAATGTCTATTTTGTTTTTAAATTTTTTAAAATGATGGAAATACTACATAATATATAATTAAAATTTAATGAAGATTAATTATAGAGGCTAAGGAGACAGCACAAAAGGCTGAGTTCAAAAGCTTTGTATGCCAAAGGTCTAGAATTGAAACCTAGCATCCCTGGAAGTAGATCCTGAGCACCTCTGGTGGCACAAAAAATTTTACTAATTTGATTAAATAGTTTTCTTAAAATTCTGATATCCAGAACTAACATCCTTGGGTTAGAGGCTCATTTCCCCCTTAACACTTTAAGGATAAAATATTTTTCTCAGGTGATAATGTTTATTATATAAATAGTGAAAAAATTAATTAAAATATTCTTTGTCTTACAAAACTCCAAACCATTTGTCTGCCACAATCAACTAGCTCATGAGTCTTCTAAAAGTCCATATTTCTGAAGTCAAAACTAGTGTTTCTGATTCTGTCAATTTCTAGGGTCAGTTCTTCAGTCTGATCTCAAGATTTTATGGTTATGCATATACAATTTAATACGGGGAATTCCAGAGCTTGTTTGCACTTGGTTTGTCCTTCCTCCTTGCGAGACTAGATACTTACTGGTCTATTTTGTCCTTGAGATTGTAAGCATATTATAGAGTAAAATCATTCTTCCTTGTATATGCCCCTTTGCATCAGACTTGACATTTTGTGAAGAGGAGGTATTCAATAAATTTTATTGGTTTGTCAACACAGGACAAAAGACAATGGGAGTGAGGGGTGTGTGCCTCTTAAAGGGCACCTAAAGTCCAATTTTACTTATAAAAGTGGAAGATCTTGTTTTCACATTTAAAGCATTTAAAGTAGATATCACCAGTATATCAACCAAGAACAATGCTATCTCATAATAACTAGACAGTCATTATAATTTAATAACATAATATTTTAAACCTATATTTCCCCTATATGTGAAAATACTTATAGCTTATAATATTATAAATTCATAAAAATTCTATATCAACATTGATCAAACTTAGGGAATAGGAAAAAATTAATATAAATTTAAAATTTGATATTGTTTCTGGAAACAGTTAAGAAGATGCCATACCAAAGACTAAATATATGCAAGCACATATTTTCCACTTTTTTAAACCATATAAAATCTTACTTTTTAAAGTATAGTAAGTATTCAAAAATTATTTTACTTATACTTTAATCATATTTCAATGGAAAAATTGGTTACATATATGGTTTTTTGGGCCACCCCCAGTGATTCTCAGGGGTTACTCCTAGATATGTATGTGCTCAGAAATGACTCCTGGCTTGGGGGACCATATGAGTGGGACACTGGGAGATTGAACTGCTCTCCATCCTAGGCTAGCTCAGGCAAGGTATACACCTTACTGCTTGCACCACTACTCTGGCCCAAAAATTGGCAATATTTTTATTAATGCACATAAATAAGGTATTTATACAATAATACCTTTGTTGAGGGCACCTAACTGATATAAACATTTCCCTCTCATTTGTCTGTAGCTCGCCATCCAATAAACTAAACAGTTTTTTGAGCATCTATTAACAGACTTGATGAGATGAGAATTTAACTTTTTGTCATTCTAAAGGTCACACTCATATGGGTGCTTTTCATAAAGTTCACTTAAAGATAAAAGATAAAGATCATCCCATCTACTTTGGTCTACAATCTAGTCAGAAGTGTAATTAGTGTTTTCTCAAGGTTTAAGGAAAAACTTTTTTGACTAACTATAAAAAATTCTAAATGTCATTTTTTTGCTGTAAGACACATCATTTATGACAGAGCTTTTCCTGTACTTTTGGAGGTAGAGTCAAGGAACTTACATTTATGATAAAGGGCACTTCTGTTAAATGATGTGTTTTATTTAATAGAAAGCATCTGGATCAATTCTGAAGCCAAGAACATATGAACAGGAGTGCACTGGGATTTGGCAGAGCCATGAGGATGATGGATTATGGTTCTTGTTTTGGAGAAGGACACACAGTCTATTATTTTTTTCTAAGTAGAAATACTTATTTCATTCATTAATCTCACAACTAAATAGCAGAGACATGCTTGAAAACACATCTATCTCTTTTAATACAATTTAAAGATACTTCTCTAGGCAGTGAAAAGTCAGAAGACTGTATTACCAAATGCAGAGATCACCCTATCATGCTCCATTTCCAAAAGTCTCTGAGAAACTAAATCACTCTTCTTTCAACTCAGACTTCTATAGGACTTTACTGAAAAATTACTGCTAGACTCAGAACTTTAATTTGCACAGTAGGATCTGGATCTTTTTCAAGTCATCATATTGATAAAGTGCATGACAAAGTAAGTAAATATAAATCAGTCTTTTTTTTTTATAAAAATAAAAATTATTCCTTTGTTTTGAAGCAGAGTCACACCTAGCTGTGCACAGAGCTAACTACTGCCCTATGCTCAGGAATCATTTCTTCGAGGACCATTTGAGAGACTGGTGGTGGAAGACAGGTCAAATTATGCAAAGCAGAGAGCTACCTTTACTTTGTTCTTCTTCTTATGTTACCTCTCCCCTAGTTGTATCTTCCTTTAGTTATAAGTCTGGTTCCTTTAGAAAGGCATCATTAGGGGCCGGAGAGATAGCATGGAAGTAAGGCCTTCTGCCTTTCATGCAGAAGGTCATCGATTGGAATCCCAGGAATCCCAGTATCTCATATGGTCCCCCGGGCCTGCCAGGAGCGATTTCTGAACATAGAGCCAGGAGTAAGCCCTGAGCAATGCCGGGTGTGACCCAAAAGCCAAACAAACAAACAAACAAACAAACAAAAAGAAAGGCATCGTTAAGGGGCCAGAGTGATAGCACAGCAGTAGGGCATTTGTATTGCATGTGGCTGACCCGGGACAGATCTAGGTTCAATCCCCGGCATCCCATATGAATATCCTAGCCAGGAGCAATTTCTGAGCGCAGAGCCAGGAGTAACCCATGAATGTCACCTGGTGTGCCTCCCAAAAAGAAAGGCATCATTAAATATGCTAGAAAATAAAAATAGGATTCAAATAAAGAGTCATGATTTAAGTCACTACAAAGAATGATTAGAGGAATGGGAATGGGAAGTGATGAGAGGAGGGGTGGTACTCTGAAATTAACTTGGGGAAGTTCCTGAGCCTGTAAGGGCGTCCATGAGTATATAAAGGCTGAGTTCTGGACAGAACATCACAAGCAAGCAGAGAAATGAGGGAGAAAAAAAAAAAAAAAAAGCACCTGGGTATCTCTCACTGGTCCCACTGCCTGCTAAACTGAGGGTACCTTCCACAAGTACCATCAATCAGAAACCTGACTGCAGGGGATGTTTTCAGCTGTGATCAACTTTTGGGTTGCAGAGTCATTGCCTACATCTGGGTAGGAAGCAACTGGAGAGTTGTTGGCACAAAAATGACTCAGATCATAATGAATAAAGGAGGGTATTTGCATATATTAAAGGGATAGACAAAATGAACTCAAGTCCTCATATAATAAAATTGAAGGTATTGTTAAGCAATTACTAGACTGATAAAGGCTACCTCATTGTCCTAAGCTCTGTACTGATCTCAACTCCCTGCTCCTTCCAACCACCTACTAACTAGAAGTCAGCTCCATTTGCCATAGCTCTCTATAAAAGAACCCTACACAGTAGACAATGAGGTTAGGCTGACCCAAACAGACTTCCCTTTATGCGCTAAGTTAATAGCATTTACTCCTGTAAAATAAATTCCCATAGCTCGCAGAAAGAATTTTTCAGACACTTACAGTGAAAATAAAACACCTAGTTCTATGGGCTTTATTTTTATATAGCCTTGGGAAAATTACTGAGCTATTTGGAAAACAGTCAAATGAGCTTTTGTGGCTTGCATGTACTCAACCAGTAGATGTCATGCAGACTCTTGTGCTTTTATTTTTCTGATTTTGTTGTCACTCGAACAGCTGTGTCTGTGACTCAAGGATAAGAATTATCATTCTTGGGAAAATAATAAGCTTAATAATAATTAGTTTCTATTGCAATATATTTAAATGGAAGAGAAGTATTGGGGGTGCAAAACCCAGCAATGCTCAGGAGTTACTCCTGGCTATGTGCTCAGAAATCGCTCCTGGCTTTGGGACCATATATAGAGACTCCCTGGATCGAACCAAGGTCCCTCCTGCGTCAGCTGTGTGCAAGGCAAATGCCCTATCTCTGTGCTATCTCTCCGGCCCCAGAGAAGTAATTTTAATATTCTTGTTCAGTTTTAGGGCCCACACCTGAAGGTGGTCACAGTCTATTCCTACCACTGTTCAGGAATGAAGCCCAGTGATTTACAAGAGGCCATATATAGTGGTGGGAATCAAACTGAGGCTGTTACTGTTAACTCCAAATTTGAGATCCATCCTACAAAGAACTCTAAGGAGATGAACGGAATTGCAATAAGGCAAGGGACTTTATTTATCAGCATGCTGGGATCACCCCTCTAAGGCAACGACCCCTTACTGAGCTCTGGGGCTCCTTTAATAGGGTTACAGAGGCTTCAAACCATCACAGTTAACCCTTAAGCTGATTGACTGTTGTCTGGGGTGTTCCTTTTATTGCTAGATACTTAGAGTGGTATATTGTGGTTTATGGGGCCTTCGGTTCTGCATCAGGGGAAGTAGTGGAGCTGGGGCTTGGGACCCACTAAGCACTTGTGACCTTGTCCACACGCAGGGCCTCATGTGGCTGTACTGACCTAGTCTTAGTCACTTAAAACTTAAGCCTATCATAGCTGTACTGTTCAAAGCAAAGCTAGGTTACAGTGAATTTTAAATCAAACTTTAGATTCTAACGTTACCATGCAAGGTAAGCACTTTAATTCTTGTACTATCTCTCTGGCCATTGTAGTTCTCTACTTATATGTTTGGGGAAGAAGATGCATATTGTAAAAAAAATAATCACAAGATATCATATTTTCTATATTATAATAAATTTGTTCTAGATATACTCCATTGATACACTATTCATAAAAGCTTACTCCATCTATTTTCAACCAAAGCACAGATAGGTTAAAAGAGTGCCTTTTATTGGCATTGATTTTGCTCCTTTGATTATGTACTGGGCATTTTTTAAAATTTAAAACATAGATGTATGATAGTAACTTCATTGCAACACTGCAAAGGTCACACCTTGTCATAAAACAGCTCATAATCTTACTGAAAGATTTCTTTTTTGCATACTATATTGATTATATCTCATTTTGTTCTTTATAAATAAACAAAATCCTCAGGAAGTTTATATATCATGTATTCTTCCTTAGCTGTCAAATATACAGTGATTTTATCACTCCTTTATTATTTTTTCTATTCTAATTTGTTCTTATTTCTCTCTTCTAGCTACCCAAAGATTAGGCATCATTGGACCTAATGTTGGGTTTTGTGAGATCTTATTAACTATCTCATAATTATCTGGAAAATTGATATGCATCATTTTAATCTAATATATTTGATTACACTTTTCTTCAAGTTAATGTGAAATACTTAATTTATATCCCACAGGCTAATAAACAAATGGGGAACAACAGAAATCTGTGTAAGTAGGTGATGATTATTGATGACAAATACTACAGCTAATTAGTTTTTTCTCACATTTACCCTAAATTTTAGAGATATGGATCATTTACTAATCAGTAGTTTCTAAAGAAACATGATCACAAAAATTTAAGAACAAAAATAGACTTATTATAAGAACTTAGTAGTTCAAATATGCAGGTTTAAAAATTCTAAGATGTGAAGTTTATATGCTGGAAACCCCGGAGAGTCGATGGCATAGTTCTAGTCCTAGTACAGAAGACTGACAAGCAGGTTATCTAATGCTTTACTAAATGTTGTATTTCCAACTTTATCCATGTCATAATGTAAATTTCTAGATGAATATTTTAACCAGTGAGAAAAGTAAGTAAAAAGTCCTGAAAGCAAAAACATGTTAAACATGTGTGGGGGAGAGAGCGAGAGAGCAAGGGAGAGAAGAGAAAAAGGAAAGAGGAGAGAGAGAAAGGATGCCTTGTGGCTAAAACTAAATGAGAAAGTTAAAACTAAATGGTTAAAACTAAATGAGAAGCAAGTAAAAAAATACAGATGGCATATTTTTGTAACAGGAAAGACACAAAAACCATAAACTTCTCTCTCAGTGCTAATTCATTTAAAGCACTAGAGCAATCTTTCTAAAGAGAGGAGTGAGGAGATGAGCATTTTGTTTAAAAAAAAAAAAAGGAAGGGTGTCTGTTGAAGTTAGAATACAATTAGGGGACCAAAATAAAAACCAGAGAAATACTAGTTTGAAAATCATTGCAAGCTCAATTCAAGAGATGATTGTCAGTCATTTTTTAAATACTGATAAAGTGGAGATAATAATTGGGGAAATTATGGATAAATTTTGGTGGTGGACTAATTCAAAATTGGAAATATATTAAACATAAGAGAAAGAGGCATCAAGAACAGTCTCAAAATTTTGGCCTATGCAATTGGAATAATCAGAATGCCATTTTGGAGGATAAAAAAACAAAGAATAGTATTTATGTTTTTAATAAGTTACATTTTGGAAGTTTACAAAAGACTCTAGATGCCAAATAGATTAAATATAGATTCAAGAAGGAGAAATAAAACTTTGGTTATAGAAACTTCAGCATGTAGCTATTACTTAAAAGGTATGAAACTAGATGAAATAATCAAGTGAGTATTGGTAAAATAGAGATGAGATGCAGGTTATGGCCACATTTGGAGAATAAGAAGTTCAAGAAAGAAGTATTAAAAGTGCAGGAGGAACTAGGAAAGTAGGAAAATTCTTTTGTTTCCTGTATCCTGGCAACCAAATAATTAAAGGGATTCTAGGAGACAGAAAGATAAACAGGGATAAAAGTTACTGATATGATGACTGAGATAAAGCCTTGGAACAAAGCAGCCCAAGGGACAGGAAGGTCATGATAAACTTTTGTGGAGTGATGGAGTTTAAGTCTATTTGAAGTGGGATCAAAATAGTAGGTATACTATAGTAAGAAAGATTAAGGAAAAATTTCAAATCCTTTTTCTATCCTTTTATAATGTTAAGTATATAAGAGAATGGGAAACAAAACCAAAACAAGAAAACTTTGAAACTATGACAGAAAAAATTGATACATTTGAAACTTGCTGAAAAAATTTCATTGTGGTGAACAACTTAATTTAAAAATGAAAAGAAAGTTACTATACCTCCAAGACATTTGTTTTAATATACATACAGAAACATTATACTTTCAGTAACCACTTTTATGATTAATTACCTGTAATAATAATTGGGTCTCTAGGCATAATTAATTGCAAAAGGTCCAATTTTCAATCACTCTTATGGTTCCAGAAATGGCATTAACTTCCTTGAAGTTCTCTCTTTATAGGTTACTTTGTCTTTTAAATGATTATGTTCTCATTTTTAGCATACTTTACCTCAAAATACCATGAATATAGTGATAGCAGCACTCATTTTACTCATTTTAGGAATAATAATATTGTTCACTTTTTACTAGAACTTAAAATTATACATATTCATTTATTATTCCACAAACAAATGCTATAGGCATTATTATCATTTACATTTTATAGATAAGTTTTAAAGGCCTTTAAATTTTCCCAAAACATGTAACTAATACACAAAAAAGCCAGAATTTAGTTCAGGTGCTCTGGTCAATTGTCTCAAATAGTAGGAAATAATAATATAAAAATGAAAAAATAACTGGTTACCTGATAATTTTCTTTTTTAAAAAATGTCATATTCTTTTTGATTTGAGTTTTACTACTATTTCTTTCTTATCTAGTCACTTTTTCTAAGGATTGGGCCTGAATCTCTTTTTGGAAAGGGGATGAATTTATCTCTATTTTTTTTTACAGCTCTTTATACAACTTTATTGCATGCCCTCAGCCAGAGAATGCCACTATAGCTTAACAACAACCATAATCCTTGAAAAGAACAATTTCATTTAAAATAAAAGTCCTTTGCCTTTGAAAATACAGCTTAGCCTGAAGCATATGCATTTTTATACTTCTACTGTCTTACATATCGTGTTTTCCTGAATATAAAACATCTTCTGAAATTAAGACCTACTTACAGGTTTCTTTCTGGGTGAAATATAAGGCAGTCTCCCAGAAATAAGGCCTCCCTAGACACTCTCTTGGAATAAAAATTAATTTATTGTAAACTGGTTGGTAGGGTCACACAACTGGCATCTTGCTACCAGTGGCAATAAGCAGAATCTTGACATCACTGCTGTATGGAAGTGTAGCAGAGGTCAGAGTGAGCGATGAAAGAGAGAAGAAAAACTTTAGCAGATGTGTGTAAAAGAACAGGAGGATCAGAGTATATAGGATGCAGCAAAGGTGGTGAATAAATTCTTGATACTGTTGGATTTACAGTTTATTTAGTTTGTGTTGACAACTACCATACTACTGTACAATATACAGGTAATAAATTTCCTTTATTTTCATTTAACAATAAATGTGTACCTTATTCTTCTTCATGGAAAAGTAAGACATTTCCTGAAAATAAGACCTAGCGCATCTTTGGGAGCAAAAATTAATATAAGACATCTTCTTATTTTTGGGGAAACAGGGTATTCAGGGATAAAAGGCTAAACAGGAGGTCCCCATAAGAGCAAAGTGGGAATGTTGACCTTCACTATACACTATAGAATGTAGTCTTTAAAGAGGCACAATTTATATACCAGGCATTTCATGAGTTATGTGAAACAACAGTGGCATTTATTACAACTATAAGCTAACAGAAAAAAATAAATGGAGACAACATGACACGTTTTGAGTGCTGTAAAGTTTCCAGATTTTGCAAAAATATGTAAAAATGTCCAGAGTCAGAATTAAGAATCAAAAGTGATCAAAACTGAGTCTTTAAAAGACCATGGCCAATCATGTAAAGATTGTTTGTTTGTTTTTTAATAAATACTGTTGAACTATGAGTCAAGAGACTTGTAGAGACAAGAGTCATTCTTCAGTCTTAAATCAGAAAGTTTGATTATATTTGAAACCCAATAGCAAATATATTATTTCAAAACACTTAAATTTTTATTTTTGTTTTTTTTGTTTTTTTTTGGGGGGGGGCACACTCAATAACACTCAGGGGTTACTCCTGGCTATGAGCTCAGAAATTGCTCCTGGCTTGAGGGATCATATTGGATACTGGGGGATGGAACCTCGGTCCGCTGTGGGTCAGCTGTGTGCAAGGCAAATGTCCTACCACTGTGCCATTGCTCTGGCCCCTCCAAAACATTATAAAGGTCATAAATGTCTAATGTATGATGAAAAAATTCAATAAAAAGGCATCAAAATTTCAGCACATCCTACCATGAACTGGAATATGAAGGGTGGGCAACATATCAGACACCTTATTAATGTAAAACTTAAATTTCCTATGTCAACCATGTGCAAAGAAATTACCCTACCTGCTGTATTCTCTTTGGCCTCTTACTTTGGTTTTTATAGAGCTAGTGTGCAGATGTGATTTTTTTCTGAACATAATTAATCTCTGAGTTATATTTTACTTTGTTTTCAAATTAAAGTTGATTGAAAAGAATTATGTATGCTTGGATTACAGAAATAAAGTATTTAATTATTTCTTGAATTTATATTTTAGTGGCCTTCCTTGTCTATTTTATAAATATACATTAGCCTGGATTTGATAAGTGCAAGAAACAACATTGTAACTCTGTCTCAAATGTCCAGACTTCTATTTTTAGGGCATTAAAAGGATAAAATAGTGCAAATAAATCTTTAACTGTTTTTTATATTTTTTTATAACTCATTATTCAAGAACATAAAATTTACTCAGCTAAATTTTAACAAGCCACAAGTTGTAGCTGAAGTTAATATTTCAAATATCATGATTCCTAGTAAACATAAAAAGACTATTTACTATATATAACTTTGAAAAGATACAAAAATTCATTTGAGATCGTTTTTGAAATATCATGCCTTGCATAACTTTATAATTAACACTAAATAATTTATGATCTATCTTTTATTTAATAGATATATTAGATTTTATGAATTTGCTGAAATTATTACAAACTGCATCTCATGTATAACATAATTATATTTCAAAGTGCTTTTCCTAACATATTTTAGCTATATCATTAGTTGTGAAATTCTTTTTTTTTTTTTTTTTTTGGTTTTTGGGCCACACCCAGTTTGACGCTCAGGGGGTTACTACCCTGGCTATACGCTCAGAAATTGCCCCTGGACCATATGGGACGACCGGGGGATTCGAACCGCTGTCCGTCCTATGGTAGCGCTTGCAAGGCAGTAGTTTGTGAAATTCATCGAATTCTTTCTTCCTATTTTTTTTTTTTTTTTGGTTTGGACCAATCCTAGCAGTGTTCAGGCTTACTCTTGGCTTCATGGTCAGAGATCACTATTGGTGGGGTTTGGGGGGCCATAGGGGTGTCAGAGATGGAAAAGGGTTGGGGTCAAATATAAAGGAAAGCTTCTGGGGCCGGGTGGTGGCGCTAGAGGTAGGTGCCTGCCTTGCCTGCGTTAGCCTAGGGACGGACAGTGGTTCGATCCCCCCGGTGTCCCATGTGGTCCCCCAAGCCAGGAGCGGACTTCTGAGTGCATAGCCAGGGAGTAACCCCTGAGCGTCACCGGGTGTGGCCCAAAAAACCAAAAAAAAAAAAAAAAAAGGAAAGCTTCTTATCCATTGTACTAGGCCTTCTAGTCCTGTATTTATATTTTAAATAACTTTATTTTAGAACGATTTATATTTGCTACAAGATATATCAGAAATTTCTGTATGGCACATTGCATATTAAAATGTATAATTAGGCACTATTGACATTTATCTCCATACTTTATTCAGATTTCCTTACATTCTACTTCTTGTTTTGGTCTTGGATCCCATCCAGAATATTAATATTTCATTTAATCATGTCCCCTGGGGTGCATCTTGACAATTCCTCAGGACTTTCCTTGATTTCTATGGGCTTAACATTTGAGGGTAATATTGGTGGAGGGTATTATGTAAAAGTGGTGGGTTTTTGGTTTTTTTTGGACTAGTCTACAGATTGTGATAAAGACTTGAGGCAAATATGTTCTTTTGTTTTTGTTTTGGTTTTGGGGGGCACATCTGGTGGCCTCAGGGGTTGCCCCTGGCTCTTTACCTCACTTCTGGCAGGCTCAGGGAGCCTATATGGATGCCTGGGATCAAACC
The DNA here is from genome assembly GCF_024139225.1 of Suncus etruscus. Lineage (NCBI taxonomy): Eukaryota > Metazoa > Chordata > Mammalia > Eulipotyphla > Soricidae > Suncus > Suncus etruscus. Next base: position 30,853,340 of record NC_064863.1, read on the forward strand.
AGGGTTCACCCTAGGTCGGCAGCATGCAAGGTAAATGCCCTACAGCTATGCTATAGTTCCAACCCCCTGGGGCTAAGTGCTTTTTCCTTAACATTAAATTAAGGAGAGATACTACTATTTGTGATGTTATCTCTGACCACCTGGGAAAGAGAGCTATCGTCAAATTCTCTGCTGTAAAATCAGACCTTTTTTTTTAATTTATGCTCCCCTGAAAGCATACTTTTTGCTAGAGATGCCATAACAAAGTAGAATTGATTGAGTACCTTAACAGCATAAACTTATTTTGTCTTATAGTTCTGGAAGCACTAAATTTGAGATCAAAGTTCCAACAAGGAAAAACTGCTTCTTAGGGCCATGTGGAGTGTCTAGTCCATGATTTTTCCCCAAGATTTTTTTAAATGTGTATGTGTGTGTATGGTTTACTTGCATATTTGGAGCTTTTTTGTTTATACTAAGCATTGCTGGCATTCTCTACTTACACGGTTAAATTCTTCCTCTTATAAAGAGACAGATCTTACCAGTTTAGGGCAGCAGTTTTCAACCACTGTGCCATGGCACACTAATGTGCCATAAGATATTGTCTGGTGTGCCATTGGAAAAATTCCAATTTCATCTGTAACATGTGGCTTCTGCATGATTGGTCTATTTGTGAGCCGAAGCATATGTTATGGGCTATAAAAACTAAAGATAGAGGATGAGGGCTGTTGACGAAGAGCTACGTGTGTGTCTTTCTTTGATTTCTGCCAGAATATCAGATTTATGTTCAGCCAAACAGGCCCAGGTTTTGCACTGAGTAAGTAAACAGAAATATAAACAATTATAAAATACTTTATATTTCATAATAAAATAATAATGAAATAATTTCTTTGAATTTATTTGATTCCTATTCAAGAGAATTACTTCATGTATAGTCAATATAGGCACAGAGTTAAATTATTTTTAATATTTTCTAATGATGAGGTGCCATGTGATTTTTTTTTCATGAAAAGGTGTGCATTTGCAGAAAAAAGGTTGAAAACACTGGTTTAGAGGCCCACCCTACTCCAAAGAGCCTTACTCTAATTTTGTCTGTGATGACCTTATTTCTAATAAAGTTAAATTCGATACTAATAAAAAATAGGAATTCAACAGGTGGATTTTGGAGGGGACCATCTATTTGCTATGTGAATGATACACAGTATTCTACTGTGGTGACCAGCTCAGAATGGATTCAAATTTTGATTTCAGAATAGTAGAAACATCATAGTACCAGGTTTTTGTACCATCTCACATTCTCTCTGTTAATAGTGACACACTGAAATTTAGTAACAGCTATCAATGGAGGAGCACTATAATGACTCTTTCATAATTTAAACTTGATGCCATTTTTTTTCATTTACTGCTCTCCACAAACATTTTAGCACCTATGTATGTGTTTTATGCAACAAAAAGCAAATGAATGACCACAATGAACCTCTAGGTTCACAAAGTACCTCTAGGTAGTTCAGATAAAAGATATGATAATTCATTTTGATATTAATAGGAGTGAGTAATAGCAGTTATTAACTTTAGAATAAAGCAGTAATCTGGGAACGTGAGGACTATTTCCATTTAACTCATCAGAGGAAGATAGTTCAATTCTAGAGCCCATAGTGAGGCATTTCTCTGGCTTTTTAGTGCAAAGGGTGCTAAGGTTATCAGGTTGTACCAAAGCAACTTGCATAGCCATTGCAATGCCTGGAACTGATCTTGAGTCCTTGAACAACCATATTTCTTAACCAATAAGCTATTTTCTTTTCCATAAGTAAAACTTTTTTTTTTTCGGGCCACATCTGGTGATGCTCAGATCGAACCGCGGTTTGTCCTAGGCTAGCCCGTAGACACCTTGCAGCCAGCGCCATTGCTCTGGCCCCTCCGTAAGTAACATTTTTAAAACTTTCTTTGTCTTGAGACTGAAGAGATAGTAAAGGACTTTTCTTGCACATGGCCAAACATGGATTTAATCCTCAGTATTCATATTGTTCTTCCAAGTTAGCCAGGAGTTAAGTTCTAAACACCGTCAACTGAGCTCCAATCACTGAACCCCACACCCCCTACACACATACACACACACACACACACACACACACACACACACACGCACACCACCACCACCACCACCACCACCACCACCACCACACAAAACAACTACCACATACACATGTACACAGGAACATATAAAATACCCACCACCAATATTTTAAAGAATTAAAATGTTTTTCTTTTTTTAATTTTTATTCTAAATAAAAATGGTAGTCGTGGGGCTGGCGAGGTGGCGCTAGAGGTAAGGTGTCTGCCTTGCAAGCGCTTGCCAACGGAAGGGACCTCGGCTTGCAATCCGCCGAGTTCCCTGTAGCAGCACCAGGAGAATCAAAACCCTCCCCTTCCCCCTCCCACCCCCCGACCAAGTCCCTAATACCAATTGGGCAACAACTTGCAATAGGGTAGGTCCATATGCCATCTTGATGATGAGGAAACAGCAACAACTTTATCTAGAGGGGCAGGGTTCCCTACCTCATCCACTAATGATAAGATGAAATCAGAAGACACTCTCTGTTCTTTGAACTGTTCAAAGAACCCAAGATCACAAATTACAGATGACTGGACTACAACAATTCATAATGAGCAGGAACTTCTAGAACCATAAAGGAAAGACTCTATTCTAGACTTCATCTTAGGATCTGGGCAAAACTGAAAAACTCTAATTACAGAGGATTGACTTTGAGAACCACAACTGAGTAGAAAGTTTCCTGGCAACCATAGATGAAAAAACTTGGAGTTTGACAATGAACATGTCTGGAGTTTGTAGTTGGTCTTATGACAGTATGCTTCAAGGATGGGAAAACTCTATATCTCTTAGGCCAAGGAAACTTCCTTTCTAATTTCCCCAATACTTACTGTGCCTATACAAAAAAAACAAATAAACAAACAAGGGGGCCAGAAAGATAGCATGGAGGTAGGGCATTTGTCTTGCATTGCAGAAGGATGGTGGTTCAAATTCTGGCATTCCATATGGTCCCCTGGAGCCTGCCAGGAGCGATTTCTGAGTGTAGAGCCAGGAGTAACCCCTGAGTGCTGCGGGTATGACCCAAAAACCAATAAATAAATAAGTAAAAAAACAAACAAAAAAAAACACTCAAAAAACTTGCCACAACCACCCCCCACAAACAAAAAAAAAAAACACTCAAAGAAACTTGCCACACCACCCCCCCTTTTCTTTTTCTTTCTTTTTCTTTTTTACTTCTTTTAAATTTATATTTATAGCACTTAGACAGGGGCTCCTGCCCAATTTTCTTTTCTTTTGTTTGTTTGTTTTTTACCGAACCATAGAACATGAGTCATTTTGTTCTGCCTCATATTTCTATGCCTACAAATTGAGAGGAAAAAATGTGGATGGTACCTAGGGGCAAAGCAGTCTCATGAGCAGTGTGTGGAAATAAAAAAATGATCAGACATAAATATCCAACTCAAAATCAATGATTATAGAATCAAGAAACCCAAGCTATAACAAGCTATACATGAAAGGGACCTTTTAAACTAGCAGTCCAAGAGTGAAGGTATGGGATGCATGCTGGGAACAATAGCAGAGGGGAGGTTAATACTGGTGGTGGGAATTCACTGTCAGTATGTAACTGAAATACAACTGTGAAAAAGTTGTAATTCACATTGATCTCAATAAAAATTATGTGTATATATATGTATATATCCATATAAATATAAAAAATCAAACATAAAGCTATGAAAGGTATATGGTCAGGGGGCTGGAGTAAAAGCATAGCAGTAAGGCATTTGCTTTGTAAGAGGCAGGATGAAACCTGGGTTTTATCCCTGGAATCCTATATGGTCTCCTGAACTTACCAGGAGCAATTTTCTTCCCTTGTTTTTTTTTTTTTTTTGGGGGGGGGGCGCATCTGGTGACGCTCAGAGGGTTTACTCTTGGCTACACATTCAGAAATCACTCCTGTCTTGGGGGTCCATATGGGACACTAGGGGATTCAAATCGTGGTTCATCCTATGCTAGCCTTATCCCTTGTGCCATCACTACCAGCTTCTTTAGGAACAATTTCTGAGTGTGAGACAGGAGTAATTCCCTGAGTGCTGCTGACCACAAACAAACAAACAAACAAATACATAAAAAAATCTACATAGAATATTCCTTGATTTGTGCAGGGACTGAGTATTTAATATTTCATTTAGGTTCACTGAGATATTTTCATAGAAATATTTACAGATTACACATAAATCTAAGCCCAAACCTAGCATTAAACTTGAAAGGCATCCTGGAGTGAACTGATTTGATAAGGAATTTTAACTCCCATCTCTAATTCATGGAACTTACTTATTTACTTTTGTCTCCTATGCAAATCACTGCTTTTTAAAAATAAAATGTAGGCCTTTGCTAGTCCTTCTGAAAATACTCTGATATAGTAGAGGAGTCTGTTGAATAAAAGTATAAAGAATAGAAAACATTAGACATGCTTCCAAATCCTCCAAAGTAAAATTCAGGCTGTGCATTTTTTTCTTGTGATGACTCAATAACTTTTTATTATGAAGAATTCAATTAATATGTGCATTATCTACCATGAAAGAAACATTTTATTTGTATTTTAACTATTTCTTCTGTACCCAAGACTTTCAAATTAAATATTGAAAAACATTTGTCAACTCCAGCAGATTGTGCTAAACAGTTCAGATATTTTCTTCTCCTTTTATACTTTACTAACCTCTACTAATGATTGAACAACCCCTTTTTCATTCATATTTTTATCTTCGTGCCAAATTTGTGATTTTGAACCTAGCATGCTAATGTATTATGTGCATAATCCTCAAAATCCAATAGTATAATATCTTATAAAATATTTTATCTAATGTTTTTATACTCTAGGCTTAGGTCAATAATATCAAAAATTCAAATTCCAGATACAAAAATATCAGAATTCATTAGTTATGTGTAATATTAGTTAGTATGTATTTATGTATGTGTATATATAGTATGTAATATATATATATATATGTAAATGTCTATATCTTTTACTGAACATCTTAAGAACTATTCCTTTTGAAATGTTCAAGTTTGGTGAAAGACTCTATCCCAGCTTCATCCTAGGATAAGCACAATGACCAATGACCACCAACTACAGAAGACTGATCAAAATTACAGTGAAGGAACAGAACTTCTAGACCTGTAAAGAAAGACTTCAGTCATAGCTCCAGTTCCTTGACCTGTGCAGATTACCAAGATCTCTAGGATACAGAGGTCTGATTTTATTATCCAGTAGACAGAGAGCATAAAGGTCCTCCGCACACCACAGAAAGGGACCTAAGGGAGAGTAAATGAACACACACGAAGTCTGTAGGGTATTTCCATGACAGTAATTCTATGTGAAGAAACCCTGTATCTCTTAGGCCAAGGGAATTCTCTTTCTAATTTCCTCAATATTTACTGTGCCTATGCAGAAAAAAAAAAGCAGCACAAAATTATTTATTTATTTGGTTTTGTTATTGTTGTTTTCATTTATTTTTGCGTGCTGTTTTGTTCTTATTTCAGGACCGTGGTTATTATGTAATGCTTATCTTTATTGCTGTAGTGCTCACTGGATTTTTTGTTTGACTTTTCTTTTTGTATTGTAGTGTTTCTCTTCCTTTTTCCCTTCTCTTAAACTGATGTTGAGAGTCTCTAAGGACTCTCTGCCCATTTTCAGCTTGTTTGATTTTTACCCCATTTTATTGCTTTTCTTTTCTTCAAACAGAACCACATAACTTGAACCATCTTGCTCCGCCTCTCAAATTGAGGGAGTAATAATAGAGGGTACCAACACTAAACAGTTGTATGATCACTAAGTAGTAATAAAAACGATCAGACTTAAACTCCAAATCCAAAACCAACGGCAACAGAATCGATACCCAGCCTACAACAAGCCAGACAGAGGGGACCACTTATACTACTAGCCCGGGGGGTTAAGGGAGGGGATATATGGGGTGCAAGTTGGGAATGGGGGTGGAGGGAGGACAACTTGGGTGATGGGAATTCCCCTGATTCAATGTTAATATGTACCTAAAATATTACTGTGAAAGATAGTAATCCACTTTGGTCAAAATAAAAATTATTATAAAAAAAAGGAAATGTTCCAAGTTGGGTAGAGAAATAATATCGGAGGTAAATGCTTGGTTATATTTCCAACACCCTACATGATTCCCTTACACTGCCATTTATCAGAGAGCACAAACTCAGAAGTAAACCCTAAGCATAATTGGATATGGTTCAAAAACTAAAAAATTGACTATGACAGAAATTAAAGATTCTTTAAAACTTAAAAATAAGATGTATATACCTATTAACTATAATATAGTAATATGTGATATGTTCATAATCAAAAAGACTGTTCTTGCAAGTGAAGGGGAAAATACTTTCTAAATTTCCCTGGAAATTAGGAGGTAAAAGTGATTTTATGGATGGTTTAGATCCTCAGGTTATTTCAGGTAGTGTATATGTTGACATCTTTTGTCTTCTATAGGGTTAAAATGAGTTTAGAAGCTTTCTTTGCATTTTTTAAACTTCCTTATTCTCAGTGAGAAGGTAAGGTATCTTTTCTACATAGTCTTTGAAGTACACAGAAAGCCACCTTAATCTGGCTCAATCGCCTGCTCTGAATAGTTACTGTGATTAGCAACTAAGAGCCCTGGTTCTAGTGTTGGGTTGGAGGAAAAACCCTCAAAACTCAAAAGAATTCTTTTTATTTAATTTAATTATTTATTTATTTATTTATTTATTTATTTTGGCCACAGCAGATGACACTCAGGGATTACTCCTGGCTATGCCCTTTGAAATCACTCCTGGCTTGGGGACTATAAGGGATGCCAAAGGATTAAACCGTGGTCCGTCCTAGGTCAGTGCATGCAAGGCAAACGCCCTACTGCTGAGCTATTGCCTGGCCCCAAAACTCAGTAGAATTTATAAAATAAAATATCCCAAGAAAGAGAAGTATGTCAACCACATAAAGGAGGAGAAAGAATTGCTGAAAAGATAAAAATAGGGCCCAGAGAGATAGCACAGCGGCGTTTGCTTTGCAAGCAGCCCATCCAGAACCAAAGGCGGTTGTGTTCGAATCCCGGTGTCCCATATGGTCCCCCGTGCCTGCCAGGAGCTATTTCTGAGCAGACAGCCAGGAGTAACCCCTTAGCACCGCCGGGTGTGGCCCAAAAACCAAAAAAAAGAAAAGATAAAAATAATGATAATTTCTACATTATCAATTAATCTCTGTCTCCTACCTGTTTTTATTCTCCTGGAAATATAGAATGTATCATGTTTCATTGTTAATATTTTATTTGTTGCTTTCAACAAAGCTAGAACATCTCTAAGACAAGATGCCAATATCACTACCTTTAAAAGTGTCATTATTTCATTTAATTTGTCAGTAGACTATGAAGTGTTTGGCTGTTAGTACTCTTCAACAGATAATTGGCAATTATACTAAATAGTTACAGCAATTATTCTATTCTTCCTTTTTCTGTTTTGGCATTCTTTAATTTCAAATTCAGCCCTCATAAAGCCTTTGTTATATTTTCTTTCATGTCATCTCATTCTAAAATTACTTTCCAAGTGAAAGAGGGAGCCTGTTTCCCTTGCCAGCAGTTACATCTGTTCCCATTGACCCAATACATTTTTTCATCCTCAAGCATTGACCTAATACACATTTCATCCCTAAAGTCCTGGTGCACACCCTTTCTAGTCAGGAACATAGAAAATCTGGATCCTGAACAGAGGCTATAGTTGATCCCATGACAATATACTCCAAGGGCGGAGAAACCCCATATTTCTTAGGCCAAGTGAATTCCTTTTGGAATGACCCCAATATTTACTGTGCCAAGGCAGGAGGGAAAGAAACAAAACACAAAATATTATTTATCTTTATATATATATTTTTTTATCTCATTTATTATCATTATTATATTTACCTATCTTTTTGGTTGACTTCTTTGTTTTGGTGTGGTTATTGAAGCTGTTGCCCCATTTACACTCTTTTTCTTTTTCTTTTCTTTCTTTTCTTTCATTATATGCTCTTCCATGTTTCTTATCTCAAAACCGTGGCATTTTTTTTTTTTTGTGGGTGCTTAGCGTTATTGTTGGAGTCCCACTGGATATTTGACATTTATTTTTGTACTGGTGGAGTGTTTCATCTTTTTCTCCTTCGTCTCTCTTAGGAGGAGACCCTCTAGAAGAATTCTGCTTATTTTCTGCATATTAGACCTTTACCCCAGTTTACTACTATTCCCTTCTGCAAACAAAACCATGTAAATTGAACTAGCTAGTCCTGCCTTCCCAGTTGAAGGGGAAATAAGGGAGGCACCAGGACCAAACAGGTGCAAGACTACAAAGTATTAGGCTAGATACAGAGGGAACAACATATTCTGGGCAGCCCTATGGGTGAGGGGAAGAGGCATATGGGAGGCAGGACAAAAACGGAGGTGTAAGGGAGGACAAATTGGTGATGGAAATACCCTCTTGATTTTATGTAAACATGTACCTAAAATATATTGCCAACAATATGTAAACCACTATGATCAAAATAAAAATTAAATTAAAAAAAATTCTGCCCCAGAAGGAGGATAAAATAATGGACAATGCCTAAGGCAAAATGGTCAACACCCTAAAGGACTCAGATCAGCCAGACCACCTTGTAGGATCCTTTCATTATTTGTAAAGGAATGCAAAGAGCATTTAAAGACTATACAAAAACTCAGTTTTCCTATTACAAACCTACAAAAGTAAAGCCTTATTAACTCAGTCCTATATTAAGTTTCTCCCAAAGCCAGCAATTGCTTTTCATTCTCTTTTACTTTGTAATGAGGTCTTCTACCTTCTTAATTCTGAGTCTTAACATTGTTATTACTCAATAATTTCATTATTGAAAATAGTGAAAAACCTGGGAAGAGTGATGACCACTTCCTACAATCCACTAGGAAGACAAATGAGACCATCTTATTTATATTGGAGACATTTATGTTTGGGATAGAAGTGATCTCTTAAACATATAAAGATGAAACAAACTGAACGAATATATCTAGAATCTTTGCTCCCTTAATCTCTACATTAGTAAGAGTATATTGACATCTTGTTTGGGCTTATCTTTAATCTCCATGAATAATAGCAATTGCTGTTTTTAAAAGTAGAGGTTGGGCTGTAGAGGTCCTCGGTAAAGGGCTTCCTTATGTACCTTGGTCTTTATCTTTGGCACCCAAAGATTGCTCAAGTTTAGCCCAAAGCCCAGAATAAGTCCTGAGCTTGTCATATGTGATCATCAAAAAACAAAAACAAAAATAAAAAATACATGATTCTTACTGTGTAGTTTTCTGGTACATATATCTAATCTATATTTTTATATTTTACTGGCAGTTTCAATCACTTGTATCATGCATTTGAAGTATTAATAGTCCTAAAACACATCTCATTTTAACTGGATAAAAGGAAATTTGCTTTTTCTCCAAAGCTTTAAAATTCACGTGCTCCAGGCCATTTGTAAACCTATAGCTCCTCAATTAACTTTAGATTACTAATGAAAATCTTGATCTGCATAAGAAAAAGAAACCTTAGAAATTTTCTGTGCTGCTCTTTTTAGTTTAATTTTATTTTTTTATTTTGGCCTGGGGTCACACCCAGCAGTGGTCGGGAATATTGGAACACTCCAAGTGGTGTTGGGGAATGGGGCATGAGGGTACCACATGAAGTACCATGAATTTGATAGCAGTGGAAGTCCCCTCAGGGTGACTTCTGTGTAGTGGTGAAAAAAAGAGGCACTGGCCTCTAAAAGGGAATGTACCAGATTCTCTTTCCCACCTCTGCCACCCCGAGGGCATCTGAGTAGAGCTAGGACTGATAAAAGTCCTAGCGGTTATCCTCTGCACCTCAAATTCTGCCAGCCCCACTAGGCAGCTGTCAAGCCTCACCCGTGGTGCACTTATTCTGCACGCTGGGTACTTATTCCCAGCTGCTGCCCAAAAGCATTGAACTCAGGCTGGAGGGAAGAATTTCTCTTTGCAGGAAAGGAAATTCAGTCCTAGACTTTACCGAGGCCTTTAGGGACCTTCGCCTTCCTCACAAAACAGAATTTCAGGAGGGGTCGAACAGTGGAATAAAATTAGATTTTATTTTGATGTATTAAGGAAGGGGTCTACAGGGTCTCTAGAGTATAGGAGAGTATGTAAGTCTCCAAAGTCCAGACATCTCAGGAGGGGAGATGCAGGCATCTTGTGTTGGCAACACACATGTGCAACTTTCCTTTGCTCCAAGTTAACTTTTATGGGGTTTATCTCAACCAGTCCTTATATACATACATATAGTATGTGTGTATATATATGTGTATATATATTCTTATATAAATACATATACATATGTGGGTGGAATAAAAGGCCTGTTGTTAGATGGGCTGCCTGGGGAAAATTGATGGTCTTCTTTGATTTTCCTTTTCTGACATTTGTTCTAGTTGCTGCTTCTCTGAGTAGGGTGTCCAGTATTCCTTAGGTCTGTAGTGGCGCTTGGTGAGACTCTTATCAAGGATGAAGCAACTTCTCCAAACCCTCTTTCTTGGTTTTATTAGAACTCAAGAATTCATTGCCATGGGTGATCCCTAGCTGCCTGCCTGGCTGTTTCTGAATGAACCTGGATTGGTCATGTGCAGGGCAAGTTCCCAGCTCTCTGTAGTATTGCCCCAGCCTCAGATGCCTGCTCTTCATTAAATACCAAACTCTTTTGTTGATTAGACAATTGTTCCATTATTCAAGCATGGTCAACTGAAATTTTTTTCCCTCCTGTTTCTCCTCTTTAGAATGCCTTCTCAGAAACTTTCCAAGTTAATTTTATTCATCTTTATGTTCTTCAGAAAGGCTTTCCCAAAATTGAAAAACAAACAAAATGAACAAACTAAACAAAACAAGCTTTGGGTTGTGTATTGTGTATTGTTAAAAAAAAAACTGTAATTTACTATTTTGTGGCTGGGCATCATTGTATATTTAAAAATTAACTATTGCAACATTCCCACCGACCAAGGGAGGGGTGTTCTCTTTATGACTGAAATCCAACTTCAAACATGTTTAGTAAATCATGGTGCTTAAAATAGAGATACTATATATAAATTAAGTATTGATTTTCTAACCTGCTGTATATTTAACAAGAGTTAAAAGCATCTCTAATCATTCACTACTGACCAGATTTCAAATCAAAGTCAGAGTAAAGATTTCCTCAGCATTTTTATTATTCTGTTTTATTTATTTGTTATAATACACTTAAAAATTTGTGAACTGGTCCTCATTTTTCCAAGTGTATAGTACATTATTACTGACTATAATATTGAAGTATAATATGTTACAAGAGACCTCTAGAGCCTATCCATAAAGCTTGCTGAAATTTTTATGTTCACTCATGAATAGACTTTATATTTCTCAATCCTTACAACAAACATAATACTACATTATATATATATTATTTCTTTGAATTGGAAATCTTTATATATCTTATATATATAAGTGTACATATAGCTTACATGATATTTACCTTTCCTTAACTGGTTTATTTAATTTAGCATGGTATATAAAATTTAAATGATTCATTTCATTTAATTCTTATATACTGTGAATTTTCTTTCTATTTTCAAAGGGGGAATAATACTTTTAAAATTTTATTCTTTTTAATAATGACTTTATTTAAGCACCATTGTTACAAAATTGTTTATGATTGAGTTTCCATTCATACAAATGTACAACACCTTTCACCAGTGCACATTCACTGCCAGCAGTGTCCCCAATTTCTTTCCCAACCTCTCCCACCACCACCCCTCCTCTCTTTCTTCTTCTCCTGATATTTTCCCCCTTTTGATACTGAGATTTGCATTATTATTAATGTATATCACTTTTTCCCTTTCTAGCATCTCATTTTTATCCAGAGTGATCAGTTCCAACTATCATTGTCATAGCAGTCCCTTCTCCACCTTAATTGCACTGCTCCACTATTTGTTGCAAGCTTCCTAACATGGACAGTTTGGCCCTTTTGGCCCTCATCTCTATTTAGTTTCTGGATATTATTACCATACTATTTTTTTCTTGTATCCCACAATGAATAAGATTTGAATTTTTCTTTCTCTATAAATGTGCATTATATTTACATTTCCCTTATTCATTATTCATTTATTTATTTGAAGATGGTTGTTTCTACAGCTTGTGTTAATCTCTCATTGAGATCTTAATTTTCTTTGCTTGAGAAAAATATTCAGATCCATAGCAAAAATTACAAAACTGAGAAATTCAGGAAAGGAGGAAATGAGGAGGCATGGAATAATGAGGTAGACTGGAGGTAACAAAATGACATTGATAAAGGGCAGTATAGTGATGAGATCATTGTATATATCAAAATCATGAGTTAACACTATTGTAAGCAAAACTACACTAGTTAAACTGAATAATATGAGTTTCTTACTAGAATAGAGTGAGAAGTGAGAGGAGCATTGGAACATTGGTGTAGAGATACTGATTCTGGTGGTAGATTTAGAGTTGGAAGTATTATTTGCCTAAAACTTAATACTAACAGTTTTGTAAATCATAGTACCTAAATAAAGATTGGGAGAAAATATAAAATGAAATTTTCTTTTATTTTTTTAAAAAATAGTTTGATTTTAATTACAATTGCATTAAACCCAGCACTTTACTGTTGCCGATGAAATGTATTGTGTGTGTGTGTGTTGTGTGTGTGTGTTGTGTGTGTGTGTGTGTTTCTCACTGGTGATTAAATCTAGAGCTGAATTTTGTGATGCATCAGCACTCCCCGCTGAGCATACTGCTGACTTTATTATAAACACTTAAATACAATTACTCTTCCAATCCAAAACATAAATTTACTTCATGTCGTATTTATTTGTATTTCCTTTCACCCTAGCTCTGGGTTCAGGCTATTTCAAGCCATTTTTTTTTGCATAAAATCTAAATAAACTCAATGAAAACCTAAATATATAAACTTATAAAATCTAAATCAACTCTTATTCTTATATTTCACACCCGGCAGAGGCTCAGGGGTTATTCCTGGCTGTCTGCTCAGAAATCTGCCTCTGGCAGACACGGGGGACCATATGGGGACATTCAGGATTTGAACCAACCACCTTGTGTCCTGTATCGTCTGCTTGCAAAGGCAAACGCCGCTGTGCTATCTCTCTGGGCCCGAAATACCTTCTAAGATCACTTGGTTTATAGTACGTGTCTCAGTAAATTTTTTTTTTAAGAAGTGAAACTAAGTATGCATTAAGCAGTGAATATCTGAGTATCAAGGTCTGCTAAGATAGTAGAGTACATATAGCTATTGCCGTGTTTGTTAGCCAACCTGGGTTCAATCCCTAGAAACACATATGTTCCCCTGACTTCTACTGGGGTGATCCTTCCCTGAGCGCAGAAGCAGCAGTAATCCTTGAGCACCATTGATTGACTGGGAGTGGCCTCTAGTCTTAGCTAGCCATCAGTAAACAAGTTACTGAGATGCTGGTGCCCTCTAGTGTCTTAAAATTCATCAACATAGGTCATTTTTAACCAAGTGACTGTGTTTGGGTCACTCTTTTTATTTAGCACTTTAGAGTACAAATAAACTCTTAGGAGGTTGTACCAAACATCACTCATAAGAAAAGCCCTAGCACATAGGGGCTGGAGCGATGGCACAAGTGGTAGGGTATCTGCCTTGCACTCGCCAACCTAGGATGGATGGCGGTTCTATCCCCAGGCATCCCATAAGGAGCCAGGAATAAACCCTGAGCGTCACCAGGTGTGACACAAAACCCAAAAACCGGAAAAAAAGGAAACCTAGCACAACTCAACTATCTAAGAATATGATATATATGTAAATATTATAAATGTTTATCTGTAAAGAAATGCATCACTTTACAGTTTTCTAAATTTGTAGAGTAAATAAATGTGTCTATGTACATGGTATTAGTATTTTCCAGAGAACACAATCAACGAATATACTGGATAATATCTATTATTATATATTCATATATAATAATATGTATTCTATAATGTAATAATATAATAAATTTTACGTAATATATAATACTATCAGTATATTGTTGATATATTTATATTTTTATTTTTATATTATATTATATATGAATACAAATTAACATTATATATACTATTTATATTTTATTTATATTTAATATATATAAATTTATACAAATCATGTATAAACATTATATATTGTTATATAGTACATATAAAATATAATAATATAATAATGATAATAAGCAATTATATAAATATATTATATGCATTTATATTAATTTATTTTATTAATTATTATTTATTATTAGTTCATTTGATTGTACTAGCCAAGAAGTTCCACAATCTTGTCTCCAAGGAAGAAAGCCTGGAAAGCTAGTGCTGTAATTCAAAACCAAATTTGAATTTATTTTAATTCAAAAAAAGGTAAAGGAGCCAATTGTGTAAACCTTAAACTACTTGTCTGTCCTACAGAGTAAGTTCTATATGGGGGCCTGAGGACCATAATTGTTGATATTTTATGGCAGGATCTAAAAGCAAATCTGCCCTATTTGTTCTATTCAGACCTTCATAAGTCTGGATGACATCTATTCAACACTGTGAAGGATGGTATTTAAGGAAACTATCCATTCAAATACTGATCTCTTCCAAAGATATTCTCTTTGACACTCCCAGAAATATGTTTACCAGCTATCTAGGATATTTCCAAACCTAGAAATATACCCAATCAATTATTTTAATATATAAATATGGTATTTTCTGTAATAATATAGATACCTAGAAAGGCTATAAGAAGAACTACAGAAGCGAATTACCTTTACCTGGTGGGTAAGTTTAAAAAGGAAAGGTCAAAAATAGATGTTTTTCAAAGAAAGAAGGTGAAGTTTTTCAGTTAATAAGAATAAGTCATTTCTGACTTGGCCTGGGAAATAACATTAACTACTCTATTAGTTAATAAAATAAACTTTAATAATTGATTAAATATTCATTAATGAATATGTTTTTCCCTTTATATATATATAATAATATTTTATTTATTTATTTTTATTAAGACATTTTAGAACAAATTTTAGGCAGCCGCTAATTAAGAACAATGTCAAGGCAGACTTGATTATTTAATGTATTATGTAAGAATAAACAATAACTCAATTTAAAAATAAATATTTTAATAAAATACAAAGCAAAAATGCCTTTATTGAGATCTAGAAATGTAGCACTCGTAGAACTACCAAGTAATAATAGCAATAATTTATTATACTGAGTATTCTATTAATAATGTCATCAATTACATGCTTCATGACAGTGTTTATTATGTACTTAGTAATATGGGGCCATTTAACTAAACCCTCTTGTATGTTTTTTTGTTTTGGAGTCTCACACATCAATTCTCACTTTGCACTTAGAAATCATTTTTGCTGATGGACTTGAGAGATCATATGGGTGCCAATAAAAATTTAGAGGAAAATGTATATATTCCTTTTATCCTTTCAACCCTAAGCATACATAAGCCTCTCTCATTCTAAATATCAAATTCTAGAGAATACCTTTGTTACAACTAGTGAACCTGCACTGATACTTCAACGTTATTTAAAGTTCATAGTTTGCAGTAGAGTTCTTTTCTTGCCATTGTCAATTCTGTGGTTTTAGACAAGGTATACAAATTTGCCTACATTATTTTAATTTCACAGAACATTTTATTTCATTGCCTAGAATAATTTGTGTGCAATTCCCTCAGTTTTTATTTGCCTGAGAAATAATTCATTTCTCTTACTTACATATGTTAGATAAAATTTCACGGTGTAGAATTCTAAAATTGGCAGATTTTTCTCTCAATTATTTAAATATTTCACTCCACTCTATTTGTCTATACATTCATTCTAAGGAAAAAGTGAATTTAATTTTTTTATTAATTAATTTTAGCCACCAAAGATAAGCTCAGTGAACCCAGACAGTCACCCCCAGTGATTCTCACCTCACAGGTCATTTGTTTAATAGTAGGGTCTGAGGAAAAGATACTGCTTGAGCCCTGCATGCCAGGGGACACTGGCTAAACCTAGTTATGGTTGGGGGGCCATGTCATGCTGGCTCAATGATCAAAGCATTTACCCTAAGTCTTGTTCTATCTCCCTATTATATCATTCTTGTCTTTTTCTATTCTAGGTAAATTGGTTCTTTTCCTCTCGGCTTCTTTCAAGATTTTATTTTGGTTTTCTGTTGTCTTGAATAAGATTATCTAGGATAAATATATATATATAATATATATATATTATATATATATATATTTATTTTTCATTTAGCTCTCTTAGTTTTGGGATCTATGGTCTGGAGCCTGATCTATTTCTGTAATGAACATTCTAACCCATTAATAAAATCTTTAGTGAAATCATTAATGGAATTTTAATGGAATCATTACTACTAATAACCTCATCACATGTAGGTTACAACTTTTGTAGTTGGTCCATCTTTCTTTGATATTATTTTATTTTTTTAGTATTAAGTTTCTTTTGAAATAGATTTAAGTTGACATTCTTTCCTCACTGAATCTCCTCTACCAAAACATCATTTACTTCATATAACAAATGTTATAAAAGTGAGTTTATTAGTGATGTGAGTAGTGATTAAGACTTGTTAATTAGCTGGGGTTAACTGTTAACTGTTATTCATATAGTAGGTCTAATAATTTGTATGGTTCTGATGACATTTTATTACCAATAATTCTGATTTCAGTATCTAGGTTGAAATAATGTGTCTGTTACTCAGAGTACATAAGCACAAAACTATTTTGAGCAAAATATCACATTTGTTTCCCAGAAAAACTTGCAAGACAAGCATTGTTTAATTAATAAAATTATGGAAAAATCTCTATATCATTTTCTAATAAACATTTATATGTATACAGACTTTTTACCCTTGCCACCACCTATAAGAATGGTTCAAAATGAATTATTTGGACCAGAAATTATAAGGCACTACTTTGGCTTAGATCAATTTATAAAATCAGTCATATTCTCTGATTTATTAAAAAATCCTCACAAAATGATGAGTTTGAGTTTATCTTCTAACTTAGAGGAAGGCATATAATGGTGGAAATGCAGATGCAAAGTAAAGTTAGGCCAGTCATATTCAAGCAAGCTGTCAGGGGTCCATGTATTGAAAAACTAACTTTGACTATATTTGAAGATAAAGCATATAGGAAGGTAATTTAAGTTAAGACAGTTAATATAGGGGCCGGGCGGTGGCGCTGGAGGTAAGGTGCCTGCCTTACCTGCGCTAGCCTAGGAGACGGACCGCGGTTCGATCCCCCGGCGTCCCATATGGTCCCCCAAGCCAGGAGCGACTTCTGAGCGCATAGCCAGGAGTAACCCCTGAGCGTTACCGGGTGTGGCCCAAAAACCAAAAAAAAAAAAAAGACAGTTAATATAGTACATACAAAGTAGGGCTTTAATTCTACAGGATACATACAAAGTAGGGCTTTAATTCTACAGGATGGTGGTGATCTTGGAAGAAGGTTAGAGAAGGATTTTTCTAAGAGAGAACAGACAAGAAAGTCCATGAGAAGAAAAACTATAAAGTTGAATGTCTGCAAATTGAGAAGACACAATTATATCAGAAACCAATGCTGAGAAAAACTTGATCTTGAACCTCTAATCTACCCAAAATGTGTAAGATCAATTCACATAGTAGGTAATATTTTTTTATGGTGGATCCAGCAGACCTGCTCAGAAACATTGCACAAGATGTACTATTTGGAATGAAGATCATTATAATAGTAATTTTTATTTGTTTGGGGGGGGCACATTCAGAAGTGCTAAGAGTTTACTCCTGACTCTGATCACTAATGAGTTCTGGAGAGCACATATGGGGTCAAACTAGGGTCAGCTGTATGAAAAGCATATTCTCTACCCTCTGTACTATAGTTTAAGCTCCCTAAATATAACAATGTAAAAACCTCCATGACAAGTGAGAAATAATTTCAAATGTTGTGGCAAGATATTAATTATTGTCTGAAGATTAAATATTGTTATAAAATATAAATAATGGTACATAATTTCTTGGAATTTTGTAAGAATCAAATGATCCAATCTGGTAATTTAAGAAAATGGTTTTCAAACTACACACACCCCAACACATAAATATACTGATTTATCCACACCCAATTTGGGAGTTTCTCTTTTAAAGACAAAAATAGTATCTCTTTAGAGATACTAGCTCAGATCTTAGATTGCTTTTGCACAGGAAGCTCCACCCATCCTTCAAATTGAGAATATAAATACTTCATAAAAACTTCTCCTACAACATCATGAAATCTAGTTTATAAAAGCCTTGTCTTTTAAGCCAATAATTCTTCAGAAGTTTATCTAGGACAATTTTCTCATGTAGTTTTCTACTCCTCAAATAGATCTAGTAATAATTGATACATTATGTATAAAGTACACAATGTAATGATTTGATATACATATACATTACAGAGTAATTACCAATATTTCATTCATCTTCCCATTTAGTTACTTTTTTTTTTAAAGAATGCTCTTTTTGTTTGCATTCAGCAGCCTCCCTGGCCTGAAACCCCATAAAAGTTTCTATAACTCCATCATTCTGTCCTATATCTTCTTATGCTGCTCCTAGGCCAGGGTTTGTCCTCATCTCACAGCTGTGTATCCTCTAAAGCTAAAACCACATGGGCACTAATGTATCCCTATGAAATAATTACTACAGATATATCAAACTGGGCACAGGAGGAATATGGCACTTCTATTTCAATGTGTATTTTCTGAAAAAGATCTTAGTTAATTCAATAGAGTAAGTAGTTAACTTGAATAGCAGATGTATTATTAATTGTCATCTAGAATAAAAAGATGACTCCACAGATCAGTTCTCAAGGAATTGTGGAGTCTAAATCACCACCACCACCAAACACAAAACTTCTAGAATAATGAGGAAACTAAGTTGTAGATATGGACAGAAACTTAGGCAAATGCCAAAATCCATCAAAACTGTGAAGCCTGGTTGATTGACCTGAAGTTAATACTCACTGCATTGGCAATAAAAATTAAGTCGACACTTTCCTGAAAAATAAAACAACAACAAGAAGAAATATGAACTTTTTCAGAGAATGAAAGAGCCCATGAAAAAAGGAACTGAAGGAGCTACAGAACATAGTATCAAGCCATAGTAGCAGAATCTCAAAGGTGAAGAATGATATTGATGAACTTGAAAAAAAAAGTCAGCGTTGATAACGAGATCAAAAAAGAAAAGAGAAATAAGAGAATAAAAAAAGAGTAAGTTACCTAATGACCAAAGACAAGAAGAAGAATATCCAAATTGTAGGAGTACCAGAAAGTGAAAAAAAGGGGAAAGAAGGATGAGAAGGCAAAGAAATAATAGCTGACAATAGTTCACTCTCTGGAGTGAGGCAACTAAGCATAAACAAGAGTACAAAGAAGATTGAAAATATAACAATACCAAGGGACCGGAGAGGTGGCGCTAGAGGTAAGGAGTCTGCCTCACAAACTCTACTTTAGGACTAACCCTGGATCTATCCTCCCCCCCACCCCCCAGCGTCCCATATGGTCCCCCCAAGCCAGGGGCGATTTCTGAGCGTATGGCCCAGGAGTAATCCCTGAATGTCAAATAGGTGTGGCCCAAAACAAACAAGCAAACAAAAATAACAACACTAAGATAGTAATAATACAATTAAATATCAAATAGCATAGTAATTTAATTATATAGTTGGATCAAAATAGAAATAATAAAAAAGACTCCTTGATACTAACAATTATGAAGAAACAATTTGTGACACAGAAACAGTAGTGCTTAGAAGGAAATTCATAGTAATGTGGCATACATAGAGGAAAAAAAGATAAAAGCAACATAAATACACAATAAAATACCTGGAGAATTAATAACAAATGAATCCAAAGACTAGTAGAATAAATTAATAATAAATTCTGAGCATAAATCAACAATATAGAAATTAAGAAAACATAAAAAGAATTAATGAAAACGACCTGTTTATTTAAAAGAATAAACAAGATAGACCAACTTCTGAGTAGACGCACAGAAAAAAAGAGAAAATACTCAGATAAATTTGATCATAGATTAAATGGGTGAAATTGCAACAGAATCTCTAGAAATCTAATACATCATAGGAGCCTACTATGTACTATGTACTATTCTTAATCTCTAGAGTCTAGAAGTAATCAACAGATTCCTAAATCCATGTAATATGCCAAAACTGATTGAGTGAACAAGATAATCATAAGCCAGGGCATTGAAACTCTAGTTAAAAATTTCCCAAAGAGGGCTGGAGCAGTGGTGCAAGCGGTAGGGTGTCTGCCTTACACAAACTAACCTAGGATAGGCGAAGGTTCAATCCCCTGGCATCCCATATGGTCCCCCAAGTCAGGAACTATTTTTGAGCAAATAGCCAGGAGTAACCCCTGAGTGTCACCAGGTGTGGCCCCAAAAAAACAAAAACAAAAGAAAAATCTCCCAAAGAACAAAGTTCCTTATTTAGATAGATTTTGTGGGTGAGTTTTATCAAACCTTCAGAGAAATCTTTCTTTGATAATTAAGCTCTTCCAAATTATCAAAAAAAT
The DNA here is from genome assembly GCF_024139225.1 of Suncus etruscus. NCBI lineage: Eukaryota > Metazoa > Chordata > Mammalia > Eulipotyphla > Soricidae > Suncus > Suncus etruscus. The sequence goes on from NC_064863.1 coordinate 30,873,985, forward strand.
TAAGAATCATTTCTAACATGCTCTACAAAGTCCATATGACATTGATATGCAAAGCTGACAGATATACTACCAAAATACTTAAGATCAACTTCCTAGATAAATATCAATCAAATGCAAAAGCCTCAGCAAAATCTTAGCAAAGCAGATACAATAGGGTATAAAAATATAACATGATCAAGTGGTATTCATCTCAGGAATATAAGGATGATTCAATATATGCAACTTAAAACAATATACTGCATCAGTAAAAGGAAAGATAAAAATCATATAATCATATTGATTACTACAGAGAAAGTTTTTGACAAGATATTATACCCATTCATAATAAATCCCTCTAAAGTAGGTATAAAAAGAAAACTTACTTAAGGTAGTAACAGGCAAGAAAAAGCCAAAAGTTCCTCCTCCTCCTCCTCTTCCTCCTCCTCCTCCTCCTCCTCCTTCTTCTTCTTCTTTTTTTTTTTTTTTTGGTTTTTTTTTTGGGCCACACCCGTTTGATGCTCAGGGGTTACTCCTGGCTATGTGCTCAAAATCGCCCCTGGCTTGGGGGACCATATGGGACGCCGGGGGATCGAACCGCGGTCCTTCCTTGGCTAGCGCTTGCAAGGCAGACACCTTACCTCCAGCGCCACCTACCCGGCCCCTCTCCTTCTTCTTCTTCTTCTTTTCTTCTTCTTCTTCTTCTCTTCTTCTTCTTCTTCTTCTTTTCTCTTCTTCTTCTTCTTCTTCTTCTTCTTCTTCTTCTTCTTCTTCTTCTTCTTCTCTCTTCTTCTTCTCTCTTCTTCCTCTTCTTCTTCTTCTTCTTCTTCTTCTTCTTCTTCTTCTTCTTCTTCTTCTCTTCTCTTCTCTTCTTCTTCTTCTTCTTCTTCTTCTTCTTCTTCTTCTTCTTCTTCTTCTTCTCCTCCTCCTCCTCCTCCTCCTTCTCCTCCTCCTTTTGCTACTTCTCCTCCTTCTTCCAATTTTTGAGACATACTCATTGGCACTTAGATATTACTCCTGGCTCTGTGCTCAGAAATAACTCCTGGAAGATTTGTGGGACTTTTTAGAATGCCGGGGATCAATCTCGGGTCAGCTGTGTGCAGGGGAAATATCCTACCCATTGTTCTATCACTCTATCACTCAGTCCCACCTGAGGTTTTCTTTTTTGTTGTTTTTTATTGTTTTTGTTTTTATTTTTTGTTTTGATCACACCCAGCTCAGAAATCGCTCCTGGTAGGCTCAGGGGACCATATAGGATGCCGGGATTTGAACCAATGACCTTCTGCATGAAAGGCAAACACCTTACCTCCATGTTATCTCTTCCACCCACCCCCCACCTGAATTTATAACGGTGAAAAACTGAACACATTCTCTCTGAGATCAGGCACTTATTCTGATGTCCACTCTTTTCAACATAGAATTAAAATAAGTACTATCAATCAGGAAATAAAAAGAAAATCTTATAGATTAAATTAGGAAAAAAGGTAGTTAGATTATCTCTATTTGTAGATAGCATGATAATATGCATTAAGATCTCTAAGACGTCCACACAAAAAAATCTCCTAGAAACAATAAACTATTACAACAAAGTGGTCGGCTACAAAGTTAATACAAACCTTGGCTATATTCCTATTGCAAATAATGAAATAGAGGAAGAAATAAAAGAAACAAAAGTATATCATATTGACAATAGTATCTAAGCATTCTTCAAAGACTTTGAACAATTATGAAATATATGCGGAATTATCTGGATAACCAAAACCATACTGAAAAGTTAGAATCTGGAGGCATCCCATACCTAACTTGAAGCTATACTATAAAGCCATTGTGATCAAAACAGCATGGTACTTGAATACAGACACACTCTCTCTGATCAATAGATCATAAAAAAAATACTTAAGGATAAATTTTTATAAATAAGTTCAGCTACTTTTGACAAAAAATTATTTCAAGACAGTCTCTTCAAGAAACGATGTTGGGAGAATTGGATAACTTTCTGTATGGAATTAAATATGGATTTATATCTCATACTTTACAAATAAATTTAATTCAAATTTGAGATCAGACAGAATCTATAAGGTGCATTGAGGAAAATACAGATGAATGCTTTAAGACCTAGACCTCAAAGAAATCTTCAACGAATCTATGCCATTTGTATAGGTTACAGAATAATAAATAAACAAATGGGTGTATTAAACTAAAAGGTTTTTCTATGGCAAAATAAACATGATCTAAAACTAAAGATAACTGAGTGGAAGAAATATATAACAAGTTATATAAAAGTTTTATGTCCAGGATATAAAAGTTTTTCACAAAGGTTATCAACAATCACCCAAAATCTAAAAATCCTATTCAAAAATGGGGAGAGGAAATCAACAGACTTCACTGAAGAATAATAGTTGTTGCCTAAGAAGCACAAGAAAAAAATGCTCAACATCACTTGTTGCAAATCATCCCCTGATGAGGTTGACTGATGGAGGGATGGAGGATGAGGCCTCTCTCCTCCAGCTCAGACCATGCGTCTGTTACCCAGTTCAGCCGGCGGTTCTGAGGTGAATACGGCGAGAAGAAAGCCAACAGGCAGTCAGTCTTTCGAAGAAAACAGCTCTTTATTCCGTGAAGAGGCTGAAGCCAAAAGGCCTAAGAATAGGCCCCAGGAAAAAAGCCCCTCACCTTCCACAGACCCTTGCTTTTATGCCCCAGAATCAGGTACCACCCAATGGTGGGATCAGATACCACCCAATGGTGGGAGCAGAATCAGGTACCACCCTAGGGTGGAAGCAGAATGCCAGGTCACACCCTAGGGTAGGGTACAATCACTGATCAGGGTAGGGTCAGTAACATAATAATCCCATAAAATATTTACATACACAACAATCACTTATTAATGAAATCTGAATCAAGACTACAATGAAATATCACCTTATACCAGTAAAAATTGCATGTTACAAAAATACTGGGAAAAATGTTTCTTGTTTTGATTGTGATAAAAAATGAACTCTCATCCATTGTTGGTGGGAATCTAGTCTGGCTCCTTATGAAAAAGTGTAGGGAGGATTCTTAGTAAATTCCAAATTGAGCTGCTCTGCCATATGATCCAGTAATCCCACTTTAGTTATTTGCCTCTAGGACTGAAAAACATTCATTCAAAAAGGCTTATTCACAACATCATTCATTGTAGGTATAATTTGGAATCAACCGAGATAAGCAATGACAGATATGTACATCAAAAAGAGGTGGTATATCTTCATATTGTATTGGTACATAGCTGTAAGAAATAATGAAATCATGCAATTTTTTTGTAACATGGATGAAGCTGGAAGATAATATCTGTTTTTCTTTTGTTTGGGCCACATCTGGTGGTGCTCTCTGTTATTACTGCTGGTAGGCTCAGGTGACCGTATGGGATGCCAGGGATTTAGCCCAGAGCTTCTATGCATGGCAAATACCCCTATTCACTTTACTATCACTCTAGCCCCTGAAAGATATCAGTTATATTAAATGAAGTAATCCAGAACTATAAGGATAAACTAGGATGAGATTACTAACTGTGGTATTTTGAACAACTAAATAATGTTGATGAAATAAATTTGTCTAGGAGGAGAGACCTAGATCACTCTTGTTCCCAGAGTACAGGGAGGAAGAGGGATAAAAAAAAATGGAGTGGAATAGAAGATGAGAAGAAAAAAGTAAAAAGAAACAGGAGATATGGGTAAAAAAGATTCAAATTCAATGGTGCTGTTCAGGAATAATAAAGATAAAAATCAAAACTATAGAGTTAAAAACACTGAAATTATGAGATTCAAACTCTTAACAATGGAACTTAGAAAACTGCCTATCAAGATGGCAGGCTGGGGGAGAGGAAGTAAGGGAGGAAACCTGGGAACACTGGAGAAGAGAAGTTGACATTGGTGGTGGGATTGGTACTGGAATATAGTATGTCTAAAATTCAACTCAATAACTTTGTGAATCATTGTTATTTTAATAAAATGCTAAATTATTTTTAAAGTTCTAAACTAAAAATACAAAAGGTGTACTTTTAGCAATGGTGAAATATGCAACCCTATACTACTCTTATAGTCAGCATTCTGTGAATTAGTTCATCAGAACTTTTTTCCAGCTATTGCTAAAAATGATAAAAGGAAATATAATGAAGATAATAAAAATTAAAGGGAGAAAAATATTACTTATTTTATTAGTCACAATGAACAAATTAGGGTTTTTTGTGTTAATTTTTATAAAAATATACTTCTTTTTTATGTTCAATATTATTTTTATGTAAGTTATATGTAATTTTATATGCAATTATATATGTAATTTATATGTAATTTTCTGCCCAATATAACTCAATTAGGAGTTTAAAAACTTTTTCATTAAGAATTAATTAGGATAATTAGTACACAGTTTTTACCCCTACTGTATTTATTGAAAAGTAATTACTTTATTTTTTGGCAAGCACAGTATAAATTGCTGGTTGATCAGTTAGTTATTTCTTTTTTAAATAAAAAGACAACATTTATATTTCCTGGAAAATGGAATTAATGTGACTGAAGAAAGAATTAAAAATTATTGCTGTTGAACTATTTTCAAAATGATAGAAAACAAAAAATATAATAAAAATGAATATAAATGAATTTTAAGAGGACTACATATTATGCCTTTAAAATAATTGAATCTGCTATGAAAATAATTTATGCCAATAGAAGACTGAACCTATGTAAAATTGACCTGTGCTGGTGGAGACACCTGATCAAAATGCCTTCACTTTATTTAATTAATATTTTGTTTCATTATTCAATAAGATAACATACTTATTTCTCATAAATATTAAAAAGCAGAATCTTCTCAAAATAAAAAATTGGCTTTATGTAACAGATGATGATACTACTGGAGAAAATAATCTCTCAGAATATAATCAGTCATTTGAAGGGGAAAGCTGTTTTTTAAAATATGTAGATTGAATTTAGAACTATGCAAGAACTATTTTGTGTGCTACCTTACCAGACCTCAATAATTCTAAAAACATGGAGAATTAACCACATATAAAAGAAAGTCAATGCGGTTAGGGGACACCAAAAAGATAACTCAAATGTTTCACTGTATACATTCAATGATTTTAAAACATTGTGTCTAGAGATAGGTTCTATCTTGTACCACACCCAGCAGTACTCAGTGCTTACTCCTAGTTTGGTATTCAGAGATCAGTTCTGGTGTGGCTCAGAATCCAACCAGACCATACAATGTGGTGGAGATTAAACATGAGTTGGGTGCTAGAGAAGTCATTAATAATATAACTATTCGTTAAACAATACATGTGTTAGATTGTCCATTTTAAAATCTAATGAGACACATTGAGATATTTTACATTACCATAGCTGAGCTACAGTTCTCTGTTGTCTATCATTAAACACAAGTCTAATGTTATTCTGAAGATATGCTGCAACTGTGTTCCACTTTCTACTAATTGGTCTCCTTGTCTCAGTCTATGCTTCACTTATATCAAAAGTATGTGATTTTTGTCACCCATAGTCTCCTTGAAATTCAGCAGGGTCTACAGAGGAAGCCCATGAACTGCAGTTGAAAAAGACTTCTAGATCATAGATTTAAAGATATGATGACTTTTTTTCAGTGCTAAAGAAAGTCCTGACTTTCTTGGGTGATGTGGACAAATAGATACATTAAATATTGCCATTTAATACTACTAATCAATACCCAGAGTATCAAATTTTCATAATTATGAGCTTGGTATCATATTTTAGTTTAAGTAATAGAGTAATAGAATTGACTGTTTATTTCTCACAGGACTAGAGGTCACAGAGAAATAAAAGGATATAAGAAATCTAAATTTGCAGCACAAGGTACTCATATATTATTTGAAAGTTTCTGTATCTTCCCTGAAAGATCAGACATTTTCATTATCTCTACAAGGCCAAAATTTCTGAAATTGAAACTCACACTCATATCTCATGTCTGACAGCATTGCACCAAAAATTGAGTTTTTAAACTCCCGAAGAATCTTCAGTTAAAATTGGGCAATTTATTGGGAAGAAATAAAATCTTAAAATTTGGTGACATGGAGGTAGTTCCTGATAAACTAGGGGTATGAAGGATTATTCTTCAGATTATTTGGATTATTCTTTGGTTCATTATTCTTTGTGGATTATTTCCTGTGTCAGCATTTGCTTCCAGAACCATACCCCTAATCCCTGAGGATTGGGGCATGAGATTTTGGATTATTATTCCTTATGTATTATTTCCTGTGTTGGTGTTTGCTTCCAGGCTCGTAATCCCCAGTCTTCAGGATTAGAGTATGAGGCTTCTGCTTCTGTATGGAGCCCCTAAATTCTGTCAAGAATTTATTTTAAAAGGAGGAAAGGGGGGTCGGAGCGATGGCGCAGTGGTAGGGCGTTGCCTTGCATGCGGCTGACCCAGAACAGACCTCGGTTCAATTCCAAGTGTCCCATTTGGTCCCCAAGCCAGGGGTGATTTTTGAGAGCATAACCAGGAGTAACCCTTGAGCATCACCGAATGAGGCTTCCTCCAAAAAAAGGCAGGAAAAGTCTATTTTTGTTTTTGATTTTAGAAGCTATATTTGTTTCTCTGAAACAATTGCACAGCAAATCATTATTGAAACTAATTTGGGACTTATAGGGTACACTTCTCTTGCTTCTACACATTAAATTAAATTAGCATTAAATTACTTCAATTTACAATAGGCCTAAAGTTTGCAGGTTGATGATAAAACAAAAATGAAGTTTACTATATGCCAAAAACAAGGTCAGATATGGGGCCAAAGCAATGGTTCAGTGGTAGGGTGTTTGCCTTGCATGCAGCTTACCCAGGACAGAACCCCAATGTCCCATACAGTTTCCCAAGCCAGAAGTGATTTCTGAGCACATAGCAGGAATAACCCCTGAGGATCACCTGGTGTTTTCCCTTCCCCAATAAAAAAGGTAGATATTCCCAGTTTTTATAGACAAATCTTGGGAAAATGTGTGAAAATAATCTCTAGGGTTTGGAATCATGATAATGGAAGAATGCATAATTGAATAAAGTTCAATAGAATGATAATGGCTTTATTATAACAGATTCCAGATCAAACTTTCCCCCTCTTTTTAAAAATATTTTATTGAGACCATTGTGAATTACAAGTCCTTCATAGTTGGATTTCAAACATAGTGACAGTGCGTAACGGCCATTCTCACCACCATTGTTGACCTCCCTCCACCAAAGTTTCAGTGTGCATCCAATACCTCTACCCTTAGTTCCCTGGCCTGCCGGTGTAATAGGTCCATATTTTAGTTTGGGTCTCTTGATTCTATTGTCATTGATTTTGGACTGACCTTTTTATCCCTCTACCAATGTACCTGAGAATACCTAGCTTTTGTGCCCCATCCTCTCTCTCTGTCTCTCTCTCTTTTCTTTTCTCAATTTGTAGAAAAATACAGAAGTATGAGATAAAGTAAAATATGTCCCAATGTTCTATGAAAAAGGTGGGATAAGATACAAATAAAGTATTAAGTAGGGGGTGGTGGAAGTTTTTTTATTTTGTTTTGTTTTATTCTTGCAAATGTTTGGGAAAATTAGAAAGGAAATACCATTGGCCTGAAAAACACACACACACACACAACACAACCAGTGCCCCCCCCAAAAAAAAAACTCCAAACCAATCAGGGTGTCTCAACTCATGAAGCATTCTAAGACCAACCACAGGCTCCAGACATACTAATTGTCCAGCCCCAAGTTCTTTCTTCATGGATCCAGGAAAAGTTCTACTCAATCACAGTTGTAACTGTCAGACTTCTTTTATTAGGGATCTTGGTTTTTGCACAAACTAGATCAAACTTTTATCTATAGAATTGAAAAAGGCTCTATCAATCTGATTGATGCACTGAAACATGAACTTAAGTATGATTTATGTTAATGAAAAATTTCAGAAAGCCTCAGTATATTTTAGAGTGAAGAATCTGTTGTTGGGAGGGTAAACAGGTAGTCACAGAATGAGTAATTTGGAGTGGGTAAACTCTTGGGATGTTGGCTACTACCACTCTTTTTCCTGGCCACCATAACCCTTTAAAGTGTCCAAAACTGATAAAAACAAAGCAAAAAAAAAAACCAACAAAACAAAACACACATGACGTCCTGTGTGATGTGATCATTAAAGTCCTAACTTGTACTAAGGAAACGCTCCTGGCTGGGGGACCATATTGGACGCCAGGGGATCAAACCGGGCTCCATCGTAGGCTAGCTAGGGTAAGGCCTTACCGCTTGCACCACTGCTTCAGTCCCCAAACTAAAATACTTACTATACAGCAAAGAAAATCATTAACAGAATTCAAAGGAAATCTACTTAGAGAAAAAATTGTAAAATTATGTATATTATTAAGAGATAATATTTGAAGTATGTAAATGGAATAAAGTTCAGCAGCAAAACAAAAGAAAACAAACAAAACATAAATATAATACAATAATTCCATTTTTTCCCAAAAATTAACATTATTTTATTAAATCAATTTTTAAAATGCTCACTGTATAAAAGTCAACAAGGGTTTTAACAAAGGCAAAATATAACTCTTTTACAGTATTTATATATTAGCAGCAAATTTTTGTCTGAGATTAACTCTTATGTTCCTAAAGAAAGCAAAATAAAAGTATATTAGTATTGGAATGTCAGTTAATCCAATCTCTGTGATTTGGGCCTTCCAGTACAATTGTAATTAATATTAAGAACCAGTTTGACTAAAAAGTAGAGAAACAGTGGCAATTAGAATGTTTCACTACTTCACAGTCACACTTTAATAAGCACCATAGAGAGGTGTAGGGTGTGTGTATGTATACTAAATTTTTAGGGGTAATAGCAGTCAACTAGACCACTTAGCACTTACATATCACTTCCTAAGTATGTGGGGGACATATACATTTTAATCAAATCGATAGACATTCAATCCCCACTTGCTTATTCATTTAAAAAAAACCTTAATAGAAATTCGGTCCCATAACCTGACAAACTACATGCATACAAATGTGTGTCTCTACACAAAAGTATGTGTATATCAATATACATCTTTAAATTCTAATGAATTTCTAAAATAAAATTAGGCCAACTTTCTGATTTAAATATATAGAGAATACAATTTTTCCAACTGAAAGTTTCTAATATAAGTTTTGTATTAGCAAATCAGAAATGTTATCCATTGAAAATTCTGAGGACAAAGAACCCCTGCTATATTCAACTTAGAAACAAATATTTACCATATTGTAAGTTTCCTTTGGATTGTTTCACTTAGTATTTCAAGACTGTTTCTGTAATTCTAATAACTGGCTCAGATTTATCAGATCTATATCAATTACATGTTACAGATTTGCTATTGTGAAATTGCACCAAAATTTAAAGATAAATAAAGGAAAAATTCAATGTGTATTGTAACAAAATAAGGTACAAAGATTCCCTTTTCACCACTAATAAAATACAATCCTTTAGTGCTTTTCAAGATGTCTTAATTCCTTTTAACTTTTCAAGGGAATGTTTTTAAAGGATCCACCTTTAATTTTTAATTAAACTAAAACAATAGAGGGAATTACTTTTATTAATATACAAATCAAGTTATCAAAAGATGACTTCATGTAGTCTTCCCCTTAAAGATGGCACTTGCAGGTACAATAATACCATTTTAATATTGCTGAAGGATATGAAAAGATATTCTTTCAATAATATTCCAAGGGTAAGTAGGTGCATGAAAGCAATTCAAACTCATTTAACAATAAGACAATGAATTTGTAGATAATGATTATTCAGTGATAGAAAACAAAATTATCTATTGCCTTTATAATATTAATTGGCAAAGGTTTTAAAATTCAGATTTTATTTTTCAGAGTGAAGGAACAATTTATAAAGAAATTACTAAAAGGGGATGAAGTAACAATATAGAAGATAAGATGCTTGACTTACTGTGGCCAATCCTGCTTTCATTGACATATGTTCCACTAAGTACCACCAGGAGTGTACCCCAAACACAGAGCCCGAACTAAGTCCTAAATATAGACAAATGTGATGTATCCCTTCCACACAAAAATGGAAATTACAAAAGTTTAATGCAAGGCAAATATAAATAAAAATGATAGGTATAATTAAAGAAAAATGAAAAAGCTATCAATAACCAAAATCAGCCTATACAAACAACATGATTCAGAGAACTAAAAATGCCAATCAATTTAAAAATTTAATTCAAAATAAAAACATTACAATAAAGTCATAAAAGTCTTACCTAAAATTACAACATGTACAGAAAATATAAAAATTCTAATAATGTAAAGAGGAAATTAATAGAGTAATATCAGTAGGTGAATAAGAGGCATTTAACTAAAGGTCTATCTATTTATAACAAATAAATAGTTATGAGATAAAAGCTAATTATTAATCTGATAAGTTTTATATAGATGATATCTACTCTCCATCCTTTCTTTCATCTTGTTCCTGTCTATGTTCTTATATTTATTTCCTACTTTTCAACTAAGTGAGTTCTACAGTTGTCGCATCATAATTTTAAATAAGAAAGTATAATGATTTTCAATTCTATGTGTGATAATTATGGCTATTATACTATCATTTGATTTACTATTTCTATTTATTTTTTGGTTTGTCTCTATTTGGGGGGTATATAAGCAGTGCAAGGGCTTATCTGGCTCTTTGCTCAAGGATAACACCTTGTGTTGCTTAGGACACTATATGGGGTGCTAGGAATATAATTCATGTTGGCTGCATAAAGGACAAGTGTCTTACCTGTTCTATTTTCTCTCCAGTTCCTATTGTTTCATTTTCTTATTGATTATCCAGGACCTGACTCATAAATATGAAAAGAAAAAGCAAGAGACACTTTTCAGTTTTTCAGTGTCTTAATATTATGTTATTTCAGAAAGAAATTATGTTTGTTTATGTATGGTAGGTTCCTAGGTTAGAAATATTATTTAGGGGCCGGGCGGTGGCGCTAAAGGTAAGGTGCCTGCCTTGACTGCGCTAGCCTCGGATGGACCGCGGTTCGATCCCCCGGTGTCCCATATGGTCCCCCAAGCCAGGAGCGACTTCTGAGCGCATAGCCAGGAGTAACCCCTGAGCGTCACCGGGTGTGGCCCAAAAACTAAAAAAAAAAAAAAAAAAAGAAATATTATTTAAATTTAATCCTATTTTGAGTTTTAAAACTGGGCTTTGGTCCTTATGAGGACCTGAATAATCTAAGTCTTTTTTCCTTAGTAAGTGAACTCATGGGGATTCAAGGGGGCTTACATTTTTAATCACCTTTATTTTTTCAAATCCAAAATTATCTTTTTCCTCTTTGATGTGCAAATATTTGAAAGCATTGTTTGCCTTCTCTTAAGCATCTTAGAACAAGTGCTTATACAGGAAAAGAAATGACTGTAAACCAAGTCTCTGGTTTCCAATGTTCTACCAGATGTTACCTTTTAAATCTTTCTCTGCCTTGGTGGATTGCCAAGGGTTTGGAACAAAGATTTTTAAAATATCTTGTTTAGTCTCCCTGTTGTTCTCTCTCAGTGGGAGGATTTGTCCTCATTACCTACTGTGCCATTAGCTAAAATCAAACTCTCATTATGTTTTAAGTATATTTGGAGCATAATGCTTAATTTTCTATTTTAGTAATGACAGAAAGTTTCCACTAAAATACATTTTTTTGTTAATAACTATGAGTCAATTTAAATATCAAGTACTAAGTCCAGAAGTTGGCCAAATATGGTGAAGGTAGTACAAAATATGCCAACATTTAAAATCTATCCTTCATGGAAGGCTCTCTGTCACAGAACCAATTTCATAAAATATGAATTCTTGACTAGTTTTTATGCCCAGTACTTGTATAATTCCAGATTTGCTCTTTTATTCTTTCAGTAAACATTTAGTTAGAATTCACAGTGTGTCAGATGTTTATAAAATTTTGGTGATTTGGGGCTTGATATCAATATGCTCACTGATGCCTAAAAAATTAAAATTGAGGAAATTATAGTTAGTGTCAAAAACAGATTCATGAAAAAGAAACAAAAATAGCTGAGTATTGAGGAGATGAATGTTTTTTGAGACCAGAAGTTTTGAAAAGTATCTTAGTGAGTTTGGGTATAAATTTGGGTATATTTAGATTTTCTGCCAGGAATTATGAAAAGAAGAGTAAGGGGTTGAGTGAGAGTCATGAAATAAATATTTTAGAGATAAAAGAACTTGAGTAAATGTAGATAATGTACATGGAGTCCAATATGACAAATATAACTTAAATATAACTTAAAAGTTTCTAAAGGCATGCCAAGATCTCTGAGTATTTTCTTTTCTTTTCCTTTTTTGTTTTTTGGTTTTTGTTTTTTGTTTTTGGGACACACCTAGCAGCACTCAGGGGTTACTCCTAGCACTATGCTCAGAAATCACTCAGGGCAGGCTCAGGGGACCATATGAGATGCTGAGATTCGAACCACCATCCTTCTGCATGCAAGGCAAATGCTCTACCTCCATGCTATCTCTCTGGCCCCTCTTTGAGTATTTTCTGTAGGTCATAGAGAACTTCTGCTGAAATTTGAACAGAGTAGTGACATTTCCATATATATGCTTTTCAAAGTCATGTTGCTGAAACAAGAAAGGTGATTTGGGATTAGGATGAAGACTAGGGCTAATCTAATTGTTTTCTTACACAAAGACATGCTGTAAAATCACAAAACAGAGGCCCAAAATATAGTTATCAGAGGAGATCTTTGCCTTGCACACATGGTGGCCTAATAAAAATTGATCCCCAGAAAGCCATCTGGTTTCATTGGCACCCTCAGGAGTGATCCTTGTCCATAGAATCAGAAGTAAACCATGAGTACAACCAGGCATAAATCCCTGCAACAATAACATTCAACCCCCCTACCCAAAACCACAAAATTATTTTTCACTGAAGTTTTATCTTTGGTAAAAAAAAAAGTGCAACAATCTCTAAAAACTTAGCATGTATAATTTTGGTTGTGTTGAAAACAGGCCAAAGAAAATTAGACTGACAAGAAATTAGATAAGAAAATTAGGATGACTGTAGTTGCCTAAAGCCTAAAGAAGAGGTTAGTTTATCTTGTATTCCTTTTATAAAAAAAAAACAACCTTTAATTTGTTTAAGCTTGTAGATAAGATAGAGTATATCAAAGGGAATCAGCTCAGAGGGGATATTGTTCTTGCTTTTGGTGCCACTTCCTGCTTCCTATATCTCAATCTTTCTTCCTAATATTTCCCCCTCCCCTTGTGATCTTGAGTCAAGAGAGTTGCTTTGAGGATGAGTCTGCCATTTTCTAGCCTGTCATCTGATTGCCAATAAAGCTCTTTTTCAACCAATCACAATGTGTGTCTTTTGATTGCCACCCAGTGGCAATCTTACACCTTTATGGGTAAAAATATTAATTTTAGAAAAGGAAGTTCGCCTCACTTATCTGTGCTCAGTGATCATTCATTTTGTTTCATTTTGTATTGTATGTTTGTTTGTTTTACTTTTTGGTGTTTGAGCTACCACACTTGATGGCATTCAGGGATAACTCCTGGCTCTGCACTCAGAAATCGCTCCTGGCTTGGGTGGGGGGAAGCATATGGGATGCCAGGAATCAAACTCAGGTACTTCCCAGTTGGCCAAGTGCAAGGCAAACGCCTTACTGCTGTGCTATCTCACTGGCCCTCTCAGTGATCACTCTTGATGGTACTCAGGGGACCATATTTCAAAGGAAGAAATTCATTCAGAGTCAAGCTAGTTTTGAAATATCTGCTGGAATTGGTGGTAGAGAGACTTTAACACACTACTCCGTACAGCAAACACACCTGTGATACAGCTTTGGCAAATTAATGTGAAAACTCTAGAATTCACTTTTGCTAAGTGCCATAGTAATTTAGCACAGTTGTTGTACTGAATTTGCTAGAGATTAGTGCTTTAACCTTTGCAATAATTATAAATTAACTGAGTATAAAGGAGTAGGGAAAGTAAAAGTAAAATAACAGGAACTTATTTTTATATGATTACAATGGAGAACATTCTTTTAATATTTCATTTCAAGTATCACTATATATGTTTAAAGCTAACCAATCACATTTATAATTTTGGTAAAATGATAAGCTTTAACAGAATTTCACATAGGAAATATACTCTGAATGCACAGTGTTACAGACTTTGCCCTCTTTAGTTTCTTTAGAAAGAACATACTGGTGTATTTAATAATGCATAAAATTCTAGCACAATATTGGAGTTAATTAATTAATTAATTTTTTGGTTTTGGGGTCACACCCAGCTGCACTCAGGGGTTACTCCTAGCTCTGCACTCAGAAATTGCCCCTGGCAGGCACAGGGACCATATGGAATGCTGAGATTGGAACCACCATCCTTCTGCATGCAAGGCAAATGCCCACTTTCATGCTATCTCTCTGGCCCCTAATTTATTTATTTCTATAGCAATGGACTGTGATAAGTATCAAATAATGAATTTACTAAATATAGACTATGATTTAAATGAAATGATTTTTGTTGCTAGAAGTAAGAATCTGCCTATCAAAATGTAATTAAAATGAAATGTTTAAGAACTTGAGTTTTGAAAAAAATAATCTTAAATATGCTTTAACTTACACATCAAAATAATGTAAAATGAAGCTTGGCAAGCATTAAAAATGCGACAAGGACTTGAAATTTAAACAAATTTTTAAACACTTAGTGATGTTGGAGGTAAACTTAAGGTTCTTTGGAATTTCTACACTTCTGAAATCATTAATTGTAAACATTTAATACAGTTGTTCTTTGAGGAGATGTTTGCAAACTTTATCATCCTATGCAGATAGAAGTCCTATCTCTTCAATTATTTTTAACAATGTGGAAAACACGCTGTTCAGCACTGAGCCTCAAATCTCAACCGAGGAACCGACACAGTTCCCTGCAACAGCACCAGGAATCAACACCCCCCCCCACCCCACCCCCCCGGACATCCTGACGACGAGGAAACAGCAACAACTTGATCTAAGAGCAGGTTGCCCAACTGCATCACCTAACAGTAAGATGGAAGTCAGAAGATACTCCGACTTTTAATCTGTATAAAAATCAAGATCACTAATTAAAAAAGATTGACTTTGACAATCATGACTGAGCAGAACTCTTCCCGGGACCAATAAGAAAGACCCTAGCCTAGGCTTCAGCCTAGAAATTATACAAAAACTGTTATCTCTAATTCCAGAGGTCTGACTTTGACAACCGTGATTGAGCAGTTGAACTTCTGGAACCATAAGTAAAAACTCCATCCTAGGCTTTGTCCTAGGATCTGTGCAAAAACCAAGATCACCAATTATAGAAGACTGACTACAACAACCATGAGAAAGTAGAACTTCTAGAACCATAAAAAAAGACTATCTTAGACTTCGTCCTATGATCTGTGCAAATTCCAAGATCTCTAATTTCAGAGGTCTGATTTTGTTAACCACAATTGAGCATAATGTTTCCGGATATCAAAAAAGGACCTTGGAGTTCAATAACATGCATGTTTGGAGCCTTTAGTCATTCCCATGGCAGTATTCTTCAAGAGTGGAGAAACCCATTATCTCTTATGCCAAGGGAATTCCCTTTCTAATTTCCCCAATACTTATTGTGCTTATGAAAAAAAAAAGACAAAAAAACCTTGCCACACCAGCATTCTTTCATCCCCCTTTCCTTTTTCTTGTTGTTTTAGATGTTGTTTGTTGTTGCTGTTGTGTTTTTTTTTTGTTGTTGCCTATTATTGTTTTTTTTCTTCTCTTCTTTTTTTTCTTGTAAATTGATATTGATAGCTTCTAGAAGGACGCCTTCCAGCATTCTTTTTATTTTATTTCTTTTTTTTCTTTTCCAACAGAACCATAGAGCTTGAATAATCTTGTTTTGCCTCATAAACTGAGGGGAAAAAAAGTGGTTGGTACCAAGAGCAAACAGTCACATGAACACTAATGGAAATAAAAAGTGATTAGAACTAAACACCAAACCAAAAGTCAATGACAGCAGAATCAAGTTACCCAATCTACAACAAGTTAGATACAAAAGGGACCTCTTACACAGCAGGGGGAAGTTATGGGATGCATGCTGGGAACAGGGTTGGCGGAAGACAACAATGGTGGTGGGAATGGTCTTAATTCACTGTCACTATGTACCTTAATTATAACTGTTAAAGACTTGTAATTCAAAGAAAAAGGGGGGGAATGAGGAAGATAGTTAATTGGTTTGTATTGTATTCCTCTACCTGCAACAAGAAACCACAGGGTCCTGGACAGGACCCTGGACAGGACCCTGATGCCAATGGTCACAGAAAAGATCAATCAAATGAGCCTACAAGGTAGCACAGTGGAGTAGGTCTGAATTCAGTGCAGCTTCAGATGAACAATTGGGTGCCAAATATGCTGGTATAAAGAGAAGAATAAATATTGCATTTACTGTCTGGTTCATGCAGCTGCATAGTTGTAATTGTGCCAGTCAGTCACTATTACTAAGCAAAATAATGTGGTAACTATCTTCAATTCATTCACAATAAGCTACCAAATAAAAATGAGTTGCTTATGAACCATAATTATTTCTGTTGACAAGATTGATTGGCTACGTTTCATCAGAAATCTTCATAAATCTCCAGGTACCAGTAAAGGAATAAGCAATTTTTTATACTGATTGCTTTTTTCCACAAGGGGGCACTTTAAAACTCAGAAAATCAGTTTCTGCACCAGCCCAAACTTTGTTGCTATTTCAGATCAAAATATGACTATAGATATTTGCATTAATCTCCATATATCAAATTATCCTCTTTGGAAAAATAATAATAAATATCATTCCTTTAAACTCATTGGTAGAAATGTCATCTTTTTAAAAATACATTTGTTCCCTCTCCTCTCTTTTTTTTTTTTTTTTTTTTTTTTTTTTTTGGTTTTTGGGCCACACCCGGTAACGCTCAGGGGTTACTCCTGGCTATGCGCTCAGAAGTCGCTCCTGGCTTGGGGGACCATATGGGACGCCGGGGGATCGAACCGCGGTCCGTCTCCTAGGCTAGCGCAGGTAAGGCAGGCACCTTACCTCCAGCGCCACCGCCCGGCCCCCCTCTCCTCTCTTATCCCTATAGTTAGTTCTACTAGTATTTTACAAAGAGGAAATTCGGTTTGCATTCAATTTGTACCTATTTTCTCTTTAAGTGTCTAGAATGGTTACTGAGAGTTGATATTCATACAATAAATTGAAATGTCCCAGATAACCCCAAACATGTTAGTATGCAGTATTTGAGCAGAACATACAAAATCTGAGCATTTTCTTGGCAAATGAAAATAATTTTCTAGCTTTGAATTCAAACTTGCAGAAAATAAGTATTAGCCTCTTAGTATCATTATCACATTTTAAGTCTACATAGAAACATGTTACTAAATAGTAGTTTTTCATTAAATATGTTTTTATCATTTTCCATAACAGGTATGTGTGTACATTTCTATATCTATACAAATGTGTATACCTGTTTTTAAATGTATGTATGTATAAATGACTTTACAAAAATAAACCCAATATCCCTTTTTTATTCTGGAGGTAAAACATACTCTAATCTCTATGATAGAGTAAATAAAAGTGTTAAAGAATATTTATAACTAAATAATCTATGCATATATTCTTGCAGAATTATTTATTGTTCTAAAACCAAACAGTAACTTATCTTCTTGTTTGTTTGGAGTAACAACCAGAGGTGTTCAAAATCTATTTCAGACTCTGTGCTCAGGAGAGACCTCCGGCAGTATCAGGAGACTTTGTTGGTACCAGAGATTTGAACCAGTATCTTAAAAATTAGGGCCTCATGAAAGTCCAAATGCCTTACCTTTATCTCCAACTATTTCTCAACTATTAGTGGGCATTCCTTCCCTCACCTACCTAGGTGTTTTGGGCTCATTTCAGTACCACATACACAGGAATTGTAATAATTTGACGATTAACAAAGACCTTTAAGAAAAGATAACCCCTCCCCACTGAAGGCATCTATCCATTTATTTAAACAGAGCATCGTTTGAGACTAACTTCAAATCCAGCCCATTCAAAACATGTAGTCTGGAACAATAACTGGTAGCAGATAATGATATACTAGAGGAAACACATGTCATCATTGTCAACTCAGGTGTTTTGTCCAATTTCCAACAAGGCTATGGAGAGAAGCAGCAGTAAAATACAAAGAAATCCTTAATTGTTAGGCTGTGTGTGAGAGATTGATTCGCACAGATGCACATTGGAACTAGGTTTCAGTTCCATCAGAAATAGTTTGGAGGGTGAAAAAGAACACAGGTCATGTGATGACCTAAAGCTTCTATGCTATTTAGATATTCTGGAACTATGCTATTTAGATATTAAGCTGCAAGACTTTCTGTATGCTACAGAAAATTCCTCAAGGTGCAGTCAGTCCATGAATACCTATACTCAAATCATAAGATCAATGTGCTATGAAGACATGCAACTTTGTTCTTTCTGTTTAACTGGTGTCCTCATGAATTAATGATCTCATAGAAGATAATACAGACACTAATCTGGAGTTCTACATCAAATATAGTCATTTAAAAATAATTTTAAATGACTTATAAATGTCATAGAAATGATTTATAAAATATATCTAAAGCTCTATAGCACCATGCAGATTTACCTTAACATATTTGATAGAAAAACTGGAGAGATATTTCAGTTGGTAAGGAGTTTGCCTTGGATGTGATCAGTGCTGGTTCCCTCCCTAGCATCCCATATAGTCTTCCAAGCACCTCTACAAGTGATTCCTGAGTGCAGAGCCAAGCACAGCTAGGTGTTTTCCCTACCACCTCCCAAAATTTTTGATAGAGAGCTAGAGTTATAATACAGTGGGTAGAGTGTTTGCCTTGTGTGTAACTGATCAGAGATTTATTTCCATTACCATACATGGTGCCCTAAACCCAGCCAGAATGAACCCTGAGCACAGAACCAAATAGTCAGAACTGAGCACCATGAGGTATAATTTCCAACCAAAACCATTCAAACAAAAATGAGAGATTTGACTCTCTGCTAAAAGTTCACTTTTATTTTCAGTGAAGTTGAATTTTTTTTAATGAGAGAAAAAGTTCAAAACAGATGAATCAGCAGTAACTTAAAAACTCAACCATTTTGCTATAATTTGCTGATTTTTATACTGAATCTAAACACTTCTAGCTTGCTGTTAATTTCCCTTCAAAGTGATTTAAATAACGAGGTACTTTTTTTTACTTCAAGTTAATGACAGGGCAATAGCTTGAAAACTTTTAAGGAACCTTGTTTTCTTTTTTATTATAAACATAAAATAAAAATGTCAGTACTCCAAAAAAATTTCAGATAGCACAGCGGCGTTTGCCTTGCAAGCAGCCAATCCAGGACCAAAGGTGGTTGGTTCGAATCCCGGTGTCCCATATGGTCCCCTGTGCCTGCCAGGAGCTATTTCTGAGCAGACAGCCAGGAGTAACCCTGAGCACCGCCGGGTGTGGCCCAAAAACCAAAAAAAAAAAAAAAAAAAGAATTCAATGTGATGAGTTAGCAAGAATTTTTGCCAGCCTAAAATTTATTTCTAGAAGTCAGTTTGACACTTAAAAATGCCTTATTAACATTTTGAATCAGTAAAGTTACTTTAAAAAACTATGAATTTTAGTTTCCAGATAAAATCCAGTTCTACTGAATCATTACATTTAAACACACAAATATTGTTTTAAGAACAGCATCCTGATTGCAATATAAAAACTAAATTTATCTGTTCTGCTCCTCTTTAAAATTGAAGAAATAGTAGGCCTTATTCACTGTATAAGGCTCTTGCTTATATACAGTTGATGTGGGTTTTATCCACAACAATCCACAGATATCTTGAGATCCGCTAGAAGTATTTCTAGAGCTAATGTGACGCCAAACTCATCTCCCCACCAAAACAAAACAAAATAAAAACAACCCAACATAAAAGGCCAGTGTGTTGGTGCTGGAGAGATAGCATAGAGGTAAGGTGCTTGCCTTTCATGCAGAAGGACATTGGTTTAATTCCCAGCATCCCATATGGTCCCTCGTGCCTGCCAGGAATGATTTCTGAAAGTGGAGCCAGGAGTAACTCCTGAGCACTGCCGGGTGTGACCCAAAAACCAAAAATAAATAAATAAATAAATAAATAAATAAATAAATAAATAAATAAATAAATAAAATGCCAGTGCCCTATCCATTAGACATCTGGGTCTTTACAAAACAACCCAATATAATAAAGGATTGATGTAAATACCATTTGCCACCAGAAAAAAATATTTCTTACAAACATTTGGGGAGTAAGCACGAGAATATGGTCATATAATAAATTAGAAAGTATGTTTCTTGTTTTTTTTGTTTAACATGAAAAGAACCCTATGCCATTTTAGAGTAATAGAAAAAATGATAAAACTTTAAAGATTACTTTTTATATTGATCAAAGATGAGTTTTGAACTCTATGAGTTCACTTATACATTTTCTTGTAGACAGATTATGTAAGATTCTAAACATTAGTGCAGAAAATTAATTTTTATCTCATTTAAAATTTTAAAATTTTATAAAATTTAAGATGACCTATTACAGTAGTGTTAAACTTTGTGGTTTAAATTTAGAAAATTCCTATATTTATTTTTTTTATTTCTTTTGTTTTTTGGCCACACCCGTTGACACTCAGGGTTACTCCTGGTTATATGCTCAATAATAGCTCCTGGCTTGGGGGGACTATATGGGACTCCTGGGGATCGAACCAACTTTGTCCCAGGCTAGCACTTGCAAAGCAGATGCCTTACCTTTAGCACCACAGCTCTGGCCCCTCTATTATTTTCTTAATAAAATTTTCTTTTCCTCCTAAATTACCTTATTTTTAGAATATGGTGTATAATACATAAAATACACAAAATAAGCACAATTAACTTCTTATGTTATGGATAAGATTTTAATTAAATAATTAAGAAGTTTTAGAGGAAACAAAGTATAAACTTAAGTCAGTTATATATTTTTTTTATAAAAATAATGCACATATCATAATAATGTACAGCATATCAATACGTATCTATAAGAACAATCTCTAAAATGTTAATTTTGGATAGGCTGTCTAATATTTTTAGAAAATCTATTTTTTAAATGATTTCTTAAATTTTGGGTTGATGTTCTATTTTTGTCTCCCCAGATAATTGGTCTTATCCACCCACCCTGAGGATAACCTCATCATCAGACAACTGACATCTCAACCACAAACCTGGGGCTTTGATGAGAAACATGCTCTTACTGCTTCTATTTTTCCTACTGGCCCAAAGTGATTACTCAAGTACAAAACAAGGCTTAAATTTGACAGAATTCCTCCAAAAAATTGAGACTGAAAACATATACTTATAAAATCTTCATTGGACCCCACTGTGCCAGGCAAAATAGTTCATAATGTAGATGAAACCAGCACAATTAACATTTATAAAACATACTTGCTCTAACTTAGTAAATAACATTAGAAGACCACATTACTACCACTAATTATCTTCTTTGTAGTAATTCATTTCTATCATGTCTTACTTTGTTAATCTGACATCATGTACCAAATGAAAAAAAATTAAGTAATGGGGCCGAAGTGATAGTACAGCAGTAGGTTTTTGCCTTGCATGCGCCTGACCTGGGATGAACCTCAGTATGATTCCTGGCATCAAATATGGTCCCTGAGTCTGCCAGGAGTGATATCTGAGCTGAAGAGCCAGGAGAAACGCCAAGCACTGCTTGGTGTGGCCCCAAAAACAAAACAAAACAAAAAATACTGACCTAATTTTAGTGACACACATAAGAACTACCTTGTGTAGTAATTCCTTTTTGGGGACATGTGAGGTTCAACCCCTTCCCCAAGAGCTAATGTGTAAATTTGGAATGAAGTTGATAATTCAGCATTTTGAACAAATAACACAGATGATTTTGATCAGATTCAATTTATCTAAGTTTTCACTGTGGTATACATTTTCTTTTTAAAATACAGTTTAAAGTATAAAAAAGACCCAATAGTCTTTCTTACTCTTCCTCAAACTGTATTGCTTAAAATATAGGTAATGTGCCTTGATGCATAGGGAGAAAGAAATCCAGAAAAATAATTAGAATAAAAACAAACAATCCGCACTCCCAAACATCATTTGTCATTTTACTTCTACTTGTACCTTACATTTGCAATATTTTTCACCTTGGTCTGCATATCGTAATTTTTTTATATTTCTCTCTTTTTTTATTAAATTTAAAGAAAATGAATCACATACTTTACATAACTAATCATAATACATTTGTTTCAACATGACCAAAAGCAAAGCTATTAAAACATATAGAAAATAAAAAGAAAAATGAAAGAGATGAAAGAGAAAGGAAAGAAGAAAAAGTTCAGTAGCAAATATATTTTTGAAATTTATTTTTTAAATTGTTTTTATTAATATCTTTATTTAAACACCTTGATTACAAACATGATTGTAGTTGGGTTTCAGTCATGTAAAGCACACCCCCTTCAACAATGCAACATTCCCATCACCATTGTCCCAAATCTTCCTCCTCCCACCCCCCCCCCCACCTGTACTAGAGACAGGCTTTCTACTTACCTCATTCATTAACATTGTTATGATAGTTCCCAATGTAGTTATTTCTCTAACTGTACTCATTACTCTTTGTGATTAGCTTCATGTCGTGAGTTGGACCTTCAAGCCCTCCTCTCTTTTGTCTCAGAATTATTGCAAAAATATCTTTAATTTTTCTTAAAACCCCATAGATGAGTGAGACTATTCTGTGTCTACCTCTCTCCCTCTGACTTATTTCACTCAGCATAATAGATTCCATGTATATTCATTTATAGGAAAATTTTATGACTTCATCTCTCCTGACAGCTGCATAATATTCCATTGTGTATATGTACCACAGTTTCTTTAGCCATTCATCTGTTGAAGGGCATCTTGGCTATTGTAAATAGTGCTGCAATGAATATATGTGTGAGGAAGGGATTTTTGTATTGTATTTTTGTGTTTCTCGGTATATTCCTAGGAGTGGTATAAGAGCTCAATTTCCAGTTTTTGGAGGAATCTCCATATTGCTTTCCATAAAGGTTGGACTAGATGGCATTCCCACCAGCAGTGGATAAGAGTTCCTTTCTCTTAGCATCCCCACCAACACTGCTGTTCTTATTCTTTGTGATGTGTGCCAATCTCTGTGGCATGAGATGATACTTCATAGTTGTTTTGATTTGATCTCCCCAATGATTATTGATGTTGAGCATTTTTTCATGTGCCTTTTGATTTTTGAAAATTATTGATTTACCAATGAACTCATTAAAGCACTAGCAGAAGGTTTAGTAAGCTCTTTTTTATTAAATTTTTTATTTTTAATAATGAGAACAAAGATGCAAAGAAAGAGGACAAGGTAAAGTTAGAGTGGAAGGACAATCACCCATAAACAGAATTCACAGTAGTCCATTGCTGATATCTTAACTTTGAATTTTCAGCCAAAGAACATTAAGAAAAATAAAACAGAACCCATGTACAATTACTTTGTCCCTCAAGTCCCAGATTGTAGTACATAATATTTCTTAGCAGCACACAAAGCAATCTAAAGACATAAAACTTATGTAACTCCTTAAACATTGAAAGCAAAGTACGTTTTTACATTTCCATGCCCATGCATATTAGTTTAAGTTAACCTCAAAAGTTTAAGTGGGTTGCTTTTCTTAAGGATTAGAGTCAAAGGAGCACAGTAAAATGGTGTTAGAGTGGCAATTATTGTTTGCATTGGCCCACCAAAATATGAGCGGTATAGAAAGGAAAAGTCTTGGCCTAAATACAAGGAGACCCTACCTCTGAAGTTTCCTGGCATAAGACCAACTCTAGGCTCCAGACAAACTAGTTTGTCCAATCCAGGTCATTGTCTGTAGTGCCAATACACTTTTATTTTTCACACAGTTTCTGTGGTTGGTATTATGTTTCTGTATTAAAGATCCTGGAATCTGCATATCCTATATTGCAGTCAGGATGGTGCAGAGCGTCCTCTCGTAGTAAGCTCTTTTTTTTTAATTTTTAAGGCTAGAGTTAGAATAAAAATGGTGTGAGAATGACAATTGTTATTTACATAGGCCCAGCAAAATATTGGGAAAATATAAAGAAAAATCCTTGACCTAAATACAAGGAGACCTTGCCCTTGAAGTATTCTGGCATAAGACCAGCTCTGGACTCCAGGTATACTAGGCTGTCCTAATCCTGAGTCATTCTCTGTGGTCCTAGTAAAATTTTTTTGCACAATTGCTATTTTTGGTCTCAGGTTTCTGTAGTTAGAGATCCTGGTTTATGTGCATAGCTTAATCAAAGTCAGGATGATGTGGAGCATCCTCTAGTTTGACCTCACCGTTACACGGCAATGAAGATAGATTGTTGCTTTGCTAAGTCATCTGGGTGCTAAAAAGAACCCTCTTTGGAGTAAGTTGATGTTGTACGAAGGGCCGTTTGTGGCCAGCGGGCAGCAAGTTTGAGACTCCTAAGGTTCAGGGGTGAATGGACAATGCCTGTACTTCTAAGGCTTGAGCTAGGTCATTATTACTATGTTCAGGGTGTAAGGCCCCACTGTATTAAAAATTTTGTGTCTTTGTATCTCTATTAGATAAGAACTTGCTTGAATATGTAATATTTTCTCATTTTAGTTTGCCTATGCAAAGAAGGAACAATGCCACAAGGTATTATTGGTGCATATGAGGACCAAGGGAACAAGTCCAACAATCCCCGTAACTTGGTTCTAACATGAATTCTAAACAGAGATTTTTCTACCTGAATTACTTATTGAACAGATCAAACACACACACACACACACACACACACACACACACACACACACACTGAAGGAAATTGTCACTATATAAGAGGATATTCAATAAGGGTTATTGCTGTTAAAGAAATACACCAAATATATTCAAAGAAGAAATATAGGTCCCTTTTAAGTCTTTAGAAATAGTGGGGGGTGTAAAATCTGGGGCACCACTCTGATCTGAAATCACACATAATTTTTATCTAAATTATAAAGTTGACCTTTGAATAACAGAGCTTTGAACTGTGCAGGTCTGCTAACATACACAGATTATCTTAAAAGCATATGGCATAAACTGCAGTTATAGGTAAGTACAAATTTTCTCTTTATATTTTTCTCAATACCTTTGCATTTCTATAGCTGACTTTATTGTAAGAATATAATATACAATACATAGAACATATGAAATATGTCTGATATAACTGCTTATATAATTGCTAGCGGAACCTAGTCAACAGTTATCATTTGTTAAGTGTTTGAACAGTGATCTCCCTACTATGTGGGATAGAAAAATAATCACGGTAAGGAAATAATAAATGGCCAGAGTCAATAGAGCCTGAACACTAGTCTACAGAATTGACCTTACCATGATGAATGATCAGGGAAAGGGTGAGAAAGGACAGAGTCTGTTGGGGTGATGTGATGTTGAAACATTGTATGTTTGAAACTGTATAATAAGCAGTACTATAAACTATAGTGCCTAAAATAAAATAAAAAAATAAAAATCATACTAAAAAAACCAGAATCAGAATTTTAACTGTACCAGTATCAACCCAGCCACACTCAAGGGTTAAATTTATTTCAAGAATTTGTTATTGCTTATACTTGTCATTAATCATAAACCTTCAAGGAAACAGGGATTTCTTTGGGTATATTTGATTTTATTTAATCATTTATCTTAGGATCTGTTATGATAGGACATATCTAAGTTTTCAACAAAAGCTTGCTAAATAAAAGAGTTAACACCACAAAAGTACACAGAACAAAGGCAACATTATTCTCATTCTTCACAAGCTCAGGAAATCTTAAAGCATCCTTCACAGTGAGGAAGGAATGCGGCAGAAAATTATTCATTCTTAAGGATTCTGAAAGAGGAACTCGGGATGTTGGAGAATAATACTTCCAGCATCTGTACAGATTGTACAACAGTAAATAGAAATATCCTTATGTAAACATATATTTGGTGAAAACAACATACCTTTTTTTTTTTTTTTTTTTTTTTTGGATTTTGGGCCACAGCCAGCGGAGCTCAGAGGTAACTCCTGGCTATCTGCTCAAAAATAGCTCCTGGCAGGCACGGGGGACCATATGGGACGCCGGGATTCGAACCAACCACCTTAGGTCCTGGATCGGCTGCTTGCAAGGCAAACACCACTGAGCTATCTCTCCAGTCCCTGGAAACATACCTTTTTTTTGTTTTGTTTTGTTTTTGGGTCACACCCGGCAGCTCTCAGGGGTTACTCTTGACTCTACGCTCAGAAATCACCCCTGGCATGCTCGGGGGGACCATAAGGATATCGGGATTTGAACCACCGTCCTTCTGCATACAAAGCAAATACCTTACCTCCATGCTATCTCTCCAGCTCCCCCCCAAAATACATTTTTTTTTTTCAGAGAAAGTTCCCCAGACATACAATGACCTAATTTTTGATAAAGGAGCAAAAAATCCTAAATGGAGCAAAGAAAGCCTCTTCAACAAGTGGTGTTGGCACAACTGGGTAGCCACTTGCAAAAAATTGAACATAGACCCCCAGCTAACATCATGTACGAAGGTTAAATCCAAATGGATGAAAGACCTTGATATTAGACCCAAAGCCATAAGATACATAGAACAACAACATGTAGGTAAAACACTCCAGGACATTGAAACTAAAGGCATCTTCAAAGAGGAAACTGCACTCTCCAAGCAAGTGAAAGCAGAGATTAACAGATGGGCATATATTAAACTGAGAAGCTTCTTCACCTCAAAAGAAATAGCGCCCAGTATATAAGAGCTCAACACTGAGTGGGAGAAACTATTCACCCAATATCCATCAGACAAGGGGCTAATCTCCAAAATATACAAGGGGCACTGACAGAAATTTACAAGAAAAAAAATCTAATCCCATCAAAAAATGGGGAGAAGAAATGGACAGACACTTTGAAAAAGAAGAAATACAAATGGCCAAAAGACACATGAAAAAATGCTCCACATCACTAATCACCAGGGAGATGCAAATCAAAACAACTATGAGGTACCACCTCACACCTCAGAGATTGTCACACATCACAAAGAATAAGAACAAGCAGTGTTGTTGGGGATGTGGAGAGAAAGGAACTCTTATCCACTGTTGGTGGGAATGCCGTCTAGTTCAATCTTTATGGAAAGCAATATGGAGATTCCTCCAAAAACTGGAAATCGAGCTCCCATACGACCCAGCTATACCACTCCTAGGAATATACCCTAGGAACACAAAAATACAATACAAAAATCCCATCCTTACACCTATATTCATTGCAGCACTATTTACCATAGCAAGACTCTGGAAACAGCCAAGATACCCTTCAACAGATGAATGGCTAAAGAAACTGTGGTACATATACACAATGGAATATTATGCAGCTCTCAGGAGAGATGAAATCATGAAATTTTCCTATACATGGATGTACATGGAATCTATTATGCTGAGTGAAATAAGACAGAGAGAGAGAGAGAAAGATGCAGACTGGTCTCACTCATCTATGGGTTTTAAGAAAAATGAAAGACATTCTTGCAATAATAACTTTCAAACACGAAAGAGAAAAGAGCTGGAAGTTACAGCTCACCTCATGAAGCTCACCACAAACAGGGATGAGTTTAGTTAGAAAAATAGCTACGTTTTGAACTATCCTAATAAAGAGAATGTACGAGAGAAATTGAAAGCCTGTCTAGAGTACAGGTGGGGGTTGGGTGGGAGGAGGGAGATTTGGGACATTGGTGATGGGAATGTTGCATTGGTGATGGGTGGTGTTCTTTACATGACTGAAACCGAAACACAATCATGTATGTAATAAAGTTGTTTAAATAAAAAAAAAAGAAAAAGATACTTTTTAAACAGAGGAAATGACAAAAGGCTGAGCTACACAGACAGGTAAAGAGACTATCATCAGTCCCACATAACATCAGTGAAATCAGGTCAGAACAAAAACAATTGCTTAATATTTTTATTTAAAAATTTAGCAATGGGGTTTTACCAACTCTTAAGTTATTTTTGAAAAAAACTTGTAATTCAATTTGTCTATTATTTTTGTGTCTGTTTAAAATAGAATTGTATAAAAGTTAATGGTGTTCCAAATAGAAAATGGTTTATTTGACAGTGTGCATGAAGTAATCTTCAACTAATCAACTTTCTGTTAGGAATAGTTTCTGGATCAGGAATTTAGCTTTTTTTTTTGGAAGTGGCCCAAAGACAGGTGAAACAAAGATGAATGCATAAATAAAGATTTGAGGCAAAGTATTCATTGAAATAAAGTAAAAAATGAAAAAGGAGGGGCCGGGCGGTGGCGCTGGAGGTAAGGTGCCTGCCTTGCCTGCGCTAGCCTAGGACGGACCGCAGTTCGATCCCCCGGCTCCCATATGGTCCCCCAAGAAGCCAGGAGCAACTTCTGAGCGCATAGCCAGGAGTAACCCCTGAGCGTCACAGGGTGTGGCCCAAAAACCAAAAAAAAAAATGAAAAAGGATAATTTTGGAAATTTTAAATGCTTCTAAGCTTTATATTATTATTCAATGGTTTTAAAAAATGCTAAGTCAATTAAAAAATCTACTACAGTCAAAATTTCAACCAGCTATGGAAAAAAAGTATGTGTTACACTAATTGTCAGGTGAAATGCATCTTCCTGCATAAAATAATACTAGTAAGATTAAATTTAATGTAAACATTAATATGACTATAAAGTCAGAGAGGATAAGGTACGTGTCTTTGTATGTGGCCAACTCTATTTCTATCCCCATATAAGGCCATCAGAGCACTGCCATGAGTGATCCCTGAACACAGAGTAAGAGTAATAATCCCTGAACAAAGTCTAGCATGACTCCCCAAACCAAAATTAATTATAGTAGCCACATGTAAAAATCTGCATTAATATGATATATGTTTCTATGACATATGTTTCTGTCTTAATCTTTTATGATTATGCCATTTCATATTTATTGAATCACCAGGTATTACAAAGTATAAGTATATTTATGAGTTCAGGCATACAATGTTTCAACACCAATCCCTACCTTTCACCCATATCCCCAGCTTCCCTCTGAACTCCTAGGATGCCTCTGTGGCAGGCACATTTCTCCTCCACCATTGTTTTAGTATGTCCTTCTCTTATTTATTTCCCACTCTAGTAGCAAGCTTTCTACTGAAGACCAGTTCTCTTGATCTGCCTTTGAGAATGTTAATTTATTTGAAAGAAAATTGTATTCTGGTACCATTTTTTGTTTGTTTTTGGGCCACACCTGGAGATGCTCAGGGGATACTCCTGGCTCTGATCTCAGAATTTACTCCTCATACAGTAAGTGGGATGCAGATGTGATGCAAGAGATCAAACCCAGGCTGGTAATGTGAAGCCAAACACCCTACCTGTTCTGCTATCACTCCAGTACCATGTATTCTGGTACCTTATTTGACTTTTAGTAATGTCTTTCCTGGAAAATAAGTTATTATATCTCAAGCATAGTAATTTAATCTTAGTATTAAAATCTTTCTATTTTTGAGACTGTTTTAAAGAATCTCTATCTTTGTATGACATTGGTAGTGACAGAAGTTTGCTAATGTTTTGTAAGAAAGGTTGTAGAAAATGTATTTATACAAATTAAGCTTTTATTCATCTTTCAGAAAAATGGGAAAATCGCTTTTAATCTGGTTATTTTTATGTTAGCAAATGAGTAATCTTTGAAGATTATTTGAGGATGCATAAAATATAAAATTTTATGTCCTTTTGGGAGATTTTCTATTTTCAATTTATTTTAAGTCAGTTTCCAAGGTGACAATTCTACACCGAGGAGTTCATATTGAAATCTTATTATAGAAACCATGAATATATTGCTTGGTAATATCACAGATTTATTATTTTAAGAGAAAAATAAGTTGCCTAATTTTCAAGAAGACTACTATTTCCTTTGGAATTTTGGGATGCAACTGGCCTTTAATATTTTTCCATTTGAAATGATTTAGGTTATTTTTGCATATTGAAAATAAATATGTGTCTACAACCAAATTTTTATCAATAATTTTTTAAAAGCCCTATTAAAAGCATAGTGTGAAACCACAGGGATATTAGAAGGGTAAATGTTAAATCACTTGTTAGAATAGATCCTTTGACCAAGGACATTTACTAAAATGCAATACATACTACATGGATTTCACAGCTATTGATCTGTATAAGGGGAGTGATTAATAAGTATCATAAGTAAGATATTGCTGTCGGGTTGTTGTGTCAAAACAGATTTTGAGAAAATTTTTCTTTATCTGGACTTTAAAATGTAAGAGTCAATAAACTCAATAGATATTCATGCATAGGTACTAAAAGTTCAAATTGACAAAGAAATTAAGAATAATGGAAATATTTTAAATGGCCTGAGCTTCTTTGAGCTTAACATAAGCAGTTCAGTAATCACAAAAAGGTGATCATTATTTTTCCAAAACTTTAAATGTGAATATTTGAGGGTAAGATGAGTAGAAGAACCATACCAGGAATGATTAGCTAGTAAACAATTTAAGACAGGTTTGTTTTCTGATTTTCCCAATTAATTGTCTATCATACTATATTTAAAGTATTATCTTGCCAATTAAAAATGGATATAATACGTGATATGCATTTAGTGCTAAATGTTGAATGAAATAGTTTACTGATGGTGACAAGGACAGAGAAATACATAGTGAGGAAAATT
The DNA here is from genome assembly GCF_024139225.1 of Suncus etruscus. NCBI lineage: Eukaryota > Metazoa > Chordata > Mammalia > Eulipotyphla > Soricidae > Suncus > Suncus etruscus. The sequence goes on from NC_064863.1 coordinate 30,904,710, forward strand.
GAGGGTCAAATTTAGAAAGTTTGTACTTTAATTCTTTTTTTTTTATTTAAACACCTTGATTACATACATGATTGTGTTTGGGTTTCAGTCATGTAAAGAACACCACCCATCACCAGTGCAACATTCCCATCACCAATGTCCCAAGTCTCCCTCCTCCCCACCCGACCTCCGCCTGTACTCTAAACAGGCTCTCCATTTCCCTCATACATTCTCATTATTAGGACAGTTCAAAATGTAGTTATTTCTCTAACTAAACTCATCATTCTTTGTGGTGAGCTTCCTGAGGTGAGCTGGAACTTCCAGCTCTTTTCTCTTTTGTGTCTGAAAATTATTATTGCAAGAATGTCTTTCATTTTTCTTAAAACCCATAGATGAGTGAGACCATTCTGCATTTTTCTCTCTCTCTCTGACTTATTTCACTCAGCATAATAGATTCCGTGTACATCCATGTATAGGAAAATTTCATGAACAGAACTTCTAGAACCACAAAGAAAGACTTCACCATAAGTTCCATCCTTGACCTGTGCAGAAACTGAGATCTCTACATACAGAGACCTGATTTCACCACCCAGGATGGAACAGAAGTCTCCCGTACACCACAAAAGCACCAACAGGAGAGTAAATGAACTAGAAAGGAGTCTATAGTTAATCCCATGACAATATACTCCAAGGGTGGAGAAACCCTGTATCTCTTAGGTCAAAGGAATTCTTTTTCAAATGACTCCAATGTTTACTGTGCCTATGCGGGGGGTGGGGGGGTGGGAGAGGAGAGAGACAAAAAGCACAAAATAATCCTTTTTTTTTTTTTTTATCTATCTAGCTTTTGTCGATTTCTTTGATTTGGTGTGGATATTGAACTGGTTGTCTCCATTTTTATTTATTTAGTTTTCTTCTTTTCTCTTCTTCCGTTTTGTGCTCTGTCATGTTGTTTATCTCAAGTCCATGGCTAGTATGTAGTGCCTATCTTTATTGCTGTAGTGCTCACTGGATATTTTATTCGGTACTTCTTTTTATACTGATGAGGTGTTCCACCTTCTTTTTCCCCTTTGTCTCTCAAACTGAGGATGAGAGCCTCTAGAAGAACTCTGCCCATTTTCGGCATATTTAATTTTTACCCCATTTTATTACCTTTCTCTTCTTCAAACAAAACCACATAACCTTAACTATCTAGTCCCGCCTCCCAATTAGAGGGGGATATAATGGAGGTACCATGACCAAACAGTTGAAAGATCACTAAGTAGTAAGCTAGGCACAGATGAGACCACTCATTCTAGCAGCCCCAGGGGTGAGGGTGGAGGCTATGGGAGACAGGATGGGAGTGGAGGTGGAGGGAGGACAATTCGGTGGTGGGAATTCCCCTGATTCAATATTAATATGTACCTAAAATATTGGTGTGAACGATATGTAAGCCACTATGATTAAAATGAAAATTATAGTAAAAAAGTTTGGTAGTACAGTCAAAAGTTATTATAATGTGTTAGTTACTTCAAGCTAAATCCTAGTGTTTTTCAGTGTCTAGTGAGATGATAATCCTCAATTTCAAATCATTTTTTCTTTTGCCTAAGATTGATGTCAATGGGGTAATCATTTTTAAAGATAATGTGATCACTTGATGTCATCAAGCAGCCAAGACTTATTCCTCTTCTTTTATCTTGACTTAAGATGATTATGGAAACTCTGGACAGCAGAATTATGATTAAGAATGAAAATCCTCATAGGAAAAAAAAAACTAATTTTTAACAGAACAATACAATTCTTTTTAGAGACCCTTCAGCAGACTTCTTTGTACCCTTTAATAGCTTGTGCTTCTCTAGACAAAAATGACTAAAAAATGGTATAAATGTTCTGTCTTCTAGGGTAAATGAAGTTATTAAAATGTCAGATATAAGTATACATGAGGTAAATAATTCTGTCATAAACTTAAAAAAGACATAAAGTGGTTAAATGAGTTGTTGAAAATATAAACTTCTTTTCCATATTCTTAAAAGAGAACAGGCAAGAGCAAAGATACAACAATGTCTAAAAGAAAATAACTGTCTTTAAAGATTAATGGAGCCACTGTTAAGACTAAGACACATCTTTTTGATTAAATTGTTTTTTTGATTAAATTGTTTTTTATTTACATGGGATTTGAATTTTATAATTACAATTGAGTGTATTTAAGTACCTCTTTCAAAACATCTTTTTAATTAATTTCCTCCTATTGCAAGGTTTTTCAAAAAAATTAATTTTACTTCATCTTCATTAGAGACATAAAGAGCTGCAAGTACTCTCATGAGAAGGGGGAATCAAGAGAGAGAAAAGTTAGTATTTTATGGCTGACTAGCATAGAACAACTTCTGTAATTTGTCATTGCATTTCTTTCCTTTTTTCATTTTTCTTTTTCTTTTTTAGTATATTTTATTTATTTATTTATTTATTTATTTATTTATTTATTTATTTATTTATTTATTTATTTATTTATTTATTTTTGGTTTTTGGGCCACACCTGGCAATGCTCAAAGGTTACTCCTGGCTGTCTGCTCAGAAATAGCTCCTGGCAGGCACGGGGGACCATATAGGACACCGGGATTTGAACCAACCACCTTTGGTCCTGGATCAGCTGCTTGCAAGGCAAACGTCACTGTGCTATCTCTCTGGGCCCATATTTTTATTTATTTAAACATCTTGATTACAAATATGATTGTGATTAGGTTTCAGTCATGTAAAGAACACCCCCCTTCACCAGTGCAACATTCCCACCACCAAATATTCCTCCATCCCACCCCACCCCCATCTGTACTCCAGACAGGCTTTCCAGTTCCCTCATTCATTCACATGATTATGGTAGTTCTCAGTGTAGTTATTTCTATAACTGCACTCACCACTCTTTGTGGTGAGCTTCATGAAGTGAGCTTGAAGTTCCAGCCCTCCTCTCATTGTCTCTGAGGATTGTTGCAAAGATGACTTTCATTTTTCTTAAAACCCATAGATGAGTGAGACTATTCTGCGTCTCTCTCTCCCTCTGACTTATTTCACTCAGCATAATAGACTCCGTGTACATCCATGTATAGGAAAATTTCATGACTTCATCTCTCCTGATGGCTCCATAATATTCCATTCTGTATATGTACCATAGTTTCTTTCGCCATTCGTCTAGTGAAGGGCATCTTGGTTGTTTCCAGAGCATGGCTATTGTGAATAGTGCTGCAATAAACATAGGTGTGAGGAAGGGATTTTTGTATTGTATTCTTGTGTTCTTAGGGTATATTCCTAGGAATGGTATAGCTGGATCGTATGGGAGCTCAATTTCTAGTTTTTGGAGGAATCTCCATATCGCTTTCCATAGAGGTTGGACTAGACAACATTCGCACAAGCTGTGGGTAAGAGTTCCTTTCTCTCCACATCCCCGCCAGCACCGATTGTTCTCATTCTTTATGATGTGTGCCAATCTCTGTGGTGTGAGGTGGTATCTCATCATTGTTTTGATTTGCATCTCAGTGATGATCAGTGATGAGGAGCATTTTTTCATGTGCCTTTTGGCTATTTGTATTTCTTTTTTATCAAAGTGTCTGTTCATTTCTTCTCCCCATTTTTTGATGGTATTAGATTTTTTTTCTTGTAAAGTTCTGTCAGTGCCCTGTATATTTTTGATATTAGCCCTTTATATGATGGGTATTGGGTGAATAGATTCTCCCACACGGTGGGTGGCTCTTGTATCCTGGGCACTATTTCTTTTGAGGTGCAAAAGCTTCTCAGTTTAATGTATTCCCATCTGTTGATCTCTGCTTCCACTTGTTTGGAAAGTGCAGTTTCCTCCTGGAACATGCCTTTAGTCTCAATGTCATGTAGTGTTTTACTGACGCGTTGTTCTATATACCTTATGGTATCAGGTCTGATATCAAGGTCTTTAATCCATTTGAATTTTACCTTCGTATATGATGTTAACTGGGGGTCTATGTTCGCTTTTTTGCAAGTGGCTAACCAGTTCAGCCAGCACCACTTGTTGAAGAGATTTTCCCTGCTCCACTTAGGATTTCTTGCTTCTTTGTCAAAAATGAGGTAACTGTATGTCTGGGGAACATTCTCTGAGAACTCAAGCCTATTCCACTGATCTGAGGGTCTGTCTTTATTCCAATACCATGCTGTTTTGGTAACTATTGCTTTGTAGTACAGTTTAAAGTTGGGGGAAGTAATGCCTCCCATTTTCCTTTTCCCTAAAAGTGCTTTAGCTATTTGAGGGTGTTTATTGTTCCAGATGAACTTCATAAGTGTTTGACCCACTTCTTTGAAGAATATCATGGGTATCTTTAGAGGGATTGCATTAAATCTGAACAATGCTTTGGGGAGTATTGCCATTTTAATGATGTTAAATCTGCCAATCCATGAGCAGGGTATGTGTTTCCATTTCCGTGTGTCCTCCCTTATTTCTTGGAGCAGGGCTTTATAGTTTTCTTTGTATAGGTCCTTCACGTCTTTGGTCAAGTTTACTCCAGATATTTGAGTTTGTGTGGCAATAATGTGAATGGGATTGCCTTCTTGACGTCCATCTCTTCCCTATAATTATTGGTGGTTAAGAAGGCCATTGATTTCTGTGTATTAATTTTGTAGCCTGCTGCCTTGCTATATGAGTCTATTGTTTCTAGAAGCTTTTTGGTAGAGTCTTTAGGGTTTTCTAAGTAGAGTATCATGTCATCTGCAAACAGTGAGAGCTCGACTTCCTCCTTTCCTATCTGGATTTCCTTGATATCTTTTTCTTGCCTGATTGCTATAGCAAGCACTTCCAGTACTATGTTGAAGAGGAGTGGTGAGAGCAGGCAGCCTTATCTTGTACCAGAATTTAGAGGAAAGGCTTTTAGTTTTTCTTTTTTTTTCTTTTTTTTTTTTTGGGCCACACCCAGTAACGCTCAGGGGTTACTCCTGGCTATGTGCTCAGAAGTTGCTCCTGGCTTGGGGGACCATATGGGACACCGGGGGATCGAACCGCGGTCCGTCCAAGGTTAGCGCAGGCAAGGCAGGCACCTTACCTTTAGCGCCACCGCCCGGCCCCGGCTTTTAGTTTTTCTCCATTGAGTATAATATTTGCCATTGGCTTGTGGTAGATGGCTTCAACTAGATTGAGAAAGGTTCTTTTCATTCTCATCTTGCTGAGAGTTTTGATCAAGAATGGGTGTTGGACCTTATCAAATGCTTTCTCTGCATCTATTGATATGATCATATGATTTTTATTTTTCTTGTTGTTGATGTTGTGTATGATGTTGATAGATTTACAGATGTTAAACCAGCCTTGCATTCCTGGAATGAAACCTATTTGGTCATAGTGTACAATCTTCTTGATGATGCATTGGACATATTTGCCAGGATTTTGTTGAAGATCTTTGCATCATCATGCATCAGGAATATTGGTCTGTAATTTTCTTTTTTGGAAGCATCTCTGTCTGTTTTTGGTATCAAGGTGATGTTGGCTTCATAAAAGCTGTTTGGGAGTGTTCCCATTTTTTCAGTTTCATGGAAGAGCCTGGCTAGGATTACGTAGTAGCTCCTCTTGAAAGGTTTGAAAGAATTCATTAGTAAATCCATATTGGCCTGGGCTTTTCTTTTTAGGCAGATGTTTGATTACAGTTTCAATTTCCTCAGTAGTGATGGGGATGTTTAGATATGCTATATCCTCCTTACTTAATTGTGGAAGGTTATAACTGTCCAAGAATTTATCCATTTCTTTTAGGTTCTCATGTTTAGTAGCATAAAGTTTATCAAATTAGTCTCTAATTACCCTTTGGATCTCTTCAGTATCTGTCATGATCTCCCCACTTCTCATTTCTAATACGGGTTTTCAGGTTTCTCTCTCTCTCTTTCTTTGTGAGTTTTGCCAATGTTTATTTTTTTAAAGAACCATGTGCTTTAGTTGATCTTTCGGATTGTTTTTTGGTTGTCCACTTCATTGATTTCTGCTTTCAGTTTTGTTATTTTCTTCTGTTTTCCTATTTTTGGTTCCTTTTGTTGATTATTTTCTAATTTTATGAACTTAGTCATTAAGTTATTCAGGTACATTCCTTCTTTCTTCCTGATGTGTGCTTGCAAAGCTATAAATTTTCCTCTCAGGACCGCTTTTGCTGTGTCCCATAGATTCTGGCAGTTTCTGTCTTCATTATCATTTGTTTCCAGAAAAGTTTTGATTTCCTCTTTGATTTCATCTCAGACCCACTGGTTGTTCATTATCAGGGTGTTTAATTTCCAATTGTTAAAGTTTTTCTTCTGTGTGGCTTTGTAGTTCACATCTAATTTCAGAGCCTTGTGGTCAGCAAATGTAGCCTGCAAGATTTCTATCTTCTTGATTTTATGAACTATGCTTTTTTTGTCAGAATGTGGTCTATCATGGAGAATAAACATGTACATTGGAGAAGAATGTGTATCCAGGTTTTTTGGGGTGTAGTGTCCTATGTATATCTACTAGTCCTCTTTCTTCCATTACTCTTTTCAGGGTTAGTATGTTTTTGTTTGGTTTCATTCTGGTTGACTTATCAAGTGTTGACATGGCCATGTTGAGGTCTCCCACAATTATTGTGTTATTATTGATGTCTTCTATCAGATTTGTCAGTAATTGTATTAGATAATTTGCTGGTCTCTCATTGGTTGCATATATGTTTACAAAATTTCCTACCAGAGATATTCTTTATTTAAGATAGACAAAAAATTTTCTTGATTTAGCTTTACATTTTTCAAATTGGATTTCTTGCTTTCGAGACACTGAAATATTTATAGAATGAATGAATTAAATAAAGTTCAGTTTATCTCATTCCTATTTTGTTACAATTTCCAAAAATAGTCTTCATTAATTATATTCTTCAAGTAAATATTTCTTAAATTATAAAGAAAATTCTAAAAGTCCAAAATTGTGATATATTAATTAATTTAGAAAAATTAAAACCAGATTAATATAATTTAGTCCTCACCTTTTCAACTTGTATTATCAATTACTATCAACTTATTTGAGTATGTTATCTAAAAACCTCTGCTACTAAAGATTTTTTTTCAGTTTCTAGATGGAAGGAATTCTTCTATGCTTTCACAAAAATCAATTCATCTAATCTTTAATCTTCACAATACTAATCTGATCTACACAAAAGTATTTTGTTTCACAAATGTGTAAATAGTTATTATTACAAAACATATGCGTAACTAGTCCCAATTTCATGTGCTTAAAGACTTTGACTATATATTAAAGACATTGAATATTTTCTTTACTATAAAGGTCAGATAAATCTTGGGTTGGAGACACTCCTCTTGGTTGACTAAAGAAAAGATAGGGCATGCTTGACCATGACTTATTACTCAAATTCCTCTTCCCTTCTATATTCTAGATGGTAAGCCTGATAATATTTTCTTTTGGTAAGTGCAATATATGAATACTAATAAGTGCTGCTCAAAGTGCTATTTGTGTCATATTTTTAACATCTCATTGACCAAATAAAGATATAGGATCAGGTTAGTAGTTAATAAGTAGGTAAGCAATCATATTTCTTCAGTTCTGGGCAGAGGAAAGTTATAGTCTAAACCAGTGTTTGTGAATTGTTGATTCACAGAATATTCAAAATGGAGCACAAGTGAACATTCCATTAATGTTTGTGTGTGTATGTGGGGTGGAGATAAAATGAGAGTGCTAACAAGAACATAGTATAACAAAAGGGTAACATATGAGCTGAGATATGTTGGAGGAGTGTTATATACTCAGGCAACAGCGAAGACAATTTCTTGATACACATATATGCATTTTATGATTATATATCAGTGTAAATATTTGTATGTCTTCTATGTTTTTATTTTTTAATTAATTTTTTTTATTTTTGGGCCACACCCAGCAGTGCTCAGAAATTACTCCTGACTCTACTCTCAGAAATTGCTCCTTGCAGACTCGGGGACCATATGGGATGCCAGGAATCAAACCCAGGTCTGTCCCAAGTATGCCATGTGCAAGGCAAACACCCGCCACTGTGCTATTGCTTCGACAATTTGCTTCTCTACTTTTAGATGTTGAACCAAATATAAGTTATGAGATTTTTCTAGAAAAATTTCTCTATATGACCATCTTATGCAGGTGTTTTTTTTTTTTTAGAAAAACTTATACAAAATCATTGATTTTATTTATTTATCTACTTATTTAGTTTTTGGGGGAGTCACACCAACTGTGCTCAGGATTTACTCCTGTCTATGCTTCAGGATCATTTTTGGTGGTTCTCAGACTACTATATGGAATGCTAAGGGTTAAATTCAGTCAAGGCACATTTAAGGCAAAAGGCCTTATCTTCTGTGGTATCTCTTCTGCCCCTATACAAGTAAGTTAAAATCATATATGATAATTTTATGCTTGATAATTGGGAATCAAAATATTCATTGAAAAATAGTATGTTATAGAGGAATTCTAAGGACTATGGGTATTACTAACATAGTATTGTTAAAAAATAAGACATATTGTGAATCATTTTGTTTTATTGATTTTGTGAAATAAATCAATGAAAAATAACATGTTTAGCTTAAAAGGTAATACACCCCTAGTGATTAATCAATGCAATTCAGAGTTTCCAAAATTCAATGACTAGTGTAACTGAGATAGTATTTTAAAAATACCCAACTCTTTGAGAAGACAGTGGGAAACAATCTAGTGACAAAATAATAATATTATTTAAGTTTATTTTAATGTAATATTAGTGAAGTCCATTGCCCTATAGAAATCTAAAATTTTTCATTATGGTCCAAATCCTCAGAAAATGTAAATTCCTTTTAAAATGTGGTTTCTTTAATCTGCAGATAATATGAACTCCAAAATTTCATTTCAAATTACTTTTTGTTTTAATGATTCAAAGTAAATAGTCCATAAATTCTTGGTTTTCTTAAATTTTTTGTTTTTTAAATCATCTATTGGAATAAGATCTCTTTAGACTAACAAAGTTTTTCATATACCATTAGTACTTGAAAAGGTTCTTATTGTATTCCCTAAAAAAGCAATATACAAACTATAGCAAA